>NC_092338.1:23925000-24660000 GCF_046630445.1 Rutidosis leptorrhynchoides
ACATAACTACGATTACGGAAGTGATGAAAGTAAATTTATGTTTAATGTAATGTATTCGTATTTAATTTATGTAATATATTAAATTTAATTTAATTGTTTGATTTACTGTAATGTTTGAACTTATGTAATGGTACTTTTAGTGATATTTTTAAATAACTTTAATTTAATTTAAAATTTATAATATAATAAACGAAGAGAATAATAATATTAATAATAATAATATTAACAATAATATTATACTATAATAATAATAATAATAATAATAATAATATTAACAATAATATAATATTATACTATAATAATAATAAAAACAATAATAATTATAATAATAATAAAGTTTTAGGTGGGTTTGGGTATGTCACAGTTAGGAGAGTAATGTTTTAGGTTAGTGATGGGAATGAGATTTTAAGGTGACGCAGATGTGACTTTTCTTTCACGTTAGATCCATCCCAAATGCGACGCACATAACTAGGGGTGTAAAAGAGTCGAGCCAAGCTTGAACTCGGTGAGGCTCGAGCCCGAGCTTGTTTAAATTTCATAGAGCTCGAGCTCGGCTCGGTTCGAGCCTAATATTTAAAGCTTGAGTTCGGCTCGTTTGATATTTTAAAAAATTGAGTTCGAATCGAGCTCAACTCATCAAGTACATAATCTTATTTTTCTCAATATTATCTAATTTTATTATATTTCATATTTCACATTTATTGTTTTATATTTTTATCCACTAATAATAAAGTTTACTATTATTATTTCAACTACTAAAATAGTACGTATTATATAACTATATACTCCGTATTATAGTTCTACAAAAATTATATAACTATATACTCCGTATTATAGTTCTACAAAAATTATATAACTATATACTCCGTATTATAGTACTACAAAATTTTAATATTTGGTGTATATGAATGAAAAGCTCGTTCGCGAGCTTGTTCAAGCTCGAATCCGGGCTCGTTTACACAACGAACTTTAATTAAATTCAAGCTCGGGTTCAAACTCGTTTAGGATCTACTCAACTCAAGCTATTAATGGGTCGAGCTCGAGTAGTTCACGGGTAGCTCATCTCATTTACAGCCCTACGCGTAACAAACAGTCTTAGCAGTTGTGATGACCCGAAAATTTTCGAACAAATTTAAACTTTAATCTTTATATTATTCCGACACGATAAGCAAAGTTTGTTAAGTTGAATCTCAAGAATTTTAAACTATGTTCATACATTCATTTAACCTCGACCAAATTCCAATGATTCACGAACCATTATATGAACGGACATGATTATATATGCATATGTGTATATATTATAACTTGAAAACGTTAACAAAGAATTAGACGTATAATACTTTACACGAACGTATTTGTTTCGATATAGGTTTAATATAATTATCAACGGAATTAAAAGATAATATCAAATGATTGATTTATCAGATACATTGTATGATCGTGAGTCTCTATTGAGAGGTCCACATTGATTTAGGAAATCTTTCCTTTTTAACGATACTCGGAATAAATGGTAAAGTGACCTACAAGTAAGAACAAATATGTCAATTAACGATTACTGGACAAAGGTTAGTAGAGATTAACTTTTAACACAATGATTGTCTCGTGTCTCTTGATAAAGTTAATTATTTAGTTTTCTTAATATTGAAAACGTTTTACGACATAGATGAAACCTTTTAAAGAATTATTTTGAATATAACTAATTCTGGAAAACTAAAATATATTTATTCGATTTAGTTCAAATATATGAAAGCGTTCTTCGAAATTATAGATTTTTAATTATTATAACGTTTCGATAAAAAGATGTGAATGTAATTAGTTTTAGAGAACTATAGTTATTCGATTTAGTATGGACACGTTTTTCAATATAATAGAATTTGATTGTTAAAATATTTTTATGGATTTTCAATGATATGAAAATGAAAATAAAGATAAAATAAAGGTTTCTAATGAGCACTAAAAGACTACAACATTTCATCTCAAGATTTCAAGTTAAAATGATGGAAATCACTAAACCTGCGCACTTGCACGAGAAAAATCATAACTAAATCATACTGACTCGAAAAAGGGTGATTCCAGTGTCCAGACGTCCATAACTCAAAAATCTACAACTTTCGTGAAGACACCATAAACGGACCACGTACCTATCTACGCTAAACGCATAATGTTTGTCGACATAAAAAGTTTGTCGACATAAAAAGTGATGGCGGCTTACCTTTTTCGCACAGTTTATTATTATTATATTATATTATTATATTATTATTTTACATATATATATATATATATATATATATATATATATATATATATATATATATATATATATATATATATATATATATATATATATGAACGAAGTACTTGTGATTAGGAACTTAAAAACACGCACACACTCACATAAATAAATCACTCTGTATATTTTCAAGCTTAAATTTTAAATTAGTAGTATGGTACTGTAACAAGTGATACACGAGTATTTTAATTCGGGTTACAAACCGATTATAACTAAGGAAAACTATGGGTTATTGCCAAGGAGGTTATGGGTAATATTCGGGGATATATTTATGAATCAAACCTAGTGTTTATCATCTCCGTTACGTCTACGTACTTTCCTACAATATTGAATCTCAATATTGATATGTAAGTACTTATATTTTATCTTTTATATAATAATTGTGTATCCATGTTTAGTGCTCGAGTATATATATATTTATACATGCTTGTATGCTAAATTTCGTCGCTAAACAGTTTATAATGAATCACGAATTAAATACATATATTACTGGTAAAAGGTATATGATATACATGTTTTTGGAAAGCTAGCGAAAAATCAATAACTTTTCATTTAGATATCGAATAGTTTCGATGAACGGATTAAAAGATATAAGCAACTGAATTATGATTGACGTTAATTGAAATTGCTTTTGAATCTACAATTAAGATTTAAACGACTTGTTTACGAGATTGATAAAATGGATTTTTAAATATTACCAACCGAGTAAATGAATTCTTATATAAGGCATGTCTCGTTTTGTTGAACTAAAGTCAGAATGACTTTTTGAAATGACTTTTGATAAACTTTTGTATGTCGATCTCGAGCATTAGGGTTGTGATACACTATGACCAGACCTAGCTTGATAGACATTTATTGACCAACATATGTTCTCTAGGTTGAGATCTACGATTATTTGATAATCCGAGTTTCAGTCACATTACGATGAACAACTTTATATGCTGCTAAGGTGAGTTTCATATGCTCCCTTTTTAATTGCTTTTGCAATATATATTTTTGGGCTGAGAATACATGCACTTTATTTTAAACGCAATGGATACAAGTACATACAAAATTCTACACCGAGTTTGAACCGAAAATCCCTTAGCTTTGGTAACTAGTAACTGCCGGTTATAAGAACTCGTGGGCGCGAATAGTTGTATATGGATCCATAGGGCTTGACATTCCCGTCTGTTCCAGGTATAGAAACCCTAGCCTGAACTATAAAATAGACATATGCTATTTGAGTTTAATACACGTTGGTTTGCGTGTATTGTACATGTTGGTTGCATGTATGTTAAAACAGGGGTACTTATTATATATACGTTAAAGTTTAGTTACCAGGGTGCTAAATTTTGTAGAATATTTTGATAAACGTTTCTGGATGAAACAACTGAAATCTTGTGATCCACCTTTATGTACAGATTATGCACAACATTAAAACTATGAACTCACCAACCTTTGTGTTGACACTTGTTGGCATGTTTATTCTCAGGTTCCCTAGAAGTCTTCCGCTGTTTGCTTATGTTAGACAAGCTATGTGCATGGAGTCTTACATGGCATATTTTTCAAGGAAACGTTGCATTCACCAAATCATCACCATGTATCTTATTTTGACTGCATTGTCAACGGAACTACTATTGTAAACTATTAATTACGGTGATTGTCTATATGTAGCAATCATCAGATGTCAAAAACCTTTAATTTAAAATATTCATTTATGGTGTGCCTTTTCAAAAGAATGCAATGTTTACAAAACGTATCATATAGAGGTCAAATACCTCGCAATGAAATCGATGAATGACGTGTTCGTCCATATGGATTTGGAGCGATCGTCACAGTGGTGTTGGGAAATTACGGTCTCACTAATTTCCACCACCCAGCCCAACAATAATAGTAAAGAAATAAGAACAATACGCAACACAAGATTTAACGTGAAAACTCCAAAATAGGAGAAAAACCACCGGCCCCCAAAGAGAGAAATACAATATATCACAAATTGTTACAATGATACTCTTAAGCCAACTACACTCTCCAAAATATTTAACTAATACAACTCTCAAACAAGGGTAAGAAAGAAAGAAATAATCAAATACTTAAAGTGTATTGATTGGTGCAATTTGGAATGAAGACTTAACCCCCATTTTATAACCAAGCAAGTCCCCTCCAACTCTTTTCTCCCACCTATGTGGGATAACATCCTTCACAAATACTATGCAACCATATCCAATTCTTCTAACCAAAACTATATCCAACAAATCTCCACCTTTTGGATAGAAGAAGATAACCATGCTTCCATATTAGACGCTTCCTCGACGACAACTTCAAGATCCTCATCTTCATGCCGTTGACATTATCTCCCAAGAGACAAAACTTGCATCTTCATCGAACATTGTCAAGACCCGACAATCATTGTCATAATAGACAATCATAACTCTAAACAGAATTATCATACTCCACTATAAAGAGTATAACACTTAGAATATCACATTCCAAGCATATCATCTCGGCACATGTTGTATAACCAGCTGAACTTTTATGGTGCAACTTCTCCGTTTGGCTTTCCCTGGAAGTTCCATCAGCTACAACATCAGTTTTCACCACACAACCTGCACCAATGCCAAACCAGTGCCCATGTGAAATTGTGGAACCGCTAACGAACATCCCTTTCCATGGTGGCGCAGACACACCATGAGGATGACGTGACTTCAAAGGAATTCGTCACTCTCCGTAACAACGGAGACATCATTAGCGCCTTTGGAGCCATTTGCTGAATTAGCTCCACCTGGACAATTAACCTTTACATGTCCAGTCTTCCCGCACTTCCAGCATACCAGATTCTTCCCAGAGTTTCTCTTCCGCCTATCCGAATACAACAGTACCTTACTTTCTGATGACGAGACCCCGTTACCTTCCAGTCTTTTCTCCTCGGATAGGAGCTTGCTAGTAACGTCTTCAAACTTCAGAGTTTCTTTCCCATACATCAAAATAGGTTTCATGTGCTCATAGGACGATGACAAAGATAATACCAGCCTCAAAGCTTTATCTTCATCTTCCACTTTAACTCCAATAGCCTCAAGTTCCGAAACAATACCATTAAGAATACTTAGATAATCTGAAATCTTTGAACCCCCATCCATAAGCAAAGTATGGAACTGTTCTTTAAGACACAACCGGTTTGAGATGCCCTTGCCCTGATACAACTGCTCCAACTTATCCCAAAGTTCCTTAGCCGTTGATAACCCGTGCACATTTGCAAGAACGTTCTTTGCAAGACACAAACGAATCACACTTGCCGACCTCAAATCCATATCATCCCATTCTTCCATATCGAACTTCTTGCTAGAATCACTGCCAGAAACAAAGGTGGGTTTACCTTTTAAAGCCTTGTATAAACCGGATTGAATCAACACATCCTTGACTTGAACCTGCCACAAGCCAAAATTGATCCTACCATCAAATTTCTCTACATCAAACCTCATTGAACTGAACTTCGACATCGTATCCGTATCCTAACAATACTTTCTCTGATTTTGCCCATGTTTCGACTGGCCGACAGATGTAGTGGAGTGACGCACAGGATCTGTTAAATTGGAAAATCCAACACCCGGTCCACTACAAATTCTAGACACCACTTACTCCGAATCAGAAAAAATATTGTCTAACCAGATACCATATACGATCAATAGAACTCGTTTCTGATGTGGACGATCCACTCCCGTGGCAACCACAGAGCATACTCCGACTCCTATAACCGAGACCCCCCCGTCAAACCTGACGCTCTGATACCAGTTGTTGAGAAATTACGGTCTCACTAATTCCCACCACCCAGCCCAAAAATAATAGTAAAGAAATAAGAACAATACACAACACAAGATTTAACGTGGAAACTCCAAAACAGGAGAAAAATCACTGGCCCCCAAAGAGAGAAATACGCTATATCACAAATTGTTACAATGATATAGAAGACTCTCTTAAGCCAACTACACTCTCCAAAATATTTAACTAATACAGCTCTCAAACAGGGGTAAGAAAGAAAGATATAATCAAATACTTAAAGTGTATTGATTGGTGCAATTTGGAATGAAGACTTAACCCCCCTTTTATAACCAAGCAAGTCCCCTCCAACTTTTTTCTCCCACCCATGTGGGATAACATCCTTCACAAATGCTATGCAACCATATCTAATTCTTCTAACAAAAACTATATCCAACAAGCGGTTGCTTGTGTTGCTTCCGATCATCCACCCTCACTCCATTAATCCAACAAGGTGTTTCTTATTGATTTAGGTTTTATTTCATTGGTCTTAAAATTTTAGTATTGAACAAACCGAATTAACATCTATTGCTCAATAGCTATATTTTTATGTGTTATACTCCATTATCTATCATAATCTATTTTGTTTAAATTAATTGATAACTCAAAGTTAATAAATTCATTAATTTTAAACTCCATAATTAGGAGTCTATTGATGAGAACAACGATATTCTCTTTGGATCTTTTGATGAGCCGGTGGGTCAAGGCGACATTCGACTTGATCATAATTTGGTTATGATTACCTTTGTTGGTCATGGTTCAGGTTCTTCTAGCGTTACCGGGTGTTCAAATCGCTCTTATGATTATGAGTCTAAAACGGGCAATGCGGTCACTTGTCAACAAGTTGAGTGCATGTTTTAAAGTGTTATTTGTGGGGTAAGAAGGCTTCAAAGCCGGCGAATAATCTAAGTTTGAATCAGTTGAGCTATTGGTTTGCAGTTACTTTCGTGATTTATGGTGGATTGTTTTTAGTCTTTTCAATGTTTCTTATGTTGTTTGTTTTGGTGGATATGTTTGCTTGTTTGTTGTCCCATTGCAGATTGTTTTGTCCCCGTTTTAGCTTAGTTACTTGGTTAGATGATATGTTAGTCCTTTGTTTGCTTTTCAAGTGTGTAGCTTCCCCGGCCGGTTCAGTTCCTTGTAGTTGAATGACTTTTTCATCTTTAATGAAAAATGTAAGTTCAATATAAGTTTTTTAGTTTTTGAAAAGAAAAGAAAAAAAGAATGTACAAGCCTATTAAATGTATTTCACCGTATTATAAGGTGACAAATTATACTATAATAACTGGAAAGAGTTCAGATCGAGAATTGCGGCGGTTGCATTTGATTATACACTACTTCAGTGATGTAATCTTTAATCGTGACATAACAACTTATGTAAATATGTAGATTATTTAGTTCCTTTTGTTTCGGGCCCTGGTCAAATCGTTATGGCTGATCCTATTACCCATTGTAACTTATTAATGCTAATAATATCATTTTTTGCTTTAAAAAAGAAGTATCAGACGATATTTATTTACAAAATGTCTACGTATGTTTACTACTTATTACATACATACATGATATATGCATTTGAAAATTTTGAAAACAAAATATTTAAAGAAAACACGATATTTCCTGAAAATAACGTTCCTTTTGCTGATTATTTCTCGTCTTTATTTATATCAAAATCAAATGCTGAAACCATGATGAATTTAAGTGTTTTCTTTAACTTTCCCCAAGAAAACAAATATTCCTAATGGCCCATGCGTTGCGGTATAAGATTTTAACGTCTTTCATAAAACTAATGTTGAGTGAGAAATGAGGAAAAAAAATTGCAAACAAAAAGAAAAAAATGGGCAGGAGGACTCGAACCCATGTCTTATCATTTATTAACTTATAAACTTACCACTTGCTCTGGCCATCCACTTAATATTATTTGTTGAGTTTGTTTATTATAGGTATCTATATCTATATATATTTCAAATTTATCTAAAATGTTTTCCTTAAAAAATATGTGTTTAGATTTTAGAATATAACTAGTTATCCTGGAAAATTCCTTAAGTGCTACTATATGTATGGTTGTTTATTGAGCTCTTAGCTCTCTGTTTGGCTCGTGGTTATGCCTGGTTCGTTACTGTGTTTCTTGTCCAGTTCCACAATGTTTCGTTTTGTATTGTAATATTTTTGCGTTTTAATAAAATTCATCGGGTAAATCCCATTACCCAAAAAATATTACTAAACACGTAATGTTCGTTAAAATTATTTCGAATTAAACGGTGATTAAATTTTAATTTGAAAAGTTACATTTTAACCCTTCAAGTTATTTTTCATACCAATAAAGACAAAAAGTTACAACTTTTATCTTTAAACATTTTATTAAATTTAATAACCTTTTTAGTAATATAAAATGAACACATATTGGTTTTATACGCTTAACTGTTCCCTGGGTAATCTCCTAAATTTCAGTATTTTAACCAGTCACAGACTCACAGTAGCAGATTCAACACTGTAACTTCCTCCTCCTAACCCCCCTCTTTCTCACCCCTCTTTTATATATAATAATCGTCACATTCATCACTATTCACCATTTTTACAGCTTTCAATTAACCCTAATGACTCAAACCCATTTTCAAAGTTTTGATTTTTAAGGTAACCCTATTTTCTCATTATTGCTTTAACTTATTATTATTTCACAAGATACTATTTATTATTATTATTATTATTATTATTATTATTATTATTATTATTATTATTATTATTATTATTATTATTATTATTATTATGGTTTGAGTGAGTTGATAGTTGCTTTGAAATAAAGACAATCGGCACCCTTTAAAAGCCCCTGTCCTTTGCTGTCATTCATTGTTTTTTAATTATTGTGTCGTTTTTGCGGAGAATTGAGGGCTTGTTTTTTTTCGTATATACTTCGTATGTATTTATTAAAAAATTAGAAAAAACTACAACAAGAACAAGATATAGATATAGATAGAGATAGAGAGAAGATAAATAATTAAAAAAAGAAATAAATATTTGGTTTTCTTTGAAACAGAGAGAATGGTGTAGTCCAGTCAATCAATCAATCATGGAGTAGCTTTTGAGGTCCATGAATAGGGTTTATTAGTAACTTTTATGCTTCAATCTTGACCGAAATTAAGCTTTTACTGATTATTTGGTATTAAAAGATTTGAGCTTTTTCTGTTCTGTTACTCAATTTTTTTTTTTTTTTTTCTGTCTACAAGAAATAAAATTGTGTTTACTGAATGTAACGTATCTTGTTCTTCTGTTTAATTAAACTAACCCCTTTGAAGTTTATATGATTCCTGTTTGTATCTATGTTTTTTTCTTTTTCTTTTGAGGTTAAATTTCAAGTTTCTGCTTGTGTGCTAGTTGTTTTTATATTCTGTGGCTTCAAGATGTGAATATTTTTGTATGTTTTTTTTGTTCTTGTGAATTACTAAATCTTCTGTTTGTAAAAAAGTGCAAAAGAGCACACATTAATTTTGTGGGTTTATTCAATTGGGTTGGTTGCTGTTTCCCCCCTTTTCATCTTTGCTCTTCAAATTCCTTAAATTCTTTACCTTTTTTTTTTTATATAATCTAATTTGGATTTGTAATATAGATAGGTTTTATTTTTTTCTTCTTCTTCTTCTTTTTTTTTTTTTTTTTTTTTTTTTTTTTTTTGCTGGTTATGGTAGGAAAACAATTTTGGGCTATCATTCATTTTTGGTAGTCTTTCAATCATGCTTTTCATGATTGAGTCTTGCCCATGCCATTTTTGCCCATATAGTTATGGTTATGTTGAGTCTAGATTATCATCTAAAAGTGGAAATTCTTTTTGTAACATGTTATTTTTCTTTTTTTATGATCCTGAATCCCTTTAATGCACTCTGTTCTTAATTACCTCACTTTATTATTGTACCATATTTTGCTGTTTTTGTACTAATGAATGCTTCACATGATAGGTTATAAACTAAGATGGACTTCTCAGAATATTCAAAAATCCTGTATGATAGGATCCAACAGATCGAACCCGAAAACGTCTCAAAGATTATCGGACATCTTCTTATACAAGATAACAGTGAGCGCGAAATGATACGATTAGCCCATGGCCCAGATAATCTAATACATTCGTTAATCAACGAAGCAAAACTCAGTATAAAAAATCGTTCCAGTACAACCGTTGCTCAACCAATTTCGCCTCCTCAAGTCAACTCTATACCCGATACGCCCCTACACTACACGCCGTTTTCTCCTTTGCCTCGTCATTCACCGTTAACCATTCGTTGTTGTGATCCCCATGGTCAACCCGTTGACTATGTTCCGATGGTCCATCCAGCTTCATATCCTGAAGACTACCGTCTTCACAACCATCTTCGTTTCGTGTCATTAGAAGACCAAATTGAGCCAGACTTTTCATCAAACAATTACTACCCGTCTGGGCCCACATTCGGTCCTAAACTCAACCGTAGGTCCCCAAGTTTACCCGAATTCCCGTTCAAAGTTTGCCATTACTTTATTAAAGGTTTTTGTAGACATGGTAGCAACTGTAGATTCTTGCATCCAACTCATGAAAGCTTCTCCCAAATCTTTAGCCCGAATACGAGTGACGATGACCACATCTTTTCGCCTGGATCACTCGAAAAACTAGAATTAGAGCTCACCGAGCTATTGAAATCGAGAAGAGGTTTCCCTGTTTCGATAGCTTCGTTACCAATGATATATCAAGAAAAATTCGGTAAGGCACTTCAGGCTGATGGGTACTTAACTGAGAGCCAAAGAAACCGTAAACCTGGTTATAGTTTAACCAAGCTTCTTCACCGCCTTAAGAGCATTTGTCTCATTGACAGGTTGAATTTTAGTTTTTGTGACCTAGTAATTTTTTTTTTTTACTATTTTCTAACATTTTTTTATGTTTTATTAAAATGTTGTGTGAATAGGCCTCACGGGCAACATGCGGTTGTGTTGGCTGATGACTTGGTAAAGTACATGGATCGTAACGGGGATCGAAACGAACATGGTGGTATTGTAGCGGGTTCTAGGCAAATATATTTGACTTTTCCCGCCGAGAGTACTTTTTCGGAGCTTGATGTTTCCAACTATTTCAAGTAAGGAGTATGCAAAAGATTAAAACTTTATGTATTTTTTGTGTGTATATGACTTTCAAAAAAGAAAAAAGATTTTGATTTGCTTTCGTTTTGATTTATACAGAAAGTTTGGGCCGGTTCATGACGTGAGAATTCCATGTCAGCAAAAGAGAATGTTTGGATTTGTGACTTTTGTGTGTGCGGATACCGTTAGGCATATTTTAAACAAGGGAAACCCTCATTTCGTTAATGGTGCTCGTGTTTTGGTCAAACCTTATCGCGAAAAATGCAAGCTTGATGACAGGTAAGAAATGATTCATCGTTTGTATACTTCATAACAATTATGATAATTACTTGTCGTTTTTGGACGTCATAGCTATAAAATAATAACTTGCTATGTTTGGATATCACAGCAATAAAGATTATTTTTCGTTTTCCTACGAGATTTGTGAGTATTGAATACGTTACTTCATTGGACTTAATCGTGTGAATTTGTACAGGAAACATGGAAACTCATTTCAACATCATATGTACCAAGGTGGTCACTTTCAAGATTCTGATTTTGGGCTGCAACCAAGTGAGAAGATTATGAAAATCTTGACATAAGTTCATTACACAGCCACGTGTGTTTTTGCATAGTACTTGTGTATCTAATAGTCTTTTTAAATGTCGATTTGCAGTGCCCAAAACTTGTGATAACTTGAGGTTCATCAAGAAGCAGTTTATTGAAGAACAGGATCCAGCGTTTGAATTTGAGAGGCGTTTCTCTGATATGCATTTAACAGCAGATCCCAGTAACCAGTTGCCAAGTTTCAATTATCTTTTAGACGCTTTTAATGATACTGGAGCTAGTGAGGAAAATTTTAGGCAGATCAATACGAAACATGAGGAGAGGTACGTTTGCACTAAACTAATTTTCATCTTTCTTGAAAAAAGAAAAAAGTTTTAATTTTTTTTTTTATTTTATTTTATCTGTGTATGATCAAATTTGCAGTAGCCAGGGAGGACTGAATCTTCCAGAGAGCCCGTTTGCATCTGCGTTAGGGGGTGAAATATCAACAGTTACATAGCAGCAGCTTCTTCACATATAAACAAATAAGAGCAGGTTCATAGATTTAGACACAGAATATCGAAGGCCATTTGTGAGGGTCTGATTATAATTGATATACTACGACAACAAAGTCTATATAGATTAAAAGTTTTTAGGGTAACAAAAAAGGTTGCAGAAAGGGTACAGAGATATCTTATATGATATATAGAACTAAGTTAAGGTATGGTTCTTCTTTAGTTTTTAGAAATATAGCAAGGCTGCAGAACATACTTTAAAAAGACTCAAGTTTCTGTTTTTACTGTTTTCTAGTACTTTGTTATTGCTATCCTGGTTTTGTTAATGTTGCAACATACGATTACATGACTTCGATAAAACTACAGCAACAAGGTGTTGCGAGTGTATACGTTGGGAATTGGCTTAATACTGTAGACGGTTGTTTATGTTACAGTTGTAAAATTTGTGGATTGCGCTGGTGACTGTTGATTGCTTCACAATAATCATAACACGTGGACCGTTCTCGTTTTGGCTCGGGTTGAGATAGCATGTTTTTTAAGGTTACCTAGCCGGTTTACTCCTTTCGAGCCTTCAACGGTCGTCGATAGTTTATATAGGTTTCAAGGATCCTTCATTAATTGACGAAGGCATCCTTAATTTTATTAGTAATCGTTAATTGTTATTTAAATAAAAAAAAATGTAAAGAGACAAATGAATTGCAAGCATCGTGGTATCAGGTAGCCAACAGGTAAATAGATAATTTTTATCACTAAAATCTTGAACTTAAAAGGGCAGAATTATACAAGGCGGTTTTGTGTTTTTAGATTGTTGATGTAAAAGGTAAAATACAAGGATTAACTGTGGTATTATGTCGTGTGTAATAAGCCAATGTAAAAGTGATTTAATGCTATTTGCGGATTTTTTTTTTATATTTATTTATTTATTTTTTTATTTTATTATTATTATTATTTTTAAAACGAATAGTACATAAACGAGTTTTTTCTCGAAAAAGGAAAGAACTGAACAAGATAAAAGCAATAAACACATTGGTTCAAGACTAACAGACCGAACAAAATCACTACTAACTAACCAAAACCTGAGCCAAACCACTAAATACCAAATAACCGAAGCAAAAAAGCAAACATGAAACCAACAAAGAAACAAATAACAATATGGACGAGACCAACAAAACTAAACAATCCGACCAACGAAGCCACCGAAAGATGTCGGATTACTCGATCACCGATTTACCCTTGCCAAGGATTTGGAGCCTGTCTTTGGAGCCGAACCAACATCTTTAACCAAGTTGAAGGAATATGTTAACACTTTCGCCTAAAGGATAGCTAATGAGTGTGCCCAAAAAAGAAGGAATCAATCCCTGCTATTTGCGCATATTAATTGTACTATTTCAAAGCTATCTAATGTATGGGACAACAACAAAACAAGGAGATGATATGAAAACCATTAATCTTTAACCATACATCATCAAATCATTAAACATACTTTAAATCATTGTACTAATGTATATTTAGTAGTGTGTGATTTTAAAACTATTAATGTACGGATCACCTCCCAACAGAATATATTTACTATATAATCGTTTACTCCGTAATATTTACTGTATAAAAATAAACAGTTTTTTAGTAACCTAAAAAGGTTTTATTTTGCACAATGAGATAATAATATGTCCTGACATATAAATCCAAAATGTTAAAGTACCATACAACATATGGGCCCACTTTAATCTCTAAATTATACAACATATGGGCCCATAATTACAATGAGCCCGTTTACTTTGTCACTATGTACGACAATAAATGAAATAGCCATCCTGACATGCAATTTTATATTCTTCTCTAAGAAACAAAAATGAGGCAACGTTAATTTTTTTTCAAGAAAGTAGAACATTTGGTCGGGTTACGTCGTGTAAATTTACAAACCAATGTCATTTGGGTCAAACTTTAACGACACATTAAACCTTTTACTAAATGTACTACGTTATTAGCTTTCTCGGCTCTTGTTTGTTGTTGTATAAGGTTTGGAATAGTTAAAATAAAACCATCTTAACCTTGTGTTGTAACTCATGTAGTAGTTACTTGTCTTTCTTAGTAAGAGGTCAGGAGTTCGAATCCCGTGAGGTGCAACATTGCACACAAGGTTGCCCCTTAACCCTTGAATTCCACCAAGGGTGTCTTTCGCACATCGCGTTGCGGGAACAGTGGGAAAGGGGGGTTTTACCGCTCATGCTCTCGGATTGGGCCGGGTTTCCTCTTGGACAGTAGTTGAGGGCGTGTTATGCATTTGCGGGAGATGAACGCATGAGTGGTTTAGTCCCCCTAAGTGATCCAAAAATTGTGTTGAAAAAACAACAAATAAATAAAAATAAAATAAAATAAAACCATATTTGTCACACTTTAGACCGGTTTTCGTCTACGATGTAGTACATGAAAATGTTTGAAACTTCTCATAGCTATAGCTATAAATACAATTACAAATACTCAATCTTACATACATGATATATATATGACTATATGAGATATGAGGAGGTGAAATTTAAATAATTTTTCTACGCTATAAGTAAAGAGAAGTTAATTCTCTATATTTTTTCGCTCGATGATAAAACTAACTATAGGTTGAGATAAATAATAATTTAAAATCGGTAGTAATAAAAAACAAAAAGGACAAATCTAGGAAACCATTCATGTGGTTGGATGGGAGACATAATAAGACCAACGTGTCTAGGATAATTACGGGGGACAAAGTTATTATTATTAATAGTGGGGAAAAGTTTGTAAGCAGGGGCGAAGATGGTATGGGACAAGGGGGCGGGCGCCCCCGGTGGATTTTTTTTTTTCAGTGTAAAATTTTGGTTTTTTCAACTTTGACCCCGGTGGATTTTTTTTTTGCCCCCAAACCTACATATTTTGCTCCAAAACCTTCAAATTTTGCTCCAAATTCTCCAACTTTTGCCCCCAAATTTTCAAATTTTGCCCCAAAATCTCCAACTTTTGCCCAAAAATCTTCAAATTTTGTCCAAAAAAATTGCTACGGTTAAAAAAAATTTTTTTGCCCCCGGTGAAAAAAATCCTAGTTTCGCCTCTGTTTGTAAGCGTGCACTTCTATCATTTTTATCGGCTTTAGAAATCTATACAATTAGGATATACGGACTAGCAAACATGTTATAAACGAGGGTTATGGCGCGTTGCGATAGAACAATTTTTGTTATACTAAGGGGTGTTTGGATTTGCGTTTGAAAAATTGATTATGCGTTTTGAATAATCATAATCAAATAATCAGCTGTATGAAAACGTGATTTAAATTAATAGTGTTTGGATTTGATTATGTTGTTTGATAACGTAATAATCAAATAATCAGTTATTTGAGTGTTTGGAAAAATCAGATTATTTGTAACTTAAGATGTAAAATTACCAAAAGGGCCACCCTTTTTAAATAACAAAATAAATAAATCTATTACTAGGTAATGATATTTTTTATGAATTATACAAACTATTACTACGTATCAAGTATATAAGTTAAAGATTGTGTGCAAAAACTGTTTAATATATTATTTTTACCTGATAAAACTATCAAAACCAAAAACTTAAGCACGCTACAAAAAGTCGATCAACTAACGAAATCGACATAGCTGCAATAGTACGGAGTATAAATACAAGAAAAAGGAAAAAGCTTGAACACTTCAGAAAGAAATTACAAATAATATATCACATGACATGGAGGACTATCTGTTCACCACGTGACAGACTTGTGTTAAATTTTAGTAAATGTTTTGAAAGGGTATTAAGGGGAAAATGATCAACAGAATCAATAGTCAATAACGGCGTTTCCATGCAGTAACTCCTTCCTTGCTTTTCAATTTTTGCGTTTTGGACATTTGAAAACGTAGTTAATTGATTTTAACTTGTAGTTTAACAAACACTATTATTTGATTATTTACGATTTGTAAACGTGATAATCAAATAATCAACTCCTAATCGCAACCCCAAACACCCCCTAAATTATCTACATCCCAACATTTTATTCCTAGTGAATCTAGCGGGAAAAAAATAATAATAATAACTTCGCTCAACTTATCGAACCCACAAAATTTAATCTTTCATAATTAAAGCAATCAAACTGACCACGTTACCGAGCTGACATAATTTGAACACTTTCGTTTATTATATAGTAAAAATGTGAGAAAAGAAAGTAAACAAAAAAAGCGTCTGTAAGAGCACTCCTAACCATGATGTCTTTCTTCAAATTAACACACTGTCACATCAGCGCTACATCATCATTTCACCCTTATTTTTTTCTCACCACTAACCATCACATCTTTTCTCAACCACTATAAATTAATTAAATAAACTATAGTACACATCTTAAAGCAAAGTGTACAAAATGTACAGCCAATTAAATCAATAAAGTTCGTGATGATTTATGCTTAACATTCACAAAATTATTGGCAAGCTAAGATTCGCATTGCTTTGACACCTTGCTCCCAATGGTGCCAATTATTGGCTAGAAGATTGGCAACACTTTAACATCTCCATTGGGAGTGCTAATTGTTTTCAGAAAAGGGAAAAAGAAGTTGTAGAAAAAAGGAGTTTAAAAGAAAGAAAAGATGTTGTAAAAAAGTTCAAAATGATCAAAAATAACTCCATGAACGTTAATGAATACATGGTTATTTTGGTAACTAAACACGGTGCGTAAATAGTATGTTGCGTAATGTGCGTTACCGAGGCGACACAATTTGGACACTTTTGTTTGTTAATAGTTCAATAAACGTGAGAAAGAAAGCAAAAATTATTTGTAAAGAAAAGGGAAAAAATGTTTGTAAATAAAGGGAAAAAAGGTTGTAGATAATCCATAACGAGCTTAAAGAAAGGAAAAAAAAGTTGTAAAAGAAGTTCAAAATTAACAAATATGTTTGTGAACGCTACCATTCACAGGGTATTCTGGTAACTAAACATGATGCGTAAATATTATGTTGTATAGTGTGAGTTTATAATCACTAATCGATAATATTTTAACTTATATTGATGTTTGAAACATTGTAATTAGACCGTATTTATTTTTAACAAATTTTATTTTCGGTTACTTTTGTAAACATTTTTTATCATGGTCGATTCTAATGATTTATTATATTTTTGGTATAATTCTTCGTTTATTTATCATTAACACAATCTTAGTAACATAGATATTCATCAAACTAGAAAAGAAGTGTAGTTATAGAATGAAACCCGTCGTTATTATTCAATATTGATGTGATATTTATATTACAATGCAAACCCTAATAAACCTACAAACCCTAGTGGATCTAAGCCTACAATCGGGTTGGGCTAACTTATCTTCTAACACTCCCCCACAGTTCGAGCGGCGAAATCGCGAAAGCTCGGAATGGAAGAAAACAATAAACATAAAAAAAAAAAAAAAAAAAAAAAAAAAAAACACATTTTCTCTTTAATTTGTTGTATCGAATTGATTGATATCGTTGTTTGGTTGCGTTGCTTGACTGCGTTTCCTTTTCCGTAACGTGTTTTTTTACGTCGTGGCTTGCTTGCCTAAGGATTGAGCAGAACTTGGGCTTTGAAATTTTTCCGCTGATACAATCTTCTTCAACGCTGCAAAACAAGAGAGTTTTTTTTTCATTCCTTTTTTTTCGGGGTTTGGAACCTAGTCAGGCTAGGCGGCTCATCCCCACGCCGATTATGATTGCAAATGGTTTGGGGAACTTGGAAAGTCTAGACTTCTCGAACAAGTTTTAGTTTTAGTGTCTTTTTTTTTATTTATTTTTTTTTTTTTTTTGCGGCTGTCTCCAATGGAAATTAAATTAAATAGAAAAAAAAAAATAAAAAAATATGAAGTGTAACATGCGATGGTTATGAATTGTGAGGCGGTGGAACAATATGAAATAAGTTGTTTTGTTTTTTCAATGACTAAAAGAATAGGTGATGATCAAAGGATATTGGATACATGTGGCGGCTGGAAGTTTGTCCATATCGCAAAAAGAAAACAGGAAAAAAGAGGATTCATAGTGAAACATACGTACACATGCGTGATGGTGGTAAAAAGATTAATTAGAAGAGAAAATTAGTAGCAAGTTACAACCGATGGTTTTATTGTGCGGCTGAAAAAAATAATAAATAAAATTGATGATAGTTGAAAACGGCGATGACATACTTGGGGTTTTGAACGGCGAGTACGATAAAAACTAAAAAATTTGGATCCCTCCGTATCACTGACTTGATCGGAGGATAACGAACATCAAATACAAGCGGATCACATAGTTAGAGCACTGGCTCTGATACTATGTTATAGAATGAAACCCGTCGTTATTATTCAATATTGATGTGATATTTATATTATAATGCAAACCCTAATAAACCTACAAACCCTAGTGGACCTAAGCCCACAATCGGGTTGGGCTAACTTATCATCTAACGGTACTAAGATTTAACTTCGAGTTAGAAGTACATATATAATACTAATAAAATAATTAAAATAAATACATGTAATAATGGACCCTGCATTCCTCTCACAAATTCTGTAGCATAATGTATGTTATTATTTAGGTGAGAGGATTCTTATTCTTAATTTTCTACTTAAAGGACTGATTTTACAACTTATATGATTTGTTCATACACGATCAATCTTCTTTATATAAATTTAGGTCTATATAATTACTTTTATGTTACGTATTGTTTTATGTATACTAGCATACTTAGTTAGAGAATATAAAACATAGTAGAGAATACGTATAATTTAATACCATACATATCATCAATCAAACAATCAATATCATTCTATAACAAAATCAGATTCTAGTCCATGACATTGTTAATTGTGATTGAATAATCTTGTAGCACTAATTGAGGTATTTGTGTCAACTAAATATATTTTTTTTTTCAACATTTGTCTTTATTTATTTAGATTAATTAAATATTAAATATTAGATATAAAATGGATCGGAGATTGAGAGAATGTCCGCGTTTTAGTCATCGCACGCTGACATTTTGTTGCAGAAGCGTGTGGGTCATGGTCTTCTGGATTCTCATCTCCCTTGTTCCTGCTGTTTGAAATTTGAGGTAGTTTTGACATTTTTTGAGATTACATTAATTATAATATTCTATATTTTATTTATATTTTATATTTCATATGTGCTAACATATACTTCCTCCGTCTCATATTAATAGTCCAGTATTAAATTTTGAAATGATACTTTACAAGTTAATACTTTAATGTTTGTTTATCTTGTGGGAAAAAAGTAAAAATAAAAATCATTTGGAAGTTGAATTCGGTTTTAATCGAAATTTAACCGAATTCGAATTCTGTTTTCGATTCGGTTCAGTTCGGTTTCGGTATAAATTTTGATATTTGAATTCGATTTCGGTTTTCGATTTTGATTTTTGTAGTTTCAAAACCGCAAAATCAAAAACCAAACTGATGAATATGGAGTACTCTAATGCTTAGTTGGAAACGAACAATTTGTGAACTTATTAAAATATAACATTTGCCAATGTAAATATATTCTTCTTTGAGATGACAATGATTATTATTTAACCATCAAAACGCATTTTAACAACTGAAAAATATACTCCACTGTTAGGAAACATTTTACATTGCAATAGAAATATAATTACAATTTTGATTATTACAAGTTGTTCTGGTTTCAATGGTCATGAAGTGGTAGTTGCATATGCATGCACTACCACTTATTGTTTGGTAAGTGTTATGCCACTAGTAATTGAAATAGAAAGATGCTTATGTGTTCTTCATGATTTATTTTGAATTATGACACTTGCATATAAGTATGCGAGGCATCAAGATTGAATATTCGTATTTTCTTTAATCGATGACATGTGTTTACGCATTACAAGAAATTTAAGATCCCGTTTTTTTTTTAGCGAGGAAACTCTCCTATGAACGAGCACTTTGGCCCCTCCATAGAAGGTAAAACTTCGGGTAATCAAGTCCCCCGAATGCGAGACCGGGTACCGGGTGAATTGCCCATTATGCGCACCCTCTAGTCACACTCTCTTTTTGAACAATTTGACATAACCAGAAATTGAACCCGAGTGGTGTGCTTCATTGGGCAACTCGGTGACCACTCAGTTAAGCCTGAATGGTTAGATCGCGTTTAGTTACAAAAAAATATTTGCAAATTTTCTTTTCTATATTTCTAAAACTTGTGCCCTTATAAGTCAGAATTTTTTAGTGAAAGCGTTCAAATATAATAAATTGTATTTTATTTTTTATTTTACAAAATATGAAAGGGAAAAAACGTCAAATCATCATAAATTCCATAATTACAATATTATTTTTTTAAAGGCAAGTACATACATGTTTATCCAAAATTACAACTTGAATACTATGTTTTCTACTCGTAATATTTAAGTTTTCAGAATGTATTTTCCGTTACTAAACGCGACCAAAGTATGTACATGTTTATCTCATATCTCATACATATTCATTTATACATTTACATATTAAATACTTTAGTGTTTTTCATACACACATAGAGTAAAGTTGGGAGATAACATAGAGAAGATATAAAGTTTAGAATAAAATGACAAAAGAGACTAATGCATATGTGATGAGTTATATTCTCAAATTGTCCACAAAGGGAGAAAGCTACATTTGGTGAAAGGGACTCAAGTAATGTGTAATGTATAGCTTTGTTAGAATGAATGTATCTATTCTTCTTTCTTTTTTGTGTCCTGATTTAGTTTGAAGTTATAACTAAAAGATCGAAGTTGGTAACAATGCCTTTTTTTAACACACATATATTGAAAAGCATGTGAATATTCGAACTTAATATGGAAACCTGGATTAGGAAGTGTTCTTCAAGAAGTTAAGAAGCTCCTCACATATGTATTTTTCTTAGTAACCTTACAAGAATCACCTATTGTTATTAACTCCTCGTGTTGTAGCCTAGAAACTGTCGTGACCAAAACTAAAGTAATAAGATCGCAGTAAGACAATATATTACATAAATTAACTCTCAGATTCAATTTCAACTTCATGATTGAATTGACCAGGTCAAATCATGAGTTAAATATCATGATCAGCTCAACTACGTAATGGGAGGAAAAACGAGCAGTTGACTCTTTAGAAGCTTTTGAGTACAATTTTACTGGGTCTACTATTTCTACTATTTACCGTTTGACGAAATGGAATAACTTTTAGATTTAGTTACGAGTTAACATTACCAAATACCTTCATGTTCGTAAGGATTTGAAAAAAAAGGACGAATGTCAACGCACCTTCATGTTATTACTCTTAATGATTATGGCGAGGATCGGGATTACGGAGAAGCGATTCAAAACGTATTCACGGAAGCTCAAGTTGTTAATCGAGTTAAAAGCTTTTCGACCGTTGGTGATGGATCTTCGAATGTTCTATCATTTAAGATTGATAATCGCTCGGGCAAAAACATTCACCGGAAGATCATTAATGGTCATTTGAAAAAAGTGGGTACTTAAGATGGTATGACGTTGGTCCCATTCTTTTTGTTTCATTCATTCGTTTGTAATTGTTTATGTGATTAGGATGGAGTTTTTGTTTCGATAAGGGATTGTTATGTTTTAACTTTGTTAGATTTAGTTAGAATCCGTTAGCTGAGTTTCATTATAGATAGTTTGTTTTACCGCTTTTTAGGTACGGGCTTCATCAGTTTCAATTTTGGTATCTTTGATTGAAGACGTTTTTTTTTTTCTATATGAATTTTCGTCTTTTTAGCCCGAAAAAAAAAAAAAAAAACATTACCCAAAACACCTCAAATTAACTAATTCTGCTGATTGCTAACACCAATTGTTTATTTATTTTAAAAAATCAAATTTGTACATATACTCTTTCCTTTTATAAGTGTAGTTTGCTTACTTCCCTTTTCTTTTCAAAGTAGCAATCACCTCTGCTTTATCTCTCAACCTCAACTCTACTAGTTTCAAATGATTCAATCCCCAATTTCATAAATTTATCAGAATCAAACTTCAATTCACTGATTTCATATCTCTAATTGTACCTTCTCACACTTGATATGTCTTGCTTTCATCCTGTTCCCATATCTCCGACCTCACAATTTCATCATTAATGGCGTTCCCAAAAGGTGCGTTCCCAAATTACATTCTTTTGATACCGAATTTACGATTTCTGAAAGAAATTCATAAAAAGTTTGAAACTTTAATACAATTTGATGCGAATTTAACCTAGTTTCCTTTCTGATTTAAGAAATTGAAGTTGGAATCGGTTTCAAATTAATCAATGCAAATATCAGAGGACAACCGATCTTCGATAACCAACGTGTTTTACTATCAATTGCTACAAGAAATCGATGCATCTCTTGACCCCCAATTTCAATGTTTTTCCAAGTCGGAACCCTATTGCACACTGGAATCATCCTCTGCAAACAGCAGTTGTACCACAATGTACAACTCACCTAGTTCCCCTGATTTTATGTGTAAGTTAAGGCAGTTAGAGACTATTATGTCCGGAGATACCGATTTCGATGATGATGCCGGAAATGAAAAATCTTTAGACTTACCGGATATAGAAATCTGGAAAGAAATGATAGTAGATTATTCTGGAAGAGATTTGAAACAAGTCCTGATCGCGTGTGCGAAATCGGTTTCGAATAATGATCTTTTGAATGCACACATGTTAATATCGGAGCTCCGGCAACTAGTGTCAGTTGCCGGAGAACCGATTCAACGGTTGGGAGCTTATATGTTGGAAGGACTTGTAGCTCGGCTTTCTAGTTCAGGAAGCACGATCTACAAGTCCTCGTATTTTCAGTTAAACACTTACGTTTTATACGAGATTTGCCCGTATTTTAAATTCGGGTACATGTCAGCAAATGGTGCAATTGCCGAAGCGATGAAGCATGAAAAACGTGTTCATATTGTTGATTTTTGTATTGGGAATGGGAGTCAGTGGGTCCCGTTGATCCAGGCGTTTGCTAAGAGGCCGGGTGGGCCCCCGCATATTCGGATAACGGGCTTACAGGACTCCCCGAGCGTGTTAAGGATAGTAGGCAAAAGACTATGTAAGCTTGCTAAAACTTACAATGTGCCTTTTGCGTTTCACACAGAAATTGGGCTTGAAAGTGTTCAAGCCCAACCTGGTGAGTCTTTGGCGGTAAACTTTGCATTCGTTTTACATCGAATGTCGGATGAGAGTGTAAGCATTAGAAACGATAGAGACCGAGTGTTGAGGCTTGTAAAGAGTATGAACCCAAAAGTTGTAACCTTAGTTGAGCAAGAATCTAACACAAATACGGCCCCGTTTTACCCAAGGTTTCTCGAGGCTCTTGATTATTACAACGCAATGTTCGAGTCAATGGACATCACGCTTCCACGAGAAGATAGGGGAAGAATAAACGTTGAGCAGCATTGTTTGGCCCGCGATGTTGTAAACATAATAGCGTGTGAAGGGAACGAGAGGGTGGAAAGAAACGAACTTTTAGGAAAATGGAAGCTACGATTTAGTATGGCCGGGTTTAGCCCATGCCCAATGAGCCCGTTGGTCAACGCAACAATTAAGCGTTTACTAAAGAACCATAGTGAGAGATATATGGTTGATGAAAAAGATGGAGCTTTGTATCTTGGTTGGATGAATAGAGATTTGGTTGCTTGTTGTGCTTGGAAGTAATCTAATGTTTCATCTTTTTAACTTCTACTAAAGTTAGAAGGCAAATGTAACTTGATCAAGTTCTTTTTATGAATCAATGATGATCTACATTTGAACTTTATTTTCACAGTTCCCTTTTGTTTGGGTCCATGTTTTGTTAATTAAGATAAAGTGTTGTGCTAACGACTCAGTTAACCACTAAAGCATAAAAGTATATTAAGTGCGCTGGTCCCTTATAATCCGAGTTGGACCCAACATCACAAAGGTGATCCTGATCTAAGAGGCCATGATTAGATTCATCTCTTCATGTAAAAACTGGACCCTACATGGCTACATGAGATATAAGACCACACATCACTTTGACATTTCTTGATTGTAACGTGGAGTTAAATATTGCACTTTATAAAAGAAAAATATAATTGTAAATTGTCACTATTAAATTTTGAAGTTGGTTATGATGGGCGTTAAATTTGTAGTGTTAAACATGAGTTAATTTGTATTGGGATATGTGGTAAAATATGATTGAAAATTGGGTAAAGAAAAATATAAATAGATAAAAAAATGAGATGTCAAATTTTATTTTAGAGTAAAAAATTTTATTTGTCCGTTAAGATTGTACCTAACGTCACAAATGCTTCAAATTTGAAGCCCATAACAACATTTTAGGCGTTGAAATTTTTTCATGTGGGATCCACGTTAGAAAATGGGGCATTGGAATTGGGGTCTCACTAAGTAAATGAGTTTCTTGGCGTACTTCTAGACGAAAAGGTGATCAAATAACGGGCTGGGTCATATAGATGATTTAGGACGTTGCATCCATTTGTATGTTTCGAAGATATCTCGCCGGTTGAACCAATTTGGCTCAACTGACCCATTTGTTTTAGATAACATTATACTTTTGACCCATTTAATCCGTTTTGAATAAATTACAAGACGATTAACCTGTTTTTAAACTTGAAAGTACAGCATATTAGTTGCATTCTTGTTTAGCAAAACGAGATTGATTGCAGACAAAAAAAAAGAGTCCCAAGTCAATGGGAACAGCCTTATTTTTTACCCGTTTCTCAGTAGCACTACATATCGAAAGCAAAACCCAACATCAAAAAGCACAGTAGCTGAGTCAATAAAAAGGTCAACACCAATCTTTCATATAAAGACAGACAACCCGCCATGTGTCTGCTTCTTGAAGACTTTTTTTTTTTTGAAAAGCAAAATTAATTATTATTAATAAAAAATTGGAGTTACAGGGCCCTATACATATCTATACAATATTGGAACGGAAGTACAATTATTGGAGGCTATTATATCGCGGGTAGTCAACGAGGACCATTAAAACTAAAGAGGGAATAAGAACTTGAAAGAACAAGCCGGGATAGAGAGGATAACAGTGACGATCTAGCGCCTACAAAGTTACATAAACTAGCCCGATTAATCAAACCCTCAATAGAATAAATGGAATCCGTGGGCTACACATGTGAAGTAGAAAATTAGCCAATCCCAACTTGTTGGGGAGTATCCGCAACAAAGAAAGAAGGATTAATGAGCCATTGATGCCACTCGATTGATTTCTTTTTGCGCGATCTTTTGGAAATCCAACTATAACTTTGTGTTTGAATTTCGGAAAGAATCGAACCAGGGGACCACGTTTTTTTGGAAAATACTTTCAAGTTCTTATGTTTCCAAATTATATAACAAGTAATCCATTTGATTGCTTGCCATATTAAAGAGCCGAAATTGTTGAGAGCGAATGATTGTTTATTGATGATGGCATCGTTAAGATTGGATATTAAAGAATCGTCTTGGGCCCACCAATCGAGGATAAGTTTTCATATGAGTGCCGTTTTGGGGCAAGAACTGAGGATATGTTCGGTGGTTTCTATATTCAATTCGCATAAAGGGCATAAAGTGAAATCGAGATCAATGCCCCTTTTGTCAATTTCGAATCTAACCGGAATCTTTTTTTGACAGGCTCTCCATATGAAGATATATACTTTTTGAGGTAGGAGTTTGTTACGGGGAATCAATAAGCTTAAAGCGTTACTCCCAAGCCTTAGGGTGTTGATCAGAAGTGTCAAAGATTTGTTGGTGAAAATTCCTGTGGGGTCTAGATTGTATTTCCAGGAGTCTTGTTTGTCGGATAAAGTAACAGAAGATACAATGTTGTTTAATTCCGTGATTTCGTTTGTTGCCCGACCAGTAGGAGGCCTTGTCCAGCACCAGTTACCAACTGAAGATCCATTGCTATGTGTAATTCTTTCAGCGATCGAAGCATCTTTATTTGTCTCAAGCATGTATAATCTGTGAAAAAGTGTGCTAAATCTTTCCGAACCGAACCAAATGTCATTCCAAAATTTGATGGAGACACCATTCCCGAGACATTTTGTGATGGAGGAGGAGAATGAGGCCCCCGTGCTATCCGCGATTTTTCCAGCTTTAATAATTTCTTTCCAAACCGTGCGACCTGAAATATTCCTGCAAGAAACGTTAGATTCCAACCCCCCGCCCCCCATAGATACTAGTAATAATTTTTACCCATAGTGCGTGTTTCTCATTTTTGAAGCGCCACCACCATTTACATAGTAGTGAGATGTTTTTACTAAAAAGAGAACTAACATTTAAACCTCCTTTATCATAGGGTAGTAGAATTTGATCCCATTTTATCCAATTAATTTTATTTTCAGTTGATGACCCACCCCAAAAAAATTTGCGTCTTTTAGATTCAATGAGGTTAAGGATGGAGGAAGGAGCATGGAAGATGGAGAAATAATAGAGTGGTATGCTGCTTAAGATAGATTTAATGAGGGTTAGTCGACCTCCAAAAGAAATCGATTTAGCCACCCAGTCGGAAAGTCTTTTGTCAAACTTATCCACAATTGGTTGCCAGGAGGAAGGGTGAGATGAAGGTACACCGATGGGAAGACCAAGGTATGTGAAGGGAAAGGCGCCGGAGGAACAGCTAATATACTTGGCCATATCTTCAATCTCTTGGGGAGAAATTCCGATACCGTAGAGTTTGCTTTTTTGGAAGTTGACTTTGAGTCCAGAGATTTTCTCGAAGCATTTGAGGAGTTTGGAAATGTGTTTGGCATTTCTTTTACTCCATTCCCCGAAAAAAATTGTGTCATCAGCGTACTGAAGGTGAGTGACTGAGATATTGTCATTACCAACATTGGTTCCACGTAGATGGCCACTTGATAAGGCCCGTTTTGTGAGGATGTTAAGGCCTTCGGCGACGATAATGAAAAGAAAAGGCGAGATTGGGTCACCTTGACGAATACCTCTTTCGGGGTAGAATTCGTCAGTAGGAGAGCCATTGATTAGAACGGAGATAGATGAAGAGGAAAGACAAGCACGAATGAAACTAATCCATTTAGGGCCAAACCCCATGTAATGCATGGTGTTAAATAGGAAGTCCCATTCTATACAGTCAAAAGCTTTTTCGAAATCGACTTTGAAAATGAGTCCTTTACGTTTTTTACGTTTAAGTTCATCTATGATTTCGTTCGCAATTAGCACGCTATCTAGGATGTTACGACCTTTGAGGAAGGCTGATTGTTCAGCCCCAATGACCTTGTGGATGACTTTGGCGAGGCGGTTAGAGAGGATTTTGGTTAGAATTTTATAATAACTTCCTATTAGACAAATAGGACGATATTCGTTCAAGCCAATAAGGTTAGGTTTTTGGGGATGAGGGTGAAGAAGGATGCGTTACAGCCTTTGGAAATTTCGGAGTTGGACCAGAACCAATCTAGCGCTTTAATGAGATCGTGTTTTATAAGGTCCCAATATTTTTTGAAGAATTTCATGTTAAAACCATCGGGGCCAGGTGCTTTCGAACTTTCGCAGTCGTGGATAGCTTCCCAAATTTCCTTTTCAAGGAATTCGGATTCGAGAAAGAGATTATCTTGTGTGGAGATGAATTCAAGGTGAGGTGCATTATCAAAAGGACAGTGATTGTTCAGTTTGTTAGATTTAAAGAGATTTTTGAAGTGAAAATAGGTTACGTGTTTTATGATGTTGGGATCTTCAATCCAAGTTCCGTTAATAGATAAACCGTGTAAATTATTTTTACTATTACATTTTTTAATAAAGTTATGGAAGTATTTCGAGTTTTCATCTCCTTCGAGAGCCCATTTAATTCTTGATTTTTGTTTTAACATGTTAGTTTTCTTTTTTTCTTTTTCTAAGTGTGAAAATTTATCTTCAAGCCATTTGTTTTTCTCGAATTCGGATAAAGGTCTAGTTTCAGCTAAAGCTTCCCATTCGTTAATATTTTTTAGGTGATCTAGAATTTGAGAATCAAGGTTATCGAGTTGAGCACTATGCTTCTTGAAGACTTGATGTTTGTTTTCTTGACTGGTTTCTAAACACTGACGGTGCCGCCCAAGTTGGTCCACACCAGCTACCAAATATATTTCATTAAATATTAATCATAGTGAACATGAAGATCTCATTACAAAACCTGTTGACTGTTTCTTCAAATGATTTGTCCTTCACAAATGATCAAAATCGTAGTTTGCTAGAGTATGCCTAGCAAAGGGGTCGAGTTAACTCACATTGGCTCATGGATTGTATTGGGTTTCTGTCTAAACGGGTCATAGGTCAAATGGGTTGTCTTTTAAATTGGGTCAAAAGGGATCAAAACAAAGTTGGTCGTGTTGGGTCAAGTCAATACATACTTCACCTCTTATATTTGTATCGCACATGGTCCAAGACCACAAGCTCAAAAGTCTTGCATTCATGAGTTTCGAGATTTAACACAATTAAACTAATTCTTAGACATTATGTAGCACGTGTAATTAGCTAACATTGTTAAAATATTCTAATTGATAACTAACGTTTTACTTGGTATTATCACGACAAGCTCATATTCTTTTAGCTTATATCTTCATCATAAATTTCTTTTCCCTCCAAAAAAACCAACCCCAAAAAATTTTCAACGCCTATTAAGCCATATTTGCTTTCAAATTTGATGTCATCAACACAATCGATGAATCCGTAACAATTCCAAATATAACTTTACAAAGCCAATGACGACGTAGCGAAGTGCTATCACGCACGCACCGCTCACGTCCTTTACTACCGGAAAATACAAGATCATGCGAGTTTTCTAATTCTTCGGCCGTTTACCAACAGCTGGACTAATCACTATCAAACCTATTGGACCCGTTCGACCTAATGTGGCTCATAAAGTTTTTAGATATAGATCTGCAAGCAGTGGCAAATTGTAACAACCCGACATCGTTTTACCAAAAACACGCCTTAAAAATTTTTTTGTCAGACAGCGTATCTGGACGGCGTCCCATAATCTGGACGGCGTCCAGAGATAAAGACCAGGACGGCGTCCCATGATTCAGGACGGCGTCCAAATGAACTAAAGTGGACTGATCAGTTTTTCAATTTCACGCGAGTGGAAAACCCACTTCCCGACACTTTTAAAACGAAACGACTTTCACAACACATCATATTAAGTAAAACTAAGAGATTTCCACAATAAACATAAGTTTTACAACACCGGGCCCACAATGACCCGTTTTACAAATAATGTAACGATTTCGACCCATTTAATTCTTTAAACGGATTAGGACTCTACAACCCAACCCAATACCAAGAGCATAATCCCGGAGACTACCAAATCCCCAATCCGCGTCCATATAACCAAAAGCTACCCCTTCGAGCCCAAGCGCTCCTATGCCTCTAGTCTAACAACTAGCTAGCTTCATAACAAAATACCTGTAAAAAGGTAAACAACGAGAGGGGTAAGCCGAGGCTTAGTGAATGCAATAATTATACACATACATATATAATATACCTACTTGCAAACACTTACTGACATACCGCATACATGCTAGCAACACAATTAGCTTATCATCACAATTACAAGCTATAACCTCCAATAATCAAGCTAGCATAACAAAAGCATATATAATATGAACAAATATAATATGCTTACGCTACAACACAAATAACCATGGTTAACCAATAGTACAAGGGAACGGCGCTCGCGAAAACGCCATCAGTGTTCATAACATCCGTTAGGGCACTTAACACCTCGCACCACTAACCCCTAGGGTGGCACCTTAACACCTCGGCACATCACCCCGAGTGGCATCTTAACACCTCGATGCAACACTCATTATTTTACGGAGTGGTGTCTTAACACCTCGACACTACACTCCTAGGTGGCATCTTAACACCTCGATGCTACACCCGAGTGGCATCTTAACACCTTGATGCTACACTCTTCACGTGAAACATGGTGTCTTAGCACCTCGACACTACACATTTCACGCTACAACAAATAGATACATTATATACATACGCATATAATTATTCCACTCACCTTATCACGTCGGTGGTGATTTAGCACTTCAGTATGCTTCGAGCAAGGTACCTAATACATAAGTACACATTCAATACACAACTTGTGGAATTAACCACAATACTCACTCACACCCAAAATCGCCCATAAATGGCCAAGACTCATCTTTAATTACTAAAACTAGTGATGTAAGTCTACTAACACCAATTAACACAAACTTAGGGTATTTCATACCCATTTTACCCAATTAGGTCAACCTTAACTCATTTGACCCATTTCAACACTTACATACCATTTTAGCCAAACATGACCCATTTACAATTCTTCCATCATTAACAAGTGTATTAGTGACTAACCAACACAATTTAACACTTACAACTTCAATTCACATGGCCAAACCCTAGATCATAGCTATTAGGGTTTTCCTTATCTCAACATAACCCAAATTCACCCATTTTACCCCCAAATGGGTCTTACAAGTTCGAACACTCCTAAAATTACTAATACTAGTGATTATACCCCACTTACAAACCTTAAACATGCTTAAATCATTAACCAACCCAAAACCCGCAAAATATAAAAATAGTTAGTCACAATAAACCCACTTTGTCATCTAAACGGGTTTCACAACTTAAACAAACTCAAACCCTAACTTGAATATCAAATAAACACAATGAAATTCGGAGTTGAGACTTACCAATACTACCAAAATGTAGCCGTGAATGAAAGGAACAACTTTAACTCTCGAGCTTTGACCCGAAACGCTCATCTTCTTCACCAAATCAAGCTTTCTCACTCTAAATTAACCCTCTCTCTCTAAAATAAGATGAGAGTGTTTTGTGTGGGTGAGAATGAGCTCCAAATGGAGTTCTAGATCAGTTTTGATGATCTCAAACCGACCCCAAGTGAAAAGACCCAAATACCCCTTTTAATTTGAGTAAAATAGAGCTGCTGGCCCGTCAGGCCTTCTGGACGGCGTCCAAAAAGCTTGGATGGCGTCCTAACCTTCATTGTTGGACGGCGTCCTAAAGTCTGGACGGAGTCCCAATGAACTGAGTCTGAAACTGAACTTGTTTTGGTCGTAACTTTCAAACCGTAACTCCGTTTTCGACGAATCAAATATCGTTGGAAACGTAATGAGATTTTCTATCCAGTGGTAAGGTTTTAGAACATCAACTCCAACTTTATTTGGGATCCAAATATACACTTACATGCCTCGTATTTCGAATGACGCTCGAAATAACGTGTAACTGAAAAACGGGTGTTACAACTCTCCCCCACTTAAATTGGATCACGTCCTCGTGATCCGCACAAACACTAGAAGTTAAGCACTTCTCCCACGAACATTTCCGCTTCCAACGCGGAGTCACACAAGTAGTAAACTCATCCGAATCCTCGCTTCGTGCACTAACGCATCATAATACCACAATATTGGGTAATCAACCCACGAGTCGAAACAACCGTAACCGTTGCTCCTACGCCGAGTATCCAAACTCATACCATACACTTCACAATCGTCCTAAGAGTAGAACAATTTGCCGACAAACATCGTCGTCACGCCTCACGATCTTACGAAACACAACCAAGCCCGACATCCATAACATCTTCTACAAATCCGAAGATCTAACCACACGCTAATAATCACTAGCGTGCACTACCGCAACAAACGATAACTCATACACTCAACGTCCAGAGTTTCCATATAGGAAAATACGAAAATCACTACATATACCTTCAAGTTCTCTCGGATACAACTCGCCACAAGCTACGTCCGTAACCATATCACTCAATCAGTCAATCCGCACACGACCAATCCATCACTGGATTAATCCAGGACAACAATAATACACCACAAATTAGACGAAGCATCAACACATCGTCATAGGGTTTCTCCTCTGAACCATACAATACGGCTTCCTAGTACTAGCATAGAAGCTATTCGTATACCAAAATCCCGTCAACGGCGAATCATCATCACAAAATTTCCGCAATTCGCCACATGACTCACAAAAATATTCACCACGCCGGGTGAACTTTCCTACCTAGACCGTCCGTTAAGGATGGTCTCAACATTTCAATGCACTAACAGTCGCATCACTAGGGAGCACACTCTCGCAAACAAACAACATCTGCGTGTCTCGATGTGAGACAATCAGAATCGACACTCTCCGCCTCACATTCGTCCATAAAGTGAAATAATCCACTTACAATCTTCACGATTGCATTTCCCGACAGGGAAAATATGATATTCGCCACGATATCGAACTCGTTCTCATTCAATTATACTGTCCGGGTTTCACGACAACCCAGATTTTTCACTACGGGAGCACCCGCAACGACACTTCATTTTCTCACTCCGGGATCTCAAACTTCACATTTGGTCTCATACCGCACATTGGTACTACACGACCACCTTACATAGGAAGTCTTACACTTCCTTCGATCCCATCATCACAATCTTCACGTATAACATTCTCGAGTTGTAACTCACAATCGTAAAGCACGATCTCGAGTCGACATTAGCAACCCGTCACTCTTCCTCGTTAGGAGCTTCGAATACCCATTGAGGCTTAGCACGGTACGCTCCAACATTTCACTATACATAACACCACTGGAGTTTTCCTCGGGCGGCAGTAAAAACTCCCCCACTTAGGATTTATCTCCCTATTCTCACCGCCAAGATGATAACATCCCGCGGAATTGTAATTCCACGTCACACCTGACCATTCTCACCGTTGGTCATAAACATCAATTCACCACAAATTCGCTTTAGACTCTCAGAGCCGACATGCACAATCACTTGAGACGTCGTACACGCGATGAAATTGCACCTTCATACCACAATTCACAACTAACTACCTTAATCGTTCGAAAAGCAAACTCCACCAAAGTCTTACATATGCCTCTAAGCCTAGGCATATGTCACGCCGCTTACTTAGTCGTGATTCTCAGACGAGATCACCCGACCTTCCACTCAACGAACTTTTTCAACAATTGCTCACTCTCATGGAGAAGAGTGACCAATTCCGACACCATAATTGCGTCCACCACAATGTCAACACTTCATCATATCCTTCGGACTAACCGACCATTAAGTCTGTCACCGGCTCACCGGTCATCTCTACCCGTCTATCACTTAAGAGCAACAAGATTCGCTCACCCGTCACTTCATAAGAAGTATTCGTCACAATGCTCTTAAACTTTGACTTTCGCAACTGTCGAATTACCATCACCCGTCGATCACTATTATAATCTCCGATGCTTCCAAGGGTATCTCACGGGCACCCTAAGCACAAAGTGATCACACCACTACCGGAGTTGAACAATACACTAGCAGGTATAAAAAGGCACCTGACGCAGTGTCATGCAGACTCCCACCACAATCAAATGAATTTTAGAAAATCGATCTTTAGGTTCCATACACCCGATGTCACCCATCTCTCTATAATAATGACCCGAAGTCATACCTACCCGACAACCTTACGGCCTATTGTCTTATCGAAAGTCCCAAGCGATCACACGCTACCCGCAATTTTCACAAGGCCAAAACGATATAGCCTAACGAAACCCTTCATCTAACACTAAGGAGATGCTTGAGAACACCAAGTCTTACACCCTTCCACATCTCGATAAAACCACTACTACAAGGGATATTCCATTAGGAATGTTGTCCTATAATCTACAACACACTAACGCAATCAACATTACACGGGTCCCACTCCCATGAGTATAACGACCCGAAGACTCCTCGATTGGCCAATTCCAAGGCAACTCACAACAAGAATCCTAACACGATTCTCTAACCACACACTCTACCGAGTGTAACTCAAAACTACAATCATTAGACTTGTCGCATTCCATTACAGAATTCAAGTCCTCGTCGCACACACGCAAACGTAAATCGATCTTCCTAGTTACGATGAGTAAATAAAACCAATAACAATCTCAATAATGCACCCACTACTTAGGGTGTCTAAGCACGCACCAAACTTGTGAGTTGGCTCACTCACTTAACTAACCGAATCCATCGTAACACTTCACGACTCGAAACGAACCCGATGCGACTACAAGCACTGTAACATCCCGCCTTTTTTCATTTACTTTTCCGTTATACTAATATAAAGTCCGTTATATGTTTATAACATCTCCCGTTGTTACGCGTTTTAAATTATCTCGTTTAGGTAATTCCCGCACCCGAACGAAAGTTGAGGGACTAAACTTGACAAGGGATCAAACCCTTGACTAGGTCAAAGGGTCAAACCCCTTTCACCCATTCATTATCATCTCCATCTCTCTCTCTTTCTCTCTAGCAAGAACACACACCCATTTACCAAATTCATTCAATCATCATCTAAATTCGATCTAGGAGGCTTACAACAAAATAAACTACATATTTGTGATCCTCTCTTCATCCTCTACATTTTGATACCAATATCATCAAGTTTGGGTAACATTTCTAAAACTCTAGATTTCTTTAAATTCGTGTTCTTGACTTATAAAGTTGTTAATTAGTGTCTATGGCTCATCGTGATGTCGTGTATGTAATTTGTATGCTCGATTCGTTGTTTTTGGTGTAACTAGTTCATTATGAAAATTTGCTTGCTAAATCTTTGATTTTGAATGATCAAATGTTGTTAGATTGTTAAAGTGCATGTTTTAAAAGTGTTACTAGTATCATTAGCTTCGTTTTGATGTATAGGTTGATTAAGGAAACTCCAAGAACATGATTAGTGATTTTGTGAACTTGGATTAGGGTTTGATAAGCTTTAGATGAACTTTTGATGCACCAAATGCTATGAAATATTGTAGATAAGAATTTTGTTGCAATGTGTGTATGATTACCTTCGAAACGGCATATCATACATGTAAATTGGTTGCCCGAATCATAAAATGCGTTTTAGAACTTGAAACTTTAATTATGAACGTTTAATGCGGTTTTTGGTTGTTGTTAGTGATGAATTGCTTGATGAAATGTGCTTAGTTGTTTTCCTTGTCAAATTACCTTTCTAATGATATAGGTTATGCGTTTTAAGTGTTTTCGGTGCATGAAATGTGTTATATTGTATTTTGGTTCGTGACTTGGACCATTTTTTTTCTGCAAACTGCATGATTCCCAGGTATTGCGCGCCGCGCATTTACCCGCGCGCCGCGCAGAATCAGAGATCCCAGATGTTTGCCTTCTTGGTTGAGTTCTGACCAGAAATTGCACTTGGGTGCGCGCTGCGCAACCCAGTGCGCGCCGCGCAAAAGCCCCAGGCCACTCTCTTTTGTTTTTAAATGTCACAAAAATGTTTCCGCTTAACTAAAACTCCGTTTAACATGAAACTTGACTATTAGGCTCTTATATGACTTCTCGTCTTGGGAAAATTGTCGGATACCCGACCCGACCCCGTTGACTTTGACTTTGACCAAGTTTGACTTTTAGTCAAACTTAACCAAACGATTATACAATCGTTCTAACATACTTAACTACTTGTATCGTGCATGAAACTTGACAAATTGATTCACATGCTATATTAATCGAGTCGTAACGAGCCATAGGACTAATTGAACATCTTTGACCAATCGTGACTATCGTTATTGATACAACCTATTTGTTTAGGTCAAGACTAGCATTGTTCTTTGCACACATTTACTTGTTGAAGTACTTTACTACTCGTGCATTCAAGGTGAGATCATAGTCCCACTCTTACTCTTTTTGAACTTACATTTGGGATGAGAAAACATAAACATTTCTTTTACTAAGTGAACACAAGTACAGGAAAACAAACATTCTACATACGAGTTTAGAACAAAATCCTCAATTCAATTATCATTAGTTACACTTGCCGGGTGTAAGCGAGAACTTATGTTGTATGGATCCATATGGGTTTGACAAACCCTCATTCAAACGGTTCACTACCGTTTACGAATGAAATATATTTTCGAGAAACAGTGTATGTTCTAGCACTAAGTGATGGGGTTCAATGGAAGGAAATGTTAAGCATTGATAATTGGGTGCTCGTGAAACAAACTTTTGGAATGTATTACTATTATTTCATTGATGCAAATCTTGTGGTTCACTTGTACTTACTTACTTAAACCTATGATTTCACCAACGTTTTCGTTGACAGATTTCTATGTTTTTCTCAGGTCCTTGAACGATACATGATACATGCTTCCGCTCATTATTTTGATACTTGCATTGGATGTCGAGTATATATGCATACATGGAGCGTCTTTTGGATACTTTTAAATTGTGTCGCATAAGTTTCATTTGTACTTAAAACTTTGTATCGTAACTTGTGGTGGAACTATTCTTGTAAACTTGAACAACCTTTACATTTGAAATGAATGCGACATATCTTTTGGTCAAACGTTGTTTTAAAGACTTATGACCACGTAACGGGACCTAAGTAGACGGCGCCGTCAATGACGATTTGGTAGGGTCACTACAGATGGTATCAGAGTGTTGGTTGTAGGGATTTAGAGTTCATTGGTGTCAACCTCGAGTCATAGGGTACATTGGTGAGTCTAGACTACAACCGGCATATAGACTTGAAGTAGGAATTACTTGACTACTTGTGCATTTATACTCGAACGCTTCTACTCATATCTACTCTTAGTTCATCTTAATCTCACGTTGTTTAATTTGATTGACGCGCCACCTTGACTATATGAAATGATGTCGAATGCACATATGAATCAGGGTAATATAATTTCCGGGATTATATTACGGTGACTCATATGAACGTTCCGACATTATGACATAAAGAATTTAAGGCGAGTCGAGGAAAAACTTCTCTTTATCTTTATTCTATATCACGGTTAGTATTATGGAGAATACTAATCAATGATATTCTTGTGTCTTGAAGGAACAATGGCTCCTCGTCGTGTACGCCGCAATGAAACTCCCGAACAAGCTCTCGAACGGATGATAGCTACCGCCGTAGATGCGGCCATGGCCGGTCACTCATCCAACAACAATAATAATAACAACCACAACAACAACAACAACAACAACAACAACAACAATGGAGCCGGAAACTCAAACGAGGGATGCTCCTATAAAGCTTTCATGGGGTGCAAACCTCACACTTTTGATGGAACCGGGGGACCGGTCGTGCTCACCCGATGGTTTGAGCAAACGGAAGCCGTCTTTAGCATAAGCGGTTGTCGGGACCAAGACAAGGTCAAATACTCCACTCACACTTTCTCCGGAATTGCTCTAACATGGTGGAACACCTATGTTCAATCGGTGGGTACCGATGAAGCTCATGCCCTCTCTTGGGCCGATCTAAAGGAAAAGATGATTGTTGAATATTTTCCGCGCGAAGAAACCCGAAAGCTTGAGGAAGAACTAAGAGCTTTGAAAGCGGTCGGAAACGATCTTAAAGCTTATAATCAACGCTTCGCCGAACTATCCTTGATGTGTCCTAATCTTGTTAACCCCGAATCTCAAAGGATTGAGCTCTACATGCTCGGTCTTCCAAAAAGCATCAAACAAGGGGTGATGTCATCCAAACCCACTACTCATCAAGCCGCTATGAACATGGCTCGCCAACTAATTGAAACGGTTGACGAAATCGTAGTTCCGGCACCTAAGGCCGAGGATAAATCAGGCGGCAACAAAAGAAAGTGGGAACCCTCCCAATCAAGCAACAACAACTTTGCTAAGAAGCCTTACACCTCAGACGGCAAGAGGGGTTATGCCGGGAACCTACCTCTTTGCAACAAATGCAACAAACATCACTTTGGTGAATGTGGCAAGTTAATTTGCCACCGGTGCCAAGGAGTTGGTCATAAGGCCAACGATTGTAAAAGTGCCACTCCCGTTGCTCGAAAGTGGCCCAATGCACCAAAGACGGGCACTTGTTACGAATGTGGTCAAACAGGTCATTATAGAAATGCATGCCCAAAGAAGAAAGATAACCCCAACACGCGCGACCGAGCTTTCAACATCAACACCGAGGAAGCCCGGGATGACACTGAACTAGTCACGGGTACGTTTCTTCTCAACAATTCTTATGTCTCTTGCTTATTCGATTCAGGTGCCGATAAATGCTTTGTATCCAAGACTTTGACTCATTCTTTTAGCACTCCACCTCTTCCATTAGATACCACTTATACCATTGAAGTGGCTAACGGGAAACTATTAAGTGCCGACACATATTACCGGGGGTGTACGATAAACATTTTGGGTAAGGAATTTGAAATTGATTTGATACCCATGGAACTAGGAAGCTTTGATGTAATAATCGGTATGAATTGGTTAGTCAAAACGAAATCTCACATTCTTTGTGATCTTAACGCAATCCGAATTCCTATCGAGAATGGTGAACCTTTGATCGTCTATGGCGATAAGAGTTGCACCGGACTCAACCTCGTTTCGTGTGTTAAAGTTAGAAAACTACTCCGTAAGGGTTGTTTTGCGATCCTTGCTCACGTTAAGAAAGTCGAGTCCGATGAGAAGCACATCGATGATGTGCCAATTGTTAGTGACTATTCCGATGTATTTCCCGACGAATTGCCGGGTCTTCCGCCTCATCGACCGGTTGAATTCCAAATCGATCTTATTCCGGGAGCCGCACCCGTAGCACGTGCACCATATAGACTCGCTCCATCTGAAATGCAAGAATTGCAAAGTCAAATCCAAGAACTACTTGATCGAGGTTTTATCCAACCTAGCCATTCACCTTGGGGCGCTCCGATTTTGTTTGTTAAAAAGAAAGACGGATCCCTACGAATGTGCATTGATTATCGTGAACTAAATAAATTGACGGTTAAGAACCGATATCCTCTTCCTCGCATCGATGACCTCTTTGATCAACTACAAGGGTCTTGTGTATATTCGAAAATCGATCTCCGCTCGGGTTATCATCAATTGAGGGTTAAGGGGGAAGATGTCTCCAAAACCGCTTTCCGAACTCGTTATGGTAGTTATGAATTCCTTGTCATGCCATTTGGTCTCACTAACGCACCGGCGGTGTTCATGGATCTTATGAACCGCGTGTGCAAACCGTATCTCGATAAATTCGTTATTGTGTTCATCGATGACATATTGATCTATTCTAAAAATGAAGAAGAGCACGAACAACATCTCCGACTTGTGCTTGAACTTTTAAGACAAGAACAACTCTATGCCAAATTCTCCAAGTGTGAATTTTGGTTAAAGGAAGTTCAATTTCTTGGTCATGTTGTAAGTGACCAAGGTATTAAAGTCGATCCAACGAAAATCGAAGCCATTAGCAAATGGGAGACTCCTACTACTCCTACTCACATTCGTCAATTTTTGGGTCTCGCCGGGTACTATCGTAGATTCATCGAAAATTTCTCTTTGGTTGCACGTCCTCTAACCGCATTGACTCACAAGGGAAAGAAATTCATTTGGGCGACCGAACATGAATCCGCATTCCAAATCTTGAAAACGAAGCTAACCACCGCTCCTATCTTGTCACTTCCCGAAGGCAATGATGACTTTGTTGTATATTGCGATGCCTCAAAACATGGTTTTGGGTGTGTATTGATGTAACGAACGAAAGTCATTGCTTATGCTTCTCGACAACTCAAAATTCATGAACGAAACTATACGACACATGATCTCGAACTCGGAGCCGTTGTCTTTGCACTTAAAATGTGGAGACACTATCTTTATGGAACCAAGAGTACTATCTTCACCGATCACAAAAGCCTTCAACACATTTTCGATCAAAAGCAACTAAACATGAGACAACGAAGGTGGATTGAAACCTTAAACGATTACGATTGCAAGCTTCGTTACCATCCCGGGAAGGCAAATGTAGTAGCCGATGCCTTAAGTCGAAAAGAAAGAGCGGTGCCTCTCCGTGTCCGAGCTTTAAACATCACCATTCACACCAACCTTAATAGCCAAATTCGGGTAGCCCAAGATGAGGCTCTCAAGGATGAAAACATCTCTCTCGAACACTTGAACGTCCTCACCTCTCGATTCGAAGTTAAAGAAACCGGACTCCGATATTTCGCCGGAAGAATTTGGGTGCCTAGTTATGGGGATCTACGAAGCCTTATTTTAGATGAAGCCCATAAGTCACGATACTCGATTCACCCCGGTGCCAATAAGATGTACCACGACCTTAAACAACTATATTGGTGGCCGAACATCAAAAGGGACGTAGCTACTTATGTTTCCAAGTGTTTGACATGTTCCAAAGTCAAAGCCGAACACCAAAGACCGTCCGGACTACTTCAACAACCCGAGATCCCGCAATGGAAGTGGGAAAGGATAACGATGGATTTTATCACCAAGCTACCAAAAACGACGGGCGGTTATGATACCATTTGGGTTATTGTTGACCGTCTCACCAAATCCGCACACTTCCTTGCCATGAAAGAAACGGACAAAATGGAGAAACTTGCACAACTTTACATTAAGGAGATCGTAGCCCGACACGGTGTACCATTATCGATTATCTCCGACCGAGATGGCCGTTTCGTTTCTAGATTTTGGCGTACATTGCAAGAAGCGTTGGGAACGCGTTTAGACATGAGCACCGCATATCATCCTCAAACCGATGGACAAAGCAAACGTACAATTCAAACCTTAGAGGACATGTTACGAGCTTGCGTGGTTGATTTCGGAAAAGCTTGGGACAAGCACTTACCTCTCGCCGAGTTCTCTTACAACAATAGTTATCACGCGAGTATTAAAGCCGCACCTTTTGAAGCGCTATATGGCCGCAAATATCGTTCACCTCTTTGTTGGGCCGAGGTAGGCGACGTGCAAATCACCGGACCCGAACTCATTCACGAAACCACCGAGAAAATCGTTCAAATCCGAGATAGGCTTAGGACGGCCCGAAGTCGTCAAAAGAGCTATACCGACAAACGACGCAACGATCTTGAATTTCAAGTCGGTGACCGAGTAATGTTAAAAGTCGCACCTTGGAAGGGTGTAATCCGTTTTGGGAAACGCGGGAAGCTAAATCCGCGGTATATTGGTCCTTTCGAAATCTTGGAGCGTATTGGAACCGTTGCTTATCGTTTAAATCTTCCGCCTCAATTGAACTCCGTTCATCCTACCTTCCATGTATCTAACTTGAAAAAGTGTCTTGCCGAACCCGATATCGTCATCCCTCTCGAAGAACTTACTATTGATGACAAACTTCATTTTGTGGAGGAACCGGTTGAAATTGTGGACACCTCTGTCAAGACATTGAAACAAAGCCGAATCCCGATTGTCAAGGTTCGTTGGAATGCCAAAAGAGGACCCGAGTTTACTTGGGAAAGACAAGATCAAATGCAAAGGAAGTATCCTCATCTATTCGTGAATTCGGAAACGCAAGATCTCGAGGAAGAAACAACGACTACTACGCCTACTTAAATTTCGGGACGAAATTTCTTTTAAGGAGTAGGTAATGTAACATCCCGCCTTTTTCCATTTACTTTTCCGTTATACTAATATAAAGTCCGTTATATGTTTATAACATCTCCCGTTGTTACGCGTTTTAAATTATCTCGTTTAGGTAATTCCCGCACCCGAACGAAAGTTGAGGGACTAAACTTGACAAGGGATCAAACCCTTGACTAGGTCAAAGGGTCAAACCCCTTTCACCCATTCATTATCATCTCCATCTCTCTCTCTTTCTCTCTAGCAAGAACACACACCCATTTACCAAATTCATTCAATCATCATCTAAATTCGATCTAGGAGGCTTACAACAAAATAAACTACATATTTGTGATCCTCTCTTCATCCTCTACATTTTGATACCAATATCATCAAGTTTGGGTAACATTTCTAAAACTCTAGATTTCTTTAAATTCGTGTTCTTGACTTATAAAGTTGTTAATTAGTGTCTATGGCTCATCGTGATGTCGTGTATGTAATTTGTATGCTCGATTCGTTGTTTTTGGTGTAACTAGTTCATTATGAAAATTTGCTTGCTAAATCTTTGATTTTGAATGATCAAATGTTGTTAGATTGTTAAAGTGCATGTTTTAAAAGTGTTACTAGTATCATTAGCTTCGTTTTGATGTATAGGTTGATTAAGGAAACTCCAAGAACATGATTAGTGATTTTGTGAACTTGGATTAGGGTTTGATAAGCTTTAGATGAACTTTTGATGCACCAAATGCTATGAAATATTGTAGATAAGAATTTTGTTGCAATGTGTGTATGATTACCTTCGAAACGGCATATCATACATGTAAATTGGTTGCCCGAATCATAAAATGCGTTTTAGAACTTGAAACTTTAATTATGAACGTTTAATGAGGTTTTTGGTTGTTGTTAGTGATGAATTGCTTGATGAAATGTGCTTAGTTGTTTTCCTTGTCAAATTACCTTTCTAATGATATAGGTTATGCGTTTTAAGTGTTTTCGGTGCATGAAATGTGTTATATTGTATTTTGGTTCGTGACTTGGACCATTTTTTTTTCTGCAAACTGCATGATTCCCAGGTATTGCGCGCCGCGCATTTACCCGCGCGCCGCGCAGAATCAGAGATCCCAGATGTTTGCCTTCTTGGTTGAGTTCTGACCAGAAATTGCACTTGGGTGCGCGCCGCGCAACCCAGTGCGCGCCGCGCAAAAGCCCCAGGCCACTCTCTTTTGTTTTTAAATGTCACAAAAATGTTTCCGCTTAACTAAAACTCCGTTTAACATGAAACTTGACTATTAGGCTCTTATATGACTTCTCGTCTTGGGAAAATTGTCGGATACCCGACCCGACCCCGTTGACTTTGACTTTGACCAAGTTTGACTTTTAGTCAAACTTAACCAAACGATTATACAATCGTTCTAACATACTTAACTACTTGTATCGTGCATGAAACTTGACAAATTGATTCACATGCTATATTAATCGAGTCGTAACGAGCCATAGGACTAATTGAACATCTTTGACCAATCGTGACTATCGTTATTGATACAACCTATTTGTTTAGGTCAAGACTAGCATTGTTCTTTGCACACATTTACTTGTTGAAGTACTTTACTACTCGTGCATTCAAGGTGAGATCATAGTCCCACTCTTACTCTTTTTGAACTTACATTTGGGATGAGAAAACATAAACATTTCTTTTACTAAGTGAACACAAGTACAGGAAAACAAACATTCTACATACGAGTTTAGAACAAAATCCTCAATTCGATTATCATTAGTTACACTTGCCGGGTGTAAGCGAGAACTTATGTTGTATGGATCCATATGGGTTTGACAAACCCTCATTCAAACGGTTCACTACCGTTTACGAATGAAATATATTTTCGAGAAACAGTGTATGTTCTAGCACTAAGTGATGGGGTTCAATGGAAGGAAATGTTAAGCATTGATAATTGGGTGCTCGTGAAACAAACTTTTGGAATGTATTACTATTATTTCATTGATGCAAATCTTGTGGTTCACTTGTACTTACTTACTTAAACCTATGATTTCACCAACGTTTTCGTTGACAGATTTCTATGTTTTTCTCAGGTCCTTGAACGATACATGATACATGCTTCCGCTCATTATTTTGATACTTGCATTGGATGTCGAGTATATATGCATACATGGAGCGTCTTTTGGATACTTTTAAATTGTGTCGCATAAGTTTCATTTGTACTTAAAACTTTGTATCGTAACTTGTGGTGGAACTATTCTTGTAAACTTGAACAACCTTTACATTTGAAATGAATGCGACATATCTTTTGGTCAAACGTTGTTTTAAAGACTTATGACCACGTAACGGGACCTAAGTAGACGGCGCCGTCAATGACGATTTGGTCGGGTCGCTACAAGCACATCACCCGAGACAACTATCACTTAGGAACCAATAAAGATTCCTCATTTATCCCGAATCTACCCCAACCATGCCACGTTTCCTCCGTTCGGTACTCGTCATGTCATGCTTGATGTCAAGATACACTTTCGTAATAATGGTGATCGGTCACTATTACAAATGCGTACCTTACCATTTCCACATGGTCACGCAAAGTACTTTACCCGGACTGACGCAACATTCACACAAAATAACACGCGATAACTCCTAGTACCCGAATGACCAAAGTCCTTACCGTGAACTTGATCACTCAAAACCGCCAAACCTTTGAATCTCTCCAATAGATTCATCTCTAAGACAACGCACCAATTAGATACCTGTATATATATATACACCAATATACAATAGTAATAAATGTACACAAGTACACAACAACGACAAGTCAACCTACAACCTAGGTGACTATCACTAAAACAACGTCCAAGTTCACCTACTTACCTTAGGAACTAGCAATCTAAGGCACTAATTTACACGCGAAATAAGGCCCCACATCATCACACTTTGGACAAAAACAAGTCCTAGTTAGTCACCTACTCTAAGGCACTAACAAATCTCAATCCGACCCGTAATCCTACAAGTCTCGCAAATAACGCACCACTGTCAATAAGTCTAAGACTAGGCACCTATTCCAAGGTCACCTAATTCCCTTAGACTATGCTCTGATACCACTTGTAACAACCCGACATCGTTTTACCAAAAACACGCCTTAAAATTTTTTTTGTCAGACAGCGTATCTGGACGGCGTCCCATAATCTGGACGGCGTCCAGAGATAAAGACCAGGACGGCGTCCCATGATTCAGGACGGCGTCCAAATGAACTAAAGTGGACTGATCAGTTTTTTAATTTCACGCGAGTGGAAAACCCACTTCCCGACACTTTTAAAACGAAACGACTTTCACAACACATCATATTAAGTAAAACTAAGAGATTTCCACAATAAACATAAGTTTTACAACACCGGGCCCACAATGACCCGTTTTACAAATAATGTAACGATTTCGACCCATTTAATTCTTTAAACGGATTAGGACTCTACAACCCAACCCAATACCAAGAGCATAATCCCGGAGACTACCAAATCCCCAATCCGCGTCCATATAACCAAAAGCTACCCCTTCGAGCCCAAGCGCTCCTATGCCTCTAGTCTAACAACTAGCTAGCTTCATAACAAAATACCTGTAAAAAGGTAAACAACGAGAGGGGTAAGCCGAGGCTTAGTGAATGCAATAATTATACACATACATATATAATATACCTACTTGCAAACACTTACTGACATACCGCATACATGCTAGCAACACAATTAGCTTATCATCACAATTACAAGCTATAACCTCCAATAATCAAGCTAGCATAACAAAAGCATATATAATATGAACAAATATAATATGCTTACGCTACAACACAAATAACCATGGTTAACCAATAGTACAAGGGAACGGCGCTCGCGAAAACGCCATCGGTGTTCATAACATCCGTTAGGGCACTTAACACCTCGCACCACTAACCCCTAGGGTGGCACCTTAACACCTCGGCACATCACCCCGAGTGACATCTTAACACCTCGATGCAACACTCATTATTTTACGGAGTGGTGTCTTAACACCTCGACACTGCACTCCTAGGTGGCATCTTAACACCTCGATGCTACACCCGAGTGGCATCTTAACACCTCGATGCTACACTCTTCACGTGAAACATGGTGTCTTAGCACCTCGACACTACACATTTCACGCTACAACAAATAGATACATTATATACATACGCATATAATTATTCCACTCACCTTATCACGTCGGTGGTGATTTAGCACTTCCGTATGCTTCGAGCAAGGTACCTAATACATAAGTACACATTCAATACACAACTTGTGGAATTAACCACAATACTCACTCACACCCAAAACTGCCCATAAATGGCCAAGACTCATCTTTAATTACTAAAACTAGTGATGTAAGTCTACTAACACCAATTAACACAAACTTAGGGTATTTCATACCCATTTTACCCAATTAGGTCAACCTTAACTCATTTGACCTATTTCAACACTTACATACCATTTTAGCCAAACATGACCCATTTACAATTCTTCCATCATTAACAAGTGTATTAGTGACTAACCAACACAATTTAACACTTACAACTTCAATTCACATGGCCAAACCCTAGATTATAGCTATTAGGGTTTTCCTTATCTCAACATAACCCAAATTCACCCATTTTACCCCCAAATGGGTCTTACAAGTTCGAACACTCCTAAAATCACTAATACTAGTGATTATATCCCACTTACAAACCTTAAACATGCTTAAATCATTAACCAACCCAAAACCCGCAAAATATAAAAATAGTTAGTCACAATAAACCCACTTTGTCATCTAAACGGGTTTCACAACTTAAACAAACTCAAACCCTAACTTGAATATCAAATAAACACAATGAAATTCGGAGTTGAGACTTACCAATACTACCAAAATGTAGCCGTGAATGAAAGGAACAACTTTAACTCTCGAGCTTTGACCCGAAACGCTCATCTTCTTCACCAAATCAAGCTTTCTCACTCTAAATTAACCCTCTCTCTCTAAAATAAGATGAGAGTGTTTTGTGTGGGTGAGAATGAGCTCCAAATGGAGTTCTAGATCAGTTTTGATGATCCCAAACCGACCCCAAGTGAAAAGACCCAAATACCCCTTTTAATTTGAGTAAAATAGAGCTGCTGGCCCGTCAGGCCTTCTGGACGGCGTCCAAAAAGCTTGGACGGCGTCCTAACCTTCATTGTTGGACGGCGTCCTAAAGTCTGGACGGAGTCCCAATGAACTGAGTCTGAAACTGAACTTGTTTTGGTCGTAACTTTCAAACCGTAACTCCGTTTTCGACGAATCAAATATCGTTGGAAACGTAATGAGATTTTCTATCCAATGGTAAGGTTTTAGAACATCAACTCCAACTTTATTTGGGATCTAAATATACACTTACATGCCTCGTATTTCGAATGACGCTCGAAATAACGTGTAACTGAAAAACGGGTGTTACACAAATCTACTTAATGCTCCGTGAGTTACGGAACATCATTAGTTCGAAAATTTTAGTAGAAAATTCTCTTTAAATTGTGCAGTATATGACACTAATAAATTTTACGCTAAGAACCCATATATTATTCGAATGTATAGTTTTTCCTTTTTCAATTGTATAGGACAACACTAAATGTAACTACTGACTGTGATAACCCGGAAATTTCTGAGCAAATTTAAACTTAATCTTTATGGTTTCGACACGATAAGTAAAGTCTGTAATGTTGAGTCACAAAATTTTGAAACTGTTTACATGAATTCATTTGACCTTTGACTAATTTCGGCGATTCACGAACAATTACTTGTAAATAGATACGTATATATATTTAAATATATATAAATAATAATTTGAAATATATGATAATTAACTATGTAAAATAAAACAAAATATAATAATTATTATTTATAACATATATATATATATATATATATATATATATATATATATATATATATATATATATATAAGATATAATGATTATATAAATATAGTTCCGAATTTATTTAGTAAACGATAGAAGTACTCGTTTATCATTCGATGGTTATTTAAATAAGTTAAGTTCAAACTTAAGTGATTTTAAAATAAACGGTGATCCGAAAATGAGTAATATAAATTTTAGGCTTATTAAAAATGTATTTAGGAACTATTTGTTGAATTTTAAAATTTTTTATATTTTACTTGAGATTGGGAGTGAGTAATTAATGTAATTTTTATTTAATAGTTAATGATTGAATTATATACCATATTGACCAAAAAAAATAATTATAGTTAATTTAAAATTATGAAATTTTTCTGAAGACTTTTTTTACCCGCTACTAATTAACAACGGAACACGAAACACTCCGCGAATTAATAATATCCAACTGTCGGCTAGAGTAATAGTAAACTAGTCCGTGAGTTTGAATTCATCCACCAAATTACTATTTCAATTTCATTATTCTTATGATTGAAATATTATTATATTATTTATTATTATTATTATTATTAATTAATATTATAATTATATAATCAATATATATATAGATATAGATAAGTGTATGAATGGAGGGAGATATATCACACCCATCCCATTCTCCTTCTTGCTTCTATCATGAAAGACCACCATCTTTTATCACCCACATCTACCATAGTGATCCACCACAGCCCACTCTACTACCACCACCTCCACCGTCATAACCTGCCATCACCACAAACCGGTGACTACTATCTCTTTTAATATTCTTCTTCTATTCGGGTTTCTTCTTCTTGAATCTACAAACCCACGACGATCACCATCCTCTATCTCTTTCTCTCTTCCTCTCTTTTCTTCTTTGCTGAATCAAAACCCACAACCATCACCACCTGCAACAATCATTACGGTTACTACCATTTTGCTATTTTACTTCATTCACTGTTAACGCATATGTATTATACTTTCAACTAATTCGGTGGTGTATCAACAGCAATCGAAACTCACCACCATTAATTCTAACCGTCTCTGATCAACCTTAAGATGCCCCCATCGAAGACCCAGACACCCATCGAAGCTGCTTGTTCTTTTTCTGTTGAAATCACAAACAAACTGCGACATTTTTTTTACTACTGCACCTGCATAAACATGTTATTGTTTCTGTTCGACCTGCAGCCAACCTGCTGCTATGATTTGTCCTTCCTGTTTTAATTGTATCATGATGGGCGTTCCCGTTCAAAAACCAAGCCTTCTGTTTGCAGCTTCCATGCTGCTGCTGCTGCTGTACGCACCATCGAACCACAATTGTAAACTACCACTAAACCAATACAAAATTGCAACCTTGTTGCTATTACTTTCTTCTGTTCTGATTCAGCTCTAAACCAACTCAAGAAGACTCTAAAACTACTACTTATGCTCGACAATTTTGTTTTAACGATATTAATGATGATGAACGAAGTGAAGAAGAAGATAAATAGAGGTGATGATAGATGATAGTGATGTTACCGTGATGTTGCTCGACTGAATTTATTTCCATTATATTTGGGCTGATTAATCTTATATGGACTCATAATCTTGGGCTCATGAAATAGTTTGATCCAAAAGCATAAACAATTAAATAATGTTGGGCCTATGGGACTGTTATTAGCATGAATGATAAGATTAATTGTGATGATGGAATAAGATCGAGTGAAAACTGTTATTAGTGAGGTTACAGTGATGTATGATGATAGTGATGATGTAATGATCATATGATGTGATTAAGATGATGATGTATGATGACTTGGTGATGGAAACTAGAAATTTAGAAAACGATGATGAAAAGTTGATTATTGGCGATGAGTTTACGATGGGTTATAACCTATTAATTCGCTAAGTTAATCAGAAAGATAACAGACAGAGCATTGGTTAGTAGCGTGGTTGTTGAACGATAGGTCGCGGGTTCGAGTTTCGTCGGTGGCATTTTTTTTTTAGAAAAAGCTTGGAGAGGGTATACACTTTTAATTTTAATTCTATCATTATTATTATTAGTTATTATTATGTTTATTATTATTATTATTAATGTTAGTATTATGATTGTTATTGTTATTATTATTACTAATAAAAGTAGTAACTATTATTTTTATTATCATTATGATTATAATTACAAAAAAAATATGAATATTATTATTATTATTATTGTTAAGTTAAGTATTATTATAACTATCGTACTACAATTTATTATTATTATTATCATTAAATATAAGTATTATAATTATTGTTAGTATTGTTAATAAGTATTATGAATATTAGTATTTATTATTATTATTATTATTATTATTATTATTATTATTATAATAATAATAATAATAATAATAATAATAATAATAATAATAATAATAATAATAATAACTTAAAAGTTTTAAAACTTACAAAAAATTAGTGGGAAGCCTAGAGACAATCTGGGCCCCCATACCTCTAGCAATAGCAAAACCTATCCTAGTAAAAATATGAGCAGCAGCACCGGTACCAATATCTTGCGCCATCGAACTCTTCTGAACCCGCTTTAGCAAAGAAACAACCTCCTTCTCTATTTCCCCAAGGGAAGAAAATGAGAAAGGAATGAAACCATAACCAATCGCCTGACAGCTAGATTCGTACTTGACCCGCTTCCGACGAGCCGCATCAATCACAACACATCCAGGGACAAAGTCAGAAAGCCCTGACTGCGTCAAAGGAGAAGACCCTGTCAAGTCAACACAAACATCGCGACCACAATTCCAGGAATAAAGTAACACATCTGCAGGTCTGAGGGCCCTATCGTTCCCTCCAGACAACCCAATGTCAACCTCCTTTCTCGCTGAAATCCCAGCTCGATAACAAACATCAACAAGGGAATCTCGAACAACATTATGTCGATGCTTAATACCCACCATACCAGCACAAGACACCGCGTGATCCCCGTAAATATCCCCAGTAAAAACCCTAGAACAGGCAGAGCATGCCATCGAGATAGAGAACAATGGAACACCCAACCTGTAGCACAACACACATCGGTAAGTCTTAGCGTTCATCGTCTGACCCAACCCCAAAATAGGGACTGCCCTCAGCCAAGCAGAGGTGTGATCACCCTGCTGTGATTTCCATAAGGCCGATTGTCGGGAAGATAACGAAAAAGTGGATTCTGCAGAAGCGGTAACCTTTGTGAAATAAACATATGCCAATTTCTTCATGAGTTTTGGGGCAGCGACCTCACTCGGATTACCTAAAATATCTGCCAATTTATTATTATTATTATGAAAATAACACAAGTTATCATCATTTTCATTAATATTAGTATTAGTATCACTTTTGTAACTATTAGTATTATTAATCTTATAATTAGATAAAAGTAACATTTTTAACAATATCATTATTATTATTATTAAAATTATCATTTTTAACAAAGATATTATTAGTATTATTATTATTCTTAGTAAGTCATTAATATCAAAACCATCAGTTTTAAACCAATAAATATTTTATATATAAAACATACTTATTACATATACTACAATTATATTAATAAGCTATAAATCCACTCGGAAGCAATCTCTTTATCCGTCGAATAAAGAGATGGATGACTTTCTCCACTTTTGAAATCACTCTTGGTGGAAAAAGGACTTGTTTTTACTCTCGGGTAGGGGAAGGATTGTCTACATCCAACCTCCCCCATACACCACTCAGGTGGTATTGGGTTTTGTTGTTGTTGTTGTTGTTGTTGTTGTTGTTGTATAACTATATATAAAACATATTAACATTACTTATATAAAAACTTATATACAATAAATTAGGTATTTTTCAGATATAGACATATTAATATAGCTATATAAATAATAATCATTTTCAAATATATAAACAAACTAAATATGTAATACATAAAGTTATAAGATAGGAAATTGTTCAATTACGAGTATATATTTTAATATATATATATATATATATATATATATATATATACACGAATGATATAGGTTCGTGAATTCGAGGCCAACCCTGCATTGTTCAGTTCCGTCGTATGCATATTTTTACTATAAAATATCGTACTATGAGTTCATTTGATCCCTTTTACTCTTTATATTTTTGGGACTGAGAATACATGCGCTGTTTTTACAACTGCTTTATTAAATGCTTTTGAAATATATTTTGAACTGAGAATACATGAAATGCTTTTATAAATGTTTGACGAGATAGACATAAGCAAAACATTCCTCGAATGAATTATTATGCAGACAGAAGTTCTGTGGATTATTATTGAATTAGTTGGACGTGATAATTGCCACTAATTGATGTGAATATTTTTCCCCTGATTATTATTGCTTGGTACCCTAAGAATTAGAATCAGGTATGGCCCTAATTCACGCGAATCCTAAAGGTAGCTACCGAGTTTAACACCCCCACCCAGAATGTTCACTAGACGGAAGAGCTAGTGGGTGTGGTGTTTAGTACTTCGAAGTTTATATATTATACAGACGAGATGTTCTGTTTTTAGGGATATTATTTATGCGCATTATATGTTAAGGTCGGTTACCAAGCCAAGCAATGAATGAAAAATGAATGTTATGTATCGAGAGAATGATTTTATATACAGGTTATGTGTATGATATTTTTGTATACGAGATATGTGTACGGTTACTAAGATTTATGAAAAATGGTTTTGTACACGAGATAGGTGTACTGTATTTAAATCTTGTGGTCTATCAAAATGATGAATTTTATTGCTTATGATAAACCTATGAACTCACCAACCTTTTTGGTTGATACTTGAAAGCATGTTTATTATCAAGTATGAAAGAAATCTTCCGCTGTGCATTTGCTCATATTAGAGATATTACTTGGAGTCATTCATGACATATTTCAAAAGACGTTGCATTCGAGTCGTCGAGTTCATCAAGATTATTACTAAGTCAATTATAGTTGGATATATTATGAAATGGTATGCATGTCGTCAAATTTGAATGAAATGAAATTTTGTCTTTTAAAAACGAATACAATGTTTACAAAATGTATCATATAGAGGTCAAGTACCTCGCGATGTAACCAAATGTAATGTATTCGTCCAGATGGATTAGGACAGGTCATGAAACTGACCACATATTTTTTTCGAATTTGTAGTTTTTACATATAAACAACTGCTAAGATAACATTTAAATAAAATTAGTACTGAAAGAAATTTCGGATCCCGTTGAATTCTGATCTTGGAATCGCCACTGTCCGCAAGAATGACTATCATTTTTAGATTATCACTCAAGTTAACCCTAATGAGACCCACAATTCTACACGGGTGACCCATCTTCTATAGAATATATCATGTAGTCAGTGGCGGAACCGTCATTTCTTTTCACTGGGGGAGAAAAAAAAATTAAAACCGTAGAAATTTTTTTTGGCAAAATATGTAGGTTTTGGGGCAAAAAATATAGGTTTTAAAGCAAAATTTGAAGGTTTTGAGACAAAATTTGTAGATTTTTAAAAAAAATTTGAAAGTTTTGGAGCAAAATATATAGATTTTGGGGCAAAAAAATAATCCACCCGGGGTAAATTCGAAAAATCCAAAATTTTTCTGTAACACCCTGATTTTTTTTATCACAACGGAAGTATGTGTAATTACCAAATTAACCCTGTTTAACTTTTACAAACCATAGTTAAGAAATCAACTTAGATGACATTGATTACAACTTTATAAAACGACAGTGTTACGTGAAAACATAATGAAAATAGAAAACATCAGAGTAAGCTCGTAGTCAAACATGTCGTCAATCCGTCCGCAATACCCGTCCTAAACAGCAGTACCTAAACCTGCATGGGGTGGAAATGTGGGGGAATTAGCACAACTGCTAAGTGAATGGATACTATCTAATGGACCAAGCATAAACAACTGAACATGCAAGGGTCACATATATGCTAACGTCATGAACTAGCATAAAAACAACAACTGACAATATGAGGATCGGCGGCTTGTATGAGCACACGACTTAGCTGATCAGGCTACAGTCTACCGATAGTCTGCTTTACTGACTCTACTGCATAACCCTCCAGACGCAACACATGTGTCCTTTTATGCTATACTGAACAATCAGTAACATCATGACCCGACCAGGCTACCACGGTCGACCTCACACAAACCCTACCTTGCCACCTCGGTGGGTTCCCAACCTTGTCACCTCGGTTGATGTCCAACTAACAGTGCACACATAAGATCACAGATAATCAGTCATGCAATCGTCCTAACTAGCATGGCAATACCTAACTACACATGGCAATCATACTGGATATATAAACATAAGAGTAAAGAGTCTGAACAAGTAGCGTGTCAGCTACTTAATACTCTATCTGAAGATAGACCTACTCATTGAATACCAGCACTAGCTCAGATAATCTATCATTAAGTGGCTTCCTTATCCTTATCACCTGAACATAAGGCAAATCAAGTTAGTTTCTGTCCGTTGGCACAAGACAGCACAGTACAGTAATCAGTATCAAAAAGCGCCACTAAAAGTCCACCTAACACTTATGCATTTTTAGAATTTACATCCTGATTATCATAAGTCACGCGGGCAACATAACGACTAGGTATCAACACTTAGTAAAATATTCTGCCCTTAAAGACACACGGTCGACTGACTCACACAGTCGGTCGACTGTGTCCACACACTCGGTCGAGTGTCTTCTCACATGGTCGATTGACTAAATTAAATCATCTGGTTAGAACTCATACACACACGGTCGAGTGTGTCATTCAATTGGTCAATCGTCTACACAGTCGGTCGAGTGTCAAGAGGCACTCGGGCGAGTGTGTTCATCTGATGAAGAAGATGAACATAGCTACGGGTTTAACTCAAAATTCACCAATTCTTGCTCTAGAGCTCGTTTCTTACCTCAAAACTGACCAAATCAAATACACTAAACATCAATAAACGCAAACTCACAAGATTTTGACCCAAACAACATCAAAATCAACCAATTTGTCACTAAAACCCATTTTAACAAAACCTAACACAAAAATCTCATTTTCTCAAAGATTAAAACTTGAAACACCTTAATTCTTACCTCAATAGATTCATTAAATCGTACAGAAAAGATGATATGAACGATTTGAGCTCTAGAACACAAAGTACGGGGAGTTTGGAAATTTCTAGTGAAAGGAGAAATGGAGTTTGGAAATTTCTAGTGAAAGGCAGCACTATACACTTATTTGGGGTTAAAATCCCATGCCCCACAACACACGAGTATCTACCAATTATCTAATATCTTTCATACATAATTTGACCGCCCTAACGGAGTCCAAATTAAATAAACAAACCTGTTCTATGACCCTTGTCACAAACTGGTCTTAACCAAATAATAAAATAACACTAAACATTAAATTAAAATAAAAGTATAATTAACCACACAATTATGCCTAAGGGCAAAAAGGTCATCTTACATGTATGCTCGATCTGAGAATGTTACATTTTCTACTAAAATTTTAAAATCGATTGAGGGCGAGCGCCCCTTATCTCCACTTAAGATCGCCCCTGCATGTAGTATATTAGAGCTACAACTTCACACCCGAGTTATCAAATTGAATAGTGAATATTCTGGTTGTTGGATGTGAAGGATATCAAAACAAGATGATGAAAACAGGGAAGAGGCGCGCCGCGACCTTGGAAGGCGCGACGCGGCCTAACACAAGAACAGAGCATCAGTTTGAAGAAAACGTATGATCGGAGTTTTGCCTTAGAGGCGCAGCGCGGCCCCATATAGGTTCGGCGCGACTCGTCTGACGGGGAGTTTCCATATTGACATTTTTTTCTTGTTCTCCAAGGTGTTTCCTTGTTGTTTTTTTGCCTATATAAGCATCCTATTGTAACCCTCATGTGTGTGCACGAATTATATCAATAAAATCTCTCTAGTTGGCCCGTGGATCAAAGTAATCGACATTCGATTACATATAATCACGTTAAATTTCGCGTTCTTTAATTTTTTCGTATTATTCTTTCGTTTGTCGAAGTGGGTGATTAATCTCAGTGATTGGGTCCTATAATCCTTACGCTGGTAACCAATCACTTCATAATTAGATAGATCTTATGAAGCACCCTTTTGTTAAAGGTCGTTTGAACTTTTACTTAGAGTATGACATTTATTACGTCCTCTAATTCAATAAACGGTAAATTTACAACATAAATTTTGTATGGAGTACTCTGAATGCTATTACAACTACAACATCTATAAGAGCATTCACAACCATGACACCCTTCTTTAGATTAACATATTGCCACATCAGCGTCACATTATCATTTTCTTCTCATTTCTTTTCTATCACTAACTCATCACATATCACTCTCAACCATCACACTCTTCTTCAACCACTAAAAATTAATTAATTAAATCAAGTACAAATCAAAAAGAAAAATGTACAAGATACTAAAGCCAATTCTCTCGTGATGCATTGTGCTTGAAAAGGACTAAATAATTGGCTAACCAACATTGGCAACACATTGGCATGGTGCTCCCAATAGTATTAATATTGGCAAGTGAGATTGACTAAGTATTAACAATACCATTGCGAATGCTCTAACAATAAAGTCAATTTCTAGCAAAAAGTAACTCTTGGGGCGGAGAGTTTTTTTTTTTTTTTTTTTTTTTTTTAAGATATGGAAGGATTTAGAAGGAAGGGAAAATTAAATATGTATTCTCTAGTTTTTTTTTTTTTTTTTTTTTATGGGAATGGAAAGAAATGAAAGTATAATTAGAGTGCTCTCAACCATGACAGAGTTTCTTCCAGGACTAACCAACCATTCAGCGCCACATCAGCACCTCCATCTCACTTCCTTTCCAGGATTAAACACTCTCAACAAAGACACTCCTCCTTCCATTTTTTTATTTTCTTTTTGAATTATTTTATATTATCAAAAAATTACAATTATTTAAATAAAACTAAAATTTTATTAAAAATTAAAAAACATTATAATAATTAAAATAAAAAAGTACATTAAAATAAAAAATACAATTAAAATAAAAATACAATTAAAAATAAAATTACATTAAAACATCAATTAAAAGACCTATTCTTCATCGTCGTGTGACGATCGCTCCAAATCCATATGGACAATACGTCATTCATTGATTTCATTGCGAGGTATTTGACCTCTATATGATACGTTTTGTAAACATTGCATTCTTTTGAAAAGGCACACCATAAATGAATATTTAAATCAAAGTTTTTCAACATCTGATGATTTCTACATATAGACAATCACCGTAAATAATAGTTTACAATAATACTTCCGTTGACAATGCAGTCAAAATAAGATACATGGTGATGATTTGGTGAATGCAACATTTCCTTGAAAAATATGCCATGTATGACTCCATGCACATAACTTGTCTAACATATAAGCAAACAGCGGAAGACTTCTAGGGAACCCGAGAATAAACATGCTAACAAGTGTCAATACAAAGGTTGGTGAGTTCATAGTTTTAGTGTTTCGCATAATCTGTATATAAAGGTGGATCACAAGATTTCAATTGTTTCATCCAGAAATGTTTATCAAAATATTCTACATGATTGAGCACCCTGGTAACTAAGCTTTAACGTTATAATAAGTACCCCTGTTTTAACATACATGCAACCAACATGTACAATACACGCAAACCAATGTGTACGCTTCTCAAATAGCATACGTCCGTTAAAAGGCTAGTGCTCTAGCTCGGACGGGGATATCAAGCCCTATGGATCCATATACTACTACTCGCGTCCACCAGTTCTTATAACCGGCAGTTACTAGTTACCAAAGCTAAGGGATTTTTGGTTCAAACTCAGTATAGAATTTAGTATGTACTTGTGTCCATTGTTTAAAATAAAGTGCATGTATTCTCAGCCCAAAAATATATATTGCAAAAGCATATAAAAAGGGAGCAAATGAAACTCACCTTAGCAGCATATAAAGTCGTTCACCAAAATGTGACCGAAACTCGGATTACCAAATAACCGTAGATCTCAACGTATCAATATTGTGATTTAATATTGCAGGAAAGTACGTAGATGCAACAGAGATGATAAACACTAGGTTTGACTTGAGAACAATACCCTTGAACATTACCCATAACCTCCATAGCTATAACCCATAGTTTTCTTAGCTCTATCTAGCTCGCAAATCCATTTTTGAAAGTGACACGCTCATAACCTCGTCGTAGTATTTTATGTATAATACTAATTGATAATACTAATAATAATAAGATTAATAATAATATTAATCCTAATAATAATAATAATAATAATAATAATAATAATAATATAAATAATAATACAGAGTAATATGTGAGAAGTGAATTGAGAAGATTAAAACGCGAATTCGATCGAATTTATAGTAATTGGTCAGAAAAAGGGTGCCATGCGATCGCATGGCTTCCCAAGCCATATCCCATGCGATCGCATTGGAAGTTTTGACAGCTCACATTGTTTTGGTTTCTTCCTCGTCGACATAATTTTATATTAATTTTATAATATATAATTTATATAATTAATTATATATTATATTAAATTCACGTGCATAGTTGAATTGTAATTTTCGTTCTGATAAGTCGTACGTCGTTACTCGACTTATATCCCGGTTCCGGTTTTTTGAGTGTCCCTTCGTACGCTGAGAAAACTTGCATTTTACATTTCGTGGCATGTACATTTATCAAAATATAGCCTTAAATTATCCATAAACTATATCACTCAAAGTGTATCTTAAACTTTCGAGTGTTTTGGTCATTTACTTCTATAAATTATTGTCTCGTAGTATATACATATACATATATACATTTTTATTTTAAAATAGTGTTTTACTGTAGCAAAGTTACTGTAGAAAAGTTTTTTACTGTAGCAAATAGTATGTTTGAAAACACTGTAGCTTTTCGGGTACTGTAGCAATTCGAAAATACTGTAGCAAATTAGTGTTTTACTGGTTCATCTTAAACGTTTTAGTTAACTTATCTAAATATCAATCAGATAATCAAACCAATAAGGTTAATGCACAGTATCATTTTCATAACACTTTGTTACGTTTTCAAGTTATAATATATGTATCTATTTACATATAATTGTTCGCGATTCGTTGAGAATAACCGCAGGGTATTTGAATAGTTCAAGAATTTTGAGATTCAGCTTTGCAGACTTTGCTTATCGTGTCAAAAACGTTAAAGATTAAATTTAAATTTGGTCAGAAATTTCCGGGTCATCACAGTACCTCCCTGATAAAGAAATTTTGTCCCGAAATTTGAGTGAGGTCGTCATGGCTAACAATAAAAATGTTTTCATGACGAATATGTGTTGATAAATAGAATTTTTATCACCGTTGAATAATATGGATAAAACAATCCAATTACTCGAAGCGTATGAGGGAAGTTATCGTAATAGAGTGAAATGGAGAATAGAGATTTGCCTTATCTCTTGACGTAGTAACGATTGATTTCCGGAATTTAAGGAATAGAAAATCTTCATTATCTAAATAAGATTTGATTCTTCGGAGTTTGCGGAAATTAGGATTTTCTTTGATTAAATGCGTAATCTGCCACGATTGCTATGTCTGATATTTCGCTATAAATTGACCTCTTACGTTTCATTTATTTTCACCACTCCTATAATCTTCTTCCTTATTTCATACTTCCAAAAGATAGTGAAAATGCTTCATCCAGTTTTGATTCTTGATATACTCCTAACTTTCATATCTATCATTCTTCTTTTTCATCTACCGCCGGAGGAATCTATTCACTTTTACTATACTCTTGGCTTTATAGTGTTTTTAGTTCTCCCGTGTCTTTACGTTGTAATTCTTATTGATATACATGGTTTGTAATTTATGTGTTTTTATCGGGCTTTATATTCTCCGTTATATCTCGGAGCTTCATGCTTTCGTTTTTCCTTCCCGACTTCTAGTCAAGCGAATAATGGTCCAGAATTCGTAGGTATGGATTTTGAAATGAATATAGTTAATGTTCTAAGAATGGAATTTTAATGGCACGATCTTGATTTGTCAAATTACCAGAATATCCGAAAAAGGCCGAATAATCAAGAAAATATTTTCTTGATATATTCAGAGATTATATATAGAATGAAAGAGTTATGTAACATGGTTCATGATGAGGGTGGGATCTGTGAACCTTTATCACGTTCCATTAGAAACTCAACATGACTTACTGTAATATAATCACGTTGATCAAGTGTCATTATATTATACTAATTCATGCTTCAATTCCCAACACTACTTCAAAAACATCCATTTTTCGAAATTTTCAGAAATTAGAAACTAAAATAGTTTTTTTTATGATGTAACACAGATATTGCAAGGAGAAAATTGATTTCCGATAAGAATGATTATGGAATTATCTCCAGAAATATGAAGGATATTTATAATGAAAGATACGATGATATCTTAGAATTTCTTATATCAGAGGATGATGAAGAATATTGTCCGCAAGGGTTTAGATTCGGAAGCAAGGTATTTGCTAAGGATTTCAGCAGACACTGAATCATTTGTATTCTTTGAAGGTAGATTTCGTTTTTGTGATTTGTCCACAGCCTCCTTCATGGTCTGCTCAATCCGTTTTCCAGCTCCAAACCTTTTCTTTTTCTCAACTTTACCACCATACTATTCTTTATTATTAAACTTTTGACTGGTAAGGTCGTTTATAGTTTTTGCTGCTTCATCAGCATTTTTACAAAATTCGGAGAACTAGTTTCGTAGTTTGGGGTGTTTTTCGAAAACTTCACATTCGAAGTATGTAAGTCCAGGAGGTAGACGTTATATGCACATATATAACTGTTGGCGTAGACGTGCTGCAAGATTTCAAGATACTGATTGCTAATTCCCGATAGTTAGTATGGCAATTGCCGTTACAAGATGTGGATGAGTACATGATACGGTTTCAATGAGTATAAGGATTTTTCAGGAGGTCAAAGATCAATGAAGTTGTTGGTAAATTTACTGCTAATGTGGTGGAACATGAAAGGTTCCCCAGTAACAAAAACGTATATGCCAAAGTTACAAGTCTGAAAGGTCGTCGTTGACTGGTTGAATGGTTGATAATACTGGATACTTTGAAAAGAAATTGCAAGGTTATTTTCGGTAAAAATAATGCTAAAGGATCTTGCATAGTTTTGAAGTCAAAGTATAGCTTTGAAAAATGTAGAGATCTAAGAATGATATCACTTGTTAAATCTTGACTTTGATTCTGATCCGTCAATATCAGAATATGTAATTAAATTTGTATGGAAACGATTGTATATCGCTATGAGCATAGTTAATAATTTTTGAATCAAAGTTGAAGAATGTACAGTATAACATATTAATTGTGAACTTATATATTTTTCGGGAATTACCTACCCGTTAAAGATTTCACAAGTAATATTTTGTACAAAAGAATTTTTATTACCGTCTTTATGAAAATATATGTATGTATAGTTTCTTCAGATGTAACACAGATTTAATGAGTTAATATCATATTAAGCTCATTTGATTTTCGGCTTGACTTAGAAATGATTAATCTCGAAAACATTAAAGATTACATAATCTTTGCGGAGTTTTTACTAAGGAAATCAATACTTCATTATTTATTCTTATTGATATTCCTCGGTGAAGGATGTTGGTGCTCGTGGAATTTTTGTGAACCTTACAAGGCACAGATGATGTTTTCTGGAAAGTTTCGAGTATATCGAAATTGAAAATGTAAAATCAATTATGTAATTAATTAATACACTCGGTTTATTATGAAATGGAATTCATTGGGTTGAAACAGAGATTGTAGTTAACAATGGTTGAGTTGTTAAGGAAGGATGTACATCATTGCATATTAGTAATATGAACTAACCGAGTAGTACCTACCAGTTAAGATTCACACGTAATAGCTTAGTACGAAAAGATTTATTTTGATTTCAAAATTCATATATATTAAATATACATAAAATTTCTTCAGGGAAAATGAGTTAATGCTTCATCGGTTATTGTTGCTGGTATTTCTTGGTAACTACAGTGCGTATGACATTGATGCTCGTGGAACAGATTGTGAAGTTGAGGTTTGCGATGCGGATGTTGTTGGTGGTGGTAATGGTACTGTTGGTGTTGTTGTCGGTGGTACTATTGATGCCGGTGATGCTGCTGGTGCTTGTAACCTTTGCACCATATTCTCCAAAGCCACTACCCGAGCGCTAAGCTCCTTGACTTCTTCTACTACACCGGGATGATTGGCGGTTCGGACGAGAGGATGAATAAGATTTAGAATATTGGATATTACGTAGTCGTTGCGAGTTGTTCTGGAAATGAGGGTGAAAATGGTGTTACGAACAGGTTCGCAGGTAAGTGCTTCAGGTTCTTCGCCAAGAAGGCAATGTGGTGGATGGAAGGGATCGCCTTCTTCTTGTCTCCAATAATTAAGTAGGCTACGAACCCATCCCCAATTCATCCAGAATAGGTGATGGCTGATTGGTTGATAGTGCTCCAAATGAACATATATTTAGTAGTAATATCCTTCCGATATGTAAAGTTTTCAGTTGTAATTGTTCTATTTTCAAGTAATATTCGTTTAAATAAATAAGTGCGAAGACAAAAGGCGAAAATGAAGATTTGAAGACAAAAACGTCCAAAAAGCTCAAATGTACAAGATACAATCCAAGTGGTTCAATTTAATGATGAGAAACGTCTAAAAATTACAAGAGTACAAGTTACAAATTGCAAAGTACATGATATAAAATAGTACGCAAGGACGTTCGAAAATTTGGAACCAGGACATGAGTCAACTCTCAACGCGCGACGCAACGGTGCAAAAATTACAAGTCAACTATGCACATAAATAAAATATAATATATAAATAATTCTTAAAAATTATATATATATTATATTATTATTTAATAACGTCAACAAGCAAATATCCAAAATGATGTGAGCTGGAAAATCAAACTCCGCGACTCACGGAGTTTGAAGGCTTAAAATGCCGCGACTCGCGGAGCTGCAAAATTCAGAAATGGCCTATAAAAGCTCGAGCATTCTGTCGATATTTTTACACAATAATAATAATACTCTGTAAGATATAATAAATAAATATATATATAATATATATATATATATATATATATATATATATAGTATAGGGTAGTTTTATATTAGATTAGTTCGGGTTATGTAAAGGTTATTTTACGGGTTTTTGAAGTCGAAATTCTGTCCGTGTAACACTACGCGATAAATACTCAATGTAAGTTATGTTCTCCTTTTTAAATTAATGTCTCGTACTTAAGTTATTATTATGCTTATTTGAGCCAAAGTAATCATGATGTTGGACTAAATATTAAAGACGGGGTAATTGGGCTTTGTACCATAATTGGGGTTTGGACAAAAGAACGACAGTTGTGGAAATTAGACTATGGGCTATTAATGGCCTTTATATTTGTTTAAGTAAAATGATAGTTTGTTAATTTTAATATAAAGATTTAAAATTGGACGTCCCTATAAATAACCATATACACTCGATCGGACACGATGGGCGGGGAATTTATATGTACGAATAATAGTTCATTTAACCGGACACGGAAATGGATTAATAGTCACTAGAATTATTAAAACATGGGTGAAATTATGTACAAGGACACTTGGCATAATTGATAACAAAGTATTAAAACCTTGAGTTACACGCAGTCGATAACCTGGTGTAATTATTAAACAAAGTATTAAAACCTTGTTACAGTTTAAGTCCCCAATTAGTTGGAATATTTGACTTCGGGTATAAGAATAATTTGACGAGGACACTCGCACTTTATATTTATGACTGATGGACTGTTATGGACAAAAACCAGACGGACATATTAAATAATTCAGGACAAAGGACAATTAACCCATGGGCATAAAACTAAAATCAACACATCAAACATCATGATTACGGAAGTTTAAATAAGCATAATTATTTTATTTTATATTTCATCAAACCTTTAATTATTCGTCATTTATATTTTTTGTTATTTATTTTATTTTGTTAATTAAATTTACTTTACGCTTCGCTTAAAATATAAAATCGACAAACCGGTCATTAAACGGTAAACCCCTCTTTTATATTATTTATATATATATATATATATATATATATATATATATATATATATATATATATGTATATATATATATACATATATATATATATTTATATATTTATATATTTTTGTACAAATGTAATTATATAAAAATATAGTGTAACCGTCTCCCTGTGGAACGAACCGGACTTACTAAAAACTATACTACTCTACGATTAGGTACACTGCCTATAGTGTTGTAGAAAGGTTTAGGTATATCCATTTTGTAAATAAATAATTAAAACTTGTGTAATATTTCGTCATATTTCGTATTTAAATTAATACTATTTCATATACACCTCGCATAAAATCAAGTATTTTTGGCGCCGCTGCCGGAGAAATCGGCGAAACGCTATATTTTTAATTTATTTTTGTATAAATATATTTATATATATTTTTAGAAAAACAATATAAAATTTAAAAAAAAAAAAAAACCGTTTTTCAACCTCCGCGACTCGCGGAGATTTTCTGGAACGGGACATCGCGACTCGCGGAGTCGCCCTGTCAGGCCACAAAGAAACCCTAAAAAGCATTAATTACGGGATATTATTAATTATTATTATTATTATTATTTAACCCTAATTACTTTATTATTATTATTATTATTTAGTTTAAGTTTTTAAATTAATTAGTTATAATTAATTATATTTAGTTTTAATATATAAAAAATTAATGCTTTTATAAATTATAAAAATAAAAATATAAAAATAATATTTTTTATAAAAATAAGTAATTTTATCGCTTTTTATAATTTGTATCCTTTTATTTAGTGTAATCGTAATATTTTGTATATTTTTCGTTCGCAATTAGTTTTAAAATTAGTTTTTCCGTAGTTATTTTATATGTATAGATTCTTAGGCTTTGCCGTAAAATACCTTAAGTGCTTTTTCTTTAGATTAAGATTTAGGCACTTTGAAATTTTGCGACGCCGTTTTTCGCTTTAGTTTTAAATAGATTTTAGTGCCTTTAAGTAATTGTCGTTTTCTGAATAAAATTGCATTTACCTTTAGATCTTTAGGCGCAACTTTTTAGATATAATTTTTAGACTTTTAAGTTTCAACGTTTTTTTTCTTATTTTTATTTTTCGACGTTTTTCGACGCGTATTCTTTTTCTTTCTTATTTCTCGACGATCTAGTTTTTAGGACTTAGAATTTTCACTATTTCTTCTCTATAATTTCTTTAAAATTTCAACGAAAAATTATTTTAAGCGGTTAAATTGATAGACATCCAAATTTTCTGCTTCGTAGTAATAGTTGGATTTGTTAGTGGCTGAGTTGTGAGCTTCCGATTTAAAGGGTTCTGGCTCCCTGCTGCATCTATTGGCTATTCGAAACGTGGGCAAAAGCAGAAAAGTCTATTAATTTGATAACTTATATAATTTTTTTTATTTTATTTTATAACTAATAGGATAATTAGTAAATGCACCACATTGTAGCTAAAATTTGGTAATAAACGCATTATGGAAAATCTCGAAAATATCTTAGAAACTCTTTATGACATCCGAAATCAATTTCATCAATACTCTCAAACAGGTGTTGATGACAATTCATTCGGTCAATCTTGGATCACGAATGACGAAACAATAACTGGTTGTGAAATATGTGGAGATTATCACTCAACATGGGAATGTTATTATTACGTTCCTATGGAAAATTATGCACCCATGGAACCTGAATGGAACGATGATGAGGAATACAATTCTAATTGGGATTATTCACAAGAATATATCCAAACTCAACAACCAGAAGACGAGGAAAATTATGTGCCTGAAAATTCTTTAGATTATATGAAAATCAAACTCGAAGAACTTGATGCTCAAAATGAACAAATGAGAGAGTTTGTAAATCGACAAGCTGAAACCCTATCAGATTACACACCTGTTGATCTGAGGAGTATTGTGCAAGAAAATTTTATATCATCGAATTTTGATGAATTCGAGAGCTCCGAAATCACCAACTATCCCGATGATACTTTTTATTCAATTTTACCAATTTCACAACATATCGACACATTAGCCTCTACCGACAAAATCATCGATCCATCAATGAATGAAGAAGAAGTAAGGGTGACAAATTGGTACTCTTGGGAAAACGATAACGTTGAAAATTTTACCCCCGAGACCAAAATGGTGAGACCAATAAGTACCATTAATGAAGAAGAATTTGCTTTGATCCCGAAATTCACCATTCCACAACCTTCCAACCCAATATTCTCAATAGACGAGTCATCCACCGAAAATGAACTACGAGCTGTAATAGATAATGACACCTCGAATTTCACCCAATTGGGTAATAGAGGTGAAACCTTTGATCCCGAGAATGAACGGAAGGAAATGTTAGGAATTGTCCACCCTATAATATGTATGTCGATGTATATCGATCCATTTGACCAAGAACCAGAAAAGAGACATATCCATTTACTAAAAGCTACACTTAAAAAAGAATTAAGTAGTGACGATCGGGAGAGTCTAAACTTTAAACCCATTGATATATTATACACCACCCGAGATGTAAATAACTGGCTCACTATTCTAATTCGTGGAACTTATTCTACCGACTTCACATGTCGTCAGCTAAGTGTGGGGAAGTCTAACTCCACTTAACGTTAAATTAGGGGTTCGGGTTAGTGCATAACTAGTTAATAAAAATGCACTATTAGGGTAAAAGACGCATTTTCAAAAATTAGCTAACAGTCCAGAAAAGCAACCGTTTTTGAAGAAAAATATGTGTGATAAAACAAGAAGGAATGAACGATGAGGTGCGCCATCTATCATTCGACGAGTTTTGTAATTACAAACTGGGTATTTTTAATCAATTTTCTACACTTATCACCCTCGTGAATTTATAATTATAGTCTGATTTCATGCAAATGAGGGCATTGCATGATCTCAAGTGTGGAGAAAGGTTATAAATTCTCTCGGGTTTGCACTTAGTTTATTTGCCAAATTTTGTGAAAATTTTAAAAATTTTCAAATAAATGAATTCAAAATCATGTTTATACATATTTATGAACGATGAAAATTAGGTGTTAATACTGAAATTATCATTACCTCGGAAAGGACATAAATTGAGAAACACCCTAAAACGATTGAATTCATTTAAAATGGAATAAAGGAGAATAAAAAGGCAAAGAAAGAAACTAAGTGTGGGGAGAATGTACCAAGTTATTCAATTAAAAACTATCTATCACATGTTTCTGTAAAGTTATTGCAGGTACTTTTGTTTTGGACGATTTTAATCAGTTTTACCCTATTTACTGTAATATATTTGAAAGAAAAGATGGATCTACACGATGAATCAATTCCATCATTAAAAGGAAGTAAAGTCTTCCGAAAAAGACACGCGCTTCTTGATTTAGGTCAGGAAGTTGTCGTCCAGACCAGCTGTAGGTTGACGAAAAATATAGAAAAGTCATCACTAAAATCAGCAGGAAATCCACGGACCTCAGCATCAAACAGGGTCGCCAAGTGCTCAGACTTATCCTAACCATGAGAGGATCTGTCTCGTAAAATGGGGAGGGCACCGTGCAAATTAGCTTGATAAGACTAATGAATCAGACCCCCAGAAAGGATAATCTCCTTAAAGATTAAAAAATCAGCTTTTAAGCCTGATATTACTCAATCCTTGAGATTGACCTTAAAGATTGAGAATTACAAACTCATGGAATTCGATGATATCTAAACTCGAGCTTGAACGAGAAAATATTTTGATCAAAATTACAAACCAATTTTTTTTCTGAAAACCTATTTTCAATGCGTTCATTACCATTGAACGTAAAATCCTAGGAATTCACCTGGAATTCATTAGGTCACCTGAACTAAATCGGGTGTCAACCGTAAGAACGGTGGTTGCATAGCATGGTCGAAGACAGGACCTTGTGCTAGACCGAAAAATTATAAGGTGTGAGCTTTACTATTGCTCCTACAAAGGATAGTAATTGCGTCCGACACGCTATAGACCATAATTAAAAGCATGTCAGGGGACATTGCCTTAACAGTTGCTTGTTCAACGCTTTCCTTTAAAACTGAATTGTAGTTTACCGAAAGGTAATATACGGAGCAAGTATACTGGACGTGTTGCTTTCCTAATACAAGGTTAGCAAGTGGGTGACACAAAACCATAAGTTTTGAGCCAAAATTTTCAAATCTGAAACCCACAAAACCCACAAAAACATTTTGCAAACACCGGTGATGGGTTATTCCGGAAAACTTATCTAGGGTAAAAGCTAGAATAAATTTTCAAAAGATCAAATGTTTTCATAAAAATCCAATTTCCTTAAGGATCTAAATTTTCATAGTCATGTGGGACTGTAAACCACATCGTTACTACCATTGTTCATACCGCCATATCAAAATCACTGATGTACGAAGTGTGAAGAATAAAGAAGTGATTCGTGTGATGTATTATATTATTTCAAGTTATGTATTGCTTGAGGACAAGCAACGTTCAAGTGTGGGGATATTTGATAGTGCTCCAAATGAACATATATTTAGTAGCAATATCCTTCCGATATGTAAAGTTTTCAGTTGCAATTGTTCTATTTTCAAGTAATATTCGTTTAAATAAATAAGTGCGAAGACAAAAGGCGAAAATGAAGATTTGAAGACAAAAACGTCCAAAAAGCTCAAATGTACAAGATACAATCCAAGTGGTTCAATTTAATGATGAGAAACGTCTAAAAATTACAAGAATACAAGTTACAAAACGCAAAGTACACGATATAAAATAGTACGCAAGGACGTTCGAAAATTCGGAACCAGGACATGAGTCAACTCTCAACGCGCGACGCAACGGTGTAAAAATTACAAGTCAACTATGCACATAAATAAAATATAATATATAAATAATTTTTAAAAATTATATATATATTATATTATTATTTAATAACGTCGACAAGCAAAGATCCAAAATGATGTGAGCTGGAAAATCAAACTCCGCGACTCGCGGAGCTGCAAAATTCAGAAATGGCCTATAAAAGCTCGAGCATTCTATCGATATTTTTACACAATAATAATAATACTCTGTAAGATATAATAAATAAATATATATATATATATATATATATATATATATATATATAATATATAATATATATATATATATATATATATATATATATATATATATATATATATATATATATATATATATATATATATATATATATATATAGTATAGGGTAGTTTTATATTAGATTAGTTCGGGTTATGTAAAGGTTATTTTACGGGTTTTTGAAGTCGAAATTCTGTCCGTGTAACACTACGCGATAAATATTCAATGTAAGTTATGTTCTCCTTTTTAAATTAATATCTCGTACTTAAGTTATTATTATGCTTATTTGAGCCAAAGTAATCATGATGTTGGACTAAATATTAAAGACAGGGTAATTGGGCTTTGTACCATAATTGGGGTTTGGACAAAAGAACGACACTTGTGGAAATTAGACTATGGGCTATTAATGGGCTTTATATTTGTTTAACTAAATGATAGTTTGTTAATTTTAATATAAAGATTTACAATTGGACGTCCCTATAAATAACCATATACACTCGATCGGACACGATGGGCCAGGAATTTATATGTACGAATAATAGTTCATTTAACCGGACACGGAAATGGATTAATAGTCACTAGAATTATTAAAACAGGGGTGAAATTATGTACAAGGACACTTGGCATAATTGATAACAAAGTATTAAAACCTTGGGTTACACGCAGTCGATAACCTGGTGTAATTATTAAACAAAGTATTAAAACCTTGTTAAAGTTTAAGTCCCCAATTAGTTGGAATATTTGACTTCGGGTATAAGGATAATTTGACGAGGACAATCGCACTTTATATTTATGACTGATGGACTGTTATGGACAAAAACCAGACGGACATATTAAATAATCCAGGACAAAGGACAATTAACCCATGGGCATAAAACTAAAATCAACACATCAAACATCATGATTACGGAAGTTTAAATAAGCATAATTATTTTATTTTATATTTCATCAAACCTTTAATTATTCGTCATTTATATTTTTTGTTATTTATTTTATTTTGTTAATTAAATTTACTTTACGCTTCGCTTAAAATATAAAATCGACAAACCGGTCATTAAACGGTAAACCCCTCTTTTATATATTATTATATATATATATATATATATATATATATATATATATATATATATATATATATATATATATATATATATATATATATATATTTATATATTTTTGTACAAATGTAATTATATAAAAATATAGTGTAACCGTCTCCCTGTGGAACGAACCGGACTTACTAAAAACTATACTACTCTACGATTAGGTACACTGCCTATAGTGTTGTAGCAAGGTTTAGGTATATCCATTTTGTAAATAAATAATTAAAACTTGTGTAATATTTCGTCGTATTTCGTATTTAAATTAATACTATTTCATATACACCTCGCATAACATCATTGGTTAATCCATTCCGGTTACACTGTCTTCGGAATTCAGGTGAATATCCATATCGGAATAGCTGTCAGAGTTTAAGGAATTTGAACTAGATACGGAATCCATCTTGTATAATTAGGGAGATGATTTTTGATATGAATTAGATTACAGAATTTAGTTTGGTATTCTTCAATACATAATTTACATATGTATATATAATACCAAATTTCATAAATCACGGAGAAATTTTCGGAAGATGTCAGGAAAAGTTTACAGTAACAAATACTCTAAGATATGAATTTTGTATATACAATATTCATGCAATCAATGCAGTAAAATGTGTCTAGACTTAAGAATGATAAGCATGTAATTTTCGACAAGAAATGATAAGCAAAACTTTTAACATGCAGACACAGTCGAAGTCCAGACTTACTAATGTGTCCTAACAACTATCAGTTAGACACACTCATGCAAGACCTGGTTCACTAGGACCAACGCTCTGATACCAACTGTGACGATTGCTCCAAATCCATATGGACAATACGTCATTCATTGATTTCATTGCGAGGTATTTGACCTCTATATGATACGTTTTGTAAACATTGCATTCTTTTGAAAAGGCACACCATAAATGAATATTTAAATCAAAGTTTTTCAACATCTGATGATTTCTACATATAGACAATCACCGTAAATAATAGTTTACAATAATACTTCCGTTGACAATGCAGTCAAAATAAGATACATGGTAATGATTTGGTGAATGCAACGTTTCCTTGAAAAATATGCCATGTATGACTCCATACACATAACTTGTCTAACATATAAGTAAACAGCGGAAGACTTCTAGGGAACCTGAGAATAAACATGCTAATAAGTGTCAACACAAAGGTTGGTGAGTTCATAGTTTTAGTGTTTCGCATAATCTGTATATAAAGGTGGATCACAAGATTTCAGTTGTTTCATCCAGAAACGTTTATCAAAATATTCTACAAGATTGAGCACCCTGGTAACTAAGCTTTAACGTTATAATAAGTACCCCTGTTTTAACATACATGCAACCAACATGTACAATACAAACAAACCAACGTGTACACTTCTCAAATTGCATACGTCCGTTAAAAGGCTAGTGCTCTAGCTCGGACGGGGATATCAAGCCCTATGGATCCATATACTACTACTCGCGTCCACCAGTTCTTATAACCGGCAGTTACTAGTTACCAAAGCTAAGGGATTTTTGGTTCAAACTCAGTATAGAATTTAGTATGTACTTGTGTCCATTGTTTAAAATAAAGTGCATGTATTCTTAGCCCAAAAATATATATTGCAAAAGCATTTAAAAAGGGAGCAAATGAAACTCACCTTAGCAGCATATAAAGTCGTTCACTAAAATGTGACCGAAAATCGGATTACTAAATAACCGTAGATCTCAACGTATCAATATTGTGATTTAATATTGCAGGAAAGTACGTAGATGCAACAGAGATGATAAACACTAGGTTTGACTTGAGAACAATACCCTTGAACATTACCCATAACCTCCATAGCTATAACCCATAGTTTTCTTAGCTCTATCTCGCTCGCAAATCCATTTTTGAAAGTGACACGCTCATAACCTCGTCGTAGTATTTTATGTATAATACTAATTAATAATACTAATAATAATAAGATTAATAATAATATTAATCCTAATAATAATAATAATAATAATAATAATAATAATAATAATAATAATAATAATAATAATAATAATATAAATAATAATACAGAGTAATATGTGAGAAGTGAATTGAGAAGAGTAAAACGCGAATTTGATCGAATTTATAGTAGTTGGTCAGAAAAAGGGTGCCATGCGATCGCATGGCTTCCCAAGCCATATCCCATGCGATCGCATGGGAAGTTTTGACAGCTCACATTGTTTTGGTTTCTTCCTCGTCGACATAATTTTATATTAATTTTATAATATATAATTTATATAATTAATTATATATTATATTAAATTCACGTGCATAGTTGAATTGTAATTTTCGTTCTGATAAGTCGTACGTCGTTACTCGACTTATGTCCCGGTTCCGGTTTTTCGAGTGTCCCTTCGTCCGCTGAGAAAACTTGCATTTTACATTTCGTGGCACGTACATTTGTCAAAATATAGCCTTAAATTATCCATAAACTATATCACTCAAAGTGTATCTTAAACTTTTGAGTGTTTTGGTCATTTACTTCTATAAATTATTGTCTCGTAGTATATACATATACATATATATATTTTTATTTTAAAATAGTGTTTTACTGTAGCAAAGCTACTGTAGAAAAGTTTTTTACTGTAGCAAATAGTGATTTTTGAAAACACTGTAGCTTTTCGGGTACTGTAGCAATTCGAAAATACTGTAGCAAATTAGTGTTTTACTGGTTCATCTTAAACGTTTTAGTTAACTTATCTAAATATCAATCAGATAATCAAACCAATAAGGTTAATGCACAGTATCATTTTTATAACTCTTTGTTACGTTTTTAAGTTGTAATATATGTATCTATTTACATATAATTGTTCGCGATTCGTTGAGAATAACCGCAGGGTATTTGAATAGTTCAAGAATTTTGAGATTCAGCTTTACAGACTTTGCTTATCGTGTCAGAAACGTTAAAGATTAAATTTAAATTTGGTCAGAAATTTCCGGGTCATCACACGTCGTCTTCTTGATCTTCTTCGTGATCTTCTTCATCCTCGTCATCGGGAATGTGTGAAGGTCCGGCGTCATCTTGGTTGTTTGGATTTCTTGTGAGATCATGTCGTATGCGATAATTTGGTGGAAGATTATGTATGTGTTCTACAAGCATATGTTTTAGTAGTTGATGAATGCCCGCATCTCTTATTTCCGCGTCCACTCGCATATGCGCTTCAACCCTTTCTTGGAATGATCTCGGTGGTCGTCGAACCGGACGATAATTCTCCTCGAGTCCATAAAATGCACGGCCGTTGTCCTAGGTTATCATATTATTCAATATCACACATGATAACAAAATCCTTCTAATTTTGCGGATATAATACGGTCGTGCCGGACGTTGAACAATTTGCCATCGGCCTTGTAGTATTCCAAATGCTCGTTCAATATCTTTTCTTGCCGATTCTTGATACCTTTTGAATTTTTTTTGTTTCGGGTCTATCGGATTTTTGAACGACTTAACTATTGTAGACCATTCCGGGTAAATTCCATCCGCCAAATAATAACCCTTAGTAAACGTACATCCGTTAACCGTATACGTACATGGTGGTGCTTCACCGACTAATAACTCACTAAACAAGTCGGATTGATTTAGCACGTTGATATCATTGTTTGATCCGGCAGTTCCAAAAAATGCGTGCCAAAACCATCTATCGTACGATGCTACCGCTTCAAGCATAATTGACGGGTAACCATGGTCACCTCATGTATAATGACCCTTCCAACGTGCCGGACAATTTCTCCAATGCATACAATCAATACTTCCTAACATCCCCGGAAAACCATGTATTTGAGCATGTTTAGTGGTCAAACGTTGCACATCTTGTGCAGTTGGTCGTCTCAAATATTCGGGACCGTACAAGTGGAAAATACATTTGCAAAAATTGTTTAAACAATCATATGAGGTTTGTTAATCCCATATGCAAATACTCATCAAAAACATCGGCCGAAGCGGCATAAGCTAGTTGACGTATGGCAGATGTTACTTTTTGAACAATATTAAAACCAAGTAATCCGGTAGCATCACATTTTTGAATAAAATAACTAAAATATTTAGGAACCGGAGTTTGAGAAAAGTTCAATATACCTTGACAAATACGAAGAAATAGAGGTTTGCTCATTTGATAATGATTACCAAAATAATCGTCCGGAAATGTGGGATTTTTGGAGAAATAATCATTCCATAAAGCCAATGCATGACCCTGACGATCTCTATGTAAATATCTTCTAGGTGCCCGTGTTATTTGTTCTACTTCTTCGTTATCACTTAGTTCATCTAGTGCGTCAATGGCTTCGAGTGCTCGATTCGTAGTCGTATTTCTGATCGATAATACCATATTTACGTTGGGCTCGGAGTCGGAACTCATTTTGTTTATTTGAGTATAAAAATGAAGAATTGGGTAGAAAATATGAAATGAGAGTGTATGTTTGTTAAAATAACCCGTCCTAATCCATCTGGACAAAGTCTTCAACAGTTGGTCCCATTGCGAGGTTCTGACCTCTATATGCCATGAACGACTCCATGTAATATGACCAAATGCACAGCGGAAGATTTCTTTTATACCTGAGAATAAACATGCTTTAAAGTGTCAACCAAAAGGTTGGTGAGTTCATAAGTTTATCATAAAACAATAAAATTCATCATTTTGATATACCACAAGATTTAAATCATGCATGGTACAAATGGGCCTGAATCCTATACCCACCTGTAATGTACATGCGATATCTTTTAAATACAATACACCTTTCTCGTGTACGAAATCATCTTTCATAAATCTTAGTACATATATCTTGTGCACAAAAATAACATACACATAACCTGTGTATAAAATCATTCTCTCGATACATAACATTCACTTTTCATTGCTTTCATAGCTTGGCTTGGTAACCGACCGTAACATATAATGCGCATAATAATATCCCCAAAATAGAACATCTCGTCTTTATAATAATCATATAAACTTTAAAGTACTAAACACCACGCCCACTATCCCTTCCGTCTAGTGAACATTCTGGGTGGGGGTGTTAAACCCGGTAGCTACCTTTAGGATTCGCGTCAATTAGGCGTGCACTAATTCTCAAAATTAGTGATGTTCCCTAATTCTTAGGTTACCAAGCAATAATAATCAGGGAAAAAATATTCATATCAATTGTGGCAATTATCACGTCCACATAATTCAATGGTGGCAATTATCACGTCCACATAATTCATTCGAGGAATGTTTTACTTGTGTCTATCTCGTCAAACATTTATAAAAACATTTCATGTATTCGCAGTTCAAAATGTATTTCAAAAGCATTTAATAAAACAGTTGTAAAAGTAGCGCATGTATTCTCAGTCTCAAAAATGTAAAGAGTAAAAGGGAATTAAATGAACTCACAATAATGTATTTTGTAGTAAAAATACATATGACGATATTGAACAATGCAAGGTTGGCCTCGTATTCACGAACCTATATCATTTATATATATATTAACACACATAATTGTAATCGAACAAATTTATATATTAAATTATATATCTTATATATTTAGTTTGTATATTCATTTAAAATATTTAATATTTAAATAGTTATATATATATATATATATATATATATATATATATATGTGTGTGTGTGTGTGTGTGTGTGTGTGTGTGTGTGTGTGTGTGTGTGTGTGTGTGTGTGTGTGTGTGATTAGTATTATGTTGAAAATCAATAAGTTGTTATATGTAAATATTTATATATTTAATGTTAATATGTTTATTTTATAATTTTATGTAATACTTATATATTATGTATCAAATATATTTTTATGTATCTAATATTTCTTTGATAAATAATGTTAATAATAATAATAATAATAATAATAATAATAATAATAATAATAATAATAATAATAATAATAATAATAATAATAATAATAATACAACCTTTGAAGAAGAAAACATTTAAAAAGAAACGTCACTGCCCAGGCTCGAACCCGCAACCTCTAGTTAACCCTTAAGCACTTAAACCCACTCCTCCATTTCAGTTTTAATTATTTGAAACGAAAACCTTGCAGACTACTTAATAGTTTACTAATCGTTTAAAGAAGCCCATTTGCAAACCCATAACAATTCGAATAGCGGTTGAAGTTTATTGGCGTCAGGAAAAAAAATAGGAAAAAGAAACACAAAGGCTATAACTGAAGTAACTGTATTCTCGCAGCAATTATCTGAATAAAGTGAAGCTTGCAGCTCGTTTCTTCTCTTGGCCCCATTATAATATAATAGTGATACAACTTTTGTAATTCTCCATCTTGTTAATCTATTTATCTAGGATTCGTATCATTTTAAATCCATTTAGGTTGCTGTACCTCTCTAGAATCCAAGGGAGACGTCCTAATCCTTAAACCCACCTCACATTTCATTACCAAATATAATAACAGAATATTAGCTGGAAAAAGGAAAAGAAAAACGTCACCTTTATTAATGTCATTTCACTTACCATCTATTTATGGATGGTTGCTTCTTTGCAGCGATTAGTAATAAGTAAACACAAACAAATTTGATGTATAGTATTTCTTCGTGGGTTCTCGAATTAATGGCTAGATAAAGAAAAAGATTGAACATAGTGGTTTACAAGATGGCATTTGAAACAAGGAGCACACGTTTAGTAGTAACAGTGTAAAGGAAGAAAAAGATGTGATAGCAGCGATGGTGTTGTTGGGTGGTGACAGAAACAGTGAAGGGATAGCTGTAGTGGTGATTGGGTTGTGGGATTGTGATGGTGTTAGAAGGTAACATGGCGATGGAGAGGAAAGAAAAAGAGAGGTGATCGATTGTTGTGGTTTCATGAAGGAAAAAAAAAAATTTATAGGTGTACGTATGTGTATAAAGAAAGAGTTGACAACGAAGTGATGGTGGTTGATTTGGTTTACGCTTTCAATTACGTTAACTGAGTAAGTCTTGTTGGTGGATATCAAGGTGGTTGATGGTTAAATGGTTTTATCGAATGGGTTTGGTGATCAAATAAAAGAGTGTGGTCATGGTTGTGAGGTTTGGTTCTTGAAATCAAACAGAACCAAAATGATGGCAGATGGTTTATGTTTGAATTTTAATCTGATTTTTTTCTTTTTGCTTCTATCTAAATGGGAGTTCAGGTTTTATAAAGTTCCAATGGGTTTAACGTGATCATATAATTCGATTTAATCTTTGTTTCGTAGTTGGATTTCATCGACAGAAAATACTCTGTCAGAAGAAAAATAACATCGACCTTTATCTGTGTTTGTTTGTTACTGGAATTAGGTGGAAACAATTCGTACAAGTTTGATTATATAAAACAGATTATATTACTGATTGATTGTTATGTGTAACGAAATTGGATCCCTTTTTCCATGATTTTATATATAAAATTAATTTCAATAATAATAATTCTATTAATAAATAATAATAATATTACTGAATATTATTAATAATAATAACATAATAATAATACTATATATAATAATAAGTTGGTTTATATCAATAATTATAAAAATTTCATTAACTTTTGTAATAATAATAATACAAATAATAATTTTACTAATTATATTATAGATAAATAATAATAACAATAATGATATTCATAATATTAATAATGATAACAATAATTATATATTACAACTAATTATAACTCATATATATATATATATATATATATATATATATATATATATATATATATATATATATATATATATATATATATATATATATACAAAATCATTTACACATATTTGTTCGTGAATTGTCGGGAGCAGTCAAGGGGTAATTGCACATATAAACATAGTTTCAAAATTTTCGAGACATCCTCATTACAGACTTTGTTTATCGTGTTGAAATCATAATAAGATTAGGTTTAAATTTGATCGAAAATTTTTGGGTCGTCACAGTACCTACCCGTTAAAGAAATTTCGTCCCGAAATTTGAGTGAGGTCGTCATGGCTAACAATAAAAATGTTTTCATGACGAATATGAGTTGATAAATAGAGTTTTATCATTATTGATTAATATAGATAAAACGATTTGATTATGTAAAGCGTACGAATGAAGTTATATCAAAAGTGTGAAATGGTTAAAACAAAGTTCGTCTTAACTTTTGACGGAGTTACGTTTGAATTTAGAAAATAAGGTGCGTCTTAACTTTTGACGTAGTCTGGTTTGAATTCCGGAATTCAAGGGATTTAAAGAAAATCTTCGAAATCTAAAAGATTTGATTCTTTGGCGAGTAAGAAAATTAAGATCTCTTTAATTAAACGCAATCATCTGTCTCGATTTCTTTGTCTGATATTTCCACTATAAATGAACCTCTTTCGTTCCATTATTTTCACCACTTCTATACTCAATTCCCAAATTCAAAAGATTGTAAGAATGCTTAATCCATTTCTAATCCTTGATATTTTTCTAATTATCATTTCTGTCATCCCTCTTTTCAATCTTTCCACCAAAAAAATCTGTTTACTTCTATTATTACCTTGGGGTGATACTATTCTTAATTCTACCGTGTCCTTATGTTGCTATTCATATTAATATCCATGGTTTGTAACCTCTGTGTTGTTATTGGGCTTTATATTTTCTCTTATATTTTGGATTTCTTTGCCTTTTTATTATCCTCTCGACCTCTAGTAAAGCGAGCAACGGTCCAGAATTCGTAAGTACGGAGTTTTTGAATGAACTTAATGTTCTAACCAAGATAGAACGTAATAGCACGATTTGATTTGTCAAATTACCAGAATCACTAAGAACAGAATTATCAAGAACTTTTTTTTCTTGATATGTTCAGAAGTTAAGCAGAATGAAAGAGTTATGTAACATGACACATGATGATGGTATGATTTACTGTGAACCATCATTACGTTTCATTAGAAACTCAGCATGACTTACTGTAATATAATTACGTTGACCAAGCGCATTATATTATACTAACTTATGCTTCAATTCCACAATTCATTCATAATTTATACTTAGATTTTACAGAAGTTTCCAATACAATGGAATACAGAAAACACGCAGAGGTAGATAATTTCGGACAAGAATATTTATGAAAATATCCTCAGAATTATCGAAGATAATTATGATGATATTTTGGAATTTCTAAGTTCGAAGATTGATGAAGAAAAATTTTCCGCAAGATTTTAACATGACTTCGGAGCAAGATATTCTCTTAAAGATTTCATCGGATCCAGAATTTCCTGGATTCTTTGAATATAGGGTTTGGTTCTTGTATTTGTCCTTGGTCTTCTTCATGGTTAGCTCAATCTGTTTAAGTGTACCAAATTTTCTATCGAGCGTTCCCAACATTCCATTCTTTATTATCAGACTTTTGGGCCGTTTAGACCATCTACGATTTTGCTGTTTCCTCTACATTTAATGCTACGATATCTGAATCATTGGTTATCAAATCTGAGGTGGGTTCAGGAGAATTGTGTTTTTAGATGATTAAACGCTGATGGTAATCGTCAAGATACGAAGGATATTTAAGATGAAATCAAGTTACAAACTTATATTTCAAAGTTATAATAAGGCTAATTCGAATGAAAGTAGAAGTTGATTTGCTGGAGCTGTGACAAAATTGGCTAATTTGAAAGGGATTATAAAGTTATTTTCGGTAATAACAACGTCAAAGGAGCTAGCACAGATACGTGTTAAACGTTTACTCAGGTTCCGAGTGTTTTCAGGTGCATAACTATATGCATAAATCTTTTCTTCCGTAGATGAAGTGTGTTTGGTTCATACTCCCGATTGAGGTGTTTTTCAAGAATCATGAAAGTTTTGAACGCAGATTGTAATCTTCAAGATATAAATGAGGTTTAAGATTAGATCAAGTGGCAAACTTGAAGAATTGTTTAGTTTCATTTGTTATAATCAATATTTTAATTCATTTTAATTGTCCAATGTTGGTAGTCCACAGTTAGTAATTCAATATTTCATATATAGTTTAATATACAATATTCGAATTAATTAATACGTATCGTGACCCGTGTACATGTCTCAGACTCGATCACAACTCAAACTATATATATTATTGTAGAATCAGCCTCAACCCTGTATAGCTAACTCCAGCATTACTGCATATAGAGTCTCTATGGTTATTCCAAATAATATATATAGATGCGTCGATATGATATGTCAAAACCTTGTATACGTGTCCCGATATGTAAAGTGCGTAAAAATAAATAACAGAAATTAAATGACGATAAATAAAGTGCGTAAAGTAAATAACAGAAATTAAATGACGATAAATAAAATTGCGAGAATGTAAATTGCGATAAATAAAATGTAATCAGTTAGCTAGGAGCAATTAGCTAGGAACAGTTAGCGTGAATTCTTAACAAAATTTCTCATAGTTAATTTGTTTGTTTCTAACAAATTTTATTTTGCAAATGTTTTCTTCATTATGCCACTTGTTGGATTCTGATAAATTAAAATCCAAATATGAAATTGGATGAATATGGTTATTCTGTGGTGAACGGATACGTATATTGAAATGCCCCGTCCTAATCCATCCGGACAAAGTCTATATCGATTACAAACGATTCACAATAGTTGATTACATCGCGAGGTACTTGACCTCTATATGATACATTTTACAAACATTGCATTCGTTTTGAAAAGACAAACTTTCATTACATCGAAAGTTGACGATATGCATACCATTTTATAATATATCTAATTATAATTGACTTAATAAAGATCTTGATGAACTCAACGACTCGAATGCAACGTCTTTTGAAATATGTCATGAATGACTCCAAATAATATCTTTAAAGTGAGCAAATGCACAGCGGAAGATTTCTTTCACACCTGAGAATAAACATGCTTTAAAGTGTCAACCAAAAGGTTGGTGAGTTCATTAGTTTAACATAAATAATCATTTCATGATTTTAATAGACCACAAGATTTCATATTTCCATTTCTCATAAACATACGTCCCATGCATAGAGACAAAAATATCATTCATATGGATTGAACACCTGGTAACCGACAATCACAATATGCATATAAGAATATCCCCATCATTCCGGGATCCACCTTCGGAGATGATATAAATTTCGAAATACTAAAGCATCCGGTACTTTGGATGGGGCTTGTTGGGCCCGATAGATCTATCTTTAGAGTTCGCGTCAATTAGGGTGTCTGTTCCCTAATTCTTAGATTACCAGACTAAATAAAAAGGGGCATATTTGGTTTAATAATCCAGCCATAGAATGTAGTTTCGATCACTTGTGTCTATTTCGTAAAGCATTTATAAAAGCAGCGCATGTATTCTCAGTCCCAAAAATATATATTGCAAAAGCATTTAAAAAGGGAGCAAATGAAACTCACCATACTGTATTTTGTAGTAAAAATACATATAACGACATTGAACAAGTATAGGGTTGGCTTCGGATTCACGAACCTATATCATTTATATATATATTAACACACATAATTGTAATCGTACAAATTTACATATATATAAATTTATTAGTTATATCATCTTTATATTAATAACCTATATGTTTTATATATTCTTTTTATATATTTAAAATAAAAATATTACTTTTGTTATGTTATATATATTAAATATATTTTTGTATATATATCGTTTGTTTGTTAAAATTATAATATAATATTAAAATAATATTAGTAATGGTAAAAATACTAATAATGAAAATAGAGTTAAAAATGATACTTAATGATAAAAGTGATAACTTAAATAAAAAATGATACATTTAATAAAAATGTTAATTTTAATAATAATGAATACTAATAATAATAAGTATAAAAATAATGATTTTTCTAATAATAATAATGACACTAATGTTTATATTGCTAATATTTGTATTAACATAATAATAATAATAATAATAATAATAATAATAATAATAATAATAATAATAATAATAATAATAATAATAATAATAATAATAATAATAATAATAATAATAATAATAATAATAATAATAAGTATTAGTAATACTACCTTTGAAGAAAAACCTCAAAAAAAAAATGTAAACTGCCTTAGCTCGGCTTGAACCCAAGACCTCTCGATTAAACCCCAACACTCCAAACCATCCCCCTATTGTTTCCTTTTTATTTTAATTGATGGCCTGAATCTATTTACCTTCATCATCATCATCATTCAATATCATCTTAACTAACCCAAGCATCATCGTCTAATTTCATCTATTTCGCCATCAAAATCATCACCACATCGTACATCATGATTATTATTCACGATCATTATCATTTTTGTAATATCATTCATCTATTGTTATTTTATGTATCATTTATCAATTACCGTCACCATTGACATCATATACTACCTCATCATCTTTAACTCCTAATGATCATTCTTTTTTTTTATCATCATTGTTCATTCGGTCCTCATCATTCCCTAATTATCATCACCATCACCTAACTATCATAATTATTATTTCATAATCGTCATCTTCATTTGTTATCCTACACTTATCAACATTGTGATCATCATTATTATTTAGTCTTATTAAGTCACGGCCCGCTAACCATGCTGCACACAGGAACAATTTTTCAGTCTCGGCCCAATTAAAGTCACGACCCACAATAGTTTCCAAGTCCAACTTGTAGTCCAATGTACAAAAGTATAATACGGCCCAATTACTAATTTGTAGGTTTAGTTTGATAATGGGACGGCAGGAAAAATAAGAAGAAAAAAACGCTGGTACTCCTTATCTCCTTCATTACCTCATCATCCACTAATCAAGCAATTATCAATCATAAAAGACAGCTGGTCGGCCAGAGTAAAAAGGAACACGCTAAAAAAAAAATCCACTGTCCTTATCATCTTTCAAAAGGGTTATGTTTGATAAAATAAAAAAAAATAAAAATCTCGCAGCTGCAACAATAAATCGAATGATGATGTTTGTCGTAGTGTTCTTATCCATAACAGGAACAACATTAATAAGGAGGCGTGTTGCAGTAACAATAATTCGAAGGTTTATGATAGTTTAAATGGGTGGAGGGTGGTGTTGGGTGCTTCAAAACAGGAAGATAACAGCAAGAAGTAACATTTTGATGAAGGTGATGATATGTTGTTGGGGATTTACGTGGGTTACATAAAAAAAATATATATATATAAGTTGAGTAATAGTTCACAAGGTGATCATAGTGATAGTTGTATTGTCGTCAATCGTAGGAATAAAATGTTAGAATCAATAGTAGTTTGAAAGACCGAAGATGATTCGATGGTGTTCTTGGCGTTACTCGAAGAGAGAAGATCATAGATGATTAAATGGAGGTGGTTGATGTGGTTTTATGGCGGTGGTTAATGGTAACAGAAGCATGGGTATCCAATAGCAAACAACGACAAAAAGAAGTTACAAGTTGTGGTATTTATCGAACAAGAAGAGAAGCAATTTACCTGGGTTTGATTAGGGTCGACGGTTGCAGAGAAGAGAAAATAAATCAATTGTGATGTTTGTGGATCAAGGAACCGAAGCTGTAGTAGTTGTAGGTTTACTCATGAAGATGGTGTTCGGGTGTTCCAAAAGAAGAGAGAATGAGAAACATAATAAACTTGTGTGTAATGAATATGTATATGTATATACTTGTAATATAGATAGATGAAGTTACATAATGATAAATAGGAATATATAACAGAAAGTTACATAGAAAGGAGAGTGTGTGTCGACATTAGTTCATGGGCAGGAAGAAAAGATAGAAAAATAAAGTTGACATTGATCTCTAATTGAATTTGTCAATGATCGATTGGCTTATAGTGGTGAAGTATTCAATTCATTTACTTTTAACAAGCAGGAAGACCACATGATAGGCATGTAAAATGAATCCCATAATTTTATCATTTTCATATTTAATTAAAATTAATAATTAATAAATATATTAATAATAATAAATTTGATAATGTTATTAATAATAAAATACTAATATTAATAATAATAATAATAATAGGATTAATAATAATATTAAAATAATAATATCAAAATAATACTTAATAATACTAAATAAAATGTTAAGAGTAATAAAAATAATGATAATGATAATTTTAAATGAAAATAGAATTTTTAGTAATAATAATAAATAATCATAAATATAATTAAATTTATAGTTTCAATCATTCTTATAATCAAATTTATAACTGATATCTTTATTTTGATATCCATAATCTCTTAATTATAATTATAATAATAATAATTATATATTGAGATCATATATATATATATATATATATATATATATATATATATATATATATATATATATATATATTATTTATTTATTTATTTATTTATTTATTTATTTATTTATTTTAACAACATCTTATTTATTTTGTATATTACTCTACACATTTAATTCAAAAGATTGAATGGTATTATATCCATTTAATTTAATATATACCCTTATATTTTTATTTACATAATTAATTACACACAATAGTTCGTGAATCATCGGGCATAGTCAAAGGGTAATTAATTATAAGAATATAGATTTCAAACCATTCGAGACTCAACATTACAGATTTTGCTTATCGTGTCGGAAACATATAAAGATTAAAGTTTAAATTTAGTCAGAAATTTTCGGGTCATCACAGTACCTACCCGTTAAAAGAAATTTCGTCCCGAAATTTGATAGAGGTCGTCATGGATAATAATAAGAATGTTTTCATGACAAATTTAAGTTGATAAATAGAGTTTTATCATCATTGAGTAATATGGATAAAACCATTTGATTTTGTGAAGAGTACGAGTGAAGCTATCGCAAGAGAATGAAATGAACAAATGTATCTTCATTTTAACCGATGTCGTAGTTATGATTGATTTCCGAAATTTAAGGGATTTAAAGAAAATCTTCGTAATAAGATTTGGTTCTTCGGCGATTTAAGAATTTAGGATCCGATTTAAATGTGATCATCCGTTTTGATTGCTTTGTCGAATATTTCACTATAAATTCATCTTCTTCGTTTCCTTACCACTCACACCTTCTTTTCTTTCTCCTCAATTCATACTTTAAAGCATTCATCAATATGTTCCATCCAGTTCTGATTCTTTATATACTCCTATCTTTCATATCTATCGTTCTTCTTTTTCATCTACCACCGGAGGAATCTATTCACTTCTATTATACTCTTGGTTTTATAGTGTTTTTAACTTTGTGGCAATACGTATTGATATGCACGGTTTGTAGTTTATGGGTTGTTGTCGAACTTTATATTTTATTTTATATTCAAGAGTTCCATACTTTTGTCTCCTCTTCCCGACTTCAAGTCAAGCGAATAATGGTCCAGAATTTATAAGTATGTATTTTGAAGTGAACATAGTTAATATTCTAAGAAGGGAATCGTAATGGCACGATCTTGATTTGTCAAATTATCAGAATTTAATAGAAAAGATAGAACTATCAGGAAGATATGTTCTTGATATATTTGGAGATTAGATAGAATGTAAGAGTCGTGTAAATGGCACATGATGACGGTATAGTCTGTAAATCATCACGTTCCATTAGAAACTCAGCATGAATTACTGTAATATAATCACGTTGATCAAGTGTCATTATATTATACTAACTCATGCATCAGTTCCCAACACTGCCTTAAAATCATTCATAATTCAAATTCGAATTTTTTTAGAATTTTAGAAACTAAAACAGTTTCTTTTATGATATAATACCGATAGAGCAGAGAGATAATTAATATTGAACGAGAATATTTATGAAGATACCTTCAGAAATATTGAGGATATTTATAATGTAAGATACGATAATATCTTTGAATTTTAGAATCAACTTGTGATGAAGAAAATCATTCATGATGATTTAGAGCGATTAAGGAGCAAGGTATTCTCTAAAGATTTCAACGGATTCAGAATTATCTGAATTCTTTGAATATAGGGTATGGTCCTTGTATTTGTCCTTGGTCTCCTTCGTGGATAGCTCAATCCGTTTTCCAGTTTTAATTTTTCTGAGCTTTTCCATCATACTATTCTTTATCATCAAACTTTCAATGATTAAAGTCGTTTACGGTTGTCTATGGTTTCTGCTGCTTCATTCAACTCTTTCAACATTCAGAGTACTGGTTTGTGACTGAGTGCTTTTCAGAATTTCAGAATGAGAGATCATAATTCTAAGAGATAAATGTCATACATATAATTGTTGATGTAGATATGCTGTGAGTTTTCAAAGTACTGATTGCTGATTCCTGGTAATTGGTATGGCAGTTCCCGTTATAAGATGCGGATGAGTATATGATAGGGTTTCAATGAATAAATATAATGATTTGTCAGAGAGATTTAAGCCAAGAAGTAACGAGGTTGCTGGTACGTCTGCTGGTAATATGATGGAATAAAAAAAAAAAAAATATTCTCCGGTCAAAAGGGTAATTGTATATATCAGGATTATAGTGAGGCTACTTCGAATGAAAAGTTGAAGTTGACTTGCTAGAGCTGTGACAAAATTGGCAACTTTGAAAAGGGATCGCAAAGTTATTTTCGGTAATAACAACGCCAAAGGAATTAGCACAGCTATGTTTTAGACGTTTACTCAGGTTCCTAGATTTTTCAGGTGCATAACTATATGTATCAATCTTTTCTTCCGTAGATGAAGTGCGGTTGTTCCAGCCTATCGATTGAGGTGTTTTCAAGAATCATGAAAGGTTTGAACGCAGATTGTAATCGTGATGATACGAATGGGGTTTAAAATGAAATCAAGTGGCAACTTGAAGAATTGTTTAGTTTCATATGTTATAATCAATATTTTAATTCATTTTAATTGTCCAGTGTTGGTATTCCACAGTTGATAGTCCACAGTAACAGTCCAGTAATTCACATATAGTTTAATATATAATATTCGAATTAATTAATAAATATCGTGACCCGTGTACATATCTCAGACTCGATCACAACTCAAAGTATATATATTATTTGAGAATCAACCTCAACCCTGTATAGAGAACTCGATCATTACTGCATATAGAGTGTCTATGGTGATTCCAAATAATATATATAGATGCGTCGATATGATATGTCAAAACCTTGTATACATGTCCCGATATTTAAAGTGCGTAAAATAAATAACAGAAATTAAATGACGATATATAAAGTGCGTAAAGTAAATAACAGAAATTAAATGACGATAAATAAAATTGCGAGAATGTAAATTGCGATAATTAAATTGCGATAAATAAAGTGTAATCAGTTAGCTGGGAACAATTAGCTGGGAACAGTTAGCGTGGATTCTTAACAAAATTTCTCATAGTTAATTTGTTTGTTTCTAACAAATTTTATTTTGTCAAATGTTTTCTTCATTATGCCACTTGTTGGATTCTGATAAGTCAAAATCCAAATATGAAATTGAATAAAAATGGTTATTTTGCAGTGAACGGATATGTATATCGGTGTTTGTAAATAGGATAGTAACTGACTGTTGAATCAGATTCGAAGAATGTACAGTGTAATTTATTTATGTGAAATCTAAATATTCCTCGGGTATTACCTACCCGTTAAAATATTTTCACCATTAACAGTTTGTACAATGAAAATTTTGATTACAATCTTTATGAAAACATATATACATATATATTTTCTTCAGACGTAATCATGGATTTAATGAGTCAATGTGGTATTAAACTCATTTGCTTTTCGGTTGGAACTAGAATAAATAATCTCTAAAACTTTAGAGATTACATATTCGCCATGTCGAACGAAGATAAATGAGGTAGAACGATACGTAAAACAAAGATCATACTCAAAGTACAGATGATGATATTGAAGCATGGATTGTTGATGGTATTGGTGCTATTATTGATTGTACTGTTGGTGTCGGTGATGTTGCTGAGGCTGGTACATTTTGCACCATATTCTCCGAATTGATTATTCGAGCGCGACGTTCGTTGACTTATTATTCCAGGATGATTGTCGGTCGGAATGAGCGGATGAATAAAGTTCAGAATTGTGGATAGAATATAATCTTTTCGAGTTACCCTGGAAATGAGACTGAAAATGGTGTCTCGAACAGGTTCGCCGGTAAACGCTTCAGGTTCATTGTTAAGAGGTGAATTGGGTTGGTGGAAGGGATTGCATTCTGCGCGTTTCCATTAATTAAGTCGACTACGAATGTATCAGATGAATTGGGAATGGCTGATTAATTGATTCATTCTGGTGACATCGCTCTCGGAGCTTAGGTGAGTATCCATGTCGGAATAGCTGTCGGAATAACTGTCGGAATAGCTATTGAAATCTGAGGGACTCGAACTGGTTGCAGGATTCATTTGTACGATCAGATGACGGATTTTTGATAAGAAATAGATTATAGAATGTAGATTAGTACCCTGAAATACATAATTCACATTTGCATATATAATACTAACATCCCATATGTTACGGAGAAATCTACAGAAGTTGTCAGGCAAAGTTACAGTAACAGATACGCTAAGATATGAATTTTGTCTATACACTATTCATGCAGTCAATGCAGTAAAACGTGTCTAGACTAAGAATGATAAGCAAGTGATTCTCTAAGAATGATAAGAAGGTAATTTTTGACACAAACTGATAAGCAAAACTTTTGACATGCAGACACGGTCGAAGTCCAGACTCACTAATGCATCCTAACGACTTATCAGTTAGACACACTAATGCAGATATGGTTCGCTAAGACCACCGCTCTGATACCAACTGAAATGCCCCGTCCTAATCCATCCGGACAAAGTCCATATCGATTACAAACGATTCACAATAGTTGATTACATCGCGAGGTAATTGACCTCTATATGATACATTTTACAAACATTGCATTCGTTTTGAAAAGATAAACTTTCATTACATCGAAAGTTGACGATATACATACCATTTTATAATAAATCTAATTATAATTGACTTAATAAAGATCTTGATGAACTCAACGACTCGAATGCAACGTATTTTGAAATATGTCATGAATGACTCCAAATAATATCTTTAAAGTGAGCAAATGCACAGCGGAAGATTTCTTTCACATCTGAGAATAAACATGCTTTAAAGTGTCAACCAAAAGGTTGGTGAGTTCATTAGTTTAACATAAATAATCATTTCATGATTTTAATAGACCACAAGATTTCATATTTCCATTTCTCATAAACATACGTCCCATGCATAGAGACAAAAATATCATTCATATGGATTGAACACCTGGTAACCGACATTCACAATATGCATATAAGAATATCCCCATCATTCCGGGATCCTCCTTCGGAGATGATATAAATTTCGAAGTACTAAAGCATCCGGTACTTTGGATGGGGCTTGTTGGGCTCGATAGATCTATCTTTAGAGTTCGCGTCAATTAGGGTGTCTGTTCCCTAATTCTTAGATTACCAGACTAAATAAAAAGGGGCATATTCGGTTTAATAATCCAGCCATAGAATATAGTTTCGATCACTTGTGTCTATTTCGTAAAGCATTTATAAAAGCAGCGCATGTATTCTCAGTCCCAAAAATATATATTGCAAAAGCATTTAAAAATGGAGCAAATGAAACTCACCATACTGTATTTTGTAGTAAAAATACATATAACGACATTGAACAAGTATAGGGTTGGCTTCGGATTCACGAACCTATATCATTTATATATATATTAACACACATAATTGTAATCGTACAAATTTACATATATATAAATTTATTAGTTATATCATCTTTATATTAATAACCTATATGTTTTATATATTCTTTTTATATATTTAAAATAAAAATATTACTTTTGTTATGTTATATATATTAAATATATTTTTGTATATATATCGTTTGTTTGTTAAAATTATAATATAATATTAAAATAATATTAGTAATGGTAAAAATACTAATAATGAAAATAGAGTTAAAAATGATACTTAATGATAAAAGTGATAACTTAAATAAAAATGATACATTTAATAAAAATGTTAATTTTAATAATAATGAATACTAATAATAATAAGTATAAAAATAATGATTTTTCTAATAATAATAATGACACTAATGTTTATATTGCAAATATTTGTATTAACATAATAATAATAATAATAATAATAATAATAATAATAATAATAATAATAATAATAATAATAATAATAATAATAATAATAATAATAATAATAATAATAATAATAATAATAATAATAAGTATTAGTAATACTACCTTTGAAGAAAAACCTCAAAAAAAAATGTAAACTGCCTTAGCTCGGCTTGAACCCAAGACCTCTCGATTAAACCCCAACACTCCAAACCATCCCCCTATTGTTTCCTTTTTATTTTAATTGACGGCCTGAATCTATTTACCTTCATCATCATCATTCAATATCATCTTAACTAACCCAAGCATCATCGTCTAATTTCATCTATTTCGCCATCAAAATCATCACCACATCGTACATCATGATTATTATTCACGATCATTATCATTTTTGTAATATCATTCATCTATTGTTATTTTATGTATCATTTATCAATTACCGTCACCATTGACATCATATACTACCTCATCATCTTTAACTCCTAATGATCATTCTTTTTTTTTATCATCATTGTTCATTCGGTCCTCATCATTCCCTAATTATCATCACCATCACCTAACTATCATAATTATTATTTCATAATCGTCATCTTCATTTGTTATCCTACACTTATCAACATTGTGATCATCATTATTATTTAGTCTTATTAAGTCACGGCCCGCTAACCATGCTGCACACAGGAACAATTTTCCAGTCTCGGCCCAATTAAAGTCACGGCCCACAATAGTTTCCTAGTCCAACTTGTAGTCCAATATACAAAAGAATAATACGGCCCAATTACTAATTTGTGGGTTTAGTTTGATAATGGGACGGCAGGAAAAATAAGAAGAAAAAAACGCTGGTACTCCTTATCTCCTTCATTACCTCATCATCCACTAATCAAGCAATTATCAATCATAAAAGACAGCTGGTCGGCCAGAGTAAAAAGGAACACGCTAAAAAAAAAAAAAAAAATCCACTGTCCTTATCATCTTTCAAAAGGGTTATGTTTGATAAAATAAAAAAATAAAATCACGCAGCTGCAACAATAAATCGAATGATGATGTTTGTGGTAGTGTTCTTATCCATAACAGGAACAACATTAATAAGGAGGCGTGTTGCAGTAACAATAATTCGAAGGTTTATGATAGTTTAAATGGGTGGAGGGTGGTGTTGGGTGCTTCAAAACAGGAAGATAACAGCAAGAAGTAACATTTTGATGAAGGTGATGATATGTTGTTGGGGATTTACGTGGGTTACATAAAATATATATATATATATATATATATATATATATATATATATATATATATATATATATATATATATATATATATATATATATATATATATATATATAAGTTGAGCAATAGTTCACAAGGTGATCATAGTGATAGTTGTATTGTCGTCAATCGTAGGAATAAAATGTTAGAATCAATAGTAGTTTGAAAGACCGAAGATGATTCGATGGTGTTCTTGGTGTTACTCGAAGAGAGAAGATCATAGATGATTAAATGGAGGTGGTTGATGTGGTTTTATGGCGGTGGTTAATGGTAACAGAAGCATGGGTATCCAATAGCAAACAACGACAAAAAGAAGTTACAAGTTGTGGTATTTATCGAACAAGAAGAGAAGCAATTTACCTGGGTTTGATTAGGGTCGACGATTGCAGAGAAGAGAAAATAAATCAATTGTGATGTTTGTGGATCAAGGAACCGAAGCTGTAGTAGTTGTAGGTTTACTCATGAAGATGGTGTTCGGGTGTTCCAAAAGAAGAGAGAATGAGAAACATAATAAACTTGTGTGTAATGAATATGTATATGTATATACTTGTAATATAGATAGATGAAGTTACATAATGATAAATAGGAATATATAACAGAAAGTTACATAGAAAGGAGAGTGTGTGTCGACATTAATTCATGGGCAGGAAGAAAAGATAGAAAAATAAAGTTGACATTGATCTCTAATTGAATTTGTCAATGATCGATTGGCTTATAGTGGTGAAGTATTCAATTCATTTACTTTTAACAAGCAGGAAGACCACATGATAGGCATGTAAAATGAATCCCATAATTTTATCATTTTCATATTTAATTAAAACTAATAATTAATAAATATATTAATAATAATAAATTTGATAATGTTATTAATAATAAAATACTAATATTAATAATAATAATAATAATAGGATTAATAATAATATTAAAATAATAATATCAAAATAATACTTAATAATACTAAATAAAATGTTAAGAGTAATAAAAATAATGATAATGATAATTTTAAATGAAAATAGAATTTTTAGTAATAATAATAAATAATCATAAATATAATTAAATTTATAGTTTCAATCATTCTTATAATCAAATTTATAACTGATATCTTTATTTTGATATCCATAATCTCTTAATTATAATTATAACAATAATAATTATATATTGAGATCATATATATATATATATATATATATATATATATATATATATATATATATATATATATTATTTTAACAACATCTTATTTATTTTGTATATTACTCTACACATTTAATTCAAAAGATTGAATGGTATTATATCCATTTAATTTAATATATACCCTTATATTTTTATTTACATAATTAATTACACACAATAGTTCGTGAATCATCGGGCATAGTCAAAGGGTAATTAATTATAAGAATATAGATTTCAAAACATTCGAGACTCAACATTACAGATTTTTCTTATCGTGTCGGAAACATATAAAGATTAAAGTTTAAATTTAGTCAGAAATTTCCGGGTCATCACATATATCGGTGGTTGTAAATATGATAGTAAATGACTGTTGAATTAGATTTGATAGAATGTACAGTGTACTTATTAATGTGAAATCTAAATATTCTTCGGGTATTACCTACCCGTTAAAATATTATCACCATTAACAGTTTGTACGAAAGAATTTTTAAATACAATCTTTATGAAAAAATATATATACATATATATTTTCTTCAGGTGTAATCATGGATTTAATGAGTCAATATGATATTAAACTCATTTGATTTACCGTTAGAATAAGAGTATATAATCTTTAAGACATTAGAGATTACATAATCGCCATGTCGAACGAAGATAAATGATGTAGAATGATATGTAGAATGCTAATTATACTCGAGGTACAGGATGGGATGTTGAGACGTGTTTTGTTGAAACTTGAGTTATTGGTGGTGCTGGTATTAATGTTGATGGTACTGTTGGTACCGGTGATGTTGCTGTAGCTGGTACATTTTGTACCATATTTTCCAAATTGATTACTCAAGCGCGAAGCTTGTTGACTTCTTCCATTATTCCGGGATGATTGTCGGTCGGAACGTGCGGATGAGTAAGGTTTAGAATTTTAAATAGGATATAATCGTGGTGAGATACTCTGAAAATGAGTGTGGAAAATGGTGTCTCGAACAGATTCGCCGGTAAGTGCTTCAGGTTCATCGTCAAGAGGGTAATTTGGTTGGTGGAAAGGATCGCCTTCTTCGCATCTCCATTGATTAAGTCGACTACGAACCCATCTCCAATTCATCCAGAATAGATGATGGTTAATTGGTTGATTCATTCCGGTTACACTGATTTCGGAGCTCGAGTGGAAATCCATATCGGAATAGCTGTCGGAATAACTATCGAAATAGCGATCGAAATCTGAGAGACTCGAACTGGTTGAGGGATTTATCTCGTACGATCAGATGAAGTATTTTCGATAAGAAATAGATTATAGGATGTAGATTAGTACCCTGCAATACATAATTTACATATGCATATATAATACTAAAATTCCATAAGTTACGGAGGAATCTACGGAAGCTGTCAGGTAAAGGTAACAATAACAGATACGCTAAGATATGAATTTATCTATACACTGTCTATGCAATAGAGGCAGTAAGACGTGTCTAGACTTTAAGGATGATAAACAAATTTTTTTTTTTGACACTAAATGATAAGCAAAACTTTTGACATGCAGACACGGTCGAAGTCCAGACTCACTAATGCATCTAAACAACTATCAGTTAGACACACTAATGCAAGACCTGGTTCGCTAAGACCACCGCTCTGATACCAACTGAAATGACCCGTCCTAATCCATCTGGACGAAGTCTTCAACAGTTGGTCCCATTGCGAGGTTCTGACCTCTATATGCCATGAACGACTCCATGTAATATGAGCAAATGCACAGTGGAAGAATTCTTTCATACCTGAGAATAAATATGCTTTAAAGTGTCAACCAAAAGGTTGGTGAGTTCATAAGTTTATCATAAAATAATAAAATTCATCATTTTGATAGACCACAAGATTTAAATCCTGCATGGTACAAATGGGCTCGAATCCTATACCCACCTGTAATGTACATGCGATATCTTTTAAATACAATACACCTTTCTCGTGTACGAAATCATCTTTCATAAATCTTAGTAACCGTACATATATCTTGTGCACAAAAATAACATACACATAACCTGTGTATAAAATCATTCTCTCGATACATAACATTCACTTTTCATTGCTTTCATAGCTTGACTTGGTAACCGACCTTAACATATAATGCGCATAATAATATCCCCAAAATAGAACATCTCGTCTGTATAATAATCATATAAACTTCGAAGTACTAAACACCACGCCCACTAGCCCTTCCGTCTAGTGAACATTCTGGGTGGGGGTGTTAAACCCGGTAGCTACCTTTAAGATTCGCGTCAATTAGGCATGCACTAATTCTCAAAATTAGTGATGTTCCCTAATTCTTAGGTTACCAAGCAATAATAATCAGGGAAAAAATATTCATATCAATTGTGACGATTATCACGTCCACATAATTCAATGGTGGCAATTATCATGTCCACATAATTCATTCGAGGAATGTTTTGCTTGTGTCTATCTCGTCAAACATTTATAAAAGCATTTCATGTATTCGCAGTTCAAAATGTATTTCAAAAGCATTTAATAAAACAGTTGTAAAAGTAGCGCATGTATTCTCAGTCCCAAAAATGTAAAGAGTAAAAGGGAATTAAATGAACTCACAATAATGTATTTTGTAGTAAAAATACATATGACGATATTGAACAATGCAAGGTTGGCCTCGGATTCACGAACCTATATCATTTATATATATATTAACACACATAATTGTAATCGAACAAATTTATATATTAAATTATATATCTTATATATTTAGTTTGTATATTCATTTAAAATATTTAATATTTAAATAGTTTTATATATATATGTGATTAATATTATGTTGAAAATCAATAAGTTGTTATATGTAAATATTTATATATTTAATGTTAATATGTTTATTTTATAATTTTATGTAATACTTATATATTATGTATCAAATATATTTTTATGTATCTAATATTTCTTTGATAAATAATGTTAATAATAATAATAATAATAATAATAATAATAATAATAATAATAATAATAATAATAATAATAATAATAATTAATAATAATAATAATAATAATAATAATAATAATAATAATAATAATAATAATAATAATAATAATAATAATAATAATAATACAACCTTTGAAGAAGCAAACATTTAAAAAGAAACGCCACTGCCCAGGCTCGAACCCGCAACCTCTCGTTAACCCTTAAGCACTTAAACCCACTCATCCATTTCAGTTTTTATTATTTGATGCGAACCCGTTTATATTTAATCTATTTCTTACGGCCCAACTGAACATGAACTTCGGCCCAAGCAAAGAGGAGATCATGGCCCAACTGGAAAACTTAGTCATTGGCCCAAGGTTTATAGACTCACGGCCCAAAAATATATGTTGTTAATTAAAAACAATTTGCCACAGCCGGGGATTGAACCCACAACCTCTCGCTACACCGTCATCCACACAAACCATTCAGCTGTCTTCGATTTTCTGATTCAAATCATGAACTAAATCCTATACACCATTATCTTATCGATCATCATCATCCTAAATGTTATCATCTTCCCTCGTCATCATGCATCACCATTCATTGTTAGACAACCCTACAATCATCATATACCTTACGTAATTATGATCACAATTACTCTAAAAAAATAACTAACAGCATCGTCAATTATTCGCTAATTTTTCATTATGCATTAATCGAATCATCTCATCACCACATCATAATCCTTATCCTCTTCCGTTATCATCACCAACAGATCATCATCATCATCATCATCATCATCATCGTTATTCTATGCTTCTTCCATATTGATCATCTGATGATCATCATCATCATGCTTTAACAGCCTCTCCCATCATCGATAACGCACTTGGTCAATCACAGTTTTATAATCTCTATCTATCATCGACGTCCTTTTCTTTTATTACTTAATTAAAATTGGGTTTTGGCCCAATTTAAAACGAAAACCTTGCAGACTACTTAATAGTTTATTAATCGTTTAAAGAAGCCCATGTTGCAAACCCATAACAATTTGAATAGCGGTTGAAGTTTATTGGCGTTAGGAAAAAAAATAGGAAAAAGAAACACAAAGGCTATAATTGAAGTAACTGTATTCTCGCAGCAATTATCCGAATAAAGTGAAGCTTTCTTCTCTTGGCCCCATTATAATATAATAGTGATACAACTTTTGTAATTCTCCATCTTGTTAATCTATTTATCTAGGATTTGTATCATTTTAAATCCATTTAGGTTGCTGTACCTCTCTAGAATCCAAGGGAGACGTCCTAATCCTTAAACCCACCTCACATTCCATTACCAAATATAATAACAGAATATTAGCTGGAAAAAGGAAAAGAAAAACGTCACCTTTATTAATGTCATTTCACTTACCATCTATTTATGGATGGTTGCTTCTTTGCAGCGATTAGTAATAAGTAAACACAAACAAATTTGATGTATAGTATTTCTTTGTGGGTTCTCGAGTTAATGGCTAGATGAAGAAAAAGATTGAACATAGTGGTTTGCAAGATGGCGTTTGAAACAAGGAACACACGTTTAGTAGTAACAGTGTAAAGGAAGAAAAAGATGTGATAGCAGCGATGGTGTTGTGGGGTGGTGACAGAAACAGTGAAGGGATAGCTGTAGTGGTGATTGGGTTGTGGGATTGTGATGGTGTTAGAAGGTAACATGGCGATGGAGGGGAAAGAAAAAGAGAGGTGATCGATTGTTGTGGTTTCATGAAGGAAAAACAAAAAATAAATAAAATTTTTATAGGTGTACGTATGTGTATAAAGAAAGAGTTGACAACGAAGTGATGGTGGTTGATTTGATTTACGTTTGCAATTACGTTAACCGATCAAGTCTTGTTGGTGGATATCAAGGTGGTTGATGGTTAAATGGTTTTATCGAATGGGTTTGGTGATCAAATAAAAGAGTGTGGTCATGGTTGTGAGGTTTGGTTCTTGAACTCAAACAGAACCAAAATGATGGCAGATGGTTTATGTTTGAATTTTAATCTGATTTTTTTTTTCTTTTTTGCTTCTATCTGAATGGGAGTTCAGGTTTTATAAAGTTCCAATGGGTTTAACGTGATCATATAATTCGATTTAATCTTTGCTTCGTAGTTGGATTTCATCGACAGAAAATATTCTGTCAGAAGAAAAATAACATCGACCTTTATCTGTGTTTGTTTGTTACTGGAATTAGGTGGAAACAATTCGTACAAGTTTGCTTATATAAAACAGATTATATTACTGATTGATTGTTATGTGTAACGAAATTGGATCCCTTTTTCCATGATTTTATATATAAAATTAATTTCAATAATAATAATTCTATTAATGAATAATAATAATATTACTGAATATTATTAATAATAATAACATAATAATAATAATACTATAAATAATAATAAGTTGTTTTATATCAATAATTATAAAAATTTCATTAACTTTTGTAATAATAATAATACAAATAATAATTTTACTAATTATATTATAGATAAATAATAATAACAATAATAATATTCATAATATTAATAATGATAACAATAATTATATATTACAACTAATTATAACTCATATATCTAATTATAACTCATATATATATATATATATATATATATATATATATATATATATATATATATATATATATATATATATATATATATATATATATATATATATATATATATATATACAAAATCATTTACACATATTTGTTCGTGAATCGTCGGGAGCAGTCAAGGGGTAATTGCACATATAAACATAGTTTCAAAATTTTCGAGACATCTTCATTACAGACTTTGCTTATCGTGTAGAAATCATAATAAGATTAGGTTTAAATTTGATCGGAAATTTCCGGGTCGTCACATTTGTCTATGTTAAAAATATTGTTTGGTGTGTATATACAGTGTAAAAAAGGAAAAATAAAATAAATAAACTAGCCGTTGAATGAGCCGTTGGGTTTAATTCAAACTTTTTTTTTCCCTCACCCTTTTACGTCCACAAACATGCTCACATTAGACAATCGGCTGGACGAAATGGCCTGGGCGAATCGAGGGCGGTTGCTGGGCGGGGTTGTTGCCAACGGCGCCCAGGGTGGGCGAGGGTGGGCGGTTCACCTGGACGAACCGTTGGGAAAGCTCTTATATAGCTTATCCTTCCAAACTATCCTTCCAATTTGGAATGATTTGAAGCGATTGGGAATATGATATTTTTTCTCGTCTTCTCACTTCACTTCATTTTATTCCTTTTCTTCTCATTTCTTTTAAAGAAAAATTCTGGAAAAGAGTCTTAAAGAGTGAAATACACAATCTCATGTTTGATGTTCATTCCTAATAGCTTATACGGAGTATCTAAAATCAAAGAATTCAGAAAGTACAGCTTATAAAAGGGAAGAGATCTGTCCGGTATTAAAGTTAAATAGATAGATACTAGTTGGTTGATAAATTTATAGCTTACTCAAATCATTAAGTAAACCAAAACTAATCTAATCACTATTAATCTTCATTAATAGATTACTTCATCTAGACAGTTTGGCCGAGTGGTCTAAGGCGCCAGATTTAGGCTGTGTTCCGAAAGGGCGTGGGTTCAAATCCCACAGCTGTCATTTTTTTTTCTTTTTTATAATATTTGTCACCCTCCTAAATACAATTCGTTTAAAATAAAAACAATTTATTTAGATAAAAATCATAATATTTCATATCGCCACCGACTAATCGAGAAATTGATCCGATAATCACTCATATTCTCCGATTCGTCATACCTCCGCCCATCACCGCCGTGTACAAAACCTTGTTCTAAATAACTTCCCAAACAGACCTCCTTCCTATACACCTAAATCTGCAGATCGTATTTTCCCTAATTTCACAAATTGCCCTAATTTGACAAATTCTCCAAACCCTAATTCCTCATGCTACTGTCACCGGGCCACTCACCTCGCCGTCTCTCATCTCCATCTCCTTCAATCTCCGAAACACCGGTCCATCAAACTCTCGGTTCATCTAATTCTATAACCACCACAAGTTATAAAAACCCTAGAAAACGCTCATCTTCAACCGTTCTGGATGAAGACACATACGTTGCCGCAATCGAAAAAATCATTGAACGCGATTTTTTTCCCGATATTCCTAAGCTCCGAGACCGACTTGATTGGCTCGAAGCTACTCGTTCCGGTGATCCGATGCTTATGCGTGACGCGCAGTTGAAAATTATCGAACGACGGTCTGGTAAAACTCCGGTTACAGATACGGCAGGTAAAATTCGAACGCCTGGCTCGACGTTTTTTCGTAATAATAGTACACCTTATGATAGTGATAGAACACCTGGAATCGATACAAAACAAGATCTTTTAAATGCTCCTAAAGAGATAATTAGTAATGATGGGGATGTAAATCCAGATAACTTAACGCTTGATGCGTTTTTTCGAAAGTATACAAGTGAGGATAATGATAGTTTTTCGAAATTAATCGAGAAGACTAATAGAAAGAAAAGAGAGAGGTATGGATTTTTGTTAGAAGGTGAAAATAGAGGGACAACAGGGTTAATCGAGGACGCGAAAAAGGATAGGATTACGGATGGGTACGGGTCGTCTGATCAGCCTGTAGCTACATTGGATGGTTGGAAATATACTGCAAAGAATCTGTTAATGTATCATCCTGCGGATAGAGGTGAGGTAGCGTTGACTCAGGAGGAGTTAGCAAATAGGTTGAAAGGGATGACAAAGGAGATTAGTAAAACGAATACGAGGTTTCATGGGAAAATGTTAGATTCTGGACCTAAAGAGGAGGATGAAATATCGGTACTTTATAATCCGGTTGCAGGTAGTACACCGGTTCCTTGGTCTATGTCGGATAGGGATGGAGATAAGGGGAGAAAGTATGATTTGGAAGATTTGAGAAAGACTCCGAATCCGTTTTATGTTGAATCTAATAAGAAGGCCGATAATGGGTATAGTTATGTTAAGACGCCGTCCCCTGCACCAGGTGTGGATGAATCGCCATTTATTACTTGGGGTGAAATTGAAGGGACACCATTGAGACTGGAACCGGAAGAGACTCCTATTGACATTGGCGGTAGTGGAAGCGGGCCCCAGTTTAATATCCCTCTTCCACCTTCGAGAGATGTAAAGGCTCATTCTTTGTCCAGGGAGGCTGCTCGGAAAATTAGGCAGCGGTCTAGTTTGTTTCAGAAACCGCCGCTCCCATCTGCAGCTAGAGGTGGTAGTGCTAGTCCTGGTGCACGGACTCTGTCCCCTGCTGCTCAGAAATTTGTCAGAAATGCAATTGCAAAGTCGTCTCGTTCTGCTACTGTTGATGAGTCACTGCGTGCTAGTTATCGTGGTTCAAGTCCTGGGTTGGCTACACCTAAAATGGGAAGAAGTACTTCGAGGTTAGGAAGGGATGGGAGTTTGAGTTCAAGGTCACCTTCTGTTATTAGGGAGGGCTCTAACCCTCCATGGTAGTTATATTATGTATTTTACTAATGTTTCAAGCTTGTCGTAATACCTTCATTGTTTAACCATATTGTTCAAGTTTGATTGAATCTGTATGATACAAGAATTGTCTATCATTGTTTTATAATCACTTGTATGTATATGCAACTGGTCTTCCTAATCTGTGACTTGTGTCATATGTTCCTCTGGTTCTTTTGTTTTCTTCTTCTACGTTTATCTAAACTCAATTAACTAGGCATCTGTATTGAATTTTTTTTTTTTTTTTCACGTCATAACTGATTTAACGTTTATTTTGATTTGATCAGTTTTAGTCGTTGAATCTTATAGCTAGGTTTTACTTACATTATTTGGTTGAAATTACATTGTGGCAGATGGGATAAAGGCAGTTGTGCTGTAGGATCGTATATGCAAACAATGTTGTCATTATTGTTTACTTTGAACTATTTGTATATGTTGATAGCTAGGAATGTTTGGCATAGTTATTTTTTATGAGACGTTATCTAGGATACGTTAATGTGCATATTGGCAGATTGTTGCAGAGTGTGTTGCAGGCATCCAACACAACTATAGAGTATTACAGTATTACTTCATTTATGGTACACCTCCAAATCCAATGCCCGTGTTTATTCACATTTCTTCCGGCAGAAACTTGGGCATTTTGTTTCAAACAGAAGGATATTGTTTTTCCCTATTTCTTTGGTTGCTCATATGGGTTTGGGTTTCTCAATTGCGTCTGGAGTGTAATCTTTAATGCATCCATAATCTCATCTAAAAAGAGAATTATTACCGGACCTGTTTTGGCCCTAAAAAAGGTTACCCGTATTGACTCTAATATTTTAACGTAATATCCAGCCTGTCCATTTTGCCACCTCTAGGTGCTATGTAAGTTTCAGACTGTATTTCCTGGATAATTATATTAAGGTGTTGTATGGTTTTGTGAAATTGTCGACTTCCACAAGGTGAGTTCTTTACTTTTAGCAGAAGCTGCAGTCGGGATTGGAAAGGTATTCAGTTCGTTGATCCATTCAAGTAGCATATAGTCCGTAATTGGATCCTAAATTGTTTGTTTATGCCATTTTAGTACTAAGAAGTGGCTTGAAATATTAGGCTTCCCATAGTTATCATTAGAGTGATCAATGGTGAATAATTCATATTCGGGCTACATCTGCAAGGTGCAGAAGGTTCTTAACAGTAACAGTTATGCAATAAACAGCAGTTTGTTTTAAACAAATGTTTAGTGTTCATTTAGAGAGCCTGCAGTTTGCTGGGAGTGCATATAGTATTATTAGTTTTAACACAGCCTTAAAAAGTTAGGATAATAGAAATATATCATTCATGGGAAAGAAAAAAAAATTGGAACCAAATACATAGTTATAAATTATAACTTCTTATATATACCTAAAACAACATAGATAAAATACATCAATACAACCTTGTAGAAAGTCACTGATTATAAAACTACAGAAGCAAATTACAGATATTGAGCTCATAATGGATGTTAAGCAGTTAATTCATTGAGGACAGTTTTGATAATCGTATGCCCATTAACACTAACATAATGTTGACGACAAACAGGCATATACATATCTGCCCCACCGATAAGTTCTGTTTTCGTCTCATTAGTCTTCCTTAGCGTGAAATGAGCCCGTTTGCCACATACTTCACATCTAGCAGTTAACTTGGTTATGGTATCAGCAATCGGTACTATATCAAGCACTGGACCAAAATTCCTTCTGCCAAACATTTAAAGCATTTAAGAAACATTTAACAAATTAATGTAACAAATCAAAGATTGAAGACAAAAACATGATTTAACAACATATCACCTTAAGTAATCGCCATCAAGACCAGCAACTATAACAATTTTTCCATCATGATCAGCAGCTTTACAACAAAAGTCATAAAGATCATCAAAGAATTGTGCCTCATCAATACCAATTACATCCAGCTGCCATAGATACAGAGCTAACACATCAGTTTTAAAAAATTCAATTCTTTTAAAGAAATAATAATGTTTTGTACCTTATCATAAGCTTCTTGTCCAAGTTTGTTCTTAAAAGACAACAAATCAGGAAGTGCCCAACATGGATACTTTGTTCCATCATGTGTTACAACTGAGTCAATTGCGTATCTGTTATCCTTGCTTGATTTTATCATTGCTATTTTCCTGTTTAATAATCATATTTTCAGAACAACATCATGAAATTAGTGGAACCATGTATACCAAGGGTCTTTTTGTCTTTTTGAAAAGGTAAGGGGCCTTTTTGTCATTTTTCATTTCAAGATTTGGTATAAACAATCCCGGATACGATAAACACAAACAATATCAAATAGGAGTACTCCGTATATATCATCATCTAATCTAAAAATTAAATATATTATGAGTAAAATTCCAGACATATATTAGTATTATTTTAATCAATATTTTGACATAGTCCAACTCCAACTAAATAATACAGTACTTGAATAATTATTAAAAAATTAAACACCGGTCGCCAAATTACAAACCTTATTATAATTAATTAATTAGAGACAGTAAAATATAATCAATTGACTTGAGGTTTTGAATTACCTGCCGTTGGTGGCTTCAGATTTGATCCTGCGAAGAAGAGCAGTTGTTTTACCAGCAAACATGGGACCGACAATAACATGAATTTCACCGGAAGGACTAACAACGGACAAATCACGATCTGTTGATGGTGGTGGTTTCAGTAGCGACATCTTCTGGGGAACTAGTGTGTGATGAAGCATGTTCTTGTTGTTGCTGTTTGTGTTTTCTGTTGATCTGCTATATAGGTGTATATATAAATGGAAAGAGATATAGATATAGATATGATTGATGAATTTAATAAAAGTGTGATGTGATTTGATTTTTGAAGTTTGGAGGGAAGTTTGAAATGTTTTCGGAGGAAACAAAGAGTACGAAACAAGTTAATTTTAAGTTTTAAATTATAGGAGCGCACTCGCATTTTATTTTTATTAAGTGATCCTTATACTTTTGGTTAATGCCACTTCCACCCCTTAATTTCAGTTGAGCTACAAAGGGATGACTCATGAGTTTGTGACTTCTAATTTATAATCTCAATTTCAATCCTTGAATTTAACTAATCACATTGGAGCATCTAACCAAATGGACAATAACATCATTCAATTCAATTTGTCTTTTAAAATGTTGACACTAACCAAGTTAATGAAGCCTTGTTAAACAAAAAGATTACACTCACCTTGTCATTCAAATGGGTCGTGGATCTTACGTCCCTAAACAATATCTTGATCTGCAGTAATTTTTACAGGATTATGTTGCTATGTTGTGATTGAATTAACTTGGGATTAACTCTTTTGCATAAAATGCAATCCAGTGGTGAAGATGGATCATCGGTTGTCGATTACTTATACTTTTAGTTCTAGCATTGCAGACTATTTGACATCGCCATATGTTGTTATAAGTTATGCAGTTATTATGGCTAACTCAAGATTACATTTTTATCAGTTGCATGGATGATCGTGACATGTTTTTTTTTTACATTGTTCGCATTTTTTTTTTAGGTTTAGGGAGTATATTCGAGACAATAAAGGTTACCAAACCTTTATTAGTGGTAGTGAATGAGGACCTGCTGGACAACTATCAAAGTGAGCTTGCTTGAAGAGCTAGCAGAAAGGAAGAATTTATATTGTTCTCACCCTCAAACGCTCTACCACATCATTGAATTTTTTGATTTGGATTCAAAATATTTAATTGTTCCGTACGGTCAGGTGATGCTACTCCCGTTGCTAAACTAATCAATATTTAATAGGCATATTGGTTTACCTGCTGATTGATCATATATTTCTAGTAAATCATAATATGTAACAATATGTATAAGAATCAAAAGTGAGTTGGATGTTGTAGATGTACGAATTTGGGAAAAAAAAATTGAGTGTTGTAGAAATTATGATTATATTATTTATTTTCATATTTAAAAAACAACACAATTTATCATCTAACACCAACATATATTTATAACTGAATGTTCTGTTGTTCATAACCGTCGTGACTCCCAAAATTGCATCACCATTACTAGATATTGACGTCACTTAGGTGCCAAAAACACGTCAACTTGTTATTAAAAACAAAGAAATGTTGGTAAAATACTAAAATGGTTACATATTCATAGGCCTCGATGTAATTACATTCTTGTTATTTTCAAAGAAAAATAGTAAAATACAGCATCATTTTTATTCAGACAAGAAATCAAGTTCTCCTGTTGATTCAAGATTCTGCTGCGCAACCTCGTGCATCTGAGGGACATCATCCAAAACCAAACTCCCAGCTTGCCATACTTGGTTAACAAGCGACCCACCTGAAAAGGGGCCCACAGTCGCGTAAATGGTAATCTCATTGTTTAAGAACTCAGCTGAAAGGCCTGAAACCCGGAAGCTAAGATCTTCAGGCAACATTGACGGGCTATAACTTGTTATCATGGTTGGGTATACTGTTATACTTCCATTACTGTTGTGGAAAGCCACTAGTGCTTCTGACCCAACCATACCTATTTGGTTCGGGTTAATTGCCCAAGCCACCCAACCGCGGGACCCTTGTTTGGCTCGGTATGCGATCTGGGCTATACCCATGGATGCATTGTAGGTCCAATGGAGATGAGCAGTTAAATGTGGAAGATCTCTACAAGAACTGTATACTCTTTTAGATGTGAATTTGTGGTCTGTGCACGTTTCGGCGTATGATGATATGTCTAAAGATGCAAGAAACTGAAACAGTACGATGAGGTAAGAACTGATCTTCATAGCCATTGATGATATCTTAAAATTTTTAAGCTTATTGATATGTTGAAGGTTTATTTGTATTTGTATGAATATAGTATAAATGTAGTATAAATGTATGTTGGAGTGTCATGAAACTTATATTTCTTAGCTCATTGAGTAACATTTACCTGTGATGAACCAACTACTTGGAGGGATCAAAGCAGTGTTTGTTTTAGGGTATAAATGTGTGCAATTTTTATAGAATTTGTGAAGTGATTTCTTTTAAGTGACTATGTTTGTTGACCGTTGATCTGAAGGGACTTTATTACATATTAATACTCCAGTATTCCTTTTTTTTTTTTTTTTTTTTTTTTCTGTCTCATAAATAGATTGTTACTCTTTAGGAGTTGGACCGCAGAAGCTAGAAGACAAAACGCATTTACATTTAAAACAGCACATATAATGATGCAGTGTCTAACTTTATGCTTATGATGGTCACATATACATTTATTGACTACAGGCGCGTTTGCAAGTGGGCCCACAATTGCAAAAATAGTCATCTCATTGTTTGCATACTCTGCCGAGAGTTCTGAAACGCGAAACTTGAGTTTACTCGGTTTCATTGAAGGGTTGTATTCATTGACGCTCGTTGTATACACCGACAACTTGCCTCTACTATCACTAAAAGCCACCAGTGCTTGTGATCCAACCATGCTTCTTCTATATGGATTAACGGCCCAAGCTATCCATTCATTTTGGGTGTGTTTGGTTCTATATGCAATCTTGACTACTTTTAATGACTCGAAGTAGGTCCAATGGAGATGGGCATTGAGATACTGAAGATCTTTACAAGATTTGAAGACCCTTTTGGATGTAAGTGTGATTTGAACATGTTTGAGCATATGAATTGAAGAACAAAGAAAGAAGAATAATGGAGTGTAAAACTATAGTCATATCTTAGTGTAGTTTGATGAATTTAGGCTTTGATTTATTGTGGAGATAGGAAGCAAGGATAGGATAGATTGGTAATTTCATGAGGCACAAGTGGAATATGAACTATTGTGCAAAAGTTACTTTGGTCCTATAACTTTAAATGGTACTACCTCCGTCTCATTCCAATAAGCTAGTATTCTATTTTGGGTTGTTCCATTCTGATAGTCCACTTCCATAAATAGAAAGGAAATATGATATTTCATTGGTGAATTTGGAGAGAGAAGATATTTCATTGGTGGAGAAATGAAGTTAGTGGGATTTCCTAAAACTGCGTGTTTTTTGTCTGTAGACTATTGGAATGAGACGGAGGTAGTATTCTTTATTCCTTGTTCTTTGTAGTTGTGGAATATCTATAATTAGCAGTGGTTGGGGATTTGAAAATAAGAAAATGATACTCTACATATATATATAAAAAAAAAAATGCATACGAGTAAGTTTAATGGACATATCAGAAAGGTTTGTTGAATCTATATTAGATGACACATGTAACATGTTACTTTTCATATAAGAGCACATAGCGGCATTTGTAGCCTCACCCACGCTTATGTTACTTTTCATATATGTTACTTTTCATATAAGAGCACATAGCGGCATTTGTAGCCTCACCCACGCTTATGTGACATGATAAACACCCCACAAACGTCAATAATGAGGCGTTTGTCAAAGAGAAACGGAGTAGAGAGAATGCGTTTGTGATTTTTTAATTATTATTTGAATTTTTTTCCTATCTTTTTCACCACTTTTTAACTCAACCTCCAATCATATTTTGACACATCACTCACAAACGACTCAACAACCTTCCCCATTACAATCTCATACTTAACACGTCATAACTCAAAAAATCTCCTCATCAACTCCACATTAGCGTCACCATTATCCGTGGTGTAATATCACTTGTAACACATGTTTCATTTGTCACCATCAGTCCATCACAATGCAAACAATGCAAGATCTAGAACTCCATAGCGTTCATGGGCGTCAGTGGTTATGAAGAAGAGAGCAGAAAGAAATCGGGCCTTACTCTTTTGTGACTAATGGCTAATGTAATGACACATCAAATTTTTCTAAAAAAAAATAGAATTTTTTTCACCTATAAGTAAATATGTATTTTTCATACAACTCACAAACAACACAACAAAGCTATACAATTTTTCTATACATATATACACAAGCATAATGTATACAATTAATTAATCTATTCTCAATTCTTTTTCGGAAGGGGAGCGTTTTATAAATTATGCAATAATACTACACAAAAATGTGCATGACCGGGTACAATGTACAAATGATCTCACCAAAACAAGTTGAAAAAAAGTAAAGTTCAAATGTAAAAGTATGATCTCACCGAATATATAGACGCTTCCGAGCAACTTTCGCAGATGATTTCACCGAAACTAGTTCAAAAAATTAATTTTTAGTTAATAAATGTAAAGGTATCGTACTCCATTATTTTTTTTATTATCATTATCATTTTTTTTTATTAACTTGGTATCCAACCATTTATTTGAACTGACTAATCCCATGACGACTATCCGCTTTGCGAGCAGCTCGGAGTTGCAGGCGAACCTCCGTGGTCATGAGGGATAATATCAGAATAACTTTGTGAATGGCAGAAATCGAACCATTGACCTTCACATTGGAAGGCCACAGTCTTACCATGCCACCACCACCCCATGGTTTGTACTCCATAATTTTAAAACAAAATTACATGGTATGTCAAATTGTTCAAAAAGAGAGTGTGACTAGAGGGTGCACATAATGCGCAATTCATCCGGTATCAGGTCTCGTGCTTGGGGGGCTTGATTACCCGAGCTTTTACCTTCTATAAGGGAGCCAATGTACTCGTTCATAGGAGAGTTTCCTCGCTTTTTAAAAAAAAAAAAAAAAAAAAAAACACATGGATAGTCATTGTTGAATAGTGCATGGATAGTCCAAAATAGATATTTTCAACTGGATAGTCCAGAAGTTTGCACTTATTGCGTAGATCGTTCAAATTTCTAATGTCCAGTATTTTTTTCCATTAACTCCGGGCATGTACATACCATGTGAGGGCAATTAAGTCTTTTAATGACGCTTCTTTTCTTCAAACACCATCTTTATCTACCAACTCCATTCAAACACACATTCAGATCTAAAACCAGTTTTCTTCAAACACCGTCTTCATCTACCTAACTCCATCTACCTAATTCAACTATAACAAACAATCCATTTCCATATTTTCTTTTTAACTCATTCATCTCCATAGCCATCTACCTACTATCAAACACTAATTTTTATTTTTCATTTATAATATTAACCAATCATCAATAATCAAACTATCAAAAATCATAAACCCTAATTTTTTAAACCTCGGTTACCTTCCTATTGACTCAAACAATCCATCCAACATCTTATACGCAAGAATCTAATAACACTCTCCTTGAACCTATTTCACCCCAATTGAGGCCAAATTGAAACAAATGAGTCAATTATAATCCTAAAGAACGAGGTTTCAAGTTCATACCACACAAAGAAACACCCTGAAATAAATATAAACAAATATATGAAATTTAAGCACAAAATGAAGAACCCACAAGAAAAGATGGAATCTTTAGCTCTGAAATTGCAGGGTTTTGTGTTATTTGTGTGTGGATTGGTCTGAATCTAATGCTGGAATTATCAATAGATCTCCAAACCAACAGCTGCAAGTATATCTGATCTGCTTCGTGGTTCGAAAATCTAACGCCAAGACTTCCAGATCTCTGTTGTTGAAAACAGCATCTGACAAATATATTGATCTGGAAACACCTCTGGTAATTATCTCTTGCAGATCTCCATTTGATAAATTTTCCGCACCATCAGAATCGCTACAGACGTTGTTGCCACACTTTTGTGTTCAATATCAATTTTGGATATGAGTTGATGGAGGTTACAGCTGAGTAATCCATAATGGAGGTGTTTGTTATTTTGTTTTTTATATATAAATTGATTAAAGTCGTTGGATAATTGATAAATCGATCGAAGATGTCTAACAAAAAATTTTGGATCCGATTATGGTATAAATTTGGCGATGATCGGACTGGTGAATTTTAAGATATGAGTGTTTGAAGTTGCTGCAGTTTCAGGATGAACTTTTTGGGTTTTGATGACGCAAGTGCGAGACGGTTTTGTCTCGAAAACTTCAGACGATGCGGGCTTCATTTTTTGGAGATGTAGAATTTTTACGAGAGCTCATGAGTGTGGTTTCTCTCAGGTTTGGGCGGTTAGGTAACGACGGGAATACATCCGGGTTGAAATCGATAGTGAGAGTTATCGAGGAAGTTTGATGCTTGAGTTTTGAAACGAGATGATCAATGGTGTTTTGGTCGGATATTCCAGGGTTTATGAAATAAATGGGAGGGTTTGAGCTTCTCTCACTAAGGAGTATAAGTTGACGAAGGGTGTCGGATAGAAAGCGTTCAACCGATGCTCAGGTTTTGGGTGATGATTGATTCAAAAAACGAGCGGTTTCTTCAAAGTGACTAATTAGGAATAGTTATGTGATTGATGGAGTGGACAATCTTGTATGTACCATAATTTAAGATTTAAAGATATTGTTTTTGCGTGTCGAGAAGTCGGTGAGATTTGAGGTACCGACGAAACTATCGGGCTAGTGGGATTTGGATAACTAATAGGAGTTGTGGAGATGGTTATGCGACGTGATTATCCAATATTTGCATGGTTAGTGCTTCAATTCCAAGCACTAGAGACTCGAGTACTTGTTATTCTCTCCAATGGCAAAGAAATTTGCAACTGACCGGGTGGTACGTGTGACGACACGGAAATTTCCGACCAAATTTAAACTTAATCTTATATAGTTTCGACAAGATAAAGCAAAGTCTGTAATATTGGGTCTCAAATTTTTTGAACTGTTTTAATATATCCAGTTTACCTTTGACCATTCACAACGATTCACGAACCAATGTGTAAATAATTATGTATATATATATATATATATATATATATATATATATATATATATATATATATATATATATATATATATATATATATATATATATATATATATATATATATATATAATACTTTAAAATAATAAGTATACATTAATCAATTAGAATTAAAAATGTAAGATAATAAATAAAATAATTAAGTTATTATTACAATAAGCATATATAATTAGATATATAATATTATTATGAATCTATATAAATATATATATATAAAAGATTTCTATTAATAATTAATATATTGTAACATGTATAAACTATATAAATATTAAATACTCAATTATGATATTATATAAAATAAGTAGCCCATAATTAATAACATATTAGAGTCAATTATATAGATAGATATTATAATAATATCGTTATTACTTTCAGTATTAATATTAATATTAATATTAATGTTATTAATATATAAACTATTGATGAAAAAATTGTTATATACAAATGGTTGTAGTATTATTATCACCAATTTTATTAACATTAATAATATTAACAATATTATAAATAATATTATCATTATTATCATTAATAATATTATCATCATTTTCATTATTATTATTGTTACTTGTTATTATTAAAATCATTATTAAAAACTATTATTAATGATTATCAAAATACTTGATATTAATATTAGTATTATTATTTTTATTATTAGATATTATTATTAATATCATTATTAAGAACTATTATTATTAATATAAAGTATTATTATTATTATTTTTATTATTATTATTATTATTATTATAATTATCACATTTATTATTATTATTATTAATATTATTTTTATTATTATTATTTTTATTATTATTAATATAATTATAATAATTAATTAATAATATTAATCATAAGCACGAATACAGAATCAAATCGGTTGCACATCTCAATCCATACTGTGTTTGAATTTTTGTTTTTGTCTCCAAAGACTGTTTTACATCCTAATCGATCGTACAAGTCTATGAAGGATTTCAAACTACTTTTAATTTTTTGTATTTGATTTCTTATGGACGATTGTTACTGATGAATCAATTAAACTTGCAAACAAACTTTAATAGTGTAGTGACTCGAACTTTTTCATGTTTATATATATTAATTGAGATTGATATTTACATGATTAAATGTTTCCAACATGTTAAGCAATCAAAATTGTTAAGACTTGATTAATTGAAATATGTTTCATATAGACAATTGACCACCCAAGTTGACCGGCGATTCACGAACGTTAAAACTTGTAAAAACGACATGACGATATATATATGGATATACATATGGTTAACATGAGATTATAATAAGTAAGTATCTCCATAAATATATTAACAATGAGTTATATACATATAAACAAGACTACTAACTTAAGGATTTCGAAACGAGACATATATGTAACGATTATCGTTGTAACGACATTTAAATGTATATATATCATATTAAGATATATTAATATATCATAATATCATGATAATATAATAATTTAACATCTCATTAGATATAATAAACAATGGGTTAACAACATTAATTGAGATCGTTAACTTAAAGGTTTCAAAACAACACTTACATGTAACGACTAACGATGACTTAACGACTCAGTTAAAATGTATATACATGTAGTGTATTTAGATGTATTAAAATACTTTTGGAAGACTTCAAGACATATATCAAAACACTCATACTTAACGAAAATGGTTACAGTTACTTTCCCATTCTTTTCTTTCATCAAGAATTCTAGTCGTATTCTTACCCGTATTATACACAGCTTCAAAACGTACTTACTATGAGTATATACCAATAGGAACTAGCATGGGATTCCACTCTTGATTATGTCATGTATGAATAATCAATTTTAACTTCTACCATGAGCTAGTCAACTAACTAGAACTCCTTTTAACCCCACTCACCACTCACCAATTAACACTCATCATTCACTCCATTTCACTTCCAATTCTCTTTCTAATTCTCTCTCAACACACCCACACTATTATGAACGTATTTTTCCAGTAGTTAATCATCATCTTCATCAAAAATCACTTCAAGAATCAAGCTATAATCATCATAGGAAGAACACTTCAAGAACACTCTAAAAATCCCTTCAAGTTTACTAATTTACTTCCAAGCTTTCTAATTCATTCCAAGTAATCATCTAAGATCAAGAAACCTTTGTTATATACAGTAGGTTATCTTTCTTATTCAAGGTAATATTCATATTCAAACTTTGATTCAATTTCTATAACTATAAACTATCTTAATTCGAGTAAAAATCTTACTTGAACTTGTTTTTGTGTCATGATTCTACTTCAAGAACTTTCAAGCCATCCAAGATCCTTTCAAGCTAGATCATTTCTTGTCACTTCCAGTAGGTTTACCTACTAAACTTGAGGTAGTAATGATGTTCATAACATCATTCGATTCATATATATAAAACTATCTTATTCGAAGGTTTAAACTCGTAATCACTAGAACATAGTTTAGTTAATTCTAAACTTGTTCGCAAACAAAAGTTAATCCTTCTAACTTGACTTTTAAAATTAACTAAACACATGTTCTATATCTATATGATATGCTAACTTAATGATTTAAAACCTGGAAACACGAAAAACACCGTAAAACCGGATTTACGCCGTCGTAGTAACACCGCGGGCTGTTTTGGGTTAGTTAATTAAAAACTATGATAAACTTTGATTTAAAAGTTGTTATTCTGAGAAAATGATTTTTATTATGAACATGAAACTATATCCAAAAATTATAGTTAAACTCAAAGTGGAAGTATGTTTTCTAAAATGGTCATCTAGACGTCGTTCTTTCGACTGAAATGACTACCTTTACAAAAACAACTTGTAACTTATTTTTCCGACTATAAACCTATAATTTTTCTGTTTATATTCATAAAATAGAGTTCAATATGAAACCATAGCAATTTGATTCACTCAAAACGGATTTAAAATGAAGAAGTTATGGGTAAAACAAGATTGGATAATTTTTCTCATTTTAGCTACGTGAAAATTGGTAACAAATATATTCCAACCATAACTTAATCAACTTGTATTATATATTATGTAATCTTGAGATGCCATAGACACGTATACAATGTTTCGACCTATCATGTCGACACATCTATATATATTTCGGAACAACCATAGACACTCTATATGTGAATGTTGGAGTTAGCTATACAGGGTTGAGGTTGATTCCAAAATATGTATAGTTTGAGTTGTGATCAATACTGAGATACGTATACACTGGGTCGTGGATTGATTCAAGATAATATTTATCGATTTATTTCTGTATATCTAACTGTGGACAACTAGTTGTAGGTTACTAACGAGGACAGCTGACTTAATAAACTTAAAACATCAAAATATATTAAAAGTGTTGTAAATATATTTTGAACATACTTTGATATATATGTATATATTGTTATAGGTTCGTGAATCAACCAGTGGTCAAGTCTTACTTCCCGACGAAGTAAAAATCTGTGAAAGTGAGTTATAGTCCCACTTTTAAAATCTAATATTTTTGGGATGAGAATACATGCAGGTTTTATAAATGATTTACAAAATAGAGACAAGTACGTGAAACTACATTCTATGGTTGAATTATCGAAATCGAATATGCCCCTTTTTATTAAGTCTGGTAATCTAAGAATTAGGGAACAGACACCCTAATTGACGCGAATCCTAAAGATAGATCTATTGGGCCTAACAAACCCCATCCAAAGTACCGGATGCTTTAGTACTTCGAAATTTATATCATATCCGAAGGGTGTCCCGGAATGATGGGGATATTCTTATATATGCATCTTGTTAATGTTGGTTACCAGGTGTTCACCATATGAATGATTTTTATCTCTATGTATGGGATGTGTATTGAAATATGAAATCTTGTGGTCTATTGTTACGATATGATATATATAGGTTAAACCTATAACTCACCAACATTTTTGTTGACGTTTAAAGCATGTTTATTCTCAGGTGAATATTAAGAGCTTCCGCTGTTGCATACTAAAATAAGGACAAGATTTGGAGTCCATATTTATACGATATTGTGTAAAAACTGCATTCAAGAAACTGATTTCGATGTAACATATTTGTATTGTAAACCATTATGTAATGGTCGTGTGTAAACAGGATATTTTAGATTATCATTATTTGATAATCTACGTAAAACTTTTTAAACCTTTATTTATGAAATAAAGGTTATGGTTTGTTTTAAAAATGAATGCAGTATTTGAAAAACGTCTCATATAGAGGTCAAAACATCGCAACGAAATCAATTAATATGGAACGTTTTTAATCAATAAGAACGGGACATTTCAAATAGGGTCAAATGAGCTGTAATTATATCACTTATCCTTTATATAATTATCTGTTAACACAATTCCAATAAAAAAAAACATTGAAAGTCAATCGAAATTTTAAAGAAAATTGCCGACTGCCCTGTTTATGCTTCCATTTTTCCAAAAACTCGATTTCTTAACAAATTTTAAAATCTATTAATGCAGCATTGTTCTAAATCCTTCATTTAAACTATCTGGAAGATTTCAAATTTCAATTTCCAGTATTGAGTAAGAATTTTGGAGTCAAAGGTTACGTTTCAAAAAGTCAACATATGTTCTTGTGACAACCCGAAAATTTTTGACCAAATTTAAACTTAATCTTTGTATGATTAACATTTCCGACACGATAAGCAAAGTCTGTAAAACTGAATCTCAAAATTTTTGAACTACTTTTATATATTTAAATACCCTTCGGTTGTTTTCGACGATTCGCGAATAATTATATGTAAATAGATACATATATACTATAACTTGAAAATGTAACGATGTATTAATTGTTTGATACCGTACAATAAACTTATTGGTTTAAATATCTATTTGAATATATATGATAAGTTGAAATATTTATTATTAAAATTAATTATAAATAACTTCCAATGTGTATTTAAAAACTGATTTATGTATATTAAAAAGATATATACATATATATAATTTCAAGTTATTTAGTAAACGATAGTAACATTCATTTATTGATTCGATTGATATTTAGATAAGTTAACTAAAGCGTTTAAGATGAACCAATAAAACACTAATTTGCTACAGTATTTTCAAATTGCTACAGTACCCAAAATGCTACATTGTCTTCGAAAATTACTATTTGCTACAGTGAAATTGACTTGCTACAGTGAATTGCTACAGTAAAAACTATTTCAAAATAAATAAATATATATATATATATATGTATATGTATATGTATATGTATATGTATATGTATATGTATATACTACGAGACGATAATTTATAGAAGCAAATAACCAAAACACTTAATTGATTAAAGCTACACTTAGAGTGACATAGTTATCAATGATTAAGTTTATATTTTGACAAAGGTACGAGTCACAAAACGAAAAGTACTAGTTTTCTCAGCGTACGAAAGGGCGTTCAAAAAATCAGAACCGGGACATAAGTCGAGTGACAACGTACGAGTTATCGGAACAAAAATTACAAGTCAACTATGCATGTGAATTTAATATAATATATAATTAATTATATAAATTAAATATATTATATTTATAATTAAAAAATATGTCGACAAACTAGAAGTTAAAAGATCATGAGCTGGAAATCCATCCCATGCGATCGCATGGGAAATGGTCTTGGAGGCCATGCGATCGCATGGCAGTCCTGGACAGGCCACACCTATAAAAGCTCGAGATATCTGCCTCTGTTTTGATTTAAAATTACTCCGTAAGTAAATTATTTATTTATTTAATTATTATTATTATTATTATTATTATTATTATTATTATTATTATTATTATTATTATTATTATTATTATTATTATTATTATTATTATTATTATTATTATTATTATTATTATTATTATTATTATTATTATTATTATTATTATTAATATTATTATTAATCTTAATATTATTAGTAGTAATATTATTAATTAGTATTATACATAAAATACTACGACGAGGTCATGAGCGTATCACTTTCAAAATAGTTTTATGAGCGGGATAAAACTAAGGAAATTATGGGTTATTGCCAAGGAGGTTATGGGTAATGTTCGGGGGTATATTTGTGAATCAAATCTAGTGTTTATCATTTCCGTTACGTCTACGTACCTTCCTACAATAATAAATCACAATATTGATATGTAAGCATTTATATCTTATCTATTATATATTAATAGTGTATCCATGTCTAGTGCTCGAATATATATTTATACATACTTGTATACTAAATTTCATCGTTAAATAGTTTATAATGAATCACGAATTAAATACATATATTACTGGTAAAAGGTATATGATATACATGTTTTCGGAAAGCTGGCGAAAAATCAATAAATTTTCATTTAGATATCGAATAAATTCGATGAACGGATTAAAAGATATGATCAACTGAATTATGATTGATGTTAATTGAAATTGCTTTTGAATCTGCAATTAAGATTTAAACAACTTGTTTACGAGATTGATAAATTGGATTTTTGAATATTACCAACCGAGTAAATGAATCCTTATATAAGGTACGTCTCGTTTTGTTAAACAACTGTCAAAATTGACTTTTTGAAACGACTTTGGATAACTTTTGTATGTCGATCTCGAGCATTAGGATTGTGATACACTATGACCTGACCTAGCTTGATAGACATTTATTGACCAACATATGTTCTCTAGGTTGAGATCTACGGTTATTTGGTAATCCGAGTTTCGATCACATTTTGGTGAACGACTTTATATGCTGCTAAGGTGAGTTTCATTTGCTCCCTTTTTAATTGCTTTTGCAATCTATATTTTTGGGCTGAGAATACATGCATTTTATTTTAAACGCAATGGATACAAGTACATACTAAATTCTACACTGAGTTTGAACCGAAAATCCATTAGCTTTGGTAATTGTTAACTGCCAGTTATAAGAACTGGTGGGCACGAGTAGTAGTATATGGATCCATAGGGCTTGATATCCCCATCCGAGCTAGAGCACTAGCCTTTTAACGGACGTATGCTATTTGAGAAGCGTACACGTTGGTTTGCGTGTATTATTAAGATGATTATACAAAGGGTACAAATTATATATACGTTAAGTTTAGTTACCAGGGTGCTCAATTTCGTAGAATATTTTGATAAACGTTTCTGGATTGAACAACTGAAATCTTGTGATCCACCTTTATATACATATTATGCGCAACATTAAAACTATGAACTCACCAACCTTTGTGTTGACACTTTTAAGCATGTTTATTCTCAGGTTTCTAGAAGTCTTCCGCTATTTGCTTATATGTGATACAAGCTATGTGCATGGAGTCATACATGATTTATTCAAGAAAACTTTGCATTCACAAAATCATCACCGTGTATCTTATTTTGACTTCATTGTCAACGGATGTATTATGGTAAACTATTATTTATGGTGATTGTCTACATGTAGAAATCATCAAACGTTGAAAACCTTAGAAATTGATATTCATTTATTGTGTACCTTTTGAAAAGAATGCAATGTTTACAAAACATATCATATAGAGGTCAAATATCTCGCAATGAAATCAATGAATGACGTGTTCGTCCATATGGATTTGGAGCGATCGTCACAGTTCTTCAGCCAAATTCGAACTTACTGTTTTGATTTGAATTAAATTGATGGTCCCTAAAGTTTCTAAAGATGATTTAAGACCTAGTTCTTGTAGAAATCATTGTGTAAAAATGTTTCAAAATTTGAATTCAATAATGGAGTTTATATTATTTTTTAACGGGCACAACTTCTACTGATATTCAATTTTTTTTTTAAAACACATTAATCCAAGTCGTTTCTGTGTTATGATTCAAATTTTACACCAATTTTGTATATGTGTTATGATTCACTTTGGTTCCTGGGTTGATTATGAATTGAGGTTGAAGAAGGAAAAATAACAGACGATAATTGTGAATTATAATTAATGGGTTTGAGTCTTAATCAGAAAAACTAATTGTGTCCGATGGTTTGGGGTGTTGACGGGTATACGAGAGGTCGCGGGTTCGAGCCCGGCTTGTGGCATCCTTCTTATGTTTTTTTTTTTAAAGCTTTAAGGTAGTAATTATATTTTAATTATAATTATTATTATTATTATTATTATTATTATTATTATTATTATTATTATTATCGATATTATTATTTTTGTTATTGTTAGTATTGTAATTAGTACCAATATCACATGTATATTAAGAAGTATTAAGAACATTATTATCATTAGTATTAGTATAAGTATTATTTATATAATTATTATTATTGATTTATTCATTTTAGTATTATCATCATTTTTTTTAGATTATGACTATCATTATTAATTAATGTTATTATTACAAGTATTATAACTATTAATACTATTATTACTACTAATATAAGTATTATGATAAAATTTTCAGTTATTATGATTATAAATACAAATATGAATGTTATTATTATTTTCACTAATATTAGTATTAATATCATTTTTTGTAATTATTAGTTTTACTATTATTATTATTAAAATAAGTAATCAATTTTAACAATATCGTTATTATTATTAGTATTATCGTTATTAAGAAAGTTATTAATATTAAATCATTATTATCGAAACTATCATTTTTGTTACAGATAAATATTTTGTACCTAAAATATACTTAATACATATATTACAATTATATTAAATAGTTTATATACCTACATATCAAACATAATAACATTATTTATATAAATACTTATATATAACAAACTAACGATATTTTTTTATATAATACTAACTATATATATATATATATATATATATATATATATATATATATATATATATATATATATATATATATATATATGACAAAATATATTGATATTAAACATTTTGAATATATACTAAAACTAAATAAGTGTAAAATATAATTTAAGATATAATATATAAATTTGTTCGACTACAATTATGTATATTAATAAATATACAAATGATATAGGTTCGTGAATCCGAGGCCAACCCTGCATTGTTCAATATAGTCATATGTATTTTTACTACAAAATACATTAGGTGAGTTCATTTGATTCCCTTTTACTCTTTATATTTTTGGAACTGAGAATACATGCGCTGTTTTTACAACTGCTTTATTAAATGCTTTTGAAATATATTTTGAACTGCGAATACATGAAATGCTTTTCTAAATGTTTGACGAGATAGGCACAAGCAAAACATTCCTCGAATGAATTATGTGGACATGATAATTGCCACCATTGAATTATGTGGACATGATAATTGCCACCGTTGAATTATGTGGACATGATAATTGCCACCAATTGATATGAATATTTTTCCCCTGATTATTATTGCTTGGTAACCTAAGAATTAAAATCGGGTATGGCCCTAATTCACGCGAATCCTAAAGGTAGCTACCGGGTTTAACACCCCCACCTAGAATGTTCACTAGACAGAAGGGCTAGTGGGCGTGGTGTTTAGTACTTCGAGGTTTATATATTATACAGACGAGATGTTCTGTTTTGGGGATATTATTGATGCGCATTATATGTTAAGGTCGGTTACCAAGCCAAGCAATGAAAGTAAAGTGAATGTTATGTATCGAGAGAATGATTTTATACACAGGTTATGTGTATGTTATTTTTGTGCACGAGATATGTGTACGGTTACTAAGATTTATGAAAGATGATTTCGTACACGAGAAAGGTGTATTGTATTTAAAAAATATCGCATGTACATTACATGTCGGTATAGGATTCGGGCCCATTTGTACCATGCAGGATTTAAATCTTGTGATCTATCAAAATGATGAATTTTATTGTTTTATGATAAACCTATGAACTCACCAACCTTTTGGTTGACACTTGAAAGCATGTTTATTCTCAAGTATGAAAGAAATCTTCCGCTGTGCATTTGCTCATATTAGAGATATTACTTGGAGTCATACATGACATAATTCAAAAGATGTTGCATTCGAGTCGTCGAGTTCATCAAGATTATTAATAAGTCAATTATAGTTGGATATATTATGAAATGGTATGCATGCCTGTCAACTTTTGATGAAATGAAAGTTTGTCTTTTAAAAATGAATGCAATGTTTGTAAAATGTATCATATAGAGGTCAAGTACCTCGCGATGTAACCAAATGTAATGTATTCATCCAGATAGATTAGGACGGGTCATCTCAATACGAACCTGATTCTTCTCGGGTAGTCGCAATTTATTTTCTACTCGTATAGTGGGAGCGTGCTTGAAGATGAGAAGATGTGTTTATGAAATTCATAGCTATGAGGATGGGTCGGTGTACAAGCGTGAAAGCGGAAAGTTGAAAGTGTAGATTTCGAGTTGTGACTACGTTTTCACTTGAATCTTGAAGAAGAGAATACGAGGCATCTGTTGAATTTTCTGATTGCTATGAAGGAAACCCATATATGGATATAAATAATGTAGGGGTGATCGTTGACATGTTGATAACATGATTGGAAGTTCCGAGAGTAATGAGTTAAAGCGGTTTTGTCTCCTGTTAAATCTCATGATTGAAGTCTCGCACGCTTCAATGGATCTTTTAGTATAAGAAGATATTCTTATTGTGATGACCCGGAAATTTCTGACTAAATTTAAACTTAATCTTTAACGTTTCTGACACGATAAGCAAAGTCTATGAAGTTGAATCCTAAAATTCTTGAACTATTCAAATACCATTCGATTGTTCTCAACGATTCGCGAACAAATATATGTAAATAGATACATACATATACTATAACTTGAAAACGTAACAAAGTGTTATGAAAACGATACTGTGCATTAACCTTATTGGTTTGATTATCTAATTGATATATTTAACTACGGAGTTAAAAGATTATGCCAAACGATTGAATTAAAAGATATTTATTGAGTCCCTTAAAGATTATGATATTATTACGAGTCTCTATTGTGAGGTCCACGTTGATTTGGGAAATCGTTCATTTTTAACGATATTCGAAATAAATGGTAAAGTGTTTGTTTAAATAACGTAATTTGGAGACATACAATAATAAGGAATATTAACTGTTGGAATTAAATATATGAATAACTTGTAATATGTATTTTAAAATGTATATATTAATATTGAAAATATATAAAATATAATATTAAACTGGTCACAAAACGAATTGTTATTATATATATATTAACAAATAGCGAGACAATGATTTATAGAAGTAAATGACCAAAACACTCGAAAGTTTAATATATACTTTGAGTGGTATAGTTTAGGGATAATTTAAGGCTATATTTTGACAAAGGTACGTGACACGAAACGTAAAATGCAAGTTTTCTAAGCGTACGAAAATGCGTTCGAGAAACCGGAACCGGGGCATAAGTCGAGTGACAACGTACGAAACATCGAAACGAAAATTTTAAGTCAACTATTCACGAGAATATAATATAATATATAATTAATTAATATAAATTATATATTGTATATTAATAAATAAATATGTCGACAAACAAGAAAACAAAAGTTTGTGAGCTGGATCAGAGGGCCATGCGATCGCATGGCCTTGAAGCACAAATCCCATGCAATCGCATGAGGTGCTTTTTCAGAAAAGGTTCTATAAATTGCACGATTTCAGTTCTGTTTTTCTTACACTCTTAATATTACTCCGTAAGTATTTATTTATATTATTTATATTATTATTAAGATTAATATTATTATTAATCTTATTATTATTAGTATTATTAATTAGTATTATACATAAAATACTACGACGGGGTTATGAGCGTGTCACTTTCAAAATGGTTTTCAAGCGAGATAGAGCTAAGGAAATTATGGGTTATTGCCAAGGAGGTTATGGGTAATGTTCGGGGGAATATTTGTGAATCAAACCTAGTGTTTATCATCTCCGTTACATCTACGTACTTTCCTACAATATTGAATCTCAATACTGATACGTAAGCACTCGTATTTTATATTTTATATATTAATTGTGTATCCATGTCTAGTGGTCGAGTATATATATTTATACATGCTTGTATGCTAAATTTCGTCGCTAAACAGTTTATAATGAATCACGAATTAAATACATATATTACTAGTAAAAGGTATATGATATACATATTTTTGGAAAGCTGGCGAAAAATCAATGACTTTTCATTTAGACATTGAATAGTTTCGATGAACGGATTAAAAGATATGATCAACTGAATTATAATTGACGTTAATTGGAATTGCTTATGAATTTGCAATTAAGATTTAAACAACTTGTTTACAAGATTGATAAAATGGATTTTTAAATATTACCAGCCGAGTAAATGAATCCTTATATAAGGTACGTCTCGTTTGTTGAACTATTGTCAAAATTGACTTTTTGAAACAACATTGGATAACTTTTGTATGTCGATATCGAGCATTAGGATTGTGATACACTATGACCAGACCTAGTTTGATAGACATTTATTGACCAGCATATGCTCTCTAGGTTGAGATCTACGGTTATTTGGTATTTCGAGTTTTGATCACATTTCGGTGAACAACTTTATGTGCTGCTAAGGTGAGTTTCATATTCTCCCCTTTTAATTGCTTTTGCAATATATATTTTTGGGCTGAGAATACATGCAATTTATTTTAAATGCAATGGATACAAGTACATACTAAATTCTACACCGAGTTTGAACAGAAAATCCCTTAGCTTTGGTAACTAGTAACTGCCAGTTATAAGAACTGGTGGGCGCGAGTAGTTATATATGGATCCATAGGGCTTGACATCCCCGTCTGTTCCAGGTATAGAAACCCTAGCCTGAACTATAAAACAGACGTATGCTATTTGAGTTTAGTATACGTTGGATTGCGTGTATTGTACATGTTGGTTGCATGTATGTTAAAACAGGGGTACTGATTATAACGTTAAAGTTTAGTTACCAGGGTGCTCAATCTTGTAGAATATTTTGATAAACGTTTCCGGACGAAACAACTGAAATCTTGTGATCCACCTTTATATACAGATTATATGAAACTATAAAACTATGAACTCACCAACCTTTATGTTGACACTTGTTAGCATGTTTATTCTCAGGTTTCCTAGAAGTCTTTCGCTGTTTGCTTATATGTTAGACAAGCTATGTGCATGGAGTCTTACATGACATATTTTTCAAGGAAACGTTGCATTCACCAAATCATCACCATGTATCTTATTTTGACTGCATTGTCAACGTAAGTATTATTGTAAACTATTATTTACGGTGATTGTCTATATGTAGAAATCATCAGATGTCGAAAACCTTTGATTTAAATATTTATTTATGGTGTGCCTTTTTAAAAGAATGCAATGTTTACAAAACGTATCATATAGAGGTCAAATACCTCGCAATGAAATCGATGAATGACGTGTTCGTCCATATGGATTTGGAGCGATCGTCACAGTTGGTATCAGAGCGTTGGTCCTAGTGAACCAGGTCTTGCATGAGTGTGTCTAACTGATAGTTGTTAGGATGCATTAGTAAGTCTGGACTTCGACAGTGTCTGCATGTCAAAAGTTTTGCTTATCATTTCTTATCGGAAATTACCTGCTTATCATTCCTAGTCTAGACACGTTTTACTGCATTGATTGCATGAATAGTGTATAGACAAAATTCATATCTTAGCGTATCTGTTACTGTAAACTTTTCCTGACATCTTTTGAAAATTTCTCCGTGATTTATGGAATTTGGTATTATATATACATATGTAAATTATGTATTGAAGAATACCAAACTAAATTCTATAATCTAATTCATATCAAAAATCATCTCCCTAATTATACAAGTTTTTTTTTTTTTTTTGAAAGGAAAGCTTGCATCAGTCCGGACCGAAGCCTAGTCATCATTTGCACACATACGCGCGCTTTCGGGCAGGAAACCCGAACCACACTCTGAGGATCCGACCCTTTAACCATCCCGAGGGGCAGGCGGGCCGGATCTTAGTCCCGGAGCGGGTCGGTAAAACCTTCCCTTTGGGCCACCTTCAAGGAATATATTTCAATTCCTAGAGCGGGAGACGAGGCTCGAACGTTCAAATTCCTTAAACTCTGACAGCTATTACGATATGGATATTCACCTGAATTCCGAAGACAGTGTAACCGGAATGGATCAACCAATTAGCCATCATATATTCTGGATGAATTGGGGATGGGTTCGTAATCTACTTAATTATTGGAGATAAGAAGAAGGCGATCCCTTCCATCCACCACATTGCCCTCTTGGCGAAGAATCTGAAGCACTTACCGGCGAACCTGTTCATAATACCATTTTCTCTCGCATCTCCAGAATATCTCTTCATGATCATATACTCTCTCAAATTCTGGATCTTATTCATCCGCTCGTCCGAACCGCCAATCATCCCGATGTAGTAGAAGAAGTCAACGAGCTTCGCGCTCGGGTAGTGGCTTTGGAGAATATGGTGCAAAGGTTACAAGCACCAGCAGAATCACCGGCATCAACAGTACCACCGATAACAACACCAACAGTACCATTACCACCACCAACAACATCCGCACTGCAAGCCTCAACATCATAATATGTACCTTGAACATCAACGTCATATGCATCGTAGTTACCAAGAAATACCAGCAACAATAACCGATGAAGTATTAACTCATTTCCCCTGAAGAAATTTTTTGTATATATGAATTTTGAAATCAAAATAAATCTTTTCGTACTAAGCTATTACGTGTGAATCTTAACTGGTAGGTACCACTCGGTTAGTTCATATTACAAATATGCAATGATGTACATCTTTCCTTAACAACTTAACCATTGTTAACTACAATCTCTGTTTCAACTTAATGAATTCCATTTCATAATAAACCAAGTGTATTATTCAATTACATAATTAATTTTACATTTTCATTTTCGATGTACTCGAAACTTTCCAGAAAACATCATCTGCGCCTTGTAAGGTTCACAAAAATTCCACGAGCATCAACATCCTTCACCGAGGAATAAGAATAAATAATGAAGTATCGATTACATTAGCGAAATACTCCGCAAAGATTATGTAATCTTTAATGTTTTAGAGATTAATCATTTCTAAGTCAAGCCGAAAATTAAATGAGCTTAATATGATATTAACTCATTAAATCTGTGTTACATCTGAAGAAAATATACATACATATATTTTCATAAAGACGGTAATAAAAATTCTTTTGTACAGAGTATTAATTGTGAAATCTTTAACGGGTAGGTAATACTCGGGAAATATATAAGTTCGCAATTAATATGTTACACTGTACATTCTTCAACTTTGATTCAAAAATTATTAACAATGCTCACAACGATATACAATCGTTTTCATACAAATTCAATTACGTATTCTGATATTGACGGATCAGAATCCAAGTCATAACTCTGAACCGGTGACATCATTCTTAGATCTCTACAACTTTCAAAGCTATACTTTAACTTTAAATCTGTGCAAGATCCATTAGCATTGTTTTTACCGAAAATAACCTTGCAATTCCTTTTCAAAAGTATCCAGTATTATCAACCGTTCAACCAGTCAACGACGACCTTTCAGACTTGTAACTTTGGCATATACGTTTTTGTTACTGGGGAACCTTTCATGTTCCACCACATTAATAGTAAATGTACCAGCAAATTCATTAATTTGTGACTTAAAGTCTCTCCGAAAAACCATTATAATTCTTCATTGAAACCCTATCATGTACTCATCCACATCTTGTAACGGTAATTGCCATACCAACTACCAGAAATTAGCAATCAGTATTTCGAATTTCACAGAAATTCTACGCTAACAGTTATATATATACATATAATGTCTATCTCCTAGACTTATTTACTTCGAATGTGAAGTTTCTGAAAAACACCTTAAATCGCGAACTAGTTGTCGAAATTTTGAAAAGTACTGATGAAGCAGCAAAAAATGTAAACGACCTTAACAGTAAAAAGTTTGATGATAAAGAATAGTGTGTTGGCAAAGCTCAAAAAAAGAAAAGGTTTGGAACTGGAAAACGGATTGAGCAAAGTATGAAGGAGGCTGTGGATAAATCACAAGGATGAAACCTGACTTCTAAGAATCCACATGATTCAGTAATTGCTGAAGCCATTAATGAATACCTTGCTTCTGAGTCTAAACCCTTGCGGACAATATTCTTCATCATCCTCTGATATTAGAAATTCTAAGATATTATCATATCTTTCATTATAAATATCTTCGATATTTCTGAAGATATCTTCATAACTATTATCATCTGAAATTATTTATCTCTTCACGCTATCTGTGTTACATCATAAAAGAAACTATTTTAGTTTCTAATTTTTGAAAATTTCAAAAAATGGATGTTTTTGAAGTGGTGTTGGGAATTGAAGCATGAGTTAGTATAATATAATGACACTTGATCAACGTGATTATATTACAGTAAGTCATGCTGAGTTTCTAATGGAACGTGATACAGGTTCACAGATCATACCCTCATCATGAACCATGTTACATAACTCTTTCATTCTATTTAACCTCTAAACATATCAAGAAAATATTTTTCTTGATGATTCGGTCTTTTTCGAGGTATTCTGGTAATTTGACAAGTCAGATTGTGCCATTACCGTTTCTTTCTTAGAATATTAATTATGTTCATTCTGAAATTCATACCTACGAATTCTGGACCATTATTCGCTTGACTTAAAGTCGGGAAGAGAAAACGAAAGCATGAAGCTCCGAAATATAATGAAAAATATAAAGCCCGAAAACAACCCCGAAATTACAAACCGTGTATATCAATGCGTATAGCAATATAAAGACACGGGAGAATAAAAAACAATATAACCCCAAGGTAATAGTAGAAGAAAATAACCTCCTCTGGTGGTAGATGTAAAAGAAGAATGAATGATATGATAGCCAAGAAAATATCAAGAATCAGAACTGGATGAAGCATTTTCACAAATCTTTTGTAAGTATGAAATAAGGAAGAAGATTATAGGAGTGGTGAAAATAAATAAAACAGAAGAGGTCAATTTATAGCAAAATATCAGACATAGCAATCGAGGCAGATTACGCATTTAATCAAAGGAAATCCAAATTTTCTTAAATTCCGAAGAATCAAATCTTATTTAAATTATGAAGATTTTCTATTCCTTAAATTCCGGAAATCAATCATTACTACCTCAAGAGATAAGACGAATCTCTATTCTCTATTTCACTCTATTACGATAACTTCCCTCATATGCTTCGAGTAATTGGATTTTTTATCCATATTATTCAACGGTGATAAAAATTCTATTTATCAACACATATTCGTCATGAAAACATTTTTATTGTTAGCCATGACGACCTCACTCAAATTTCGGGATGAAATTTCTTTAACGGGGAGGTACTGTGATGACCCGGAAATTTCTGACTAAATTTAAACTTAATCTTTAACGTTTCTGACACGATAAGCAAAGTCTATGAAGTTGAATCCTAAAATTCTTGAACTATTCAAATACCCTTCGATTGTTCTCAATGATTCGCGAACAAATATATGTAAATAGATACATATATATACTATAACTTGAAAACATAACAAAGTGTTATGAAAACGATACTGTGCATTAACCTTATTGGTTTGATTATCTAATTGATAAATTTTAACTACGGAGTTAAAAGATTATGCCAAACGATTGAATTAAAAGATATTTATTGAGTCCCTTAAAGATTATGATATTATTACGAGTCTCTGTTGTGAGGTCCACGTTGATTTGGGAAATCGTTCATTTTTAACGATATTCGAAATAAATGGTAAAGTGTTTGTTTAAATAACGTAATTTGGAGACATATAATAATAAGGAATATTAACTGTTGGAATTAAATATATGAATAACTTGTAATATGTATTTTAAAATGTATATATTAATATTGAAAATATATAAATATAATATTAAACTGGTCATAAAATGAATTGTTATTATATATATATTAACAAATAGCGAGACAATGATTTATAGAAGTAAATGACCAAAACACTCGAAAGTTTAATATATACTTTGAGTGGTATAGTTTAGGGATAATTTAAGGCTATATTTTGACAAAGGTACGTGACACGAAACGTAAAATGCAAGTTTTCTAAGCGTACGAAAATGCGTTCGAGAAACCGGAACCGGGGCATTAGTCGAGTGACAACGTACGAGACATCGGAACGAAAATTTCAAGTCAACCATGCACGAGAATATAATATAATATATAATTAATTAATATAAATTATATATATTATATATTAATAAATAAATGTGTCGACAAACAAGAAAATAAAAGTTTTTGAGCTGGATCAGAGGGCCATGCGATCGCATGGCCTTGAAGCACAAATCTCATGCGATCGCATGGGGTGCTTTTTCAGAAAAGGTTCTATAAATTGCACGATTTCAGTTATGTTTTTCTTACACTCTTAATATTACTCCGTAAGTATTTATTTATATTATTTATATTATTATAATTATTATTATTATTATTATTAAGATTAATATTATTATTAATCTCATTATTATTAGTATTATTAATTAGTATTATACATAAAATACTACGACGAGGTTATGAGCGTGTAACTTTCAAAATGGTTTTCAAGCGAGATAGAGCTAAGAAAATTATGGGTTATTGCCAAGGAGGTTATGAGTAATATTCGGGGGTATATTTGTGAATCAAACCTAGTGTTTATCATCTCCGTTACGTCTACGTACTTTCCTACAATATTGAATCTCAATACTGATACGTAAGCACTCATATTTTATATTTTATATATTAATTGTGTATCCATGTCTAGTGGTCGAGTATATATATTTATACATGCTTGTATGCTAAATTTCGCCGCTAAACAGTTTATAATGAATCACGAATTAAATACATATATTACTGGTAAAAGGTATATGATATACATGTTTTTGAAAAGCTGGCGAAAAATCAATGACTTTTCATTTAGGCATCGAATAGTTTCGATGAACGGATTAAAAGATATGATCAACTGAATTATAATTGACGTTAATTGGAATTGCTTATGAATTTGCAATTAAGATTTAAACAACTTGTTTACAAGATTGATAAAATGGATTTTTAAATATTACCAGCCGAGTAAATGAATCCTTATATAAGGTGCATCTCGTTTGTTGAACTATTGTCAAAATTGACTTTTTGAAACAACATTGGATAACTTTTGTATGTCGATATCGAGCATTAGGATTGTGATACACTATGACCAGACCTAGTTTGATAGACATTTATTGACCAGCATATGCTCTCTAGGTTGAGATCTACGGTTATTTGGTATTTCGAGTTTCGATCACATTTCGGTGAACAACTTTATGTGCTGCTAAGGTGAGTTTCATATGCTCCCCTTTTAATTGCTTTTGCAATATATATTTTTGGGCTGAGAATACATGCAATTTATTTTAAATGCAATGGATACAAGTACATACTAAATTCTACACCGAGTTTGAACAGAAAATCCCTTAGCTTTGGTAACTAGTAACTGCCAGTTATAAGAACTGGTGGGCGCGAGTAGTTATATATGGATCCATAGGGCTTGACATCCCCGTCTGTTCCAGGTATAGAAACCCTAGCCTGAACTATAAAACAGACGTATGCTATTTGAGTTTAGTATACGTTGGATTGCGTGTATTGTACATGTTGGTTGCATGTATGTTAAAACAGGGGTACTGATTATAACGTTAAAGTTTAGTTACCAGGGTGCTCAATCTTGTAGAATATTTTGATAAACGTTTCCGGACGAAACAACTGAAATCTTGTGATCCACCTTTATATACAGATTATATGAAACTATAAAACTATGAACTCACCAACCTTTATGTTGACACTTGTTAGCATGTGTATTCTCAGGTTTCCTAGAAGTCTTTCGCTGTTTGCTTATATGTTAGACAAGCTATGTGCATGGAGTCTTACATGACATATTTTTCAAGGAAACGTTGCATTCACCAAATCATCACCATGTATCTTATTTTGACTGCATTGTCAACGTAAGTATTATTGTAAACTATTATTTACGGTGATTGTCTATATGTAGAAATCATCAGATGTCAAAAACCTTTGATTTAAATATTTATTTATGGTGTGCCTTTTTAAAAGAATGCAATGTTTACAAAATGTATCATATAGAGGTCAAATACCTCGCAATGAAATCGATGAATGACGTGTTCGTCCATATAGATTTGGAGCGATCGTCACAGTTGGTATCAGAGCGTTGGTCCTAGTGAACCAGGTCTTGCATGAGTGTGTCTAACTGATAGTTGTTAGGATGCATTAGTAAGTCTGGACTTCGACAGTGTCTGCATGTCAAAAGTTTTGCTTATCATTTCTTATCGGAAATTACCTGCTTATCATTCCTAGTCTAGACACGTTTTACTGCATTGATTGCATGAATAGTGTATAGACAAAATTCATATCTTAGCGTATCTGTTACTGTAAACTTTTCCTGACATCTTTTGAAAATTTCTCCGTGATTTATGGAATTTGGTATTATATATACATATGTAAATTATGTATTGAAGAATACCAAACTAAATTCTATAATCTAATTCATATCAAAAATCATCTCCCTAATTATACAAGTTTTTTTTTTTTGAAAGGCAAGCTTGCATCAGTCCGGACCGAAGCCTAGTCATCATTTGCACACATACGCGCGCTTTCGGGCAGGAAACCCGAACCACACTCTGAGGATCCGACCCTTTAACCATCCCGAGGGGCAGGCGGGCCGGATCTTAGTCCCGGAGCGGGTCGGTAAAACCTTCCCTTTGGGCCACCTTCAAGGAATATATTTCAATTCCTAGAGCGGGTGACGAGGCTCGAACGTTCAAATTCCTTAAACTCTGACAGCTATTACGATATGGATATTCACCTGAATTCCGAAGACAGTGTAACCGGAATGGATCAACCAATTAGCCATCATATATTCTGGATGAATTGGGGATGGGTTCGTAATTTACTTAATTATTGGAGATAAGAAGAAGGCGATCCCTTCCATCCACCACATTGCCCTCTTGGCGAAGAATCTGAAGCACTTACCGGCTAACCTGTTCGTAATACCATTTTCTCTCGCATCTCCAGAATATCTCGTCATGATCATATACTCTCTCAAATTCTGGATCTTATTCATCCGCTCGTCCGAACCGCCAATCATCCCGGTGTAGTAGAAGAAGTCAACGAGCTTCGCGCTCGGGTAGTGGCTTTGGAGAATATGGTGCAAAGGTTACAAGCACCAGCAGAATCACCGGCATCAACAGTACCACCGATAACAACACCAACAGTACCATTACCACCACCAACAACATCCGCACCGCAAGCCTCAACATCATAATATGTACCTTGAACATCAACGTCATATGCATCGTAGTTACCAAGAAATACCAGCAACAATAACCGATGAAGTATTAACTCATTTCCCCTGAAGAAATTTTTTGTATATATGAATTTTGAAATCAAAATAAATCTTTTCGTACTAAGCTATTACGTGTGAATCTTAACTGGTAGGTACCACTCGGTTAGTTCATATTACAAATATGCAATGATGTACATCTTTCCTTAACAACTTAACCATTGTTAACTACAATCTCTGTTTCAACTTAATGAATTCCATTTCATAATAAACCAAGTGTATTATTCAATTACATAATTAATTTTACATTTTCATTTTCGATGTACTCGAAACTTTCCAGAAAACATCATCTGCGCCTTGTAAGGTTCACAAAAATTCCACGAGCATCAACATCCTTCACCGAGGAATAAGAATAAATAATGAAGTATCGAGCATTAGGATTGTGATACACTATGACCAGACCTAGTTTGATAGACATTTATTGACCAACATATGCTCTCTAGGTTGAGATCTACGATTATTTGGTATTCCGAGTTTCGATCACATTTCGGTGAACAACTTTATGTGCTGCTAAGGTGAGTTTCATATGCTCCCCTTTTAATTGCTTTTGCAATATATATTTTTGGGCTGAGAATACATACAATTTATTTTAAATGCAATGGATACAAGTACATACTAAATTCTACACCGAGTTTGAACCGAAAATCCCTTAGCTTTGGTAACTAGTAACTGCCAGTTATAAGAACTGGCGGGCGCGAGTAGTTATATATGGATCCATAGGGCTTGACATCCCCGTCTGTTCCAGGTATAGAAACCCTAGCCTGAACTATAAAACAGACGTATGCTATTTGAGTTTAGTATATGTTGGATTGCGTGTATTGTACATGTTGGTTGCATGTATGTTAAAATAGGGGTACTGATTATAAAGTTAAAGTTTAGTTACCAGGATGCTCAATCTTGTAGAATATTTTAATAAACGTTTCTGGACGAAACAACTGAAATCTTGTGATCCACCTTTATATACAGATTATATGAAACTATAAAACTATGAACTCACCAACCTTTGTGTTGACACTTGTTAGCATGTTTATTCTCAGGTTTCCTAGAAGTCTTCCGTTGTTTGCTTATGTGTTAAACAAGCTATGTGCATGGAGTCTTACATGACATATTTTTTAAGGAAACGTTGCATTCACCAAATCATCACCATGTATCTTATTTTGACTGCATTGTCAACGTAAGTATTATTGTAAACTATTATTTACGGTGATTGTCTATATGTAGAAATCATCAGATGTCGAAAACCTTTGATTTAAATATTCATTTATGGTGTACCTTTTTAAAAGAATGCAATGTTTACAAAACGTATCATATAGAGGTCAAATATCTCGCAATGAAATCGATGAATGACGTGTTCGTCCATATGGATTTGGAGCGATCGTCACACTTATAGTATAAGAAGATGGTGGTGCAGAAACTGAGATGACCAAAGCTAGAAACAGAGATTAGATTATTACTCGGCTGTTTGGGTGTCGAAAGTCTTCCTTCCCAAGGCATAGAAGATCAGTGTGTCCCGGATGTTATTTGACGATGTTCAAATGGAGTTCTATAATCTGGTTATCTAGAACTATTGTGGGTGTTCAAACATAATTGACAGTCGAGGTTGATTACGTTTTGGCGAGTGTTGTTGAACTGCTCTTTATCAAAAGCTGTCAACTCGATAGGTTGAAATGTGCATGTCCAAAGAAGCTTGCTTGGCGGTATAGATGGGTAGGTTCAATGAATTCAAGATGGTGATCGGTGTAGGGTTTGTTCAAAGTCTCCAAGTGAGAGATTGTTGAGTATGTGGAGATCTTTAAACAAGGAAAGAAAATCGGACGTTAGATACTAGAATGCGAGAAACTTGGTCGAGAAAAAAAGTTCCTGATGTGAAGACCTAGCGCTCACGATCTTAGGGTCGTGGTCTCGATCCCTAGATTGGCCAACAAGTTTCGGGTTAGTGTTTCCTTATTTGCTTTCTCCTATATAATGTAACTCCTACCTCCTGTAATTGTGTGCATGAAATTAATAGTAGAAAATTTCATGTTTGTATCTGTGGACTAAACCCTTCCATGTTTAGAGTTGGGATATAACAAATCCTAGTGTCATATACGTTTACATTATCGCTTTATGCTTTAGCTAATTCGTTTGTTGTTTGTGGGTTGTGTGATTGCGGTAAATAACATGTTCTTGTTAGGGTCCATTACCGAATTCCTAACATTCGTATGATTGCCTTTTTAACCTCTTCGCAACTCGATTTGTACTAGATAAACGCGGACTAGATCTAGATTACACTCTATACCCACTATGTAGCTCTGAAGTCAAAACAACATAACATATTATGGTACAATGCTCTTTCGTCACTAATGGTGGAATATTCAACATTCGGCAATAAATAGTATTGAATATGCTTTCAATATCGATCAAGGTGTCGCACATTCTTCAATGGGTATAACAATTTGGCAAGCATTAAATGGGATATGCGATGTTACTATTTGGATGTATCGAAATCTGAAAGTATTCGAAAATAGAGATTGATGCCCTTCAACAATCAAAAACAAAATCCAGAATCAATGTTTTATATGGATCTCGAAGGGGTTAGAAAAGGCATCGCTACAACTACATCAATGGTTGATAAACTCCGGTGTAACATCCCGTTTTTCATACATGTCCTAAGGTACGTATTTGATCTTAAGAACGTTTATACTTGGTCGTATATGTGATTAAATGATTTAAAGATTTATTTTGAAGTACACGATATATATATATATATATATATATATATATATATATATATATATATATATATATATATATATATATATATATTGTAACATCCCAATTATTTAAGGTAATATTTTATGTAATTTAAAATTGTTATATATATTGATGGTATGATTTTGTATAAATAAGTGGTTAATATTTAATGGTTGTTAGTTAAGTTGGAAGGGACTAGAGATGCAAGCTAGATTTAAGGACCTCCCATAATAGAGTTTTGGTGGAGAGGGTAGAAAGTGCAAATAAAGCAAAGTTAATTTAATAAAAGAAGTAAAATGCAGAAATCTTATTATCAGTTGTAAAATAAAAATACAGAAGGTGTGTGTGTGTGTGTGTGAGTGGCGACCCAAGCAAGAGGAAGAAGAAGAACCTTCAATTGGAAGAATTTAGTGCATGAAATTGGGAATTTATGAAATCTAGTGTGCCTTAATCACTATAGCAAGTTGTAAATCCTCCATTTCTTCTCTATTGTGCATAATTAGGGTTCTTAAATCCCTAAAGGCAAGGTATGAACTTCTATGTCTAAGTATCACTAGAATTGGGTGTTTTAGATGAATCTCAAGCTTTTAAGTTGTAGTAGGTTGTGAATGTGCACATTTGTATGATTAAAAATGAATTTTAATTGATGTTAGATGTAAGTTCATGAATGAACTTGCTAATTGAGTGTATGATATGAATATTGTGAATTTGGTAATGTTTATAGTCTAGAATCAAGTCACGCACACTAGGTGTTTGATGAAATGCCTCAATTAAGATGTTTATGAGATTTAGTGAATTTTGTAAAGAAGAAAGTTTATGTGTGAATTGTTGATATTGTTGTAAGTAATAGTATTTGGAATTATTATGATTTTAGGGTTGCAAGTAGTAGAAATGGGTTATGTACATTTTGATGTTTGATGAAATGCTTGAAAGATTTACAAGTTCATGCTTGTAAGAGATAAACTTGAGAAATTGTGCATTTAGGGAAAATGATAATGTTGCTAGATTGGAAAAGTGAAAAGATAAACTAAAAATGTCATGTATGTGAGTGTTCATGTGATTGAAGAAGTAAAAAGTGTTAAATTAAAGATTGGTAGTATTATTTCTGAATGCCATAAGAGTACATAATACATGAATATATAGAGGGTAAAACCCTAACAATGAAAATGGGCTCGGCCCAAGTGCTAAATACATGGGCTAATTATATTGTCTAACAATCCCCCGTAGTTGGAGCGGGAGTACGACGAACGCTCAAACTGGATCTGAACATGTAGAACCCGGATCTGAACTCGTCGAATAAAGCAAATGGAAGGCCTTTGGTGAAGATGTCTGCAAACTGATATCTAGATGGAACATGTAGAACCCGGACCTGTCCCTGAGCAACTAAATCTCTGACAAAATGAATGTCTATCTCAATGTGTTTAGTCCGCTGATGTTGAACCGGATTAGATGCAAGGTAGACGGAGCTAACATTATCACAGTAAACAAGTGTAGCAGAGGTGAGAGGGCAGTGAAGCTCACGAAGAAGATTACGTATCCAGCATGTCTCAGCAACAGCATTGGCAACTCCTCGATATTCTGCCTCGACACTGGAACGAGAAGGATTAGCTTGCCGCTTTGAAGACCAAGAAAGTAGATTATTGCCAAGAAAGACACAATACCCAGAAGTGGAGCGTCTGGTGGTAGGGCAACCAGCCCAGTCAGCATCAGAGTAAGCAACCAAAGTGGTAGGGGACAATGCATATAACTGTAATCCCATGTCAAGAGTCCCCTGAACATAACGAACAATTCGCTTAAGAGCATGTAAGTGTTGCTCCCGCGGGTCGTGCATGAAAAGACAAATCTGCGGAACTGCATAGGAGATGTCTGGACGAGTGAAGGTAAGATACTGTAATGCACCTGCAAGGCTATGATATAAAGTCGGGTCCTGTACAGAGGGACCGTTAGCAGTGAGCTTAGCGCCAGGCTCAACAGGGGTCATGCACGGTTGACAAGAAGTCATACCGGCTCGCTCAAGAATCTCTATGGCATACTGCTTCTGAGACAAGAACATACCAGTGGCAGTACATGATGCTGAGATACCAAGAAATAATTCAATGATCCTAAGTCAGTCATGGAAAATTCCTTATGTAAAGACTGAATAATCCACTGAAGCAAACTAGTGGAGGATGCTGTCAACACAATGTCATCTACATACAAGAGGAGGTAAGCAATGTCGGAACCCTGACGATAAATAAATAAAGAAGTGTCACATCGGCTGTGGTGGAATCCAAGGCGCTGAGCATATCCTGCAAAGCGCTGAAACCATGCGCGATGGGCCTGTTTGAGGCCATATAAAGATTTTTGCAGTAGGCAGACATGGTCTGGATATCTAGGATCCCGAAAACCCTGAGGCTGATGCATGTAAACCGTCTCAGATAGCTGACCATGAAGAAATGCATTCTTGACATCTAGCTGATGAACAGGCCAATGTCGAGAAAGTGCTAAGCTGAGAATAGTGCGTATAGTTGCCGGTTTGACAACCGGACTGAACGTCTCATCACAATCAAAACCAATCTGCTGGCTGCGACCATTAGCAACAAGTCGCGCCTTATACCTGCTTAAGTTACCTTCTGCATTAAACTTATGCTTAAATAACTATATGGAGCGAACAATGTTCGTGTTCGATGGGCGAGGCACAAGTTTCCAAGTACTATTGTTAATTAAAGCATTATATTTGTCAGTCATAGCTTGTTTCCAGTTGGGGTCATGGAGTGCGTCAGGGTAAGAACGTGGAACAGGGGACATAACAGATGTGTGAAGGTTAAGTCGTTGGACAAGTTTCGTAGTACCGAGGCGAGTACGGGTAATCATAGGGTAAGTAGACTGAGGGGTAGTAGTGGTGGTAGCCTCAGTGGGAGGAAGTTGTGTCTCCGGAAGAGATGTAGTAGTGGGTTGCGTATTATCAGTAGCCTCGTTGAGAAGAGGATGTGTCTCTGGAAGAGAGGTAGTAGTGGGTTGCGTATTATTAGTAGCCTCATTTGGAGGAGGCTGTGTCTCCGGAGCAGGAGTGGAGTCTGAGAGATGGAAAGAGCATGATATAAGACTAGGAGGAGGATCAAGAAAGTCGTATGAGGGAGGCTGAGTCGGTGTCATTGAGCCAAAAGGGAAAGATGTCTCGTCGAAGGTGACATGGCGAGACAGAATGATTTTATTTGTAGTTAAGTCAAGGCAGCGGTAGCCACGATGGTTTGATGGATAGCCGAGAAAGATGCAGGGAGTGGATCGAGGTGCGAGTTTATTTGTGGTGTTAAGGTGTGGATAGCAAAGGCATCCGAAGACACGGAGATTGGTGTATGTTGGTTTTTGTTGATAGAGACGGGTTTGAGGTATTTCATGATTAATGGCGAAAGAGGGGAGAAGATTAAGAAGATGGGCGGCCATGTGGAGAGCTTCCACCCAATAGATTGGCGGAAGATGAGCTTGAAAGAGAAGAGTGCGGATGAGATTATTAATGGTGCGAAGCATGCGTTCAGACTTTCCATTTTGTTGAGACGTATGAGGACAAGAGAATCGAAATTGAATGCCGTGGGTTTGTAGGAGTTGATGGAAGGCGGTATTATTGAATTCGCCGTTGTTATCACATTGGAATGCTTTTATCTCTTGTTTAAACTGAGTTCTTACAAAGGTGCGGAATTGGATAAATTTAGTTAGTGCTTCAGATTTATTTCGTAACGGAAAAACCCACACGTAATGCGTATAATGATCAAGAAAATAATATAATATTTTAAACCGCTAATGCTAGAAACAGGAGAAGTCCATAAATCGGAATGAATAATATCAAAAGGCGCAGTAAGATTAGTGCTAGAAACAGAAAAAGGAAGACGAACATGTTTGTCAAGTTGACACGCATGACACAAAACAGAGGACACATGTTTATTACAAACAATATCTTTATTGGAAAGAAGTTTGCGAAAAACATCATGCCCTGGATGACCAAGACGCTGATGCCAGGTAACCGGACTAATAGTGAGAGCATGCTGAGGAGATGGCGAAGTGACATGGTAGAGATCCCCAGTGCTGTCACATCAGAGAAGAAGACTACGCGTCAGATAATCCTTTACCGAAAAACCAAAAGGATCAAATTCAACAGAGACAAGATTATCACGAGTAAATTGACGAACAGAAATGAGATTTTTTACAATATTTGAGGTAATGAGAACATTATGTAAGTGTAAGGGTCGGTGAACATTAGGTAACAAGCTATGGCCGGCATTGGTAACGGGAATAGCGTTCCCGTTACCTACGGCGACTGACGGATATTTGCGATTATTAAAAATAGTACTAAGATTATTAATGCAAGAGGTAAGATGAGTGGACGCACCAGTATCCATATGCCAACTCGTATCACCCAAGTCTTGTAATCTCGTAGGATTAAAGGTACGTGGCATAGCATTCTCCTGACCAGGTTGATGAGCATTCGGATGTGTCCCATAATTATTTGCCAAATTAGCTTGAGGAGGCCCAAAATGAGAGTAGGTCCCATTAGGATATGTGAACCATTGTTGTGCGTGAGGTTGACCTGACTGTGCTGGAAGATTGAGCCCATTATTAACATTATTTAAGCTTGGTGCAAAATTATTTTGGTCCATTTGAGCTTGCTGGGTAGCTGTAGGTTGATTTAATTGAAATTGGGTTATAACTTGATTTTGGGCTTGGATGATTTTTATTAATTGGCCCAAATAATCTAGTGTATTCTCCATTATCTAACACGATAGGATAAAACAAACTGTTGCAATTTAGGATGATGGAAATAAAAAAATAAAAATAAAAGATATCGAATAATTGAGATATCAAAGCTTGATATTGCTGACTTTTTTTAAAACGTGGAGTATATTCTTCAAACTAGAAAAGGAGATCGAACTTTACACGTGATGCGGCGGGACAAGAGAAAAAAAACAAATTTAATAAGAAGGAGCAGGTAGTGATCTTGCGACGGAAGAAAAATAACAATAATAAAATAACAAGTTTGCTTTTGGCACTTCTATGATTTGGTTTTTTGAAGAGATGTGATCGGATTTAATCGACTATAATAAAACTAGATAGAGAGAAAAGTAACCATGGAGATGGTGGGTAGGGATATTTGACGGAGCGATGTAGATGCAGCGGTTCAAAGCGGCCGACTAGATTTCAGGATCGGATCTAAGCTCTGATTACCATGTTAGATTAAATATTGGTAGTATTATTTTTGAATGCCATAAGAGTACATAATACATGAATATATAGAGGGTAAAACCCTAACAATGAAAATGGGCTCGGCCCAAGTACTAAATACATGGGCTAATTATATTGTCTAACAAAAAGAGGATATAGTCAAATGAGTAAGCATATGAAAATGTTGTAAGCTTTGAAAGATGTATTTTCATTGAATTATGTTAATAATGAGATTAGCTCATGTATAGGTGCTAATCAAGGCAAAGGAGTTTCAAGTGATCAATGAATCTCGTTTATTCAAGGTGAGTTTATAGGGGGTAAATTGGGCGGGTCAAGAGTGGCTTAGTGTTCTCGGATTGCATCCGTGCAAGAGAGTAGCCACTAAGTGCACTAGATGAATAGCTTAGATAGAATTATTAGGTTCACCTAATAATTGTATCTATGGTTGATGATTAGCTTAGGCAAGATTATTAAGCTTGCTTAGTAATATTGTCTATGGTATGACTTAGCTTAGACACTTTGGGTGTCTATGTATGTATGCATGAATGTAATGTGATCAAGGTAGCTTAGGCATATGTGTATGTCTATGGTCGTGTTTAGCTTAGACATGATTACTAGGGTTGGCCTTAGTAAGTTGTGTCTATGGTAAATAATGGGTCGGATCTGAAAGTAAGTAAGCAACCATTTGGGTTGGAAAGATAAAGTGATGTAATAATTATGCTCAATGATATATGTTATATTATTCGCCTATAACTCACTAAGCATGAAAGCTTACCCCCATGTTGTTTTATGTTTTATAGGAACGAAGGGACACCGTGAAGGTAAGGAGCCTACTTGAGGATAGCGGAGCTTTGGGTTTTAGTAAGTGGTAGTGCAAGTCCCTATTTTGAATCTAGTTCTAATGATACCGTTTATCAACGCCAAGTCTTTTGTACTCGTAAACCACGTCTCCTTTAAGTTTTGGGACCTAATGTCATATTTTAGAAGTGTAAACACGTCGCTCATGATTAAAAGATTTTCGTAATGTTTGACGATGTAAGAAACTGTTTTAATTAAGTTTGTTTATGTATTATGTTGTTAAAATATGTTGGGTGATTATGAAATGTTGAAAATATGGTTTTTGTAACATGTTGCAGCTCAGTATCAGCAACTGTGTAAGGTCGCGCCGCGACATAACAAATGTTTTGATTTCAGGAGGGCTGTTAAGAAGATCTAAAATCCTTTGAAATGCCGCGTCGCGACCAAGGGTTGCCGCGCCGCGGCATATCACTTGGTCTGGGCGGTCAATTAAAAAAAAATTATCATTTAAGGGCGTTATATATATATATATATATATATATATATATATATATATATATATATATATATATATATATATATATATATATATATATATATATATATATATATATATATATATATAATGCCCCGTTCTAATCCATCTGGACGAATACATTACATTTGGTTACATCGCGAGGTATTTGACCTCTATATGATACATTTTACAAACATTGCATTCGTTTTTAAAAGACAAACTGTCATTACATCGAAAGTTGACAAGCATGTATACCATTTCATAATATATCAAACTATCAATGACTTTATAATAATCTTGTTGAACTCAACGACTCGAATGCAACGTCTTTTGAAATATATCATGAATGACTCCAAGTAATATCTCTAAAATGAGCAAATGCACAACGGAAGATTTCTTTCATACCTGAGAATAAACATGCTTTAAAGTGTCAACCAAAAGGTTGGTGAGTTCATTAGTTTATCGTAATCAATCATTTCTATAATTTTAATAGACCACAAGATTTCCTTTATTCAATAATCATACACTCACAAGTGTTTAAAAATCATTCATATGGACTGAACACCTGGTAACCGACATTAACATCATGCATATAGAATATCCCCAACACAGAAATCCATCTGTATAATATAAACTCGAAGTACTAAAGCATACCATTTTCCAGTATGGGGGGAGTTAGTGCCCGTAGATCTACCTATAGGATTCGCGTCAATTAGGGTGTCTGTTCCCCAATTCTTAGGTTACCAAGCTAAAAGGGGTGATATTCGATTCGATAATCCAACCATAGAATGTAGTTTCGATTACTTGTGTCTATTTCGTAAAACATTTATAAAAGCAGCGCATGTATTCTCAATCCCAAAAATATATATTGCAAAAGCATTTAAAAAGGGAGCAAATGAAACTCACAATACTGTATTTTGTAGTAAAATTACATAGGACGACATTGAACAATGCAGGGTTGGCCTCGGATTCAGGAACCTATATTATTTGCATACTCATTAATATATATAATTGTAATTGATTAAATATATATATTATTATTATTAGTGATATAATTTTAATATTTATTAATTTATAAGTTTCATTATTTATTTATATATTTTCATTTTTGTACATAATAATATTAATATAGTTAAGTTAAATATAGTTTTATATGGGGATCACTTGGTTGATATTAATAATTATGATAATACTAATATTAGTAATAATATTGATACTATATAATAATGATAAAAGTGATAATAATAATAATAATGTTAATGATGATAATGATATTAATAATGATAATAATACTAAATTGTATTAAGAAAACTATGATAACATTAATTATAATAATTCCTTTAAGACATACTTTAGTTAATATTTTAATTATTTTCATAATAATGTTTATATCCAAAATTTCTATATTTTTAATCTTAACAATATTATTAAACCTGTATATTCATAATTATAATAATCATAACCTTCGTGTTTAATTTATAAACTAATGACTATAGTTTCTTTTAACATAAATTTGTATTCATAATCATAATCTTCATGTATTCATATAATTATAATAAATTTCCTAATCTTTATCATAACAACAACAACAACAATACCAAATTCCACCAAAGTGGAGTATGTGGGAGGTTAGATGTAGACAGTCTTTCCTCTACCCTAGAGTAAAAGGGAAGTCATCCCTCCACCCACGACTACCTATCGGTCAGCGGGTAAAAAAAGTCGTCCCTCCCTATACTAGAGGACAGAGAGGCTGCTTCCTATGGACCTCCGGCCAGAAAAAACCATGAGTTCCGATTAAAAAAAAAAAGTATACTCTAAAATTATGTATAGATAAATATAGCATGAAAAAAGAAAAGTAATAGACATATATAAATAAAATATGTAAGTGCTAAATCTGCAAATATAGTATATATATGTAAGACAGTCTTTCCTAATCTTTATCATAACACCTTTTCATTATAAATTAACATGTTTAATATTCTTGGAATCAAAATAATATTACTTATGTCAATATTAACAATTCCATTATTTATAAAAAGATATTAATACTAATATTTACGAAAATGATAATAATTCATATTACTTTCATAATAATAATAATAATAATAAACATATTTATGATAATAATACTAGTGATACTCATATCATACAAATATTTTTTTTTTATCATCAAAACATATCAAATTATTATCATTTTCATAATAACAATAATATTTATAATACATAGTATTAATAATACTAATACTTTGTAATGATAATAATAATAATGATAATGGTAATAACAAATACAATAATAATAATCATAGTAATAATAATAATAATAATAATAATAATAATAATAATAATAATAATAATAATAATAATAATAATAATAATAATAATAATAATAATAATATTAATTATAATGAAATAATAAAAATAATATGTTTAAATGTACAACCTTTGGAGAAAACTGGTTCCAAAAAAAATACACCACCGCCGGGGCTCGAACCCAAGACCTCACGTTCACCCATCAAACACCCAACCAACACGCTATCTCATTTCATCTGATTAAATCCACACCAAAATTTATTTAAACCATCCCTACTGCTTTCCCTATTTCTTCATCTTCTTCGTAAAATCAAAATCAAACCACTAATCTTTCAATCTTGATAATAGTTACCATATTGATTTCAGAATATATTATCCAACACAAAATAATTTATTTGTGATGAATTGGATTAAGGAAAAATAATTAAAAAAAAATATACAGGAAGCAGACTGCAGCTTCGTCGCTTATAGGAAAGGAAAAAAAATTTGTTTTTGAAATCTAGACCGTTATAGACTAAGTTCATAACATGAAATACATTGTAGTTCACCCTTAGAAACTATTGAAATCGTTAATTGAAGTTGAAACATAACTATAAACTCGAATTTCTTCAAGAACAAATTCGTTGACTTTTTGAATAATAACTTTGACTCAAAAATTCGTCTTCGTTTCGAAGAATTGGAAAGTGGGATTTTGAAGAAAGATTTACTAGTTAATTCCTAACCTAACTGCACTTTTACATTTTTAATTTGTTTCGAAATCATGGATTTTGCAGTTTGGGTTTCAAACAGAGGTATTCGTACTTAAAGGAAATATATCTGTTTTTATTTTTGATATGCAGTGAGTAATGAATTTGTTTGAGTAATTGAGTGACTTGTAGTGCATATAGTCGATCCAAATTGTTTGGATGTCGACGTCTAACGGATTACAGACAAGGAATAGACAGGAGCAGGAAAATTGAGAAAGGAAATAAAGAAAAAGTATAATTCGATCGGGACTTGCAACAGATTTTGTTGTTATCTTGTTGATTGATTCCTCAATGAACTGGCAATAATGAAATAATACAAGAACAATCGATGGAGCCTCCTAACTAATCGGGTAATTATTTGACTCTTTAATTTATAAATATTAGTAAATATAAATATATTAATAATAATAATACTAATAATAACAATAATTATACAAATAATAATAATAATTATAATAATCTTAACAATAATGATAATAATAATTCTTAAAAATGATATTACTAATGATAATAAAAATAAATTGTGTTATTTTTATAAAAAAATCTTATTATTATTAATAATGATTTTATTGATAATGGTAATTATAACAATAACAAAGATCTTAATAATAACTAAAATCTTAAATTTTACTATTATAAATAATCATACTGATATTAATAATGACACAATAATATTAGTAATTCTAATACTATAACAAATTATATGTATCAACTTTCATATCTATATATTATATATAGTAATATAACTAATATTGATTTTTAATATTACTATTAATAAAAGTAATAATAGCATTACAACAACAACAACAATAAAACTCAATCCCATATGTGTGGGGTATGGGGGAGGTGAGACGTAGACAATCCTTCCTCTACCCTTGAATAAAGAGAAGTCGTTTCTCCACCCCGAGTAAAACACTCACAAGAGTAGAGAGAGTCATCCCTCTCTCAATTCGACGGATAAAGAGATTGCTTCCAAGCGGACCTCCTGCCAGATAAAGGAAAAAAAAATAGAAGAAAAAAAAAAATATATATATATATATATATATATATTAATAATAAAATAAAAAAAATAATAAATAAATAAATAATAAGTAAAACTAAAATAAAATTAAATAAAGAAAAATTAAATGGAGACTCCATGAAAATGGTGGGACCAAATTTTCATGGGATTCAGAGACATGGCTGAAATTCAATTTAGGCTCTAAGTAGCAATCGAGTTGCCAATAAATCGACACTCGCTATTGGCTCACTTAGTAGGGCCGTAATTAGAGAGAAAAAAGTTATAGAAAAAAAGATAATATAAATAAATAATATATATATATATATATATATATATATATATATATATATATATATATATATATATATATAATAAATGTATATAAATATATATGGGAAACGTACCTTAGGCTGCTGAGGTGCTTAAGGCATACTTGGAAAGTGCTACACTAAAAGAACAATAACAATATATGACCCTATATAAACAACCATAAACACACCAAAACATGCATATCTACATACGTACATACACCCCACAACCATACATACATACATACATACATGCATACATACATACATACATACCTACATCCGAACCGAAACATACCTAATAAGGAACATACCTACATACACAAACATACACACGAAAGCATACGAGCCTACGTCCATAAAGAAACATAGAAGCAACCATATAAGCACACAAACAACAAAAACAATAACATGCATACCCAAAAACATACCTACATAGACATGCGTGCATCCATACCCAAGACCCTAAAAAATGCGTACATAAAAACACAAATAACCATACAAACAACAACATACCTGCACAAACAAGCATACCCAAATACCAAGAGGGGATCCTGGTAAAAAGCAAAGCGCGAAAAAACACTAAACATGAAGATACATGCTCACAAAAACATTCATACGTAGATCCCTTTAAAAGAAGACACATACACACAATCCCCCATATCCATAAACCCACATACATACATAACCACATAACACACCTACGAACCAAAACCTACTCGTCTATTCTAATTAAAGTCCTCCACACATTCCTATCAGAAATCATGTCCTCGGTCAATAAGAGCTCCTTCAAGTCGAGCTTTATTCTATCCTCCCACCTACGTGTAGGTCTACCCCATCTCCTTACACCGTCAATCGAAAGTGCCTCGACTCTCCTGACAGGTGCAGTAAGAGGTCATCTCCTCACATGCCCAAACCATCGAAGCCATTCGTCTCTTAGCTTGTCGATGATGCTTCTAACTTTCAGGTTCTCCCTATGTGATGCCCCGTACAAAACCATCTTATACGAATCATCAACAACAGGATCATTACAAGGTTAAGTACTATATGCTGTAATTAAAGAAGTTGCATTCACGATAAAAAGGTGATGTAATATCCGACATCAAATGTTTTACATTTCAAAAGCATGCTTTACTAAGTAGAAGCAAATAATAAGTGTATGTGACCACAATGGTCGTTACAAGTCATAGTTCAAATGTACGAATGTTTGAATGCAAATAAAGTAGTTCATGCGATGACAACTCTAAGCAGCGGGTGTCTACAGCACGACTAGTACACAGCGGAAGCTAACCTCAAGCACCTGAGAAAAACATGCTTAAAAACGTCAACACAAAGGTTGGTGAGCTATAGTTTAAGTATAACAGTATGTAAGGTAGGCCACGAGATTTCAGTGCTACCAAGAGCGTTTCAAAACAGTAAGATAAAGTATATGTTAACCGTGGGCACTTGGTAACTAACTTAACGTTTATACCCCCTGAAAGTACACTTGGCAAGTGCATATATCTACGAAGTATTAAACACTCGTTAAATGCTAGCGCGACTAGCCCGAGTGGGGATGTCAAACCCTATGGATCCATATCTAAGATTCGCGTTCACCGGTTCAAAAACCAATGACTAAACGTTACCGAGCTAAAGGGAATGTTTCTGCCGTTATATAACCCACACATATATAAGTTTAAGTACTCGTGCCTAGTATGTAAAACATAAAATCCGCATGTATTCTCAGTTCCCAAAATAAGTTAAAGTAAAAAGGGAATGCTATAACTCACAATGATAATGTAGTCGTAAAGTCGGTTCGGAAAATGTGTGCAAGTAATCGGTCCGAAGGTCCTCAACCTAAGGCAAATAGTACTAAGTCAGTAAATCGTCTTAATAGGTTTAAAAGTATGTAAATAAGGTCTTAAGGGTCATCATCATTCATCATCAAACAAAAGGCGTAAAGTAAGTTTCGTTTATGAAAGTAGTTTACAACAAAGGCTGACTTCAGTCAGTCACCACGGCCTCTACCCTTACTGAATTAAGGTGAGACCAGTGGCCATGGCTCCGTCTATAAGTCCCTTAAGTGTGGTAAAATTTACAGAAGCAAACTCGTCTTTGTTTGACCGTGGCGACGGTTTAAGTGCGAGTAGGTCAGAAATTTCTGCACAACGTTAAAGGACATAGTGACGATCGGAGGGCCATAAATCCTAAACCATAACTCAGATTAAGACGAGTCCTATATGAAAAGTTATCTACTCGAAAAGTTCTATCTAAAAATAATAATCAAAACAGCCCAGGTCTACTGGTATGATACAGAGACAGCAGGTCAGTAGGGTTTGGACAGAAACAGTAAGTTTAAGTGAGTTCCGGTGGTCTTGGTGCTTGATGTTCATCATGGTTCTCATCCTTGATGCATATAGCTTCAAGTGTACAACTCCTTGATGTGTCTACATCATCTCAACCAAGTCTTGACCATCATAACACTAGTGCAAGTCTAAGACATGAAGCACAACTCACTTAAGAGTTGCATGTAGTTTGATGTACCAAAGTTACATCAAAGTCTTAGGTTTGACACTTACATGAACTTTAAGACTAATAAGTTACAAACTTGAAAATGAACTTATGAAATCAAGATCTTAAAATGTAGAACATAGTTCTTAGTTAGATCTTGAAGATTCAAGGCTCAAAAGTCTAGATCTAACATAAGTGTACAAAGTTATATTAAAAGAAAACTTATTTATATGTTCTTGAACTTTCAAGTTAACTTTTAGTTCAAGATTAATGAGATCAAAGTTAACTAGTAACATTTGACCAATAATAACATAAATCATGAAATTAAAGTGCAAGTAAATGAAGTAAATAGCTAGGTAAACAAGTAATTAAGTTCATGATTTGCATACTTTAAAGATTCAAGCCTAAGCTTGATCTTTATGGAAAGTAAACTTTAAAGTTTATTTCATGAATCACAAGTATGCTTTCAACACATGAACTTACAAACTTTTGAAACAATAAAAGTAGAATCATAAGCTAGTAAGTTTATGTTCTTGTGTTCTTGATAAATACAAGATATTATGAAGAATCAAACTAGTAAGTTTGATCTTGTAACTAGTAAAGAATAACTAACAATTACATGTAACAACTAACAACAACAAGTAATCAACTACAAGTAACAAAGATGATGATGTTTGTGGGTGAAAAGGCCACGGTTTTCATCAAGTAAAAAGAGGAAGAACAAGTTGTTTAAACACTTACAAGAAGAGAGAAAAGTGAGAGAGAATGAAGTGCAAGTTTGAGAGTGTTTTGGAAAATGAGAGAATAAGTGAACAAGTAAGTAGAAGTAATAAAAAAAATGAAATAAAACTCCCTCTTCAAAGGGGTGGCCGACGGTTTGGTGTCAAAAAAAAGGGAAGAGGATTGTCCAAAAGTTCATGCATGGTAAAGCTTAATAAAGATGGATATTAGGGTTGATTTCACGGGGATTACATGCAACTAGATTCCAAAAGCCTTAACCAACTAGTTACACTCCAAATAATACTTACACTTTGAAAGACATGGGCTAAGTAGTTCATTAAGATGTAGGGTGGGCTCATGAGTCTTATTTCATGAGTCCATTAACTTTAAACAAGCCCAAGTCCAATTAATAACAAGTTAATCCAAATAAAGCCCAAGTAATTAACTAAAAACCTTAGTTAATTAAAATGATTAATAAAACTAATCATGAATGTAAATAATATCTAAAAATATTATTCGTGAAAGTTCCGGGTGTCACAAGGACGTTTCGGGCAATTAAAGTCAAGTTCGGGCAATCATGGCAACATGTAAATGTAATAACATACATTCGTTTTATCACACGTATTAATAATAACAATTATTAATAAATAAACGTTGGAAATTCCAAGGTCATTACATTACCCACCTGTTAAAGAAAATTTCGTCCCGAAATTTAAGCTGAGGTAGATGGAGGAGTCGGGAAAAGGTGAGGATACTTCCGCATCATTTGATCCTCTCGCTCCCAAGTAAACTCAGGTCCTCGTTTGGCATTCCATCGCACTCGGACGATCGGAATCTTGTTGCGTTTCAAAGTTTTGATCTCACGATCCATAATCTCAACTGGTTCTTCCACAAAGTGGAGTTTGTCGTCAATTGTAAGTTCTTCCAATGGTATGATAAGTTCAGGTGCAGCAAGACACTTCTTCAAGTTCGACACGTGGAAGGTAGGATGAACTGAGCTCAATTGTGCTGGTAGATCCAAACGGTATGCAACGGGTCTAACACGTTCCAAGATTTCAAAAGGACCAATGTATCGTGTGTTTAACTTTCCACGTTTTCCAAAGCGAATCATACCCTTCCAAGGTGCAACCTTCAACATTACACGGTCACCAAAGTTGAATTCAAAGTCTTTACGTTTAAGATCGGCATAACTCTTTTGGCGATCACGGGCAGTCTTAAGTCTAGCTTGAATCTGAGCAATCTTCTCCGTTGTTTTATGGACTACCTCGGGTCCGGTGATTTGTTTTTCGCCTACTTCGGCCCAACAAATAGGGGATCGGCACTTACGGCCATACAATGCTTCAAAAGGTGCAGTATTAATGCTTGAGTGATAACTGTTGTTGTACGAAAATTCGACTAATGGAAAATGCCTCTCCCAGGCCTTTCCGAAATCGATGACACATGCACGCAACATGTCTTCCAAGGTCTGAATTGTTAGTTCACTTTGTCCGTCAGTCTGAGGGTGATAAGCAGTACTCATGTCGAGACGGGTTCCCATGGCTTCTTGCAAAGAACGCCAAAATCTAGAAGCAAAACGGGGATCATGATCTGAGATGATCGATAAAGGTACACCATGACGAGATACAACCTCCTTAATGTATAATTGAGCAAGTCTTTCCATCGTATCAGTTTCCTTCATCGCTAGGAAGTGTGCAGATTTGGTAAGGCGGTCAACAATAACCCAAATAGTATCGTATCCGCCCACCGTCTTTGGCAGCTTAGTAATGAAATCCATCGTTATCCTTTCACACTTCCATTGTGGGATTTCCGGTTGTTGAAGCAACCCAGAAGGTCTCTGATGCTTGGCTTTAACCTTCTAGAAAGTCAAACACTTACCAACATAAGTCGCAACGTCATTCTTAAGATTCGGCCACCAATATTTTTCTTTAAGGTCGTGGTATATTTTGCCCGCTCCAGGATGAATCGAATATCTCGATTTGTGTGCTTCATCAAGTATCAGGTTTCGTATATCTCCATAAAGAGGTACCCAAATTCTTCCGGCATAACATTGGAGTCCAGACTCCCTAACCTCGAATTGAGAGACAAGTATGTTCAAATGTTCGTGAGATATATTCTCCTTTTTGAGAGCCTCATCTTGGGCTACTCTGATCTGGTTGTTGAGGTTCGAATGGATGGTGATGTTCAGAGCCCTAACATGAAGAGGTGTCGTCCTCTCCTTTCGGCTTAGAGCGTCAGCTACAACATTGGCCTTGCCAGAGTGATAACGGAGTTCACAGTCGTAGTCGTTGAGTGTCTCGATCCATTGACGCTGTCTCATATTCAGTTGCTTCTGATCAAAGATGTGCTGGAGGCTCTTGTGGTCGGTGAAGATAGTGCTCTTAGTTCCATACAAATAGTGTCTCCACAATTTGAGAGCAAAGACAACGGCTCCAAGTTCAAGATCGTGAGTAGTGTAGTTCCGCTCGCGAATCTTCAATTGGCGGGAGGCATAGGCAATAACCTTTGATCGTTGCATCAGTACACAACCAAAACCACTCTTCGATGCATCATAATAAACAACAAAGTCATCACTGCCCTCTGGTAGTGATAGGATAGGTACGGTGGTCAACTTCTTCTTCAAAGTTTGGAATGCTGATTCGTGTGCGGGTTCCCAAATGAACTTCTTACCCTTGTGAGTCAGCGCGGTCAAAGGACGCGCAATCAGAGAAAATCCTTCGATAAACCTTCGGTAATAACCGGCGAGACCTAAAAATTGGCGAATATGCGTTGGAGTAGTGGGGGTCTCCCACTTGCTGATGGCTTCAATCTTGGAGGGATCAACTTTGATACCCTGGTCGCTCACAACATGACCCAGAAATTGAACTTCCTTCAACCAAAATTCACACTTGGAGAATTTGGCGTAAAGTTGCTCTTACCTCAAGAGTTCAAGTACTAGCCGGAGGTGTTGCTCATGTTCTTCTTCGCTCTTAGAGTAGATGAGGATATCATCTATGAAGACGATAACAAACTTATCCAAGTACGGCTTGCAGACACGATTCATGAGGTCCATGAACACGGCAGGTGCATTTGTCAAACCGAATGGCATCACGAGAAACTCATAATGACCATAACGAGTTCTAAATGCAGTCTTCATCACGTCACTTTCCTTCACCCTCAACTGGTGATAACCGGATCACAAATCGATCTTTGAGTAGACACTCGATCCTTGTAGTTGATCAAAAAGATCTTCAATTCATGGAAGAGGATACCGATTCTTGATAGTCAATTTATTGAGCTCACGGTAGTCGATACACATACGAAAGGATCCATCCTTCTTCTTTACAAACAACACAGGTGCACCCCAAGGTGAGAAACTTGGTTGGATAAATCCACGGTCAAGTAGTTCTTGTAGTTGGCTTTGTAATTCTTGCATCTCGGAAGGTGCGAGTCTATAAGGTGCACGAGCTACAGGTGCAGCTCCTGGCACTAAATCAATCTGAAACTCTACGGCTCTCTGTGGCGGCAATCCAGGCAATTCCTCTGGGAAGACATCAGAAAATTCGTTCACAATTCGAACATCGTTCACACTCTTCACCTCAGTTTCTACCGCTTTCACATGTGCTAGGACAGCAAAACGTCCCTTCTTCATAATCTTTTGCACTTTCACGCAACTAATGAGGTTCAACTTCGAGGTACATCTCTCTCCATAGATAACCAGTGGTTCGCCATCTTCTTGTGGTATGCGAAGTGCTTTATCTCCACAGATAATATCGGCCTTTATCTTGCTCAACCAATCCATACCAACGATCACGTCAAAGCTTCCCAGTTTGATAGGTATCAAATCAATTTCGAAATCTGCACCAGCTATGTTGATAATAGCTCCACGACTAATATGGTCAACCTTTTCAAGTTTTCCATTGGTGACCTCGACAAGCATACTTTCTTTTAACGGGACGAATGACCAATTAATCTTATCGCAAAAATGTCTACATACATAACTTCTATCCGCACCAGTATAAAACAAGACAGAAGCTAAAAGATTATTGATTGTGAATATACCTGTCACCAAGTCGGGGTTATCGCGTGCATCCCTTGCATTAACATTAAAAGCTCTACCTCACGGTGGTCCTCCGTCTTTTCGCTTGTTTGGGCACGCATTTCTGAAATGGCCCGTCTGTCCACATTCGTAGCACTTCTTAGGTCCATTGGTGTTTAGCTTTGATGATGTAGCGTGAGGGTACGAAATAGTATTATTTTTAATACAAAATACTACAAAATATGACACAAGTTTTATTAATTTACGGATGGGATATACCTAAACCTTGCTACAACACTATAGGAAGTGTACCTAATCGTAGAGTAGTGTAGTTTTTAGTAAGTCCGGTTCGTTCCACAGGGAGCTGGTGATACTTACTATATTTTTAACTATATTTATACAAAATATATATAATTATATAAGTAGTAATATTATTATAAAAGGGGGGTTTTACCGTTTAATGACCGGTTTGTCGATTCTGTATTTTAAGCGTAAAGATAAATGACGATAATTAAAGTGCGTAAAATAATGACAATAAATAAAATGACAGTAAATAAAATTGCGAGTAATAAAATGACAGTAAATAAAGATACGATGAGAAATATAATAAAAGAATTATGCTTATTTAAACTTCCGTAATCATGATGTTTGACGTGTTGATTTTAATTTATTACCATGGGTTAATTGTCCTTTGTCCTGGTTTATTTGATACGTCTATCTGGTTTTTGTCCATAATAGTCCATCAGTCATAAATATAAAGTGCGAGTATCCTCGTCAAATTACCCTTATACCCGAAGTCAAATATTCCAACTGATTAAGGATTTAAACTGTGACGCAGTTATCACTTCTGTCAACAATTACACCAGTTATCACTGTATGTAATCCACCCCTGTTTTAATTAGTTTATGAATATTAATTCATCCACTTGATCAGAATGAATAATCAATTACCCAACCCAATTGATTAATTAAATGATTATAACAGATTCCATATGAACATCACTAAATAGGACAACCATAATCATTATTAATTATTAGGTTAATTAATTTGAAGATAGGTTCGACAGACTCCAATGAGTTGTCACTCAATTAGACAATACCCCCCATCTATTAATAGTCAATAGTTCAATTTCCACAAGTGTCGGTCTTTTGCCCAAACCTTAATTATGGTCCAAAGTTCAATAACCCCTTCTTAATATTTTAGTCCAACATCACGATTACTTCGGCTCAAATAAGCATAATAATAACTTAGTTACGATACATTAATTTAAAAAGGAAGAACATGGCTTACAGTGGTGATTAATCGCGTAGCGTTACACGGGCAGAGTTTCGACTTTAAAACCCGTAAAACATTTCTTACAATAACCCAACTAAACCATAAATTTATTATTAAAATTAACTTATATTAAAATTATAATATAAATATATATTACATATTACAGAAGAGAGAAAGAAATATGAAGAAAGGTGTTCTTTTTCATTACTACGTGAATTCCATTTTATAGGCAAATGTTGATTTGAAATTTTCACTTATGACCCCTTAACTATGCTCAATTAACAACTTTTTATTATTTATTATTATTCTTATTATGAATTATTTAAATATTATATTATATTCTTGTGCATAGTTGACTTGTACTTTCAGCTCCGTTGCGTCGAGCGTTGATAGTTGGCTCGGGTACCGGTTCCGGATTTTCGAACGTCCTTTCGTATAATTTAATATCTTGTACTTTGCGTTTTGTAACTTGTACTCTTGTCATTTTTAGACGTTTCTCATCAATAAATTGAACCTTTTAAATTGTATCTTGTACATTTGAGCTTTTTGGACGTTTTGGTCTTTCAAATCTTCGTTTTTGTCTTTAAATCTTCATTTTCGAGCGATTTGCGTCTTTCGTCTTCGCACTTATTTATTTAACTATTACAACTAAAAATAAGGAAATTACATTTAAAAACTTTACATATTAGAACGATATTGCTACTAAATATATGTTCATTGGGAGCACTATCAAATATCCCCACACTTGAGCGTTGCTTGTCCTCAAGCAATACAGAACTTGAAATAAAAACATACATGAATCACTTTTTTTATTCATCACATTTTGTACATCAGTGATTTTGATATAGCGGTATAAACAATGACAGTAATGATGGTTAAAGGTGGGTGTATCATCCACAGTTGCCTCGGGTTTAGGTCAACGACACTTGCAATCAAATAGCCGATTTACTTTCGGTTTCCAAAGCAAAGTGCACATTTGAAAGGTGGTTTACAGTCCCACATGACTATGAAAATGTAGATCCTTAAGGAAATTGGATCTTTATGAAAACATTTGATCTTTTTGAAAATTTAATCTAGCTTTTACCCTAGATAAGTTTTCCGGAATAACCCTTCACCGGTGTTTGCAAAATATTTTTTTGTGGGTTGTGTGGGTTTCAGATTTGAAAATTTTAGCTCAACACTTGTGGTTTTGTGTTACCCACTTGCTAACCTTGTATTAGGAAAGCAACACGTCCAGTTTACTTGTCCCGTATATTACCTTTCGGCAAACTACCGTCCGGTTGTAAAGGAAAGCGATGAACAAGAAACTGTTAAGGCAATGTCCCGTGACAGGCTTTTAATTATGGTCCAAAAACGTGTCGGATGCTTTTACTATCCTTTGTAGGAGCAATAGTAAAGCTCATCCTTTGATTTTTCGGTCTGGCACAAGGTCCTGTCTCCGACCATACTATGCAACCACCGTTCTTACGGTTGACACCCGATTTGGTTCAGGTGACCTAATGAATTCCAATGAATTCTCAGGATTTTACGTTCAATGGTAATGAACGCATTGAAAATAGGTTTTCAGAAAACAAATCGGTTTTATTTTTGATCAAAATATTTTCTCGTTCAAGCTCGAGTTTAGATATCATTGAATTCCATGAGTTTGTAATTCTCAATCTTTAAGGTCAATCTCTAGGATTGAGTAATATCAGTCTTAAAAGCTGATTTTTGATCTTTAAGGAGATTATCCTTTCTGGGGATTTGATTCATTAGTCTTATCAAGCTAATTTGCACGGTGCCTGATGATGTAGCGTGAGGGTACGAAATAGTATTATTTTTAATACAAAATACTACAAAATATGACACAAGTTTTATTAATTTACGGATGGGATATACCTAAACCTTGCTACAACACTATAGGCAGTGTACCTAATCGTAGAGTAGTGTAGTTTTTAGTAAGTCCGGTTCGTTCCACAGGGAGCTGGTGAAGTTAACGCTATATTATTAAGTTTATTTGTAAAAATATATATATAAATAAGTAGTAGTATTATTATAAAATGGGGGTTTTACCGTTTAATGACCGGTTTGTCGATTTTAAGCGTAAAAATAAATGACAAAAATTAAAGTGCGTAAAATAAATTGCGATAAATAAAATGACAGAAAATAAAATTGCGAGTAATAAAATGACAGTAAATAAAGATACGATGAGAAATATAATAAAAGAATTATGCTTATTTAAACTTCCGTAATCATGATGTTTGACGTGTTGATTTTAATTTATTACCATGGGTTAATTGTCCTTTGTCCTGGTTTATTTGATACGTTTATCTGGTTTTTGTCCATAATAGTCCATCGGTCATAAATATAAAGTGCGAGTATCCTCGTCAAATTACCCTTATACCCGAAGTCAAATATTCCAACTGATTAAGGATTTAAACTATGACGCAGTTATCACTTCTGTCAACAATTACACCAGTTATCACTGTATGTAATCCACCCCTGTTTTAATTAGTTTATGAATATTAATTCATCCACTTGATCAGAATGAATAATCAATTACCCAACCCAATTGATTAATTAAATGATTATAACAGATTCCATATGAACGTCACTAAATAGGACAACCATAATCATTATTAATTATTAGGTTAATTAATTTGAAGATAGGTTCGACAGACTCCAATGAGTTGTCACTCAATTAGACAATACCCCCCATCTATTAATAGTCAATAGTCCAATTTCCACAAGTGTCGGTCTTTTGCCCAAACCTTAATTATGGTACAAAGCCCAATTACCCAATTTTAGTAATTAGCCCAACATCATGATTACTTCGTTTTAAATAAGCATAATAATAACTTAGCTACGAGACATTAATGTAAAAAGGTTGAACATAACTTACAATGATTAAAAATAGCGTAGCGTTACACGGACAGAATTTCGACTTACACACTCAAACGATCTCTATCATAAATCTTATTATTATCATAATTTAAAATTAAAATTAAGATTATTGTTATATCTGATTACATTAACATTATGATAGAGAATTATAAATATAGATATTGATATTTGATATAGAAAAATAAGAAAAAAAAGATAGAAAGAAAAAAAAGATCGAAAATATATCCCTTTTCTCATCGTTACAATCGTTTCATTTATAGGCTAAATTGTAAATTGAATTTTCATTTACGACCCCTGAACTATGCTCAATTAACAACTTTTTATTATTTAATATTATTCTTATTATGATTTATTTAAATATTATATTTTATTCTTGTGCATAGTTGACTCGTAATTTTTACACCGTTGCGTCGAGCGTTGAGAGTTGGTTCATGTCCCGGTTCCGGATTTTCGAACGTCCTTTCGTATAATTTAATATCTTGTACTTTGCGTTTTGTAACTTGTACTCTTGTCATTTTTAGACGTTCTTCATCAATAATTTGAACCTTTTTGATTGTATCTTGTACATTTGAGCTTTTTGGACGTTTTGGTCTTTCAAATCTTCGTTTTTGTCTTTAAATCTTCATTTTCGAGCGATTTGCGTCTTTCGTCTTCGCACTTATTTATTTAACTATTACAACTAAAAATAAGGAAATTACATTTAAAAACTTTACATATTGGAACGATATTGCTACTAAATATATGTTCATTTGGAGCACTATCAAATATCCCCACACTTGAGCGTTGCTTGTCCTCAAGCAATACAGAACTTGAAATAAAAACATACATGAATCACTTCTTTATTCTTCACACTTTGTACATCAGTGATTTTGATAAAGCGGTATAAACAATGATATTAACAATAGAACCATGGTTAAAGGTGGTTGTGTCATCCACAGTTGCCTCGGGTTTAGGTCAACGACACTTGCAATCAAATAGCCGATTTACTTTCGGTTTCCAAAGCAAAGTGCACATTTGAAAGGCGGTTTACAGTCCCACATGACTATAAAAATTTAGATCCTTTAAGGAAATTGGATCTTTATGAAAACATTTGATCTTTTGAAAATTCAAGCTAGATTTTACCCTAGATAAGTTTTCTGATTTGATCCACCATTGGTGTTGCAAAATATATTTGTGGATCAATATTTTGGCTAAAAACATTTAGGTTTGTGTAATCCACTGCTATCCCGGTATCGGAAAGCACACATCCAGTTTACTTGTTCCGTATATTACCTTTCGGTAAACTACCGTCCGGTTGTAAAGGAAAGCGATGAACAATAAACTGTTAAGGCAATGTCCCGTGACATGCAGATGATTATGGTCTTATTAACGTGTCGGATGCTAGAACTATCCTTGGTAGGAGCGATAGTAAAGATCATCCTATGATTTTTCGGTCTGGCACAAGGTCCTGTCTCTGACCATGCTATGCAACCACCGTTCTTACGGTTGACACCCGATTTGGTTCAGGTGACCTAATGAATTCCAGGTGAATTCCTAGGATTTTACGTTCAATGGTAATGAACGTATTGAAAATGGATTTTCAGAAAACAAATCGGTTTGCAATTTTGATCAAAATATTTTCTCGTTCAAGCTCGAGTTTAGATATCATTGAATTCCATGAGTTTGAATTCTCAATCTTTAAGGTCAATCTCTAGGATTGAGTAATATCAGTCTTAAAAGCTGATTTTTAATCTTTAAGGAGATTATCCTTTCTGGGGATCTGATTCATTAGTCTTATCAAGCTAATTTGCACGGTGCCCCCCCATTATACGAGATAAATCCTTCTCATGGTTAGGATAAATCTGACCACTTGGCAACCCTGTTTGATGCTGAGGTCCGTGGATTTCCTGCTGATTTTAGAGATGACTTTTCTAGATTTTTCGTCAACCTACAGCTGGTCTGGACGACAACTTCATGACCTAAATCAAGAAGCGCGTGTCTTTTTCGGAAGACTTTACTTCCTTCAAATGATGGAATTGATTCATCGTGTAGATCCATCTCTTCTTTTCTTTCATCGGATAAAACAGTTGATTATTGTTCAAAACAAAAGTATTTTCAATTGTTTGTACAAAAATATGTGATAGATAGTTTTTAATTGAATAACTTGGTACATTCTCCCCACACTTAGTTTCTTTCTTTGCCTTTTTATTCTCCTTTATTCCATTTTAAATGAATTCAAGCGTTTTAAGTTGTTTCTCAATTTATGTCCTTTTCGAGGTAACGATAATTTCGGTATTAACACCTAGTTTTCATCGTTCATAAATATGTATAAACATGATTTTGAGTTCATTTAATTGAAAATTTTTCAAATTTTTACAAAATTTGGCAAATAAACAAGTGTAAACCCGAGAGAATTTATAACCCTTCCCCACACTTGAGATCATGCAATGCCCTCATTTGCATGAAATCAGACTACAATTATAAATTCATGAGGGTGATTAGCGTAGAAAAGTTATTAAAAATACCGAGTTTGCAAACATATTGTTGTTATCTCACATTTGATATTGTCGTCAAAATTATTAGCTTTTGCTGAACTTAATGCTAGTCTTTGAAAGTGCGCTGTTTTACCCTGTTTTGTACATAACATAAAATACAAACATATATACATATATATATATATATTTTTTTTTTGAAGTTTGGTTTATAACCCCACTTTTCAAAAATTTATAAAGTATAATATTTTTGGCATACTTTAAATCAATAAAATTAAAAATAATGATAACAAAATTTGTCGCCCCGCCCTCGGGTAAAGCAATTTCGGCTTAATGACCTAGTCTTCAACTCACGACGAATTTTAGAAATCATTTTTTCAACTTAATGAATTAAAGTAAATTTTGTTTTTAAATATCACACAAAACTTAAAAGCATATTAATTTCATATAAAACCTAAAAAAAACAAAATTCAGAATGGGGGGAGAAAACTAGTTCTTTAGTGTCTGCTAGCGGAAAAGACCAATCGGATTCCATTCTCGGAACTACACGAGAACAGAACAACTAACTCTAGATAACATTTTCTTAGAACATTTGAATCTCCCCACACTTAGGTAGCCGTGGTGTCAAAATTGTGATTAACTTCATCGTTAATTTCTCTTGGTCCATAATCAACTTGCATATCCGTGACTTTCTCTTTAAGCCATTGGTCGGATTCCTGTGTAATATCCATAATTTCAACTAGCTTCGCCTTTTCTTTAGGCGACAGATTGGATACTAACCGGTTACATAACTTAAAGTTCCCCTTACTTCTAGCATCGATAGCCCGTTTGTAAAGTTTCTTCATTGAACTGTTAATAACGGGGTCATCTAATTTCGTATCAACAACGGGGTTCTTTATTATCAAGTCATCATTAGGTTTTACTTCATTTTCCCCACACTTAGGCGTTTTATTATTGCTAAGCACTACCGTTGGAGTTGGTAAAACAACATGGTTATTACCAATCGTTTTTACTGGTTCAACGGTTTTAGTTGGTGGAGATTTAGACTTTCGAATCATAAAGGTGATAGATTTGTTACCACTTTTAAGTGTCATTCTTCCATTTCCTACATCAAATAACGCCCCGGTGGACGCTAAGAATGGCCGACCTAAAATTAGAGGAATGTTTGGGTCCTCTTCTATGTCAATGACAATAAATTCGACTAGAAAGGTTAAATTGCCTACTTGAACGGGTAGGTTGTCAGCAATTCCAACTGGGTGCTTAATGGTTTGATCAAAGAGTCGAACACTCATATCCGTTGGAGTTAACTCACCTACACCTAATCTCTTATATAAGGAAAGAGGCATAACACTCACACTTGCACCTAAATCTGCTAGTGCATCATACATGACACAATCACTAAGTAGACAAGGAACAATAAATTCACCCGGATCACCTATCCTAGGAGGAGGTTTTGGTGGAACTGTCTTCACCGGGTTTACTTTTACGGCTTTTGTTTCTTGCACTTTCTTATTCTTTTTCTTCTTCTTCTTTCCAGAGGTATCACAATCTTTATTACCTATCACTTGATCATACTCAACTCCTTTTCTTGGAAACGGGATGGGTGGTTTGTATGGTGCCACCACTGGCTTTACATACTCGGGTGGTGGTGGTGTAACTTCTTCATTGTTACTCTCATCTAAAACCTTCCCATCTTCTGGTGCTGGTTTTTTAGAATTTGTTGAAACCATATTAACATTCTCATTCCGAGGATTTACTTCAGGATTACTCGGTAGCTTTCCTTGTTCCCTCTCACTCATCATGCTAGCAAGAGTACCTACGTGTTTTTCTAGATTCAAAATGGAAGCTTGTTGAGTTCTTAATGACTGATCAAACCTCTCGTTCGTTTGGGTTTGAGATGTAATGAATTGTGTTTGAGATTCAATCAGCTTTGCCATCATTTCTTCTAGATTTGGCTTTTTCTCTTCGGTTTGTTGTGGTGGTTTATACAAGCTAGGTCTTTGTTGATTGAAAGTGTTGTTTTGAGTTGGTTGGTTATTCGGACCTTGTTGGTTATACCAGTTATTTTCGGGTCCTTTTGGATTGTAAAGAATGTTTTGATTTCGATTTAAGTTTAGCCTTGGCGGTTGATAATTATTTTGATAATTATTTCCAGGCCTTTGGTTCATATAGGAAACATTCTCTCGTTGTTCCAATGTTGGTTCAATGTGACAATCTTTCAATAAGTGTGGTCCACCGCATAGCTCACAACTGATTCGTATTGCGTGAATATCTTTATTCATCTTTTCCATTCGTCTTTCGAAAGCATCTATTTTTGCTGAAACGGAATCAAAGTCATGGCTAGAATCGGCTCTAGCCGCTTTAGATGATCGAAAGATATCTTTTTCTTGGTGCCACTCATGTGAGTGGGAAGCAGTATTATCAATAATTTTGTAAGCATCAGTTTCGGTTTTCTTCATAATCGAACCACCAGCTGCTATATCTATGTCTTTTCTTGTAGTGATGTCGCATCCTCGGTAGAATATTTGTACTATTTGACAAGTGTCTAAACCATGTTGCGGACATCCTCTTAATAACTTTCCATATCTTGTCCACGCCTCATATAGAGTTTCATTTGGTTTCTGTGTGAACGTAACAATTTCTGCTTGAAGTCTTACGGCTTTAGATGCGGGAAAAAATTGTTTAAGAAATTTGTCAATTAAAACGTCCCATGTATCGATCGCCCCTTCAGGTAACGATTCCAACCAATCTTTGGCTTCTCCCTTTAAAGTCCAGGGAAATAACATGAGATATATCTGTTCATCCTCCACTTCTCGGATTTTAAATAGTGTGCAGATCCTATTAAAGGTACGTAGATGTTCATTTGGATCTTCCTTCGGCGCACCACTAAATTGGCATTGATTAGTCACCATGTGTAGAATTTGTCCTTTGATTTCATAATCTGGCGCATTAATTTCTGGATGAGTAATTGCGTGACCTTGGCCAGTGCGTTTAGCTCTCATTCGGTCTTCCATACTTAAAGGTTCCAGATTCTCCATAATTGAATTTGTTGAATCGGTATCACTAGATGCTTCAGATTTAATGGTTCGTTCCTCAACAATCTCTGTGTGAATGATTGGTGGTTCCGGAGGAAAGTTTAATGGTTCAGGATCTACGAACCGTTCCTGAATATTTTCTGGATTCTCAATTGTGAGGTTGGGTTCAAAAAATGGATTATCGGAAATTTGAACTGAAGTACTTGGTCGACTTGATGACGAGTCTAAAGAAAAATCAACGGCAGCTATATTTGTTAAACGATGTCTTGATCGAGTTACAGGTGGTGAACGTACAAAAGGTGGTGAACGTCTTGCTCGGTGCATTCACTGAATATCCTATTAGTTTTAAAAAGGAAAGAAAAATTATAATAAGTTATCCAACCAATAGACTTTTCTGATTTTGCCCACGTTTCGAATAGCCAAAAGATGCAGCAGAGGGGCAGGATTCGTTTGGTCTCAATATAATTGAGGACTGTTTGGCTCCAATAACCCGGTCCACGTACAAATCCAACTATTACTACGAACCAGAAAATTTTGATGTCTATCAATTTAACCACTTAAAATAAATTTTCGTAATTTTAAGAAATTTAGAGAAGAAGTAGAAAAAAATTCTAAGTCCTAAAAACTAGAATGGCGAGAAATAAGAAAGAAATAGATTGCGCGTCGAAAAATGTCGAAAAATAAAAGGTCGAAAAATAGGCGTCGAAAAATAAAAATAAGAAAGTAGTGCGAAATACGGCGTCGTAAAATTCTAAAGCACCTAAAACTTAGTCTAAGGAATAAGCACTTAAGGGATTTTACGGCAAAGCCTAAAAATTCTAGAAGTAAAAATAACTATGGCAAAACTAAACTTAATACTAAAAGTTGCGACTATAGTCTAAAAATCTAAAGGTAATAAAACTAAAAAAAAAACATTTTTTTTTTTATAGACAAAATTTTAAAAATATATATATTTTTTTTTTAATAATTTTTTTTTTTTTTTTTTTCTTTACGTTTTTTTTTTTTTTTTTTTTTACGTTTTTTTTTTTTTTTTTTTTTTTTTTTTTTTTTAAAAACGATTTTTTTTTTTTTTTTTTACAAAATTTTTTTTTTTAAAACGATTTTTTTTTTCTTTTAAAAAAAACGATTTTTTTTTTTTTTTTTTTTTTACACAAATTTTTTTTTTTTTTTTTTTTTTTAAAAAACGATTTTTTTTTTTTTTTTTTATTTTTAAAAAACGATTTTTTTTTTACAAATTAATAATTTTTTTATAATTATAATTTTTTTTTTAAAACTTTTTTTTTTTTAATTCATTTACTATTCATGAATAGTAAATGAAAATAAATTAATTAATTTACTATTTACATGAAAGCGACATGATAGCAATTATTAATTATAAGTTACATAATATACCCCTGAAGTATTTAATAAATACGACTTTTGTTTTTAAAATTTACGTAAACTTTTGATTCTTAAATATTTTTATATTATTATATTCTATTTCAATATTATTATATTATTATATTCTATTTCAATATTATTATATTATTATATTTTATTTCAATATTATTATAATTAAAAATATAGCGTTTTAGCGCTCCCCGGCAGCGGCGCCAAAAACTTGATGATGTAGCGTGAGGGTACGAAATAGTATTATTTTTAATACAAAATACTACAAAATATGACACAAGTTTTATTAATTTACGGATGGGATATACCTAAACCTTGCTACAACACTATAGGCAGTGTACCTAATCGTAGAGTAGTGTAGTTTTTAGTAAGTCCGGTTCGTTCCACAGGGAGCTGGTGAAGTTAACGCTATATTATTAAGTTTATTTGTAAAAATATATATATAAATAAGTAGTAGTATTATTATAAAATGGGGGTTTTACCGTTTAATGACCGGTTTGTCGATTTTAAGCGTAAAAATAAATGACAAAAATTAAAGTGCGTAAAATAAATTGCGATAAATAAAATGACAGAAAATAAAATTGCGAGTAATAAAATGACAGTAAATAAAGATACGATGAGAAATATAATAAAAGAATTATGCTTATTTAAACTTCCGTAATCATGATGTTTGACGTGTTGATTTTAATTTATTACCATGGGTTAATTGTCCTTTGTCCTGGTTTATTTGATACGTTTATCTGGTTTTTGTCCATAATAGTCCATCGGTCATAAATATAAAGTGCGAGTATCCTCGTCAAATTACCCTTATACCCGAAGTCAAATATTCCAACTGATTAAGGATTTAAACTATGACGCAGTTATCACTTCTGTCAACAATTACACCAGTTATCACTGTATGTAATCCACCCCTGTTTTAATTAGTTTATGAATATTAATTCATCCACTTGATCAGAATGAATAATCAATTACCCAACCCAATTGATTAATTAAATGATTATAACAGATTCCATATGAACGTCACTAAATAGGACAACCATAATCATTATTAATTATTAGGTTAATTAATTTGAAGATAGGTTCGACAGACTCCAATGAGTTGTCACTCAATTAGACAATACCCCCCATCTATTAATAGTCAATAGTCCAATTTCCACAAGTGTCGGTCTTTTGCCCAAACCTTAATTATGGTACAAAGCCCAATTACCCAATTTTAGTAATTAGCCCAACATCATGATTACTTCGTTTTAAATAAGCATAATAATAACTTAGCTACGAGACATTAATGTAAAAAGGTTGAACATAACTTACAATGATTAAAAATAGCGTAGCGTTACACGGACAGAATTTCGACTTACACACTCAAACGATCTCTATCATAAATCTTATTATTATCATAATTTAAAATTAAAATTAAGATTATTGTTATATCTGATTACATTAACATTATGATAGAGAATTATAAATATAGATATTGATATTTGATATAGAAAAATAAGAAAAAAAAGATAGAAAGAAAAAAAAGATCGAAAATATATCCCTTTTCTCATCGTTACAATCGTTTCATTTATAGGCTAAATTGTAAATTGAATTTTCATTTACGACCCCTGAACTATGCTCAATTAACAACTTTTTATTATTTAATATTATTCTTATTATGATTTATTTAAATATTATATTTTATTCTTGTGCATAGTTGACTCGTAATTTTTACACCGTTGCGTCGAGCGTTGAGAGTTGGTTCATGTCCCGGTTCCGGATTTTCGAACGTCCTTTCGTATAATTTAATATCTTGTACTTTGCGTTTTGTAACTTGTACTCTTGTCATTTTTAGACGTTCTTCATCAATAATTTGAACCTTTTTGATTGTATCTTGTACATTTGAGCTTTTTGGACGTTTTGGTCTTTCAAATCTTCGTTTTTGTCTTTAAATCTTCATTTTCGAGCGATTTGCGTCTTTCGTCTTCGCACTTATTTATTTAACTATTACAACTAAAAATAAGGAAATTACATTTAAAAACTTTACATATTGGAACGATATTGCTACTAAATATATGTTCATTTGGAGCACTATCAGTGCCCCCCATTATGCGAGATAAATCCTTCTCATGGTTAGGATAAATCTGACCACATGGCGACCCTGTTTGATGCTGAGGTCCGTGGATTTCCTGCTGATTTTAGAGATGACTTTTCTAGATTTTTCATCAACCTACAGCTGGTCTAGACGACAACTTCATGACCTAAATCAAGAAGCGCGTGTCTTTTTCGGAAGACTTTACTTCCTTTTAATGATGGAATTGATTCATCGTGTAGATCCATCTTTCTTTAATAAATCGGGTAAAACAGTTAATTTAGTCCAAAACAAAAACACCTGCAATAACTTTACAGAAACATGTGATAGAAAGTTTTTAATTGAATAACTTGGTACATTCTCCCCACACTTAGTTTCTTTCTTTGCCTTTTTATTCTCCTTTATTCCATTTTAAATGAATTCAAGCGTTTTAGGTTGTTTCTCAATTTATGCCCTTTCCGAGGTAACGATAATTTCGGTATTAACACCTAGTTTTCACCGTTCATAAATATGTATAAACATAATTTTGACTTCATTTAATTTAAAATTTTTCAAATTTTCACAAAATTTGGCAAATAAACCAAGTGCAAACCCGAAAGAATTTATAACCCTTTCCTACACTTAAGATCATGCAATGCCCTCATTTGCATGAAATCAGACTATAATTATAAATTCATGAGGGTGATTAACGTGGAAAAGTGATTAAAAATACCGAGTTTGCAAACATATTGTTATTTCACATTTGATTTTTTGCGTCTTGTCAAAATCAGTAGCTTTTGCTGAACTTCATGACAGTCTTTGAAAGTGCGCTGTTTTACCCTGTTGTGTACATAACATAAAATACAAACATATATATACATATTTTTGAAGTTTGGTACATAACCCCACGTTCAAAAATTTATAATATATAATATTTTTGGCATCCTTTAGATCAATAAAATTAAAAATAATGATAACAAAATTTGTCGCCCCGCCCTCGGGTAAAGCAATTTCGGTTCAATGACCTAGTGTTCAACTTACGACGAATTTTAAAAATCATATTTTTAACTTAAAGAAATAAAGTAAATTTTGTTTTTTAAAATCACAATAAAACATAAATTAAAATGCATATTAATTTCAAATAAAACCTAAAAAAAAAAAAAAATTCAGAATGGAGGGAGAAAACTAGTTCTTTAGTGTCTGCTAGCGGAAAAGACCAATCGGATTCCATTCTCGGAACTACACGAGAACAGAACAAATAACTTTAGACAGCATTATCTTTTTAGAACATTCGAATCTCCCCACACTTAGGTGGCTGTGGTGTTGAAATTGTGATTAACTTCATTGTCAATTTCTCTTGGTCCATAATCAACTTGCCTATCTGTGACTTTTTCTTTAAGCCAGTGCCCGGCTTCTTCCGTAATATCCCATAATTCAACTAGCTTCGCCCTTTCTTTAGGCGACAGATTGGATACTAACCGGTTACATAACTTAAAGTTCCCCTTACTTCTAGCATCAATAGCCCGTTTAAAAAGTTTCTTCATTGAACTGTTAATAACGGGGTCATTTAATTTCGTATCAATAACGGGGTTCTTTGTTATCAAGTCATCATTAGGTGTTACTTCATTTTCCCCACACTTAGGCGTTTTATTATTATTAAGCACTACCGTTGGAGTTGGTAAAACAACATGGTTCTTACCAATCATTTTTTCTGGTTCAACGGTTTTGGTTGGTGGAGATTTAGACTTTCGAATCATAAAGGTGATAGATTTGTCACCACTTTTAAGTGTCATTCTTCCATTTCCTACATCAAATAACGCCCCGGTGGACGCAAAGAATGGTCGACCTAAAATTAGAGGAATGTTTGGGTCCTCTTCTATGTCAATGACAATGAATTCGACTAGAAAGGTTAAATTACCTACTTGAATGGGTAGGTTGTCAGCAATTCCAACTGGGTGCTTAATGGTTTGATCAAAGAGTCGAACACTCATATCCGTTGGACTTAACTTACCTACACCTAATCTCTTATATAAGGAAAGAGGCATAACACTTACACTTGCACCTAAATCTGCTAGTGCATCATACATGACACAATCACTAAGTAGACAAGGAACAATAAATTCACCCGGATCACCTACCCTAGGTGGAGGTTTTGGTGGAACTGTCTTCACCGGGTTTATATTTACGGCTTTTGTTTCTTGCACTTTCTTATTCTTTTTCTTCTTCTTCTTTCCAGAGGTATCACAATCTTTATTACCTATCACTTGCTCATACTCAACTCCTTTTCTTGGAAACGGGATGGGTGGTTTGTATGGTGCCACCATTGGCTTTACATACTCGGGTGGTGGTGGTGTAACTTCTTCATTGTTACTCTCATCTAAAACCTTCCCATCTTCTGGTGCTGGTTTTTCAGAATTCGTTGAAACCATATTAACATTTTCATTCCGAGGATTTACTTCAGTATTACTCGGTAGCTTTCCTTGTTTCCTTTCACTCATCATGATAGCAAGAGTACCTACGTGTTTTTCAAGATTCAAAATGGAAGCTTGTTGAGTTCTTAATGACTGATCAAACCTCTCGTTCGTTTGGGTTTGAGATGTAATGAATTGTGTTTGAGATTCAATCAGCTTTGCCATCATTTCTTCTAGATTTGGCTTTTTCTCTTCGGGTTGTTGTGGTGGTTTATACAAGCTAGGTCTTTGTTGATTGAAAGTGTTGTTTTGAGTCGGTTGGTTATTCGGACCTTGTTGGTTATACCAGTTATTTTCGGGTCCTTTTGAATTGTAAAGAATGTTTTGATTTCGATTTAAGTTTAGCCTTGGCGGTTGATAATTATTTTGATAATTATTTCCCGGCCTTTGGTTCATATAGGAAACATTCTCTCGTTGTTCCATCGTTGGTTCAATGTGACAATATTTCAATAAGTGTGGTCCACCGCATTGCTCACAACTGATTCGTATTGCGTGAATATCTTTATTCATCTTTTCCATTCGTCTTTCGAAAGCATCTATTTTTGCGGAAACGGAATCAAAGTCATGGCTAGAATCGGCTCTAGCCGCTTTAGATGATCGAAAGATATCTTTTTCTTGGTGCCACTCATGCGAGTGGGAGGCTGTGTTATCAATAATTTTGTAAGCTTCAGTTGCGGTTTTCTTCATAATGGATCCACCGGCTGTTATGTCGATGTCTTTTCGTGTAGCAACGTTGACACCTTGGTAGAATATTTGTACTATTTGGTAAGTGTCTAAACCGTGTTGAGGACATCCTCTCAACATCCTTCCGAATCTTGTCCACGCCTCATATAATGTTTCATTTGGCTTTTGCGTGAACGTAACAATTTCTCCTTGAAGTCTCACGGCTTTGGATGCCGGAAAGAATCGTTTAAGAAATTTTTCAACTAAAACATCCCATGTGTCAATCGCCCCTTCAGGTAACGATTCTAACCAATCTTTGGCTTCTCCCTTTAAAGTCCAGGGAAACAACATGAGATAGATCTGCTCATCTTCCACTTCTCGGATTTTGAATAGTGTACAAATTCTATTAAACGTACGAAGATGTTCGTTTGGGTCTTCATTCGGTGCACCACTGAATTGGCATTGGTTAGTTACCATGTGTAGAATTTGTCCTTTGATTTCATAATCTGGCGCATTAACTTCTGGCTTAATAATGGCGTGACCTTGGCCCGTGCGTGTGGCTCTCATTCGATCTTCCATACTTAGAGGTTCCGTTACTTCCATAATTGAATTTGTTGAATACGAATCACTAGAGGATTCTGATTTAATGGTTTGTGGCTCAGGAGGAATAATTAGTGGTTCAGGATCTTGGAATTGTCCTTGAATATGCTCCGGGTTCTTAATTGTGAAGTCGGGTTCAAAAGATGGATTATCGGAAATTTGAGTTGGAGTTCTTGTTCGACTAGATGACGATTCTAAAGAAAAATCAACGGCGACAATATTTGCTAGATGTCTTGATCGAGTTACAGGTGGTGAACGTATGAAAGGTGGTGAACGTTTTGCTCGGTGCATTCACAGAATATCCTATTAGTTATAAAAATAAGAAAAACTTATATAAGTTGTCCAATCAATAGACTTTTTTGATTTTGCCCACGTTTCGAATAGCCAAAAGATGCAGCAGAGGGGCAGGATTCGTTTGGTCTCAATATAATTGAGTACTGTTTGGCTCCAATAACCCGGTCCACGTACAAATCCAACTATTACTACGAACCAGAAAATTTTGATGTCTATCAATTTAACCACTTAAAATAAATTTTCGTAATTTTAAGAAATTTAGAGAAGAAGTAGAAAAAAATCTAAGTCCTAAAAACTAGAATGGCGAGAAATAAGAAAGAAAAAGATTGCGCGTCGAAAAAGGTCGAAAAATAAAAAGGTCGAAAAATAGGCGTCGAAAAATAAAAATAAGAAAGTAGCGCGAAAAACGGCGTCGCAAAATTCTAAAGCACATAAATCTTAGTCTAAGGAATAAGCACTTAAGGGATTTTACGGCAAACCTAAAAATTCTAGAAATAAAAATAACTATGGCAAAACTAAACTTAATACTAAAAATTGTAACTAGAGTCTAAAAATCTAAAGGTAATAAAAAAAAACTTTTTTTTTAATTTTTTTTTTATTTCGTTTTTTAAGGAATTTAAATTTTTTTTTTTAAAATTTTTTTTTTTATATAAATTTTTTTTTAAAACTTTTTTTTTAAAAAAAATTTTTTAAAAAAAAAACGATTTTTTTGTACAATTTTTTTTTTAAAACGAATTTTTTTTTCTTTAAAAAAAACGATTTTTTTTACACAATTTTTTTTTTTTTTTAAAAACGAAATTTTTTTTCCTTAAAAAAAACGATTTTTTTTTTTTTAAAAACGATTTTTTTTTTACAAATTAATAATTTTTTTATAATTATAATTTTTTTTCAAAACTTTTTTTTTTAATTCATTTACTATTCATGAATAGTAAATGAAAATAAATTAATTAATTTACTATTCACATGAAAGCGACATAATAGAAATTATTAATTATAAGTTACATAATATACCCCTGAAGTATTTAATAAATACGACTTTTTAAAACTTTACGTATCAAATTTTGATTCTAAAATATTATTATATTCTATTTTAATATTATTATATTATTATATTCTATTTCAATATTATTATATTATTATATTTTATTTCAATATTATTATAATTAAAAATATAGCGTTTTAGCGCTCCCCGGCAGCGGCGCCAAAAACTTGATGATGTAGCGTGAGGGTACGAAATAGTATTATTTTTAATACAAAATACTACAAAATATGACACAAGTTTTATTAATTTACGGATGGGATATACCTAAACCTTGCTACAACACTATAGGCAATGTACCTAATCGTAGAGTAGTGTAGTTTTTAGTAAGTCCGGTTCGTTCCACAGGGAGCTGGTGATACTTACTATATTTTTAACTATATTTATACAAAATATATATAATTATATAAGTAGTAATATTATTATAAAAGGGGGGTTTTACCGTTTAATGACCGGTTTGTCGATTCTGTATTTTAAGCGTAAAGATAAATGACGATAATTAAAGTGCGTAAAATAATGACAATAAATAAAATGACAGTAAATAAAATTGCGAGTAATAAAATGACAGTAAATAAAGATACGATGAGAAATAAAATAAAAGAATTATGCTTATTTAAACTTCCGTAATCATGATGTTTGACGTGTTGATTTTAATTTATTACCATGGGTTAATTGTCCTTTGTCCTGGTTTATTTGATACGTCTATCTGGTTTTTGTCCATAATAGTCCATCGGTCATAAATATAAAGTGCGAGTATCCTCGTCAAATTACCCTTATACCCGAAGTCAAATATTCCAACTGATTAAGGATTTAAACTGTGACGCAGTTATCACTTCTGTCAACAATTACACCAGTTATCACTGTATGTAATCCACCCCTGTTTTAATTAGTTTATGAATATTAATTCATCCACTTGATCAGAATGAATAATCAATTACCCAACCCAATTGATTAATTAAATGATTATAATAGATTCCATATGAACATCACTAAATAGGACAACCATAATCATTATTAATTATTAGGTTAATTAATTTGAAGATAGGTTCGACAGACTCCAATGAGTTGTCACTCAATTAGACAATACCCCCCATCTATTAATAGTCAATAGTTCAATTTTCACAAGTGTCGGTCTTTTGCCCAAACCTTAATTATGGTCCAAAGTTCAATAACCCCTTCTTAATATTTTAGTCCAACATCACGATTACTTCGGCTCAAATAAGCATAATAATAACTTAGTTACGATACATTAATTTAAAAAGGAAGAACATGGCTTACAGTGGTGATTAATCGCGTAGCGTTACACGGGCAGAGTTTCGACTTTAAAACCCGTAAAACATTTCTTACAATAACCCAACTAAACCATAACTTTATTATTAAAATTAACTTATATTAAAATTATAATATAAATATATATTACATATTACAGAAGAGAGAAAGAAATATGAAGAAAGGTGTTCTTTTTCATTACTACGTGAATTCCATTTTATAGGCAAATGTTGATTTGAAATTTTCACTTATGACCCCTTAACTATGCTCAATTAACAACTTTTTATTATTTATTATTATTCTTATTATGAATTATTTAAATATTATATTATATTCTTGTGCATAGTTGACTTGTACTTTCAGCTCCGTTGCGTCGAGCGTTGATAGTTGGCTCGGGTACCGGTTCCGGATTTTCGAACGTCCTTTCGTATAATTTAATATCTTGTACTTTGCGTTTTGTAACTTGTACTCTTGTCATTTTTAGACGTTTCTCATCAATAAATTGAACCTTTTAAATTGTATCTTGTACATTTGAGCTTTTTGGACGTTTTGGTCTTTCAAATCTTCGTTTTTGTCTTTAAATCTTCATTTTCGAGCGATTTGCGTCTTTCGTCTTCGCACTTATTTATTTAACTATTACAACTAAAAATAAGGAAATTACATTTAAAAACTTTACATATTGGAACGATATTGCTACTAAATATATGTTCATTGGGAGCACTATCAGGCTTCCCATTCAAAGTGGTGACCTTGCAGTCTTTCCCGATATGCCCAGCCCGTTGGCATTTCTCACAGACAACATTGCAATACCCAGTGTGGTGTTTGTAGCATCGCTTGCATTGTGGTAAGGTTCCTTTGTAGTTCAGGTTGGTGTTGGTGTTGTTGTTGGGATTAGGGTTTCCACCATTGTTGTGCCTCTTGGCGGGGGTTTGATCGTAGTTTCTCCCCCTGTTGTTGTTATTGTTGTTGTGGTTGTTGTGGTTGTTGTCCCATTTCCTCTTTTCGCTACTACCAGCCTCAAACTTAGCCTTCTCCGGCTCATCAACAAGAATCTGATTCATGAGGGTATGCGCCATGCGCATTGCTTCGGGAACATTCGGTGGTTTGGACGATGTGACGTTTCCTTTGATGGACTTAGGGAGTTCCCAGAAATATCTCTCCATACGCTTGAATTCCGGGGTGACCATTGTCGGACACATAAGGGCTAGTTCCAAAAATCTCCTATTGTAGCCATCAAGGTCGTTCCCAACGGCCTTTAACTGCATAAATTCGATTTCCATCTTCTGAATTTCGGTTCTCGGACAATATTCATCAATCATAGCAGCCTTGAATTCCTCCCATGGCGTAGCATACGCCTCATCGATACCTTTCGCTTGAGCTAACGTGTTCCACCACGTTAGTGCGCCGTCAGATAGCGTGCAAGATGCAAACTTGGTTTTGTTGTCCTCCGAACAGTTGCTAACTCGGAATACTGATTCAAGTTTCTCGAACCATCTGGTGAGACCAACCGGTCCCTCGGTTCCACTAAAGTTATGCGGTTTGCAGCTCTGGAATTCCTTTTAAGTACACCCATTTCGAACGGGTGGGATAACTGGTGGTGGTGGCGGTGGAGCTTGGAGATTTCTTTCTGCTAGGGCTGCAGCGACCCGTTCGTTGATCATGTCCTCAATCTGGGCTGCGGTAGGTGTGGTTCTTCCGTTGGCCATGGTATTCTAAACAAACATTTTGACTCAAGTCAAAATCCAGTATGCAAATAGTAATAATACAGTATATAGTAACCAACATGGAATCAAAACATCACATGTTATTAAATAACGCATCTAGGTACAAATACCACAGAATCATCGTACAGTAATGTAAATAGAACATCGTGCAAGAATTAAATAACGCAAAGTTCCATTAATAATAATAAGTTTCATACATCCGAATAAGTCCGTACAATACATAAATAATACAAGAAGCTACAACTAGATTACATCATGAAATCTAATACAAAGGTCCTACGGTGGAGGTGGGTGTAGGATGTCTAAAACCCGAGCCAACTGCTCCTCGAGCTCAGTAACCCGAGCTCGGAGGATTCCCACCTCCCTTGTCAATTCCTCGACAGTGGGAGATGGTGGGGCAGGCGATGCTGGTAGTGCAGGTGGGGCCGGTGGAGCGGATGGTGCTGGTGCTGCCGATGGTGCGGGTGGTGCTGAAGTAGATGGTCCAGCTCCGGATGTAGACGGTACGTCCCTAGATGGGAATGGTCCGTATCTAAATCTAGGCGGTACGGTTCCAGGAATAGTCAATATGTAACGGGGAACCTTACGTATCTGTGGGTCGGCAGGGTACGGTACAAGCCGCTTACGGGCAGTAACCCTCCGACGCCGACCAAAAGCATCAGTGAAAGCACGACCTCCATTCACCCCTGGAATAACGGTGCCATCAGGGCGGTACCGCTTCTTCGGCGGGGTGGAGGGTGCCTGAATAGGTATGTCAGCGGGATCCTCATCATCACTGGAGTCATCTGAAGAGGTGTCGTCTGATGGAGCATCAGTAGAAGACCCGTCGTCTGAATCATGTGGTGGTGACACGGGTGGCTCAAATGGCAGTCCGAAGGCGGCTAACATCTGTCTGTGTCTGCCTGGCGGAATCGGCACTAAACGTCCGTCGGGAGTGCGCCGGGAGTGCGTGCGCATGTGGTTACGAAACGGCCCTTCCCCAAACTCCGCGGGAATCTTGATCCCACCGATGCGGGGCTGTGACCCCGAGGGTCCGGGAGCAGACAGAGCTGGAATCTCCGTAGGGTCATAAGTGGTCACAGGTGCCGGCGCACTACTACTCGCTCCGGAAGACGAAGCGCTGGGATCACTAGTGGGTAACGGGACCGGTGTATCAGCAACAGTAGCAGGTGGTGTGGTGGAGTCTGAGTCTGAACTGCCCAAAACGCTAGCAGGTGGTACATCCGACATCTGAACAAGGAAAAATAAATTTTCCATGTCAGTAAGTCATAAGCAAGCACGTATTAGGCCAACGGTTTAAATCATGTATAACAATAAGTAGCATGGCAATAATAACGAATCGTACAGAAGTAGTACGCAATCGAAAGCAAGTAATATCATGCAGTAGTGAAATCATGTAGTAGCATACGGCATATAGCAGTAAAAGTAAGCAGCAGCATGCAATAAGTTCAGCGGAAACAAGTAAACTAGCAAGTTGTAGATTAGTCCTATTAGTGAATCCTACTCGGGTCGGTCTTAGACTCACTAATGCAACCTAATTCCCTACAACCAATGCTCTGATACCAAATGTGATGCCCCGTACAAAACCATCGTGTACGAATCATCAACAACAGGATCATTACAAGGTTAAGTACTATATGCTGTAATTAAAGAAGTTGCATTCACGATAAAAAGGTGATGTCATATCCGACATCAAATGTTTTACATTTCAAAAGCATGCTTTACTAAGTAGAAGCAAATAATAATTGTATGTGACCACAATCGTCGTTACAAGTCATAGTTCAAAAGTACGAATGTTTGAATGCAAATAAAGTAGTTCATGCGATGACAACTCTAAGCAGCGGGTGTCTACAGCACGACTAGTACACAGCGGAAGCTAACCTCAAGCACCTGAGAAAAACATGCTTAAAAACGTCAACACAAAGGTTGGTGAGCTATAGTTTAAGTATAACAGTATGTAAGGTAGGCCACGAGATTTCAGTGCTACCAAGAGCGTTTCAAAACAGTAAGATAAAGTATATGTTAACCGTGGGCACTTGGTAACTAACTTAACGTTTATACCCCCTGAAAGTACACTTGGCAAGTGCGTATATCTACGAAGTATTAAACACTCGTTAAATGCTAGCGCGACTAGCCCGAGTGGGGATGTCAAACCCTATGGATCCATATCTAAGATTCGCGTTCACCGGTTCAAAAACCAATGACTAAACGTTACCGAGCTAAAGGGAATGTTTCTGCCGTTATATAACCCACACATATATAAGTTTAAGTACTCGTGCCTAGTATGTAAAACATAAAATCTGCATGTATTCTCAGTTCCCAAAATAAGTTAAAGTAAAAAGGGAATGCTATAACTCACAATGATAATGTAGTCGTAAAGTCGGTTCGGAAAAGGTGTGCAAGTAATCGGTCCGAAGGTCCTCAACCTAAGGCAAATAGTACTAAGTCAGTAAATCGTCTTAATAGGTTTAAAAGTATGTAAATAAGGTCTTAAGGGTCATCATCATTCATCATCAAACAAAAGGCGTAAAGTAAGTTTCGTTTATGAAAGTAGTTTACAACAAAGGCTGACTTCAGTCAGTCACCACGGCCTCTACCCTTACTGAATTAAGGTGAGACCAGTGGCCATGGATCCGTCTATAAGTCCCTTAAGTGTGGTAAAATTTACAGAAGCAAACTCGTCTTTGTTTGACCGTGGCGACGGTCTAAGTGCGAGTAGGTCAGAAATTTCTGCACAACGTTAAAGGACATAGTGACGATCGGAGGGCCATAAATCCTAAACCATAACTCAGATTAAGACGAGTCCTATATGAAAAGTTATCTACTCGAAAAGTTCTATCTAAAAATCATAATCAAAACAGCCCAGGTCTACTGGTATGATACAGAGACAGCAGGTCAGTAGGGTTTGGACAGAAACAGTAAGTTTAAGTGAGTTCCGGTGGTCTTGGTGCTTGATGTTCATCATGGTTCTCATCCTTGATGCATTTAGCTTCAAGTGTACAACTCCTTGATGTGTCTACATCATCTCAACCAAGTCTTGACCATCATAACACTAGTGCAAGTCTAAGACATGAAGCACAACTCACTTAAGAGTTGCATGTAGTTTGATGTACCAAAGTTACATCAAAGTCTTAGGTTTGACACTTACATGAACTTTAAGACTAATAAGTTACAAACTTGAAAATGAACTTATGAAATCAAGATCTTAAAATGTAGAACATAGTTCTTAGTTAGATCTTGAAGATCCAAGGCTCAAAAGTCTAGATCTAACATAAGTGTACAAAGTTATATTAAAAGAAAACTTATTTATATGTTCTTGAACTTTCAAGTTAACTTTTAGTTCAAGATTAATGAGATCAAAGTTAACTAGTAACATTTGACCAATAATAACATAAATCATGAAATTAAAGTGCAAGTAAATGAAGTAAATAGCTAGGTAAACAAGTAATTAAGTTCATGATTTGCATACTTTAAAGATTCAAGCCTAAGCTTGATCTTTATGGAAAGTAAACTTTAAAGTTTATTTCATGAATCACAAGTATGCTTTCAACACATGAACTTACAAACTTTTGAAACAATAAAAGTAGAATTATAAGCTAGTAAGTTTATGTTCTTGTGTTCTTGATAAATACAAGATATTATGAAGAATCAAACTAGTAAGTTTGATCTTGTAACTAGTAAAGAATAACTAACAATTACATGTAACAACTAACAACAACAAGTAATCAACTACAAGTAACAAAGATGATGATGTTTGTGGGTGAAAAGGCCACGGTTTTCATCAAGTAAAAAGAGGAAGAACAAGTTGTTTAAACACTTACAAGAAGAGAGAAAAGTGAGAGAGAATGAAGTGCAAGTTTGAGAGTGTTTTGGAAAATGAGAGAATAAGTGAACAAGTAAGTAGAAGTAATAAAAAAAATGCAATAAAACTCCCTCTTCAAAGGGGTGGCCGACGGTTTGGTGTCAAAAAAAAGGGAAGAGGATTGTCCAAAAGTTCATGCATGGTAAAGCTTAATAAAGATGGATATTAGGGTTGATTTCACGGGGATTACATGCAACTAGATTCCAAAAGCCTTAACCAACTAGTTACACTCCAAATAATACTTACACTTTGAAAGACATGGGCTAAGTAGTTCATTAAGATGTAGGGTGGGCTCATGAGTCTTATTTCATGAGTCCATTAACTTTAAACAAGCCCAAGTCCAATTAATAACAAGTTAATCCAAATAAAGCCCAAGTAATTAACTAAAAACCTTAGTTAATTAAAATGATTAATAAAACTAATCATGAATGTAAATAATATCTAAAAATATTATTCGTGAAAGTTCCGGGTGTCACAAGGACGTTTCGGGCAATTAAAGTCAAGTTCGGGCAATCATGGCAACCTGTAAATGTAATAACATACATTCGTTTTATCACACGTATTAATAATAACAATTATTAATAAATAAACGTTGGAAATTCCAGGGTCGTTACACCCTAAAAACACTATTTGGAATCATATCCAACATGGTTTTACTGCATGTCCACCTAAGAATCCTCATCTCTGCCACCTCCATCCTTCGCTCTTGCGCCTTCGTCAATGGCCAACACTCAGATCCGTATAGCATGGCAGGTCTAATTGCCACCTTGAAGAATTTCCCTTTCAGCTTAAGGGGGATCTTCTTGTCGCATAACACTCCAGTCGCTGCCCTCCACTTTACCCATCCTACTTTAATGCGGTGCGACACGTCTTCATCTATCCTCCCGGATTTGTGGAGCACCGAGCCAAGGTATTTAAACGAAGTTTGTGGATGCAGGATCTGGTCTCCAATGCAGATGTTCACTCCATCATCTTGTACATCATCGTTCCTAAGGAAATCACATCTAAGATATTCCGTTTTTTGTCTACTAACTTTAAGACCATTGCTTTCTAAGGCCACCCTCCATTGCTCCAGTCTTCTATTAAGCTCCTCCTTAGATTCAGAAACAAGCACAATATCATCGGCAAAAATCAAGCACCAAGGGATACACAATCTTGTATCCCTCGAGAAAGCTCGTCAAGGATCAAAGCAAAAAGAAGCGGGCTAAGGGTCGATCCCTGATGTAGACCTACTCCTATTGGAAAAGCTTCGGTATTTCCCATCGGCGTTTGAACGCAAGACTTCGCCCCTTCGTACATATCCCTAATAATACTAATATATTTTCCCGGGATACTTCTACCATTAAGGGTCTTCCAAATCAAGTTTCGCGGGGCGCAATCGTAGGCCTTTTCCAAGTCAATGAAAACCATCTCTAAGTTCTTTTGTTTTTCTCTATACTTCTCCATCAGGTTCCTAATAATATGGATTTCCTCTATCGAAGAGCGCCCTGGCATGAAACCAAATTGGTTCTCCGAAATATTTGTTATGCGTCGAAGTCTAGTCTCTATCACTTTCTCCCAAAGCTTCATAGTATGACTAAGTAATTTTATGCCTCTATAATTACCGCAGATTTGAGCATCCCCCTTATTCTTATAGATGGGGATAGTCTCGCTTAGTCTCTATTCCATAGGCATTTTTGCGCTTCGAAATGTCATATTGAAAAGGCCAGTCAGCCACCTAACACCATCCTCGCCAAGGCACCGCCACGCCTCAATAGGGATCTGGTCCGGTCCCACTGCTTTATTTCTTCCCATCTTTCGTAGTGCCACTCGTACTTCCTCTTGGTTAATCCTCTCATAATCCATGTTGTTCTGGGGTTGTTCTATATCAGACTCTTGTAGATCTTCGAGAAGCCCAGATCTTTCCCTAATGAAAAGAGATGAGAAATACCCTTCCCATCGTTTCCTAATTTCGTCATCCTTTACTAAGGTTTGACCAGCTTCGTCTTTGATAAACTTGATGCTATCTAGATCCCTGAGCTTTCGATCCCTAGCTTTAGCTATCCTGTAGATATCGTTTGCTCCCTCTTTGGAGTCTAGTTTCCTGTACAAATCTTCGTATGCCTTTTCCTTTGCGCGGGCTACAGCCTTCTTAGCTTCTCTTTTGGCTTCTTTATATCTCTCTTCGGCCCTAGTTCTATCCACCGCAGTCCCCTCCCGACAGGTGATGAGCTCCCTAAACCTAAGTTGCTTCAGCACGACTTTGATTTGAACCTCGTCACTAAGCCACCATGATTCTCTATCATACTTATGTCCTCTCGATGTTCCTACTACCACACCCAAGGCTTCCTTGGCTACCTCTCTAATGGTAGAGGCCAGTCGATTCCACATCTGATCCGCGTCATCAAGGGATACCGTTTCAACTTCTGCACCAATTTTCTCAACAACCGAAGTTTTAAAAGTCTCTGCCTTCTCCCCGTTCAACTTCTTCCACAGGATTTTAGGTTTGACGGGCCTCACACTCTTGGTGGCCCGTCTCTGGAAAACCAAATCCATGACCAACAATCTGTGTTGGGAGGAGCAAGTTAAGTCAGTCAGGACCTTACAGTCTCTACATGTCCTAAGATCCCCTCTGCGAATCAACAAAAAGTCAATCTGGGTACTATGACCCTCGCTGTGGAAAGTTGCTAACTGCACAACAGTCTTCCTGAAAAATGAATTCGCCACAACCAACTCACGAGCTACAGCAAATTCGAGAATAGAACACCCTTCCGCATTTCTAACTCCATACCCAAAGCCCCCATGGACTCCCGGATAACCCTCAGCATCTGTTCCAATATGGCCATTAAGATCTCCACCAATAAGTAATCGATGGTCCGGGGGGCACATTCTCACAACCTCGTCTAACGATTCCCAAAAGTGTCTCTTTTCCGCTTCTCCCAGGCCCGCATGTGGTGCGTAAGCGCTAATGACCGTGTAGGTCACCTCCTGGATTACTAACCTAACCGACATAATCCTATCGCTCCGCCTACCCACATCCACGACATTCTCGTTATAAGGTGGGCCTATAACGATTCCAACACCGTTTCTAGCTACTCTCTATCCTGAGAACCACAACTTGTAGTCCTTGATCTTAGCCGCTCCTCGACCCTTCCATCTAGTCTCTTGGACACACAAAATGTCTACTTTACGTTTACGCAAAGTCTCTACTAGTTCATAACGTTTGCCGGTCAAAGTTCCCACATTTCAACTACCTACTCTAATCCTACCCGGCCTCGCAAACCTATTGCCGCATCTAGGCCCTATAAACCTACCCGCCCCTGAGCTAGAAGGACATGACCTCAAGTAACCATGAGAACATATAGTGTCTATCTTACCCTAAGAAACGGGAACGATAACAAGAAACGAAAATAAGGAAAAAAGGACGACAAAAGGAGTACAACAGATAATAATAATAATAATAATAATAATAATAATAATAAAAGTAATAATAATAATAATAATAATAATTAAGGGTCTGAGCAGGAGCAAGAAAGTCTAACAACTGGCCAAAAGATAAAATAGAGAAAACTAAAAGTATAATCGGAAGCACTAAAACAATACCAATTCGTTGGTTAATACAAAATCTATATATAGTCCTAATTCAATATAGGCAGAGGAAGCAAGTAATCAAAGGAAAAATAGAAGCAAACAAATACCAAATCAAAAAACAGTCGTAACAAGTAGAAGATTAAAACTAAAACGGGTAGTAGAGAAAAAATAAGCCGATTAGGTGAGTACGGTGGGAAAGAAATGCAAAAACCAGTCGGGTTAGGGTCCACTTGCGGTGGTCGAAGTTGCCCAGCAGTTGATGAAGCACAAGCTACCTGCAACAAGAAGCGTGGCAATGTCAACGCACCCCAAGGTCGGGAAATTCCGGGAAATAATGCCGGGAAATAGCATTAGTATAGTAATTATATTTTTTTTTAAATTGTAATTACGTTTAACATGTTAATATTATATATTATAATTATACCATATATATATCATATGATAACATATGTCGAATATTTAATACATTATATAATATGTGTTGCATATTAAATATGAGAATATAATTATCTTATATATATGAGTATTGTATATATATTTATTTAAAATATTATATTCTTTCATCGTACAAGTAATTTTCAACATATAATATCTATAACTTATATATATATATATATTCCAATATACATATGATAATAATTATTACACAAATCATATATATATATATATATATATATATATACATACATAGATTTATTTTAATAACAACTTCCTTATATTGTATATTATTTTACATGTTTAATTCTGCTAATTAAGTTTGTATTTTATTATTTCACATTATTATATATATACTTATTTATGTTTATATATATATATATATATATATATATATATATATATATATATATATATATATTTATTTATTTATTTATTTATACATAATTATTTACACACAATTGTTCGTGAATCGTCGGGAATGGTCAAAGGTCAAATGTTATCATGAAATAGTTTCAAAAATTTTGAAATTCAATTTAACAGACTTTGCTTATCATGTCGAAACCATATAAAGATTAAGTTTAAATTTGGTCAGAAATTTTCGGGTCGTCACAATATATACACACGTGAGAATGTATACATGTATAAGTATATGCATGGTTTATGATGGTATTAAGTCGAGTGAGACTTTGTGGTGGAGTCTAAGTGTATATGCGAAGCGGGTATGAAGGGTACGAGTCATGCTATGAGTCTTGGACGTAGTTAACCGAACATTGGACAAAATGCTTTGTTTGTCGCGCCGTGGACCTGTGGGTTCGCGCTGCGGCGATACACATGAATCAGGATCAGGAAGCATCAAAAGCTGGGATGCAATCGCCTCAAACGCAGCGCCGCGGTCCAGTGTAGTCGCGCCGCGACCGTACTGCAGATCTGATCCATTTTTCAGATTTAAAAAGGGGTGACTCGAGGGTATTTTCATCTTTTCGCGTGTGAATCATATTGTGGCTCTAAATCCCAGCCACATATCTCTTTTTCTTCATTTCTTTTCTCTTTTTCTTTCTCTCTTTTCTCTCAAAACATAAAACCCACTTTGATTCAAAGTGAGATTTGAGGGTGAAAAATTATGATTCGATCTTTGGAGCAAGAAGGAAATTTGTTCTCTTCGTTCTTAGCTACGATTTGATAGTAGTGGTAAGTGTTAATTCCGAGTTTCAACTTTTAGTTGTTTTATGACTAGTTTTGGTTATGGGTTTTGTTGTAAGACCCATTTTAGGGTTAAATGGGCGATTTTCGGGTAACCTAGTTGAATGGAAACCCTAAGGTTTGAAATCTAGGGTTTAGCCATGAAATTTGGTGTTGTAAGGTTGTTTGTGTTGTTGGGTCACTAGCACACTTAGGTGTTAGTGAAAGATTTGTTATTTGGGTCGTGATTGACTTGAAATGGGTCATAAATACCCTTTTGGGTCATAAATGCACTAGTGAGGGTAGTTGGTAAATAGTCCAACTGGTTATATGTATTAATTGGGCATTAATTGCATTAGGTGACTTGCTTTGAAGGTTGCAAGTTATTGCTGGAATCTCCCAAAGACGACAAGGTGAGTGGAATATCTATGTATGTATGTATGTATATGATTTAATTGCCCGTATTAATGGTGTCACATAGCCGTTTTGTGACCATAGATGTGAGGCATAGCCGTTTTGTCCACATTAGATAAATGTGTACATAGCCGTTTTGTGCACATGGTGTGAGTTTTAGCTTGTCTATGCTCATACGATGACTAAGTGATTTCATAGCCGTTTTAGAACACTTGGGGGTGATGCCATAGACGTTTTTGGAACACCTCGGGGGTTAGCATACCATAGCCATTTTTGGGCGCTAACGGTTGTTATGAACATCGATGACTCGAACGCGAAGTCATTCCCTAGCGAATATTGGTTAACCATGGTTTATAATTATGGATGTTAGCATTTAATTATTATTATGATTATTATGCTATTGATGTGGCTAGTTGCACGATTTGATGATACTGGCTCTTGATATGAAATGATATGCGATTATATGCATTTTATGATGTCGTGGATGCGAGTAGGTAAGTTGTATATGCATGTATATATTTATTCTACTCACTAAGCTTTAGCTTACCCTCACGTTGTTTCTATTTTTAGATGCGGGCGCGGATCGTGGCAAGAGTAAAGTTGTGGACTAGGCATTCCCTATTTAGTGCCTTGTGGATGCTTTTGGAAGTTCGACCTAATGTTTGGGTAGTTTAACCCCAAACCCATGCTCTAGTGATGTTTGGAACTTAAACTAATTGTTGAAACTTACATTTTTGGAAATTGTAAAATGGGTCATTGAACCCGAATGTTGATATAAACTTTTAATTAAGATGTATGCGCCTTTTGAACATGAAACATTTAATTAATGATCCGGTGGTTCGATATGTTTAACGACTTGTTATATAAAAAAAAATATGCACGTTTTCTTAATATAACGTGTGGGGTCGTTACAACCGGCTTCTTTGACTTCAAGTGAACGTACTGGTATTGGTTAAATACTTAAATTGTTCAGTCATGTTTCTAAATCATTCGTTGCTGCTATTAATACATTCATTTCATATCAGTTCTGGTGTGTTATCTCCTATGTAGTTATCTCCTCGATGGTTCATTTGTTCATGACATTGTTTGGGGTTAAGCGGGTTGAATTTGGGTCACTTTGTGTCTTTGTCGCTGCTAGATGAGCATTATGGCTCACTTTTTTCCTTGCTTAAAGTTGAGTCACAAAGATATGTTTGGTTCGTTGGTACCATGCACGTGGTGCTCTGATACCATGATAGAGCAGGATGCTTGCCTGCCTTTGATTCAACGTGGGGATTAAATACCCAAAGATTACAGCTCATTGTTCTATAACTAAGGTAACACATATCCTTTATATTAGGATATGATATATACAATAATGAGATACAAATCTATACTAATTATAAGTTGTATGTACAACTGTATACAAATACACGTTCTATTACTTTCTCTAGTTATAACAGTCTAATGAACTTCGTTTGGCTTGTTAGTTGTATTTAATCGATTTATATATATACTAAATCACGTAAAAAGTAAGCAACCTCATTGGTCGATTTTTTTTATTGTATAGAAATTCCGTGAACTGTATTATGTATATATCTTTATATAGTATCAATAAAAAAATGTATTGCTTTGTAATCAATAAAAAAAATAAAAATGACACGAGGACATAAATTAACTATTATAACTTCTAGAACTGTGTCTTTCAAACATCAAAACTTAAACCCCCATAAGTTAAATAGGATTTGAGTAAAAAACTTAATAAGGATGGCGTATACTAAACAACTACAAATATTACTGTAGTTACCAATAGAGAGTAGATATGTACAAAACGGATTAGGGTAAACAAGTTATGTTAGCAAATCGTGGGATCAAAACTAGGTGCGAAAACATTCCAGGTTCGGAACCACTTACGTAATTTTACATGCTAAAATAAACAACTTGCTTATAAATTAAAGAGCATTAGTCTAACCTTTTTCTTCTTCTTCAATTTGATACTTAATAAATAAGTAAACTAAGATAATGATATACACTAACATCTAGAGCAGGAAATAGTCTGTGACTCACTAGTTTCTATTTTATAGTATACCTGTTTTTATTTCCTTTTTAAGTTTCCTCTGTGACTGTAACATACAGTTTGTTAAAGTTTCATAGGTTATTATTATACGCATAACAATATACTACTCATAGTATAATGTTGTGTTACGAGTGAGATTGAATTAAATTAAATAACTTTAACGTAAAGAGCCAAGAGAACAAAAATGCATTAATATAATTCTATTTATATTAGTTGAAGTACCCGTGAACGTGTTAGTTAAATAATTACTTACTTTTTAAATATTATATTATAGTTGACATTTCATATATAAACATATGAAATATGAAAAAACACATTTATTTACGATTTTTTATTTACATATGAAATATGAAAAAAGATATATTTATCTACGATATTATGGTTACTAATTACATACGGAAAGATCTAATGGAAAATTTTTATTGTAACCACTAATTGACTATATGGAACTGATTAATATTAAGAATTTAAAAGTGACAAAATAAGTTAGTACATAGTTACAATTTAGGAATTTTAAGACCAAGATAATTGCAACAACAACAATACTCTATCCTCACATGTGTGATATGAGGAGATGAAATATAAACAATTCTTTCATATCCGTAGTTTTCATAAGACCACTCCCAACGGACTGCATAGCAGCCGCCCTCAAGCAAGAATTCGAGGGCGCCGATAGCATTTATGATGCTTGAGGCCGCCCTCGACTAATAAACCACTCGCACTACTACAAAAATAACAATAGACACGCCTAATAGAAACGGGTTTTTATGATTTTGAAAGAAAACGGTTTCTAAAAGTGCATAGAAACGTGTTAGTTTGGATAAACCCTGTCTCTATTCAATGTGACCTTCGCGAAAATATTAGAAACGTGTTTTTGAAATAAACCAGTTCTTATTTATATGTTTAGAGATGCTTTAACTAATCTAACCCGTCTCTATTGATCGGTCCACCACGCAGTCCAATTGTACAATTTTTAAGTATCAAATTTGTTCTCTAATATTAATTGTTACTGATATCAACTAAAATTTAGCATGTAAAAAAAATAAACTAAACAAATCTTTTCATTTTTTAATTTTTTTTTTAAAGGCTAGAGTTTCATTCCAAGTATATATGATCAAAAGATGTATCAAAGCTCGCAAGTAACGGGCTGAGTTAATACAAATCTTATCATCTTATCATCTTATCACTCTTTTAAATTAAAATATATTTATCCGATCATTCCTTTTAATATAAATAATCTGATAATTTTTTGTATATATAAATAAACTAAGCGTACTATATCATTCTCTTATTCAAACTCTGAGTAATATAGTTTCATCAAATAAACATCATTTGTTTGTTTCATTCACAACAACAACAACAACAGTACCAAATGCCACTTGAGTGGTGCATGGAGGAGGTGAGATGTAGACAATCATTCCTTTATCCGAGAATAAAAACAAGTCATTTCTCCACCCAGAAAAGTAGAGAAAGTCACCCCTCTCTTTATTCGGCGGATAAAGAGATTGCTTCCGAGTGGACCTCCGGCCTTAAAAAAAAATAGTAAAATAAAATAATAAATAAATAAATAAATACATAAAAATTGAGACGCCATGAAAATGGTAGAATCAAATTTTCATGGGTTTAAAAGCCTGCCTGAAAATCAATTTAGGCTCTAAGCGGCAGTCAAGACGCCACTTAATCGACGATTGGTGTTGCCTCAATAAATAAAGCCAAGTTGTTTGTTTCATTCCTACAAATAAATAATTATAGAAGTTTTCATTAAAGTATTATATAAAAATATATAAAGTTTTGAATTATAAAAAAAAACTTAGAATAAAAATATATAAAAAATGAAACTTATAGCGGAAAAAAAAATTAAAAAATTTGAGGAAATAAAATATCCCAAAATTCAAGCTCTATATTCCCAACTCAAAAAAATCGTTCAAATTCTAAGAAAATAATAGTACTCTCATCCATCTCCACCCCCATTGTAAACCCTACCTCTCGCATCCATCTACAACCGCCATCTTCCTCTCGCATCCATCTACAACTGCTTCTTTAAACCCTACCTCTCGCATCCATCTACAACCGCCATCGTCAGTCATTCCGCCGAGACCACATCTGCTTCTTTAATCGATTGATATCGAAACGAAGGTATATCGTAGCATTTGGTTTCGTCAATTTTGCAGTTGTTTGTATTGCTTGTCTCATAAATTTGATTTACTATGGAGATTTAGGTCGAAATAGAACAGGAGTGCGCTAATTCCTACTGAATTTCTTGTAGCTTTCATCATAATGTTATTTTTTTTGGTTCTTGATTTGTAGCATTTAGCTTTCATCACAATGTAATAGTTATTAGTGTTGCTTTTGGGTCAGTTAATTTTTTCTTCTATATATGTAAATATCTCTTGGCTTATACTTCATAGTTATTGGCTTTTTTTTTATTTAGAAAAAAGGTTCTACCGAGATTTTAGTACTTTTGGTGTTGTTGATTTGTATATATATTAGTGTTCCTGTAGTATAGTTATAGTATTCATTCAGTCAGCGGTAGTGGTGTTGTGAATAGTTGAGGTACATGGCATAATACTCCATGTATGTTGTACATCTGTTTGTGTTGGTAACAAAAGCCGTTATAAAGCACACATCTATTTTAGCTTACCACACGAATTATAATTACTTCTGAGATCCAGCTTTTTGTCTCATTTAATGTTGGCCAATGACGAAGGCCCAAGAGAGAAGGATGGAAGTAGCAGAAATGAGGATGCTTAGGTGGACGTGTGGTAAAACCATGTTAGATAGGATCCCAAATGGTGTGTTTAGGGAAAACCTTGGAGTCTGTAGCATCATCGACAAGCTAAGGGAAGAACGGCTTCGATGGTTTGGGCATGTGATGAGGCGACCTCGTATTGCCCCGGTAAGGAGAGTCGAGGCACTCACGGTCGATGGCGTAAGGAGAAGGGGTAGACCTACACGTAGGTGGATGGATAGACTTAGGCTCGACATGAGGGAGCTTTCGCTGACTGAGGACATGACTTCTGATAGGGGTGCGTGGAGGGCTAGAATTAGAATAGTCGAGTAGGGTTACGTCCTATTATGTTATTTTTTATTTTTAATAGTATTTCTCATTAGGTTTCTTACTTTTGCTTTTTTTGCTTTTTATTACTTTTTTTATTATTATTATTACTATATTTATTATTATTATTATCTCTATATTATTATTGTTAGTTTTTATTATTATTATTATTTTTATTATTATTATTTTTATTATTACTATTATTTTTATTATTATTATTATTATTATTATTATTATTATTATTATTATTATTATTACTATTACTATTAGTATTATTTTTATTATTGTTACTACTACTATAATACTCTTGGTATTACTAGTACTGGTACTATTACGACTACTACTATTACTTTTATTATTATTATTTTTATTATTATTATTATTATTATTATTATTATTATTATTATTATTATTATTACTAGTATTGTATTATGGGTGTGTTAATATTAATTATTAATATTATTTGTGGTATTAATATTATTACTATTGCTTTTAACTATTTTTTACTAACACTAGTACTAGTATTAGTATTTTTATTTTTTAGCCGCTTAGAGCCTAAATTGATTTTCAGGGAGACTTTTAAACCCATGAAATTTTGATTCTATCATTTTCATGGCGTCTCAATATATATATATATATATTTTTTTTTTTTTTTTTTTTTTTTTTATTTTTTTTTTTACTATTTTTATAAATAAATAAAAAAAGGCCGGAGGTCCACTCGGAAGCAATCTCTTTATCCGCCGAATAAAGAGAGGGATGACTTTCTCTACTTTTCTGGGTGGAGAAATGACTTGTTTTTATTCTCGGATAAGGGAAGGATTGTCTACATCTCACCTCCCCCATACACCACTCAAGTGGTATTGGGTACTGTTGTTGTTGTTGTTGTTGTTATCTTAGTAGTAAATATGTTATATTTGGTTACAAAACTATATTATCACACTATTAAGTTTTGTGAATTGTGGTTCACCGTTTCTGGTTTTTATTGAAAACTATGTTACATCTGATGACATCTCCGTCTGCTTACCTTATATAAAATTACAGGTTGAATATGTGGCTGTGTTTAAATATGTGTTGAACTTGATAGGTTAAGCGGAGAACAGTCACTTGACATTCACTTCTGTTGCTGCCATTTCCAAACCTCATCCCTATGGTACATTCAAACAAGCTTTAACTTTACATTTACTTTTATTGTTGCATATGTTTTTGTCCAAAACTTCTATTTTGACCACAATGCTCCTGTTGCCTGTGTTTCAGGATTCCGTACAAGAAGTTGAATATGAGTATGAATCTAGTGATGCCGAAGAAAAAGTTCAGTTCAATGAAACTAGTGATGACGAAGATGAAGAACAACCACAAAAAAGAGGGAACGTCTAATAAGCCGTCTAAAGAGTGTAAAAAGAATGCACCTAAGTCGTACTTGGTAAACTCAAAAAAATCTTATTTACTATTTAAACATTTATGTGTTAATATGCGATGTGTATGTATATACCCAATTAGCTATTTTGCTATGCAAAGAAACTAGGTTAGTTATATGATTATTATAAAAGAAATTGCATCTGATTTTGCAATAGTTTTATTTAAGGGCTGATCTCTCATCGACTCTGTATTAGTTTCTAAGTTATAATTATTGTAATTTGCAGTCTGGAAGTTTGCTATACTTATTTTTTTCGGACTTGTATTTATGTGTTTGAAGTTGTGTCGTATTCGATCCACCACAGGCTGTAGCATGTTTTAGTTTCTAAGTTTTCATTATTGTAATTTGTAGGCTGGAAGTATGCTAAACTGGTTTTTTTGTGACCTGTAATTCTGTGTGTAAAGCCGTGTCTTATTCGATCCACCACAGATCGTAGCATGTTTTAGCATAGGTTACTTTTACTGTAATTAACACACACGAGAAGGGTGAAACGTTTTTCCTCGCACCCTACTATCAAAAGTACGTACCTGTTAGATACTTTTTTGTTTGAATTTTGTGTATGATAATTGTGTATACTAAAATACTTGCATTTTTATTAGCCATCATTGGGTCTTGCTCATAATTTCCCCCCTCAACCACACGGTGTTCGTATTAGATTCGCTTGGGTTAAAAAGGAAGTCAGCAAATGAAGACAACTACTCAATTGCAACTCCTGTAAGAATGTAAGAGTTTTATTATGCTTATATAATTCAGTGTTAGTCTCTTTTCAAATTATAACACATTGATATTGAATACTTTTTAGGATACTTGAAGATGTTCGTTGGATCTTTTCTAAGGTAAATTCTCCCCATTTTTATATATATACATACCTACTATATTAAGTGTATTGTTTGTTAGGAGATGCCAAGAAGTGTAAAAAATAGCAGGTGCCTTTCTACAGTGTGCATGAGTTTATTTTGGTTTTCTAGATAGATAGATACATACTGCATGTTTGTTTTGTATGAGTTATATATGGGGTGCTGGACTGTCATGGGGTGTTGCTGCAGTAAATACTTATAGTGTGATTGACTCTCATAGATAGATAGATACATTATAAGAGGTAGCCTCCTGTTGCTGCCTGAATTCTTGGTAAATGTTCCATAGTAATAATAATATAAAATTTGTTTGCTTTAAAAAAAATATGTTGTATTAGTTGATTATTGATTATTTTGGTTTTGGATCAACTTTGACATGGTATGAGTTGTTTGAGTTAAATGTTGACAATCTTAAATAATTGTTCTTTTTAAATTAGTACCACCAACAAAAAGGAGGTTAGGAGTGTGGTTACTACGCGATGCGATGGATGCAGGAGTTCATCAGATTTAAACAAGATGACGTAAGATGACTTTCTGCAAACTCCTGTAAGTGTTTGTTAAATAATTTAGTTATATAAAGTACAAAATAAACCAACGTCTTATTTGTTACATAACGATTATTATAATTTATTTATCTTATACACAGATCTCTTGGGACCGTACAACCTCATACAAAGAGAAAGATTTAAACAATGTTGTTGCTTTGTGGCTATCATTTTATTTGAAGACATGTACTAGTTAGCTAGTTTTGTTATTAGTATGACTATTAATAATAATATTAATGGAGTCTTTAAAGGTATTTTTACATTGGTTCTTTTATGTCAAATTAAGATTGAAATTGAAGTTTGTATTTGTTTATTTATATAGTGATTTAGTTTTTGATTAATATGGTATTCTTGTGACTAGTTTATTCATGATTATGTTTCTATTTAATAGTTGTTTATGTGGAATGTATTGAAATATATAAATTTGCTTATAAATACCATTCCCTCCAAATTTTAGATATTTCCCTCCAATTTTTTTTTTTGTTATCTATTATACAATAGAGATAGGTGTTTTAATTTGAAAGTGGTTTTTAAAACGTTTCAAAAACAGGTTAACAATAATAAACATGTGTCTAAACACTTTTAGAAACCGGTTGAAATGTACAACACATCCCTAAACCCCAAGAATAGAAAACGGATATTTAAAAGTTTTACAAGCGTCCCCCTTTAGAAATGTGTTCAAGAACCCATCTCTAAAGTGCCAAACAACCCATTTCTAAACATATTTTCTGTAGTAGTGTCGCCGCCCTGGACTACTCCTTCAAATAGCATCTTCGAGGGCGCCATTTTTCAATTTTTAGCACAAAAATATAAATTGCAATGGATATATTACCGTTAAAATGCAACGGTCTTTTTTTATCCCACTTTTATACTCTATATATTTAATAATTCCAAACTTAAATACAACCATGTGCGACCGAGACCCATGTAATGTTAGATAATTTAACGTTTCTCACCCAACCATATGCACCCGACTTGACTCCCGAACAACACGATTTGGTATTGAAAGTCCGATCAAAAATCCAAAGGAAATACCAAAAATACGTTTGACTTATCCGATGAAAAAATAATTCTAATTGTTTATGTACTTTTATTTTTAATTATGTATTTTAACAAAAAATGTAACCGTACCTTTGTTTTTTAATAAATCTGGTGTTCAAAAACAATTATTACATGTATAATAATAATTATTATTATTTATTTGTTAGTTAATAATAATAATGATGATAATAATAATAATAATAATAATAAAATTTAAGGAAGTATGTCATAGTTAGCAATAACAGTGTTATGGGAGTAAGTAGTGAAAAAGGGGGAGAGCTAAAGCTTACGTGACGGTGCAAAAAGTTAAGGAAATTTGTCATAATTGGGAGTGGTCCAAGTAGATCTTGTCAAATTAAACCTTTCACACAACCCACAAGTTTCTTGGTTGCTTCCATCTCTTATACTTGTGTTTAAACTATTACAGAGTATCATTTTCACTTTAATCGCACCCTATATATAACCATGCAACTTTTTCCTCTCTATCAAAACAGATACTACGTATAAAACAGTCGAACTTTTTCGTCGGGGTTTTGTTGTTTCGATCCGAATTTAGAAACCCATGAATAGTTTCCAAATGGGTAAATTTCTAGCTATTCTTTTTTGCATTCTGATATCAAATTTAACACTCACATGCTCAAAGTTGCAACTCATATGCATTTTCAAGAAACCAAATCTATGCCACATGTGTTACATTACCTGTTTTAAACTCGCATCTTCATTGGAACTACAACACCAACGGCACCGTCGACGTGGCTTTTCGGCACACCGGATCCACCACATATATCTTTTTGTGTTTTCTCTTATATATAGACATCAGGGCTGTCCCATTAAAGTTATGGGCTATGTTCAGCAAATACAAATTGGACCTTTCGTATAGTAACATTTTCTATTTTCTATTTTCTATATATATAATAATAAATTCAATAATCGACAATCTAGGCTGTCAGGTGCATAAAAGATGAAAAAGGATTTGGCAACCACGCACTATATTCCATAAATATCTTTTAATTAAAAATGTTTGGTTCCTTTGTTAGTTTGGTCTCCTTTTCGTTTATTTTCATATTTGTTGTGTATGTCGTGCTGATTTTTGGGCGTAGGCTAGTTTCGGGCTTAGTTTTCTGTAGGTGTTTAGTTTTCAGTTCCTAGAGCCCGTCCTTGTTTTGCTTCTTGTATCTCGTTTTTCTTTTTCTCTTTTCGAGAAAAATTTTTAGTTATATAGTTTGTTTTTTGCCTATATATATATATATATATATATATATATATATATATATATATATATATATATATATATATGGGCATGATCAATGGGGAAGTAACCAATCGGGGGGAAGCGGGGGGAAGCAAAATTTATTTTTTTCGTTTTTTTTGGAATTTTTTTTCCGGCATCAAGATCACACGAAAATATTAACATTTAGAAGAGGCACTTCGTGATGAATGTTATTATTTAGGCGGGAAAACGATCGACAAAAATAACATTCAAGATAATATTGTTCGTGAAGAATATGAACGTTTTTTTTATGTTTTGTGAAGTAAAATTTAGCCCGATTTAGAGTTTAGGGTTTAGGGTTTGGTGTTTTGAGTTTATTCCATAAACCCAAAACACCAAACCCTAAACCCTAAACCTTAAACCCTAAACTCTAAACCGTTCGTGTTAAAAACTCAATCTAAATCCTAAATCTAAACCCTAAATCTAAACCCTAAACCCTAAATTTCTAAACCCTAATATCTAAACACTATAAACCCTAATATCTAAACCCTAATATCTAAAACCTCAACATACGCTCGAAAAACACGATAATTGTTATATATTACTTCTTCGAGCGTTTTCCCGCGAAAATAAAAACATTTATCACAAAGTGTCTCTACTAAATGTTCATATTTTCATCCCATCTATAATGTTCGTGAACAAGGTTTTTTCAAAAAACGAAAAAAAAAACAGTTTTTGCTTCCCCCCGCTTCCCCCCCGATTGGTTACTTCCCTCTTGATCCTACCACTATATATATATGAACATTTCACTGGGGCGGGTGACACCCCCGCTCCTTACTAGTTTCACCACTTACCACAACCTTCCCTACGCCATAACTAATGGTCTAACAAATCGATTATGCGATTATTGTAGGTTTTTGCTCTGCTTTTGAGGCCCAAGCCAGATAACACATACAGATTTTACTGGAACATATATCACCAAAGTATTGGGTATACTGTAATCATCTTGAGCATCATCAACGTCTATGAAGGACTCGATATATTGGACCCTGAGAAGAAATGGAAGAACACGTACACTGGCATACTCATTGTTTTGGGTGTGATTACTGTTTTTTGGGAAGGTTTAATGTGACGATCGCTCCAAATCCATACGGACAATACGTCATTCATTGATTTCATTGCGAGGTATTTGACCTCTATATGATACGTTTTGTAAACATTGCATTCTTTTGAAAAGGCACACCATAAATGAATATTTAAATCAATGGTTTTCGACATCTGATGATTTCTACATATAGACAATCACCGTATATAATAGTTTACAATGGTACTTCCGTTGATAATGCAGTCAAAATAAGATACATGGTGATAATTTGGTGAATGCAACGTTTCCTTGAAAAGTATGTCATGTAAGACTCCATGCACATAGCTTGTCTAACATATAAGCAACAGCGGAAGACTTCTAGGAAACCTGAGAATAAACATGCTAACAAGTGTCAACACAAAGGTTGGTGAGTTCATAGTTTTAATGTTTCGCATAATCTGTGTATAAAGGTGGATCACAAGATTTCAGTTGTTTCATCCAGAAACGTTTATCAAAATATTCTACAAGATTGAGCACCCTGGTAACTAAACTTAACGTATATATAATTTGTACCATTTGTATAATCATCTTAATAGTACACGCAAACCAACGTGTACGCTTCTCAAATAGCATACGTCCGTTAAAAGGCTAGCGCTCTAGCTCGAAAGGGGATATCAAGCCCTATGGATCCATATACTACTACTCGCGCCCACCAGTTCTTATAACTGGTAGTTACTAGTTACCAAAGCTAAGGGATTTTCGGTTCAAACTCAGTGTAGAATTTAGTATGTACTTGTATCCATTGCGTTTAAAATAAAGTGCATGTATTCTCAGCCCAAAAATATATATTGCAAAAGCAATTAAAAAGGGAGCAAATGAAACTCACCTTAGCAGCACATAAAGTTGTTCACCAAAACGTGACCGAAACTCGGAATATCAAATAACCGTAGATCTCAATCTAGAGAACATATGTTGGTCAATAAATGTCTATCAAGCTAGGTCAGGTCATAGTGTATAACAATCCTAATGCTCGAGATCGACATACAAAAGTTATCCAAAGTCGTTTCAAAAAGTCAATTTTGACAATAGTTCAACAAAACGAGACATACCTTATATAAGGATTCATTTACTCGGTTGGTAATATTCAAAAATTCAATTTATCAATCTCGTAAACAAGTTGTTTAAATCTTAATTGTAGATTCAAAAGCAATTTCAATTAACGTTAATCATAATTCAGTTGATCATATCTTTTAATCCGTTCATCGAAATTATTCGATATCTAAATGAAAAGTTATTGATTTTTCTCCAGCTTTCCAAAAACATGTATATCATATTGATAATGCTAAAAACGAACATATATTTCATAGCATTATTCCTCAAGAAAGACAAGCTTTTAGTTGCAATTGTTCTATTTACAAGTGATATTCGCTTAAATAATAAAAGGTGAAGACAAAAGACAGATTCGACGAATTGAAGACGCAAACGACCAAAAAGCTCAAAAGTACAAAAGACAATCAAAGAGGTTCCAATTATTGATAAGAAACGTCTCGAAATTACAAGAGTACAAGATTCAAAACGCAAAGTACAAGATATTAAATTGTACGCAAGGACGTTCAAAAATCCGGAACCGGGACTAGAGTCAACTCTCAACGCTCGACACAACGGACTAAAAATTACAAGTCAACTATGCACATAAATTTAATATAATATTTAAATAATTCTTATAATTATTTATATATTATATAAATAAATAAAAACCGTCGGCAAGAAAGACTCCAAATTGTGTGAGCTGTATTTACAAACTCCGCGACTCGCGGAGTTTGAAGGCAAAAAATGCCGCGAGTCGCGGAGCCCCAAAGTCTGAAACTCCCTATAAAGCCAACCGAATTCTGATCATTTTTGATAACTTATATATCCATCTCTCTATCTATATCGTATATATTTATATTTATATTTTAATTTTAATTTTAATTTTAATTTTAATCCTAATAATAAGGGTATGTTAGCGAATATTGTAAGGGTGTAAGTCAAAATTCTGTCCGTGTAACGCTACGCTATTTTTAATCATTGTAAGTTATGTTCAACCTTTTTAATTTAATGTCTCGTAGCTAAGTTATTATTATGCTTATTTAATCCGAAGTAATCATGATGTTGGGCTAATTACTAAAATTGGGTAATTGGGCTTTGTACCATAATTGGGGTTTGGACAAAAGAACGACACTTGTGGAAATTAGACTATGGGCTATTAATGGGCTTTATATTTGTTTAACTAAATGATAGTTTGTTAATGTTAATATAAAGATTTACAATTGGGCGTCCCTATAAATTACCATATACACTCGATCGGACACGATGGGCGGGGTATTTATATGTACGAATAATCGTTCATTTAACCGGACACGGGAATGGATTAATAGCCACTAGAATAATTAAAACAGGGGTGAAATTATGTACAAGGACACTTGGTATAATTGATAACAAAATATTAAAACCTTGGATTACACTCAGTCGACATCCTGGTGTAATTATTAAACAAAGTATTAAAATCTTGTTACAGTTTAAGTCCCCAATTAGTTGGAATATTTAACTTCGGGTATAAGGATAATTTGACGAGGATACTCGCACTTTATATTTATGACTGATGGACTGTTATGGACAAAAACCAGACGGACATATTAAATAATCCAGGACAAAGGACAATTAACCCATGGGCATAAAACTAAAATCAACACGTCAACCATCATGATTACGGAAGTTTAAATAAGCATAATTCTTTTATTTCATATTTAATTTCCTTTATTTTATATTTAATTGCACCTCTAATTGTCGCATTTTATTTATTGTTATTGTATTTAATTGCACTTTTAATTATCGTACTTTTTAATTATCGCAAGTTTATTTTATCGCACTTTTATTATTTGCAATTTCATTATCGTTATTTACTTTACGCTTTAATTTAAGTCTTGTATTTATTCTTAATATTTTTACATTTGGTTTTAACTGCGACTAAAGTTTTAAAATCGACAAACCGGTCATTAAACGGTAAAAAACCCCCTTTATAATAATAATATTACTTATATATATATTTGTATTTTTATAAAAGTAAACTAATATAGCGTTAAGCTTTGTTTAAAGATTTTCCCTGTGGAACGAACCGGACTTACTAAAAACTACACTACTGTACGATTAGGTACACTGCCTATAAGTGTTGTAGCAAGGTTTAAGTATATCCATTCTCTAAATAAATAAATATCTTGTATAAAATTGTATCGTATTTAACAGTATTTCCTGCTAAAATTAATAGCTATTTTATATACACTCCGCTACCACATCAAGTTATTTTTGGCGCCGCTGCCGGGGAACTCGCTTAAAAGCCGGAAGCGCAACGCTAATATATAATAAAAAAAAAAGATTTTTAGTTTACTTTTATTAAAATTCGTTTTTATAAAAATACGTTTTAATTATTCGAAAATATAAAAAAAAAAATAAGTATTTTTTTAAAGATTTTGTTAAATATTTAAGTTTTATAAAGTTTCTTTATTTTCATTTTATAAAAATATAAGTTTTTATTATATAAATATTTAGATTTTAAAACAGAAAAATATAAAACAGAAAAAAAAACGTCAAATTTTGAACTGCACCTGAGTTGAATTCTGGAGCCCCGCGACTCGCGGAGTTTTCTTCTTGGAATACCGCAACTCGCGGAGCTAACCTGACACGCTGACAGAACCCTAATTCAGCATTAATTACGGGTAATTATTAATTATTATTATTATTAACCCTAAATAATTATTATTATTATAATTAGTTTTATTTTAAAAGTTTTACTTTTTATTTAATTTATATTTTAGTTAAATTAGTTTAATTAAATTGTAAAATTAATAGTTTTAATAACTAAATAATATAAAAATAATATTTTTATAAAAATTGTACTTTTTACAACTTTTAGTATATTTTTATATTTTGTCTTTTTTTAATTGTTTTAGGGTAATATTTGTATTTTTAGCCCATATTTAGTTTTAAACTTAGTTTTTACCATAGTTATTTTTACTTCTAGATTTTTAGACTTTGCCGTAGAATTCCTTAAGTGCTTTTTCTTTAGACTAAGATTTAGGTACTTTAGAATTTTGCGACGCCTTTTTAAGTTTTAGTTTCTTTTTAAGTTATTTCCATTTGGGATTTAGTTTTTCCTGTAAGCTTTAATATTTTTAGACGACTTTTACCTATGTATCAATTATCATTCCAATTAGTAATCTCAATTTGCGATTATAATTTTAAGTTAGTTGTAGTAATAAGGTTAGGTTAGTCAAGTGTTTTTAAGTTTTATAAGTTTCTTTTATTTTTCCGTCACCTTTTATTTTTTAACCATTTTTCTTTTTCGACCTTTTTCCGACGAACTCTTTTTCTTTCTTATTTCTCGCTATTCTAGTTTTAGGACATAGATTTTTATTCTACTTCTTATCTAAATTTCTTAAAATTACGAAAATTTATTTTAAGTGGTTAAATTGATAGACATCAAAATTTTCTGGTTCGTAGTAATAGTTGGATTTGTACGTGGACCGGGTTATTGGAGCCAAACAGTCCTCAATTATATTGAGACCAAACGAATCCTGCCCCTCTGCTGCATCTTTTGGTTATTCGAAACGTGGGCAAAATCAGAAAAGTGTATTGATTGGATAACTTATTATAATTTTTCTTTCTTTTTAAAAACTAATAGGATATTCAGTGAATGCACCGAGCAAGACGTTCACCACCTTTTGTACGTTCACCACCTGTAACTAGATCAAGACATTTAGCAAATATTACTGCCGTTGATTTTTCTTTAGAATCGTCATCCAGTCGACCAAGTACTCCAGTTCAAATTTCCGATAATCCATTTTTTGAACCCGACCTCACAATTGAGAATCCGGAGAATATTCAGGAACGGTTCGTAGATCCTGAACCACTAAACTTTCCTCCGGAACCACCAATCATTCAAACAGAGATTGTTGAGGAACGAACCATTAAATCAGAATCCTCTAGTGATTCCGATTCAACAAATTCAATTATGGAGAATCTGGAACCTTTAAGTATGGAAGACCGAATGAGAGCTAAACGCACTGGCCAAGGTCACGCAATTACTCATCCAGACATTAATGCGCCAGATTATGAAATCAAAGGACAAATTCTACACATGGTGACTAATCAATGCCAATTTAGTGGTGCGCCGAAGGAAGATCCAAATGAACATTTACGTACCTTTAATAGGATCTGCACACTATTTAAAATCCGAGAAGTGGAGGATGAACAGATATATCTCATGTTATTTCTCTGGACTTTAAAGGGAGAAGCCAAAGATTGGTTGGAATCGTTACCTGAAGGGGCGATTCATACATGGGATGTTTTAGTTGAAAAATTTCTTAAACAATTCTTTCCGGCATCTAAAGCCGTAAGACTTCAAGCAGAAATTGTTACGTTCACACAGAAACCGAATGAAACTCTATATGAGGCGTGGACAAGATTTGGAAAGTTATTAAGAGGATGTCCGCAACATGGTTTAGACACCTGTCAAATAGTACAAATATTCTACCAAGGATGCGACATCACTACAAGGAAAGACATAGATATAGCAGCTGGTGGTTCTATTATGAAGAAAACCGAAACTGATGCTTACAAAATTATTGATAACACTGCTTCCCACTCACATGAGTGGCACCAAGAAAAAGATATCGTTAGATCGTCTAAAGCAGCTAGAGCCGATTCTAGCCATGACTTAGATTCCATTTCCGCAAAGATAGATGCTGTCGAGAGACGAATGGAAAAGATGACTAAAGATATTCACTCAATACGAATTAGTTGTGAGCAGTGTGGAGGACCACATTTGACAAAAGATTGTCTCAGTATTGAATTAACAATGGAACAAAGAGAGAATATTTCATACATAAACCAAAGGCCTGGAAATAATTATCAGAATAATTATCAACCGCCAAGACCAATTTACAATCAAAACTAGAATTATAACCGAAATATTCCATACAACAACCAACAAGGTCCTAGCAATCAACAAGTATCCAATAATACTTACAATCAGCAAAGACCTAATTTTCAAAACAAACCACCACAACAAACCGATGATAAAAAGCCAAATTTAGAAGATATGATGACGAAGCTACTTGAAACTCAAACGCAGTTTTTCACATCTCAGAAACAAACCAATGAACAAAATGCTCAAGCATTTAGAAATCAACAAGCTTCTATTCAAAATCCGGAACAAGAAGTAAGTAACTTAGCAAGGTTAATAGGTGAAAGAAAACCGGGAAGTCTACCTAGTGATACAAATGCTAACCCCCGGAATGAAACAGCTAAAGCTATTACCACAAGAAGTGGTACAACACTTAAATCACCTGAAATACCTGTAACTTCTGATGAAGCTATTCCCACTCCACAAGAACCACAACCAGATCAAGATAAGGAAAAAGAACCGGTAGCTGAAAAGGTTAATGAAGATAACACAGCTAAGGATAAACCTTATGTTAAACCATACCAACCACCACTTCCTTACCCGAGTAAATTGAAGAAAGAGAAACTTGAAGCCGAGCAATCCAAATTCTTGGATATGTTTAAACAGATAAATGTAAATCTTCCTTTCATTGATGTGATTTCAGGAATGCCTAGATATGCTAAATTCTTGAAAGATCTAATCTCAAATAGAAAGAAAATGGAAGAACTCTCGGCTGTTACCATGAATGCTAATTGTTCAGCAGTGCTGTTGAATAAGATACCAGAAAAATTATCTGATCCAGGAAGTTTCACAATTCCATGTTTTCTGGGTAGTCTTAGTTCAATAGAAGCATTGGCAGACTTAGGTGCTAGTATAAATCTAATGCCGTATTTACTATACGCTAAACTAGACCTTGGAGAATTGAAACCAACCAGAATAAGCATACAACTAGCCGATAGATCAATAAAATATCCTAGAGGGATAATGGAGAACATGCTAGTTAAAGTTGATACTTTAGTATTTCTAGTAGATTTTGTTGTTCTGGACATGGAAGAAGATTCTCAAGTTCCTCTCATATTAGGAAGACCATTCTTAAACACGGCTAAAGCAATGATAGACGTGTTCGGTAAGAAACTGACCCTAAGTATAGAGGATGAGAGTGTTACCTTTTCAGTTGATAGAGCAATGCAACAACCACAATCTGCAGATGATACATGTTATTATATTCAAACTATAGATGCACATGAAGAATTATTAGAAGAATTTCCAGAATTACAAGGAACAAGAGAATGTTCTTTAGAAGAAGGTAATGAACCAATTGATGAAGCTGAAATGTTAGCTACACTTATAGCTAATGGATATGAACTAACAACAGAAGAAATTCAAATGCTAAAAGAAGAAGACAGATATCGATACAAATCATCGATAGAAGAACCTCCGAAATTAGAATTAAAGCCACTTCCAAACCATTTGGAATACGCTTATTTACATGGTGAATCTGAATTACCTGTAATAATATCGTCTTCTCTTACTGAAAATGAGAAATCACAACTCATTTCTGTGTTGAAAGCTCACAAACCAGCCATTGCATGGAAGATTCATGATATTAAAGGAATAAGTCCTTCGTATTGCACACATAAAATCCTTATGGAAGAAGGTCATAAAACGTATGTGCAACGCCAACGAAGACTAAATCCTAATATGCAAGATGTAGTTAAGAAAGAGATTATTAAACTGCTAGATGCAGGTTTAATTTATCCAATTTCTGATAGTCCATGGGTAAGCCCAGTTCAATGCGTGCCTAAGAAGGGTGGCTTGACTGTCATTACAAATGAGAAAAATGAGCTTATTCCTACTAGGACTGTAACAGGATGGCGTGTGTGTATTGATTATAGAAAATTAAATGACGCCACCAGAAAAGATCACTTTCCCTTACCTTTCATTGATCAAATGTTAGAAAGATTAGCTGAAAATAGTTACTATTGTTTTCTAGATGGATTTTCCGGATATTTTCAAATTCCAATAGCACCCGAAGACCAAGAGAAAACCACATTCACGTGCCCTTATGGTACTTTTGCTTACAAACGCATGCCATTTGGACTTTGCAACACCCCTGCAACCTTTCAAAGGTGCATGATGGCGATTTTTCACGACATGATAGAAGAATGCATGGAAGTTTTCATGGATGACTTTTCAGTCTTCGGTGATACATTTGAAACATGTCTAGCTAATCTTGAACGAATGCTTATTAGATGCGAACAATCAAATCTAGTACTTAATTGGGAGAAATGCCATTTCATGGTTAAAGAAGGCATCGTTCTTGGACATAAAATTTCAAAAGAAGGAATTGAAGTGGATAGAGCTAAAGTAGATGTAATTGCTAAACTTCCACATCCCACCAATGTTAGAGGAGTTAGGAGTTTTCTAGGGCATGCCGGTTTTTACCGACGTTTCATAAAAGATTTTTCTAAAATTGCCACTCCTATGAATAAACTCCTAGAAAAAGATGCTCCATTCATCTTTTCAGATGAGTGTATCAAATCTTTTAATATTCTTAAAGAGAAACTCACTAATGCGCCGATCATGATAACACCAAATTGGAATCTACTATTTGAACTAATGTGCGATGCAAGTGATTTTGCAATGGGAGCCGTTTTAGGACAAAGGATTGAAAAACTATTTCAACCTATATATTATGCTAGTAAGACGTTACAAGAAGCACAAATGAACTATACAACTACTGAAAAAGAACTCCTTGCTATTGTCTTTGCTTTTGACAAATTTCGATCATATCTCGTTCTAGCAAAAACGGTGGTTTATACCGACCATTCTGCTCTTAGATACCTATTTTCAAAACAAGATGCTAAACCAAGATTAATCCGTTGGATCTTACTCTTACAAGAGTTTGATATTGAAATTCGAGATAAAAGAGGAGCAGAAAATCTCTCCGCTGATCATCTTTCTCGTCTTGAAAATCCCGAATTAGAAGTTCTAAATGAATCGGCCATACAAGACAACTTTCCTGATGAATATCTATTGAAGATAGATTATAAAGAAATTCCATGGTTTGCAGACTATGCAAACTACTTAGTTTGTGGATTCCTTGAAAAAGGATTATCGTACCAAAGACGAAAGAAATTCTTCAGTGATATAAAACACTATTTTTGGGAAGATCCACATTTGTTTAAAAGTAGTCCCGATGAAATAATACGCCGATGTGTATTTGGAGATGAAGCTAGTAAAATATTAAACCATTGTCACACAGGACCAACAGAAGGGCATTATGGGCCTCAACTAACAGCAAGAAAAGTTTATGATGCTGGATTCTATTGGCCTACAATTTACAAAGACGCACACCTTCTTTGCAAATCCTGTGATGCTTGTCAAAGGGCCGGAAAAATAAGTCAACGTGATGAAATGCCACAAAATGTCATCCAAGTATGTGAAGTATTTGACATTTGGGGTATTGACTTTATGGGTCCATTTCCAAAATCTCATAATAATCTATATATACTCGTAGCCATTGATTATGTATCTAAATGGGCGGAAGCACAAGCTCTCCCAACTAACGATGCACGAGTTGTAGTCAACTTTTTAAAACGTCTTTTTGCAAGGTTTGGAACACCGAAAGCTTTAATAAGTGATCGGGGTACTCATTTATGTAATAATCAACTTGAGAAAGTTCTTAAAAGATATGGAGTAACTCATAAAATCTCCACCGCATATCATCCACAAACAAGTGGACAAGTTGAAAATACCAACCGAGCTTTAAAACGTATTCTAGAGAAAACCGTAGGATCAAATCCGAAGGAATGGTCCATTAAATTGGAGGATGCACTCTGGGCTTTTAGAACAGCCTACAAAACTCCAATTGGAACCACACCTTTTAGACTTGTTTATGGAAAAGCATGTCATCTTCCAGTAGAAATTGAACACAAAGCATTTTGGGCTTTGAAGACATGTAATCTTGATTTACATGAAGCCGGACGTCTACGATTAAGTCAACTAAACGAATTAGAAGAATTAAGACATGAAGCATACGAAAATTCGTTAATCTATAAAGAAAGAACGAAGAAATGGCATGATAAAAGAATCAAAAGTTCAAAAGAATTTAAAGAAGGAGACAGAGTTCTTCTTTTCAATTCACGATTCAAGCTATTTTCTGGAAAATTGAAATCAAGATGGTCTGGACCATTCATAGTCAAAAGAGTTTTCCCATACGGAACAATAGAATTAATAAATTTAAATGGAATTGAATTTAAAGTTAATGGTCACAGAGTTAAACACTACATAGATAGTCCGATGGAAGTCGACAACGAAGTTAATCACAATTTCAACACCACAGCTAACTAAGTGTGGGGAGAATCAAGTCTTTAAAGGATAATATGTATTTCTGTTAGAGTTAGATTGTCTGTTTTCATGTAGTTCTCGAAATTGGAACCCGAATGGTCTTTCCCTAGCAGACCCTAAAGAACTAGTCTTCTCTCCCCATTCTGAATTTTTTTTTTTTTTTTTTTAGGAAATGAAGACTGCCTGTGAACTAAACCATGGTCTAATGCTACACGCTTTGATCACTAAACATAATAATGACACACTTCCGAGTGAAATAGTATCAGTAATCAGAGAAAGAATGGACGGAGTTAGAAAATAATCAAGATGCAAAATATATGTGAAATAACAACAAGACGGAATGAACAAATGATGTGCACCATTTATCATTCAGCAAACAAACGCCAATATATTTGGAAACTTTGGTAAAAATTTAATCATTTTCACACAAATCACCCTCAATAATTTTAATTGTTACTGATTTCTTGCAAATGAGGGCATTGCAAGATCTTAAGTGTGGGAAGGGGTTAAATTTTTTCGGATTTTATAATTTTTATCTTAAACACTTGGTTACCATTAAAAATACTAGTAAAGCAGTAGTTGTATTAGAATCTAGTGTTCTCTGATAATAAAGAACAGCCCTAGTCTTATATACTGACTACCCAATTCTAGTAAAAATTTTCAAAATTTTCAATTAAATGAACTCAAAATCATGTTTATACATATTTATGAACGATAAAACTAGGTTTTAACACCGAAATTATTGTTACCTCGGAAAGGACATAAATTGAGAAACAAACCAAAATGTTAAAATTCATTTAAAATGAAATAGAGGACAATAAAAAGGAAAATAAAAGCCAAGTGTGGGAAAATTCTCCAAGTTATTCAAAACATATATCACATATTTTTGTACAAATAACTGAAAATACTTTTGCTTTGGACTAAACTAAAAAGTTTTACCTGATTTACTGTAAGAAAGATGGATCTACACGATGAATCAATTCCATCATTAAAAGGAAGTAAAGTCTTCCGAAAAAGACACGCGCTTCTTGATTTAAGTCAGGAAGTTGTCGTCCAGACCAGCTGTAGGTTGACGAAAAATCTAGAAAAGTCATCACTAAAATCAGCAGGAAATCCACGGACCTCAGCATTAAACAGGGTCGCCAAGTGGTCAGATTTATCCTAACCATGAGAAGGATTTATCTCGTAAAATGGGGGGGCACCATGCAAATTAGCTGGATAAGACTAATGAATCAGATCCCCAGAAAGGATAATCTCCTTAAAAGATCAAAAATCAGCTTTTAAGCCTGATATTACTCAATCCTTGAGATTGACCTTAAAGATAGAGAATTACAAACTCATGGAATTCAATGATATCTAAACTCGAGCTTGAACGAGAAAATATTTTGATCAAAATTACAAACCGATTTGTTTTCTGAAAACCCTATTTTCAATGCGTTCATTACCATTGAACGTAAAATCCTAGGAATTCACCTGGAATTCATTAGGTCACCTGAACTAAATCGGGTGTCAACCGTAAGAACGGTGGTTGCATAGTGGTCAAAGACAGGAAATTGTGCCAGACCGAAAAATCATAAGGGTGAGCTTTACTATTGCTCCTACCAAGGATAGTAATTGCGTCCGACACGTTATAGACCATAATTAAAAGCATGTCAGGGGACATTGCCTTAACAGTTGCTTGTTCAACGCTTTCCTTTACAACTGGACGGTAGTTTACCGAAAGGTAATATACGGGACAAGTAAACTGGATGTGTTGCTTTCCAAATACAAGGTTAGCAAGTGGGTGACACAAAACTATAAGTTTTGAGCTAAAATTTTCAAATCTGAAACCCACTGTGACGATCGCTCCAAATCCATATGGACGAACACGTCATTCATTGATTTCATTGCGAGGTATTTGACCTCTATGTGATACATTTTGTAACATTGTATTCGTTTGAAAAGGTATTTCATAAATGAATATATAAATTCCAGGTTTTTAACATCTGATGATTCCTACGTATAGACAATCACCATTTAAATGGTTTACAATAATACATCTGTTGACAATACAGTCAAAATAAGATACATGGTAATGGTTTGGGGAATGCAAGTTTCTTGTATATAGCATGTATGACTCCAAGCACATATCTTGTATCACGTATAAGCAAACAGCGGAAGACTTCTAGAAACCTGAGAATAAACATGCTAACAAGTGTCAACACAAAGGTTGGTGAGTTCATAGTTTTAATATTACACATAGTCCGTATATCAATGTGGATTACAAAAGTTCAGTTGTTTTATTCAAAACGTTTTTCAATAGGTTTTACATAAAAGGTGGATCACAAGATTTCAGTTGTTTCATCCGAAACGTTTATCAATCGGTTCTACAAAATTGAGCACCCTGGTAACTAAACTTTAACGTTTATATAATTTGTACCCTTTGTATAATCATCTTAATAATACACGCAAACCAACGTGTACGCTTCTCAAATAGCATACGTCCGTTAAAAGGCTAGTGCTCTAGCTCGGACGGGGATATCAAGCCCTATGGATCCATATATAACTACTCGCGCCCACCAGTTCTTATAACCGGCAGTTACTAGTTACCAAAGCTAAGGGATTTTCGGTTTAAACTCAGTGTAGAATTTAGTATGTACTTGTATCCATTGCGTTTAAAATAAAGTGCATGTATTCTTAGCCCAAAAATATAGATTGCAAAAGCAATTAAAAAGGGAGCAATGAAACTCACGCAAATAAATATTGTATATCGGTTAATAAAGCATTTGCATGTATTCTCAGCCCAAAAATATATGTAAAAAGGGATCAAATGAACTCACACAAAATCAGTTTTAGTATTTGTATCCATTTAGTAAAACAGTTTATAAAACTGCGCATGTATTCTCAGCCCAAAAATATAATTTGAAAAAGGGATCATATGAAACTCACGCATATAAATATTGTATATCGGTTAATAAAGCATTTGCATGTATTCTCAGCCCAAAAATGTAGAGAGTAAAAGGGATCTTATGAAACTCACTGTTTAATATTGATATACAATATTGTAGGAAAGCATGTAGACGCATCGGAGATAATAAACACGAGGTTTGATTCACAAAAATACCCCCGAACATTACCCATAACCTCCTTGGCAATAACCCATATTTTCCTTAGCTCTAGCTCGCTCGGAAACTCGTTTTGAAAATTACTTGGACAGTACTCCGTCGTAATATTTTATGTACATTATTATTTTTGTATCGCAAAAATAATAATACTAATAATAAGATTAATAAGATTAATAATAATCTTAATAATAATAATAATATTAATAATAATAATAATAATAATAAATATTATACGGAGTAATATATATTTGTGTATGTGTGTTTGATTTTTCATTCGAGCAAAACACCTGAATTTATAGTACCTGGCCTGGAATCTGGAGTCATGCGACTCGCATGGAAATGGCCTTCTGGCCATGCGACTCGCATGAGGACCAGGGACAGCTCACATTGTTTTGGCTCCTAGCTTGTCGACATAATTAAATAATATATATATAATATATAATTTAAATTAATTAATTATATATTATATTTTATTCCCGTGCATAGTTGATTTGTAATTTTTGTTCCGATAAGTCGTACGTTGTTACTTGACTTATGTCCCGGTTCCGGTTTCTCGAATGTCCTTTCGTACGCTGAGAAAACTTGCATTTTACATTTCGTGACTCGTACCTTTGTTAAAATATAGCCTTAAATTATTCCTAAACTATACCACTCAAAGTATATCTTAAACTTTCGAGTATTTTAGTCATTTACTTCTATAAATCATCGTCTCACTATTTGTTAAAATACTTTCGAGTATTTTAGTCATTTACTGTAGCAATTCACTGTAGCAAAGTCAATTTTACTGTAGCAAATAGTGATTTTCGAAAACACTGTAGCATTTTGGGTACTGTAGCAATTTGAAAATACTTTATCAAATTAGTGTTTTACTGGTTCATCTTAAACGTTTTAGTTAACTTATCTAAATATCAATCAAATCAATAATCGAATGTTACTATCGTTTACTAAATAACTTGAAATCATATATATTTAATTAGATATATAAACCAATAAGTTTAATGTACGGTATTATGCAATTAAAACTTTGTTACGTTTTCAAGTTATAGTATATATATGTATCTATTTACATATAATTGTTCGCGAATCGTTGAGAAAATCGAAGGGTACTTGAATAGTTCAAAAATTTTGAGATTCAGTTTTACAGACTTTGTTTATCGTGTCGAAATCATTAATCCTTTAAAGATTAAGTTTAAATTTAGTCGCAAATTTTCGGGTCATTACACCCACCAAACCCACAAAAATATTTTGCAAACACCGGTAAAGGGTTATTCCGGAAAACTTATCTAGGGTAAAAACTAGATTTAATTTTCAAAAGATCAAATATTTTCATAAAGATCCAATTTCCTTAATGGATCTAAATTTTTATAGTCATGTGGGACTGTAAACCATATCGTTACTACCATTGTTCATACCGCCGTATAGAAATCACTGATGTACAAAGTGTGAAGAATAAAGAAGTGATTCTAGTATTTCAAGACGATATTGCTTGAGGACAAGCAACGCTCAAGTGTGGGAATATTTGATAATGCTAAAAACGAACATATATTTCATAGCATTATTCCTCAAGAAAGACAAGCTTTTAGTTGCAACTGTTCTATTTACAAGTGATATTCATTTAAATAATAAAAGGTGAAGACAAAAGACAGATTCGACGAATTGAAGACGCAAACGACCAAAAAGCTTAAAAGTACAAAAGACAATCAAAGAGGTTCCAATTATTGATAAGAAATGTCTCGAAATTACAAGAGTACAAGATTCAAAACGCAAAGTACAAGATATTAAATTGTACGCAAGGACGTTCGAAAATCCGGAACCGGGACCAGAGTCAACTCTCAACGCTCGACGCAACGGACTAAAAATTACAAGTCAACTATGCACATAAATTTAATATAATATTTAAATAATTCTTATAATTATTTATATATTATATAAATAAATAAAAACCGTCGGCAAGAAAGACTTCAAATTGTGTGAGCTGTATTTACAAACTCCGCGACTCGCGGAGTTTGAAGGCAAAAAATGCCGTGAGTCGCGGAGCCCCAAAGTCTGAAACTCCCTATAAAGCCAACCGAATTCTGATCATTTTTGATAACTTATATATCCATCTCTCTATCTATATCGTATATATTTATATTTATATTTTAATTTTAATTTTAATTTTAATCCTAATAATAAGGGTATGTTAGCGAATATTGTAAGGGTGTAAGTCAAAATTCTGTCCGTGTAACGCTACGCTATTTTTAATCATTGTAAGTTATGTTCAACCTTTTTAATTTAATGTCTCGTAGCTAAGTTATTATTATGCTTATTTAATCCGAAGTAATCATGATGTTGGGCTAATTACTAAAATTGGGTAATTGGGCTTTGTACCATAATTGGGGTTTGGACAAAAGAACGACACTTGTGGAAATTAGACTATGGGCTATTAATGAGCTTTATATTTGTTTAACTAAATGATAGTTTGTTAATGTTAATATAAAGATTTACAATTGGGCGTCCCTATAAATTACCATATACACTCGATCGGACACGATGGGCGGGGTATTTATATGTACGAATAATCGTTCATTTAACCGGACACGAGAATGGATTAATAGCCACTAGAATAATTAAAACAGGGGTGAAATTATGTACAAGGACACTTGGTATAATTGATAACAAAATATTAAAACCTTGGATTACACTCAGTCGACATCCTGGTGTAATTATTAAACAAAGTATTAAAATCTTGTTACAGTTTAAGTCCCCAATTAGTTGAAATATTTAACTTCGGGTATAAGGATAATTTGACGAGGATACTCGCACTTTATATTTATGACTGATGGACTGTTATGGACAAAAACCAGACGGACATATTAAATAATCCAGGACAAAGGACAATTAACCCATGTGCATAAAACTAAAATCAACACGTCAACCATCATGATTACGGAAGTTTAAATAAGCATAATTCTTTTATTTCATATTTAATTTCCTTTATTTTATATTTAATTGCACTTTAATTGTCGCATTTTATTTATTGTTATTGTATTTAATTGCACTTTTAATTATCGTACTTTTTAATTATCGCAAGTTTATTTTATCGCACTTTTATTATTTGCAATTTCATTATCGTTATTTACTTTACGCTTTAATTTAAGTCTTGTATTTATTCTTAATATTTTTACATTTGGTTTTAACTGCGACTAAAGTTTTAAAATCGACAAACCGGTCATTAAACGGTAAAAAACCCCCCTTTATAATAATAATATTACTTATATATATATTTGTATTTTTATAAAAGTAAACTAATATAGCGTTAAGCTTTGTTTAAAGATTTTCCCTGTGGAACGAACCGGACTTACTAAAAACTACACTACTGTACGATTAGGTACACTGCCTATAAGTGTTGTAGCAAGGTTTAAGTATATCCATTCTCTAAATAAATAAATATCTTGTGTAAAATTGTATCGTATTTAATAGTATTTCCTGCTAAAATTAATAGCTATTTTATATACACTCCGCTACCACATCACATATACCTTTTACCAGTAATATATGTATTTACTTCGTGATTCATCATAATTGTTTAACGACAAAATTTAGCATACAAGCATGCATAAATATATATACTCGAGCACTAGACATGGATACACAATTAATGTATAAAAGATGAAATATGAGTGCTTACGTATCAATATTGAGATTCAATATTGTAGGAAAGTACGTAGACGCAACAGAGATGATAAACACTAGATTTGATTCACAAATATACCCTCGAACATTACCCATAACCTCCTTGACAATAACCCATAATTTTCTTAGCTCTATCCCGCTCAAAAACCCATTTTGAAGGTGACACGCTCATAACCTTGTCGTAGTATTTTAGGTATATATACTACTAATAATAATATTATAATAAGATTAATAATAATAATATTAATCTTAATAATAATAATAATAATAATAATAATAATAATAATAATAATAATAATAATAATAATAATAATAATAATAATAATAATAATATAAAAAAATAAAAATACATAGGAATGAATCGAGCTTTTATAGTATGTGGCCTGCTACAGTACCTCATGCGATCGCATGAGTTTTCAGTGTTTTTGCCATGCAATCGCATGGCCGCCTTATCCTGTTTTTGTTTGCTAGTTCGCCGACATCAAATAGTGTTTTACTGTAGCAAACAGCGTTTACTGTAGCAAACAGTGTTTACTGTAGCAAATAGTGTTTTACTGTAGCAAATAGTGTTTACTGTAGCAAGTCGTTTTTCACCGTAGCAGTGTAGCTAAATACGGTTTCACTGTAGCAATAGTGTTTTACTGTAGCAAATAGTGTTTTACGGTAGGAAAGTCATTTTACTGTAGCAAATAGTATTTTACGGTAGGAAAGTCGTTTTTACTTGTACATATATATATATATACATACATATAATTGTTCATGAATCGTCGAGAGCAGTCAAATGTAATTTAATACATGAAACAGTTCTAAAATTTTAAGATTCAACTTCATAGACTTTGCTTATCGTGTCGGAAACATTAAATCATTTAAAGATAAAGTCTAAATTTGGTCAGAAATTTCCGGGTCATCACATTTAACATGGTTCATTGTTTTGAAGAGAAAAAAGGAAGGCAAAAGGACACATGTAGGAGCTAATGGTTCGTATGGAGCCAATGGGTTTGGTCAGTGTAGACGATAGAGATGCATGGGATATTTTTATTTATGAAAGATGGTGTTTGGATTAGTTTATTGTTCTTACTCTGCTGATACTAAGAGAATGAGAGTTACTCCAATATCTTCTTTTTATTTGGGATTTATATTTATGGATATTTGTATTGTATGTACGTACATATGTATACATTTTCATGTTTATATTGAGCCTTTTCGGTTTTATATACTTGTAATGTATATATTAGAGGGCAATGATATATTTTTCTAGTCGTATACAATCAAACAAGTTTTATAGTTTTTTTTTTTTTTTTTAAAGGCAAGCTTGTATCAGCGTATCATTTATTTCAACGACACTCATCATTTGCACACATACACACGCGCTTTCGGGCAGGAAACCCGAACCACACTCTGAGGATCCGACCCTTAAACCATCCCGAGGGGCAGGCGGGCCGGACCTTAGTCCCGGAGCGGGTCGGTAAAACCTTCCATTTGGGCCACCTTCAAGGAATATATTTCAATTCATAGAGCGGGTGACGAGGTTCGAACCCGAGACCTCTAGCCCTGCGAGTACACAAGTGTAACCGCGGTACCGCTGGACCGAAGATTCGTTGGTAAGTTTTATAGTGTTGTAATATAAAATATGTTTACAATACAACTAAGAATGATAATGTCCGAATCACTAAAAATTGTTATAAACGAGATAATTTGGTCCCAATCGAGCTTTCCAATCGAATGATCTTACGTTTCAAATTGAATGACATGAGTGATTGCTCTTTTATTAATTTAATTTGTTACTCATTTGCATCATGTACGATTGAAATCATATTAGAGGTGAAGAATTACTTTTTTCTTTTCAATAATACGTCATTAATATTGCATTAACCTATAATAGATGTCAAATTTTTGGCTTAATCTATACACTCTGTTACGTATGGATGTGAGCATAATTAATCTACGAGTGATTTTTCTTTCTTTTTCTCTTCTTATCTACCAGTGATTTTTCTTCCTTTTTCTCTTCTAATCATTCTATTATATCCATCAATAAGTTTTTAAACATATTAGTACTTGCATCTACTAATGTGAGACAAAACTTATTTTATACTTAAAGAGTTTGCTATTCATTTCTTTCATCCATCATCAATGTAAGACAAACAATCATATGAATTCTTCTAACCAAAATAAAAATATAACGAACAGTACATACTTCCATTATTAAATATAACTTCTTTTTTTTTTTTTTTTATCATTTTATATATGATATATGAATATATGATATGATAAATGGACGTATCAAATTACACGGACTACTAATTAAACTGATACATATGAAGGTTAATCAGAAATCAACACACGGACTACTAATTAAACTGATACATCATGTTCTTTAATTTCCCTGATCATTGGAATCAATTAGATCTCCTGGTATTCTTCAAAAGATATGGACAAGTGACGGATCTTTACATTCCGATCAGGAAAACGTTAAGGAATGGAAAAAGCTTTGGATTTGTTCGTTTCGCAGATATTGTTGATATAGATTACCTGCTCAAACGTTTGAATTCCATTAATCTTCACGGTCAATGGTTGAGGGCGTATAAAGCACATGAAAGAACAGGTAACTCCATAGGTACCGAAGCTCTACCATTCAAGCAGCCTGCTCAGCCTACATCCTCTCACTATATCCCACAACATAGCAAACCTAAACCAAAATATGCTCCCAAATCTACTGCCAACCGTGAACCCAAATCTCAGTATGTTCCTAAACCGGCTGTCAATACACAGAATGGCTCTACACATACTGATACAACTGATAAAGACAATTCTGTACCAGTGCAACAAAATCATACTAAAGATAATTCTGTACCAGTGCAACAAAATCACACTCACATTCCCCCTAACCCGGCCACTAAACCACGTCTGCTTGAATTGGAAGAAGAAGAACTGAACCAGCAGGTATTATCTAATGCAATAATAGGCGAAATTTTGAACATAGATTTAATTGAGGATTTTCCTGTTCTATGCACAGCAGAAGGCCTTTCAAAATTTAATATAAAATATCTAGGTGGGCTTGATGTTTGTCTAACTTTTGAAGATAAATGCACCATTGATAATATTCTTAGCAACGAAGACCATATTCTAAAACAATGGCTAAAGAATATTCGTCGTGTGCAATTGAAACCATTTCAATCGGCTAGGTTGTCTTGGCTTACCATTAAAGGTGTTCCCATCAGTTGTTGGTCAGAAAAGAACTTCAGGAAGATAGCGAATTGGTACGGTCCCGTTCTCGACACTTATAATTGTTCGTTTAATGGTAATCAAAATTTGGTTTGTGGTAAGGTTTTAGTTAAACTTTGGGGTCAAGAGGGTCTTATAAATACCTTAGTAAGTGTTAAAATCAAAGAAGAAGGTATATTTTATGTGCAAGTCATTGAGGATGTTAAAGGTATTGTGGAAATTGAGATGGAAGAATCGGATCCAAGTATTGATCTCACAGATTCAAATAGTAACCATGATATCAACAAAGACTCTTCGCCGGAAAACTCTGATGATGAAATTAACGATGACTGTGAAATGTCCCGTTCTTATTGATTAAAAAACGTTCCATATTAATTGATTTCGTTGCGAGGTTTTGACCTCTATATGAGACGTTTTTCAAAGACTGCATTCATTTTTAAAACAAACCATAACCTTTATTTCATAAATAAAGGTTTAAAAAGCTTTACGTAGATTATCAAATAATGATAATCTAAAATATCCTGTTTACACACGACCATTACATAATGGTTTACAATACAAATATGTTACATCGAAATCAGTTTCTTGAATGCGGTTTTTACACAATATCATACAAACATGGACTCCAAATCTTGTCCTTATTTTAGTATGCAACAGCGGAAGCTCTTAATATTCACCTGAGAATAAACATGCTTTAAACGTCAACAAAAATGTTGGTGAGTTATAGGTTTAACCTATATATATCAAATCGTAACAATAGACCACAAGATTTCATATTTCAATACACATCCCATACATAGAGATAAAAATCATTCATATGGTGAACACCTGGTAACCGACAATAACAAGATGCATATATAAGAATATCCCCATCATTCCGGGACACCCTTCGGATATGATATAAATTTCGAAGTACTAAAGCATCCGGTACTTTGGATGGGGTTTGTTAGGCCCAATAGATCTATCTTTAGGATTCGCGTCAATTAGGGTGTCTGTTCCCTAATTCTTAGATTACCAGACTTAATAAAAAGGGGCATATTCGATTTCGATAATTCAACCATAGAATGTAGTTTCACGTACTTGTGTCTATTTTGTAAATCATTTATAAAACCTGCATGTATTCTCATCCCAAAAATATTAGATTTTAAAAGTGGGACTATAACTCACTTTCACAGATTTTTACTTCGTCGGGAAGTAAGACTTGGCCACTGTTGATTCACGAACCTTAAGTTCCTTGGATAAACCTACTGGAAAAGAGAAAAATGGATCTAGCTTCAATGGATCCTTGGATGGCTCGAAGTTCTTGTATTAGAATGATAACCTACTGTAAGAAACAAAGATTTCTTGAGGTTGGATGATCACCTTACAAGATTGGAAGTGAGCTAGCAAACTTGAAAGTATTCTTGATTTTATGAAACTAGAACTTTTGGAATTTATGAAGAACACTTAGAACTTGAAGATAGAACTTGAGAGAGATCAATTAGATGAAGAAAATTAAAGAATGAAAGTGTTTGTAGGTGTTTTTGGTCGTTGGTGTATGGATTAGATATAAAGGATATGTAATTTTGTTTTCATGTAAATAAGTCATGAATGATTACTCATATTTTTGTAATTTTATGAGATATTTCATGCTAGTTGCCAAATGATGGTTCCCACATGTGTTAGGTGACTCACATGGGCTGCTAAGAGCTGATCATTGGAGTGTATATACCAATAGTACATACATCTAAAAGCTGTGTATTGTACGAGTACGAATACGGGTGCATACGAGTAGAATTGTTGATGAAACTGAACGAGGATGTAATTGTAAGCATTTTTGTTAAGTAGAAGTATTTTGATAAGTGTATTGAAGTCTTTCAAAAGTGTATAAATACATATTAAAACACTACATGTATATACATTTTAACTGAGTCGTTAAGTCATCGTTAGTCGTTACATGTAAGTGTTGTTTTGAAACCTTTAGGTTAACGATCTTGTTAAATGTTGTTAACCCAATGTTTATAATATCAAATGAGATTTTAAATTATTATATTATCATGATATTATCATGTATGAATATCTCTTAATATGATATATATACATTAAATGTCTTTACAACGATAATCGTTACATATATGTCTCGTTTAAAAATCATTAAGTTAGTAGTCTTGTTTTTACATATGTAGTTCATTGTTAATATACTTAATGATATGTTTACTTATCATAGTATCATGTTAACTATATATATATCCATATATATGTCATCATATAGTTTTTACAAGTTTTAACGTTCGTGAATCACCGGTCAACTTGGGTGGTCAATTGTCTATATGAAAAATATTTCAATTAATCAAGTCTTAACAAGTTTGATTGCTTAACATGTTGGAAACATTTAATCATGTAAATATCAATCTCAATTAATATATATAAACATGGAAAAGTTCGGGTCACTACAGTACCTACCCGTTAAATAAATTTCGTCCCGAAATTTTAAGCTGTTGAAGGTGTTGACGAATCTTCTGGAAATAGATGCGGGTATTTCTTCTTCATCTGATCTTCACGCTCCCAGGTGAACTCGGGTCCTCTACGAGCATTCCATCGAACCTTAACAATTGGTATCTTGTTTTGCTTAAGTCTTTTAACCTCACGATCCATTATTTCGACGGGTTCTTCGATGAATTGAAGTTTTTCGTTGATTTGGATTTCATCTAACGGAATAGTGAGATCTTCTTTAGCAAAACATTTCTTCAAATTCGAGACGTGGAAAGTGTTATGTACAGCCGCGAGTTGTTGAGGTAACTCTAGTCGGTAAGCTACTGGTCCGACACGATCAATAATCTTGAATGGTCCAATATACCTTGGATTTAATTTCCCTCGTTTACCAAATCGAACAACGCCTTTCCAAGGTGCAACTTTAAGCATGACCATCTCTCCAATTTCAAATTCTATATCTTTTCTTTTAATGTCAGCGTAGCTCTTTTGTCGACTTTGGGCGGTTTTCAACCGTTGTTGAATTTGGATGATCTTCTCGGTAGTTTCTTGTATAATCTCCGGACCCGTAATCTGTCTATCCCCCACTTCATTCCAACAAATCGGAGACCTGCACTTTCTACCATAAAGTGCTTCAAACGGCGCCATCTCAATGCTTGAATGGTAGCTGTTGTTGTAGGAAAATTCTGCTAACGGTAGATGTCGATCCCAACTGTTTCCGAAATCAATAACACATGCTCGTAGCATGTCTTCAAGCGTTTGTATCGTCCTTTCGCTCTGCCCATCAGTTTGTGGATGATAGGCAGTACTCATGTCTAGACGAGTTCCTAATGCTTGCTGTAATGTCTGCCAGAATCTTGAAATAAATCTGCCATCCCTATCAGAGATAATAGAGATTGGTATTCCATGTCTGGAGACGACTTCCTTCAAATACAGTCGTGCTAACTTCTCCATCTTGTCATCTTCTCTTATTGGTAGGAAGTGTGCTGATTTGGTGAGACGATCAACTATTACCCAAATAGTATCAAAACCACTTGCAGTCCTTGGCAATTTAGTGATGAAATCCATGGTAATGTTTTCCCATTTCCATTCCGGGATTTCGGGTTGTTGAAGTAGACCTGATGGTTTCTGATGCTCAGCTTTGACCTTAGAACACGTCAAACATTCTCCTACGTATTTAGCAACATCGGCTTTCATACCCGGCCACCAAAAATGTTTCTTGAGATCCTTGTACATCTTCCCCGTTCCAGGATGTATTGAGTATCTGGTTTTATGAGCTTCTCTAAGTACTATTTCTCTCATATCTCCAAATTTTGGTACCCAAATCCTTTCAGCCCTATACCGGGTTCCGTCTTCCCGAATATTAAAATGCTTCTCCGATCCTTTGGGTATTTCATCCTTTAAATTTCCCTCTTTTAAAACTCCTTGTTGCGCCTCCTTTATTTGAGTAGTAATGTTATTATGAATCATTATATTCATAGATTTTACTCGAATGGGTTCTCTGTCCTTCCTGCTCAAGGCATCGGCTACCACATTTGCCTTCCTCGGGTGGTAACGAATCTCAAAGTCGTAATCATTCAATAATTCAATCCACCTACGCTGCCTCATATTCAGTTGTTTCTGATTAAATATGTGTTGAAGACTTTTGTGGTCGGTATATATAATACTTTTGACCCCATATAAGTAGTGCCTCCAAGTCTTTAATGCAAAAACAACCGCGCCTAATTCCAAATCATGCGTCGTATAATTTTGTTCGTGAATCTTCAATTGTCTAGACGCATAAGCAATCACCTTCGTTCGTTACATTAATACACAACCGAGACCTTGCTTTGATGCATCACAATAAATCACAAAATCATCATTCCCTTCAGGCAATGACAATATAGGTGCCGTAGTTAGCTTTTTCTTCAATAACTGAAACGCTTTCTCTTGTTCATCATTCCATTCAAATTTCTTCCCTTTATGCGTTAATGCAGTCAAGGGTTTTGCTATTCTGGAAAAGTCTTGGATGAACCTTCTGTAGTAACCAGCTAGTCCTAAAAACTGGCGTATGTGTTTCGGAGTTTTCGGGGTTTCCCACTTTTCAACAGTTTCTATCTTTGCCGGATCCACCTTAATACCTTCTTTGTTCACTATGTGACCGAGGAATTGAACTTCTTCCAACCAAAATGCACACTTTGAAAACTTAGCGTACAATTCTTCCTTCCTCAATACTTCTAACACCTTTCTCAAATGTTCACCGTGTTCTTGGTCATTCTTTGAGTAAATAAGTATGTCATCAATGAAAACAATGACAAACTTGTCAAGGTATGGTCCACACACTCGGTTCATAAGGTCCATGAACACAGCTGGTGCATTAGTTAAACCAAACGGCATGACCATAAACTCGTAATGACCGTAACGTGTTCTGAAAGCAGTCTTTGGAATATCATCTTCTTTCACCCGCATTTGATGATACCCGGAACGTAAGTCAATCTTTGAATAAACAGACGAGCCTTGTAGTTGATCAAATAAGTCGTCGATTCTCGGTAGTGGGTAGCGGTTCTTGATGGTAAGTTTGTTCAACTCTCGGTAGTCGATACACAACCTGAATGTACCATCTTTCTTCTTGACAAACAAAACAGGAGCTCCCCACGGTGATGTGCTTGGTCGAATGAAACCACGCTCTAAAAGTTCTTGTAATTGGCTTTGCAGTTCTTTCATCTCGCTGGGTGCGAGTCTGTAAGGAGCACGAGCTATTGGTGCAGCTCCTGGTACAAGATCTATTTGAAATTCAACGGATCGATGTGGGGGTAATCCCGGTAATTCTTTCGGAAATACATCGGGAAATTCTTTTGCAATGGGAACATCATTGATGCTCTTTTCTTCAGTTTGTACTTTCTCGACGTGTGCTAGAACAGCATAGCAACCTTTTCTTATTAGTTTTTGTGCCTTCAAATTACTAATAAGATGTAGCTTCGTGTTGCCCTTTTCTCCGTACACCATTAAGGGTTTTCCTTTTTCTCGTATAATGCGAATTGCATTTTTGTAACAAACGATCTCCGCTTTCACTTCTTTCAACCAGTCCATACCGATTATCACATCAAAACTCCCTAACTCTACTGGTATCAAATCAATCTTAAATGTTTCGCTAACCAGTTTAATTTCTCGATTCCGACATATATTATCTGCTAAAATTAATTTACCATTTGCTAATTCGAGTAAAAATTTACTATCCAAAGGCGTCAATGGACAACTTAATTTAGCACAAAAATCTCTACTCATATAGCTTCTATCCGCACCCGAATCAAATAAAACGTAAGCAGATTTATTGTCAATAAGAAACGTACCCGTAACAAGCTCCGGGTCTTCCTGTGCCTCTACCGCATTAATATTGAAAACTCTTCCACGGCCTTGTCCATTCGTGTTCTCCTGGTTCGGGCAATTTCTAATAATGTGGCCTGGTTTTCCACATTTATAACAAACTACATTGGCATAACTTGCTCCAACACTACTTGCTCCGCCATTACTCGTTCCGACACCATTTGTTCCTTTCGTTCTATTAACCCCTGGTCCGTAGACCTCACACTTCGCCGCGCTATGACCATTTCTTTTACACTTGTTGCAAAATTTGGTGCAGAACCCCGAGTGATTCTTTTCACACCTTTGGCATAGCTGCTTTTGATTGTTGTTGTTGTTGCGGTTATTATTGTTGTTGGGATGATTGTTGTAGTTGCTGTTGTTGTTGTTGTTGTTGTTGGGCCGTTTGTTGTAGTTGCGATTGATGTTGCGATTGTTGGGATAATTGTTGCGATTATTGTTGTAATTGCTGTTGTTGTTGTATTGGTGATTCTTATCACCGTTTTCCTCCCACTTTCTTTTGACTTGCTTCACATTGGCCTCTTCAGCAGTCTGTTCTTTAATTCTTTCTTCAATCTGGTTCACTAGTTTGTGAGCCATTCTACATGCCTGTTGTATGGAGGCAGGCTCGTGTGAACTTATATCTTCTTGGATTCTTTCCGGTAATCCTTTCACAAACGCGTCGATCTTCTCTTCCTCATCTTCGAATGCTCCCGGACACAATAGGCACAATTCTGTGAATCGTCTTTCGTACGTGGTAATATCAAATCCTTGGGTTCGTAACCCTCTAAGTTCTGTCTTGAGCTTATTGACCTCGGTTCTGGGACGGTACTTCTCGTTCATCAAGTGCTTGAATGCTGACCACGGTAGTGCGTACGCATCGTCTTGTCCCACTTGCTCTAGATAGGTATTCCACCATGTTAACGCAGAACCTGTGAAGGTATGCGTAGCGTACTTTACTTTGTCCTCTTCAGTACACTTACTTATGGCAAACACCGATTCGACCTTCTCGGTCCACCGTTTCAATCCGATCGGTCCTTCGGTTCCATCAAATTCCAAAGGTTTGCAGGCAGTGAACTCTTTGTAGGTGCATCCTACACGATTTCCTGTACTGCTAGATCCAAGGTTATTGTTGGTATGTAGCGCAGCCTGTACTGCGGCTATGTTTGAAGCTAGAAAAGTACGGAATTCCTCTTCATTCATATTCACGGTGTGTCGAGTAGTCGGTGCCATTTCCTTCAAAATAGTTAAATGGAACAAGTTAATCATACAGAATATTAAGAGTAGTTAATAGTATTTCGTAGCATAATATGAACTCATTTATAAAAGCTTTTTCTTCATATTAGCGTTTTATAAGTTTAAATTCGAGTAGTACCTACCCGTTAAGTTCATACTTAGTAGCTAATATACAATTCAACTACTACAATTCTATATGAAAAACTGATTGTAATAATATTTCGCGTTCAAACTTTTATACAATATTTTACAAACTTACAATACCGCTTATTTTACATAAAGCATGAAATATAGCACACAATAACTTTGATACAAGATGGTTGTGAAGACAATTCTAGCTAGTACACAAGTCGTTCGGCAAAGGCAATAAAGACACGTAATTCATACGTCCAGAAACAAGTCATGCATTCTGGTTTTACTAGGACTACTTCCCATCCTTGGTCTTGTGCAACATAACCGTTATGGCCGTTGATAAGACAGCGTGTTGTAACGTCATCAAAGGGACGAGGGTTACGTAATGTCCAACAGTCCCGTAATAATCTAAAAACCTCATTTCTTACCCCAATTACCGACTCCGTCACTTGTGGAAACGTTTTGTTTAATAGTTGTAGCCCGATGTTCTTGTTCTCACTTTGGTGAGAAGCGAACATTACTAATCCGTAAGCATAACATGCTTCTTTATGTTGCATGTTAGCCGCTTTTTCTAAATCACGAAGTCCAATATTCGGATATATTGAGTCAAAATAATTTCTTAACCCGTTGCGTAAAATAGCATTTGGGTTCCCCGCAATATATGCGTCAAAGTAAACACATCGTAACTTATGGGTTTCCCAATGTGATATCCCCCATCTTTCAAACGAAAGTCTCTTATAAACCAAGACATTCTTGGAACGTTCTTCGAATGTCTTACAAACTGATCTCGCCTTAAATAGTTGTGCCGAAGAATTCTGGCCGACTCTAGACAAGATTTCATCAATCATGTCTCCGGGTAGGTCTCTTAAAATATTGGGTTGTCTATCCATTTTGTGTTTTTAAACTGTAAAATAGACAAGAGTTAGTTTCATAAAGAAATACTTATTAATACAAGCAATTTTTACATATATCATAAAGCATAAGAACACTATATTACATATATTACACCACACGAATACAACTATCTTATTCCGACTCGCTCGTTTCTTCTTCTTCGGTTTTGGTTCGTTTTGCCAAGTTTCTAGGGATATATGATGTTCCCCTAATACGAGCCGTAATTTTCCACATTGGTTTAGAAAAACCTGGTGGTTTAGAGGTTCCCGGGTCATTGTTACAACTTAAGGACTTCGGGGGTTGACGATACATATAAAGTTCATCGGGGTTGGAATTAGATTTCTCTATTTTTATGCCCTTTCCCTTATTATTTTCTTTTGCCTTTTTAAATTCAGTTGGGGTAATTTCTATAACATCATCGGAATTCTCGTCGGAATCCGATTCATCGGAGAATTGGTAATCCTCCCAATATTTTGCTTCCTTGGCGGAAACACCATTGACCATAATTAACCTTGGTCGGTTGGTTGAGGATTTTCTTTTACTTAACCGTTTTATTATTTCCCCCACTGGTTCTATTTCTTCATCCGGTTCCGATTCTTCTTCCGGTTCCGATTCTTCTTCCGATTCCGCCTCTTCTTCCGGTTCCTCTTCGGGAACTTGTGAATCAGTCCACGAATCATTCCAATTTACATTTGACTCTTCATTATTATTAGGTGAGTCAATGGGACTTGTTCTAGAGGTAGACATCTATCACATAATATCAAACGCGTTAAGAGATTAATATATCACATAATATTCACATGTTAAAAATATATAGTTTCCAACAAAATTTGTTAAGCAATCATTTTTCAAGTAAACACGGTCGAAGTCCAGACTTACTAATGCATCCTAACAAACTCGATAAGACACACTAATGCAAAATTCTGGTTCTCTAAGACCAACGCTCTGATACCAACTGAAATGTCCCGTTCTTATTGATTAAAAAACGTTCCATATTAATTGATTTCGTTGCGAGGTTTTGACCTCTATATGAGACGTTTTTCAAAGACTGCATTCATTTTTAAAACAAACCATAACCTTTATTTCATAAATAAAGGTTTAAAAAGCTTTACGTAGATTATCAAATAATGATAATCTAAAATATCCTGTTTACACACGACCATTACATAATGGTTTACAATACAAATATGTTACATCGAAATCAGTTTCTTGAATGCGGTTTTTACACAATATCATACAAACATGGACTCCAAATCTTGTCCTTATTTTAGTATGCAACAGCGGAAGCTCTTAATATTCACCTGAGAATAAACATGCTTTAAACGTCAACAAAAATGTTGGTGAGTTATAGGTTTAACCTATATATATCAAATCGTAACAATAGACCACAAGATTTCATATTTCAATACACATCCCATACATAGAGATAAAAATCATTCATATGGTGAACACCTGGTAACCGACAATAACAAGATGCATATATAAGAATATCCCCATCATTCCGGGACACCCTTCGGATATGATATAAATTTCGAAGTACTAAAGCATCCGGTACTTTGGATGGGGTTTGTTAGGCCCAATAGATCTATCTTTAGGATTCGCGTCAATTAGGGTGTCTGTTCCCTAATTCTTAGATTACCAGACTTAATAAAAAGGGGCATATTCGATTTCGATAATTCAACCATAGAATGTAGTTTCACGTACTTGTGTCTATTTTGTAAATCATTTATAAAACCTGCATGTATTCTCATCCCAAAAATATTAGATTTTAAAAGTGGGACTATAACTCACTTTCACAGATTTTTACTTCGTCGGGAAGTAAGACTTGGCCACTGTTGATTCACGAACCTTAAGTTCCTTGGATAAACCTACTGGAAAAGAGAAAAATGGATCTAGCTTCAATGGATCCTTGGATGGCTCGAAGTTCTTGTATTAGAATGATAACCTACTGTAAGAAACAAAGATTTCTTGAGGTTGGATGATCACCTTACAAGATTGGAAGTGAGCTAGCAAACTTGAAAGTATTCTTGATTTTATGAAACTAGAACTTTTGGAATTTATGAAGAACACTTAGAACTTGAAGATAGAACTTGAGAGAGATCAATTAGATGAAGAAAATTAAAGAATGAAAGTGTTTGTAGGTGTTTTTGGTCGTTGGTGTATGGATTAGATATAAAGGATATGTAATTTTGTTTTCATGTAAATAAGTCATGAATGATTACTCATATTTTTGTAATTTTATGAGATATTTCATGCTAGTTGCCAAATGATGGTTCCCACATGTGTTAGGTGACTCACATGGGCTGCTAAGAGCTGATCATTGGAGTGTATATACCAATAGTACATACATCTAAAAGCTGTGTATTGTACGAGTACGAATACGGGTGCATACGAGTAGAATTGTTGATGAAACTGAACGAGGATGTAATTGTAAGCATTTTTGTTAAGTAGAAGTATTTTGATAAGTGTATTGAAGTCTTTCAAAAGTGTATAAATACATATTAAAACACTACATGTATATACATTTTAACTGAGTCGTTAAGTCATCGTTAGTCGTTACATGTAAGTGTTGTTTTGAAACCTTTAGGTTAACGATCTTGTTAAATGTTGTTAACCCAATGTTTATAATATCAAATGAGATTTTAAATTATTATATTATCATGATATTATCATGTATGAATATCTCTTAATATGATATATATACATTAAATGTCTTTACAACGATAATCGTTACATATATGTCTCGTTTAAAAATCATTAAGTTAGTAGTCTTGTTTTTACATATGTAGTTCATTGTTAATATACTTAATGATATGTTTACTTATCATAGTATCATGTTAACTATATATATATCCATATATATGTCATCATATAGTTTTTACAAGTTTTAACGTTCGTGAATCACCGGTCAACTTGGGTGGTCAATTGTCTATATGAAAAATATTTCAATTAATCAAGTCTTAACAAGTTTGATTGCTTAACATGTTGGAAACATTTAATCATGTAAATATCAATCTCAATTAATATATATAAACATGGAAAAGTTCGGGTCACTACAGACTGGCCGCTGGAAGGTAATAATCATAATTCCAACGAAAAAGATCAAGGGTCTAAAGTTTTTGCCACGTCAGATAATTTTTTTGATATAAACGATGAAAGGAATAAGCATAAACCTACCACTCCAGTTAATGTTAGTGACGACACCGGCTCCTCAATTCCCCAGAATAATGAAGCTGATATTCAAAATGGGAAAACGAATGGTACTGTAATTGAAGAATCTTCTAACGAGGTTTCCACCAATGATTCGACTCCCTCTCCCACAGATCATAACTCAAATCAAGATAGAACCCATGATCCAAGCCCAAATGAACCTACTTTTCCTGTCAAAGTCACGGCCCAGAATAGCAAGGCTGACCCAAACGAAAAATTGGGCTTGGCAAACTCATGTTTTGAAAAAGATTTTACCACGTTCATATTTAACTCTGGAATTAGCAAACCGTCTGTTGAAAAATCACCTGATCAGTGTTATGCTCCTAAAGATCACCCATGTAAAAAGCGTAAAACCTCAAGTAAATCTTCAATTGAATCTTGGACTAACATTAGAAATTGGAATGCTTCATCCAAATTCTTAAACGTCAAATCCCTTGCAAGAAGACCAAGAAAGAAACATTCGGTTCGTAGGGCTGTTTCAAATTCCAGATTGAGTCAGAAAAGCGATAAGGGTCATCAATCACTCTCTGAAAAGTCTTTAAATTGCGAGGAGGTCGGTGATATCTTGGGCTTGACGAGGAAAAAAGCTTCTAACAGGAACTAAGGTACACTCTTTAGGTACTTTCATAACTTTCGTGTTCTTTTTTAATTTTATATAATGAAGATACTATCTCTCAACATTAGAGGCTTGGGGTATGATGATAAAAAGAAATTCAATTGGTTTAAAAAAATTTGTTTTCAAAATAAACCTAACATAATTGCTTTGCAAGAAACTAAAGTAGATAAAATTTCTGAACAATGGATTGAAAAAATTTGGGGAAGCTGTGATTATCTCTATGCCTTTAAAAAATCAAAAGGGAATTCGGGTGGGATTCTAACGGTTTGGGATCCGAATATTTTTAAGGCTAACCAAGTTGTCGAACGAGAGTCCTATATTGCGATAAAAGGACATTGGCAGGATATAGGTACCGAGCTCATATTGATTAACACTTATGGTCCTCAAGCTGAAAAGGATAAAAAAGTCATGTGGAATGATCTTTCGGAGGCAATGAAATATGATAATGCTATGTGGGTTATTTTTGGGGATTTCAATGAGGTCAGGTTTGCAACTGAAAGAAAAAATACCGAGTTTTGTGAAAGGAGAGCCAGAATGTTTAATGACTTCATCAAAGATAATTCTCTCCTCGATTTACCTCTTGGAGGTAGAACTTATACTCGCATTAGTGATAATGGTACAAAATTCAGCAAACTCGACAGATTTTTGGTTTCGGAGCAATTCATCCAACAATGGCCGAATGCGAACGTATTGGTTCTTGACAAGAAACACACTGATCACTGCCCTCTGCTACTAAAAGATGGTGACATAGATTTTGGACCAAAACCGGTTAAAGTTTTTGATGAGTGGCTGAAACAAAAAAGAATCTTATGATGTGATAAAAGCCGCATGGAATTCAAGCATCAACTCTAATAGACCCGACATTGTTTTTCGAGAAAAACTAAAGATTGTCAAGAAAGATCTTCGAAAATGGTTTTCTACATCTTACGGTAAACTAAATGTCGAAATAGAGGAATTATCGAATGCCATAAATGATTGGGAAAAGAAAGCAGAAACGTCCGATCTTAGTGAGGAAGATTTAGGTAATTGGATGAAAGATCGAGATCTTCTCGCGCAAAAAGAGAATACGCAAATTGAGATGCTCAAACAAAAAGCAAGATTTAAATGGGCATTAGAAGGAGACGAAAACAGCAAATTCTTCCATTCCTACATCCGGCGGCAGCACCACAAAAATAACATCCATGGAATCAACAAAGCTGGGGTATGGACTTCTAACCCGACTGATACTAAAAATGAAGCTTTTAATTTTTTTCAGGGTCTTTTCGAGAAATCCAATTCCGAGGGATGGATGCTTCATAATTGGGACGGTTCTAAACTTGAAGAAAGCATGGCCGAATCTCTTGAGTCTAGATTTTCAGAATCAGAAGTGCTAGAAGCTATCAAGGGGTGTGGAAAAAATAAAGCCCCCGGGCCAGACGGATTCAATATTCTTTTCTACACTCTATTCTGGGATATTATTAAGGGAGACCTTTTAAAGGCCATTCATTGGTTTTGGGAATCGGAGCAAATTTCTAACGGGTGTAATGCGTCCTTCATCACTCTTATCCCAAAGGTTAAAGATCCTCTCAACTTTTCTCATTATCGTCCTATTAGCCTCATCGGTAGTTATTACAAAATCCTTTCAAAACTGCTTGCAAACAGAATTAGAAAATTCATTCCGAGGCTAATAGGTGATGAGCAAACCGCCTTTATTTCTAATAGATATATTTTAGATGGCGTTCTAATTGCTCTTGAGTCAATTGATGATCTCAAATCTAGAAATCAAAAGAGTTTTATATTTAAAGTTGATTTTGAAAAAGCTTTTGATTGTCTAGATTGGGACTTCCTTTGCGCCATTATGAATTTGATGGGTTTCGGGTCTAAATGGGTAAATTGGATAAAATCATGCCTTACCTCCACCTCTATCTCGGTCTTAGTAAACGGAGCACCAACCGACCAATTCTTCCCCAAGAGAGGAGTAAGACAAGGAGATCCTCTTTCTCCCTTCCTATTCATTCTTGCGGGTGAAGGTTTAAACCATCTCCTTAAGATTGCTACAAATAAAAAATTAATTAGTGGTGTCGAGGTTGGAAATGATAAGGTCATCGTATCACACCTTCAATATGCGGATGACACTATCATTTTCGGCAAATGAAATAAAAGTGAAGTTAGAAATATTTTGAAAATACTTAAATGCTTTGAAGATTTATCGGGTCTTAAAATCAATCTTAATAAAAGTTGTGTATATGGAATCGGTACGTCAAGTGTAGAACTATCTTGTATTGCCAATTGGTTTGGGTGTAAGGAAGGCTCGTTCCCGTTTAATTATCTTGGTCTTCCAATCGGTGCTAATTTAAAGTGTTATAAAAATTGGTCTCCCATTTTTGATAAATTTAAAAAACGGCTTTCCGATTGGAAAGCTAAATCTATCTCTTATGGCGGTCGGTTAATGATAATGCTAAAAACGAACATATATTTCATAGCATTATTCCTCAAGAAAGACAAGCTTTTAGTTGCAATTGTTCTATTTACAAGAGATATTCGTTTAAATAATAAAAGGTGAAGACAAAAGACAGATTCGACGAATTGAAGACGCAAACGACCAAAAAGCTCAAAAGTACAAAAGACAATCAAAAAGGTTCCAATTATTGATAAGAAACGTCTCGAAATTACAAGAGTACAAGATTCAAAACGCAAAGTACAAAATATAAAATTGTACGCAAGGACGTTCGAAAATCCGGAACCGGGACCAGAGTCAACTCTTAACGCTCGACGCAACGGACTAAAAATTACAAGTTAACTATGTATATAAATATAATATAATATATAATTAATTATATTAATTATATATATATTATATTTATAAATAAAAAAACCGTCGGCAGAGAAAAACTCCAAGGACTGAGCTGTAAAAGTAACCTCCGCGACTCGCGGAGTTTGAAGAGGTTTTCACCGCGAGTCGCGGAGCCCCAAATTTCGACTCTGGCTATAAAGCAAACCGAATTCTGATCAAAATTCATATCTTTTTCTTCCTCATTCATACGTAAAATTTATATTTATATTTATAATTTATATTTTAATTTTAATTATAATTCTAATAATAAGGGTATGTTAGCAAATGTTGTAAGGGTATAAGTCGAAATTCTGTCCGTGTAACGCTACGCTATTTTTAATCATTGTAAGTTATGTTCAACCTTTTTATATTAATGTCTCGTAGCTAAGTTATTATTATGCTTATTTAAAATGAAGTAATCATGATGTTGGGCTAATTACTAAAATTGGGTAATTGGGCTTTGTACCATAATTGGGGTTTGGACAAAAGAACGACACTTGTGGAAATTAGACTATGGGCTATTAATGGGCTTTATATTTGTTTAACTAAATGATAGTTTGTTAATATTAATATAAAGATTTACAATTGGGCGTCCCTATAAATTACCATATACACTCGATCGGACACGATGGGCGGGGTATTTATATGTACGAATAATCGTTCATTTAACCGGACACGGGAATAGATTAATAGCCACTAGAATAATTAAAACAGGGGTGAAATTACATTCAAGGGTAATTGGTGTAATTGTTAACAAAGTAGTAAAACCTTGGTTTACACGCAGTCGATAACCTGGTGTATTCATTAAACAAAGTATTAAAACCTTGTTACAATTCGAATCCCCAATTAGTTGGAATATTTAACTTCGGGTATAAGAATAATTTGATGAGGACACTCGCACTTTATATTTATGACTGATGGACTGTTATGGACAAAAACCAGACGGACATATTAAATAATCCAGGACAAAGGACAATTAACCCATGGGCATAAAACTAAAATCAACACGTCAAACATCATGATTACGGAAGTTTAAATAAGCATAATTCTTTTATTTCATATTTAATTTCCTTTATTTTATATTTAATTGCACTTCTAATTATCGCACTTTTATTTATTGTTATTTAATCGCACTTTTAATTATCGTACTTTTTAATTATCGTAAGTTTATTTTATCGCACTTTTATTATTCGCAATTTCATTATCGTTATTTACTTTACGCTTTAATTTAAGTCTTGTATTTATTTTATATTTTACATTAGGTTTTAACTGCGACTAAAGTCTTAAATCGACAAACCGGTCATTAAACGGTAAAAACCCCCTTTATAATAATAATATTACTTATATATATATTTGTATTTTTATAAAAGTAAACTAATATAGCGTTGAGCTTTGTTTAAAGATTTCCCTGTGGAACGAACCGGACTTACTAAAAACTACACTACTGTACGATTAGATACACTGCCTATAAGTGTTGTAGCAAGGTTTAAGTATATCCATTCTATAAATAAATAAATATCTTGTGTAAAATTGTATCGTATTTAATAGTTTTTCCTAGTAAAATATAAACTATTTTATATACACCTCGCATAACATCAAGTATTTTTGGCGCCGCTGCCGGGGAACTATCTTAAAAGCCGGAAGCGCAACGCTAATATATAAAAAAAAAAGATTTTTAGTTACTTTTATTAAAAGTCGTTTTTGTAAAAATATGTTTTAAAAATTCAAAAATATAAAAAGAAAAACAAAAATATATGTATTTTTAAGATTTTGTTAAATATTTAAGTTTTATAAGTTTCTTTATTTTTATTTTAGTTTATAAAAATATAAGTTTTATTTTAAAATCTTTTATTTATTTAAAAACAGAAAACAGAAAATAAAAAAAAAATAAAATAAAATAAAGAAAAACGCGTAAAAATTCAAACCTGTCAGCTGAATTCTGGAACCCCGCGAGATGCAATAAATGCCGCGACTCGCGGAGCCTTTCTGACAGGCGACAAAAAACCCTAAACCAGCATTAATTACGGGTTTTAATTAATTATTATTATTATTTAAACCTAATTATTATTATTATTATTATTAGTTTTATTTTAAGATTTACTTTTTATTTAATTTGTTTTATTTAGTATTAATTAGTTTAATTAATTTGTAAAATTAGTAGTTTTATTAAATAAATAATATAAAAATAATAATTTTATAAAAATTGTACTTTTTACAACTTTTTGTATATTTTTATATTTTGTCCATTTTTAATCATTGTAGCGTAATATTTGTATTTTTAGCTCATATTTAATTTTAAACTTAGTTTTTGCTATAGTTATTTTTACTCCTAGATTTTTAGGCTTTGCCGTAGAATTCCTTAAGTGCTTTTTCTTTAGACTAAGATTTAGGTGCTTTAGAATTTTGCGACGCCTTTTTAAGTTTTAGTTTCTTTTTAAGTTATTTCCATTTGGAATTTAGTTTTTCCTGTAAGCTTTAATATTTTTAGACACCTTTTACTATGTATCAATTATCATTCCAATTAGTAATTTCAATTTGCGATTATAATTTTAAGTTAGTTGTAGTAATAAGGTTAGGTTAGTCAAGTATTTTTAAGTTTTTATAAGTTTCTTTTATTTTTCCGTCACCTTTTATTTTTCAACCATTTTTTTTCTTTTTCTACCTTTTGCGACGAACTCTTTTTCTCTCTTATTTCTCGCTATTCTAGTTTTTAGGACTTAGAATTTTTTCTACTTCTTATCTAAATTTCTTAAAATTACGAAAATTTATTTTGAGTGGTTAAATTGATAGACATCAAAATTTTCTGGTTCGTAGTAATAGTTGGATTTGTACGTGGACCGGGTTATTGGAGCCAAACAGTCCTCAATTATATTGAGACCAAACGAATCCTGCCCCTCTGCTGCATCTTTTGGCTATTCAAAACGTGGGCAAAATCAGAAAAGTCTATTAATTGGATAACTTATTATAATTTTTCTTTCCTTTTTAAAAACTAATAGGATATTCAGTGAATGCACCGAGCAAGACGTTCATCACCTTTTGTACGTTCACCACCTGTAACTAGATCAAGACATTTAGCAAATATAACCGCCGTTGATTTTTCTTTAGAATCGTCATCCAGTCAACCAAGTACTTCAGTTCAAATTTCCGATAATCCATTTTTTGAACCCAACCTCACAATTGAGAATCCAGAAAATATTCAGGAACGGTTCGTAGATCCTGAACCACTAAACTTTCCTCCGGAACCACCAATCATTCAAACAGAGATTGTTGAGGAACGAACCATTAAATCAGAATCATCTAGTGATACCGATTCAACAAATTCAATTATGGAGAATCTGGAACCTTTAAGTATGGAAGACCGAATGAGAGCTAAACGCACTGGCCAAGGTCACGCAATTACTCATCCAGACATTAATGCGCCAGATTATGAAATCAAAGGACAAATTCTACACATGGTGACTAATCAATGCCAATTTAGTGGTGCGCCGAAGGAAGATCCAAATGAACATCTACGTACCTTTAATAGGATCTGCACACTATTTAAAATCCGAGAAGTGGAGGATGAACAGATATATCTCATGTTATTTTCCTGGACTTTAAAGGGAGAAGTCAAAGATTGGTTGGAATCGTTACCTGAAGGGGCGATTGATACATGGGATGTTTTAATTGACAAATTTCTTAAACAATTCTTTCCTGCATCTAAAGCCGTAAGACTTCAAGCAGAAATTGTTACGTTCACACAGAAGCCAAATGAAACTCTATATGAGGCGTGGACAAGATATGGAAAGTTGTTAAGAGGATGTCCGCAACATGGTTTAGACACCTGTCAAATAGTACAAATATTCTACCAAGGATGCGACATCACTACAAGGAAAGACATAGATATAGCAGTTGGTGGTTCTATTATGAAGAAAACCGAAACTGATGCTTACAAAATTATTGATAACACTGCTTCCCACTCGCATGAGTGGCACCAAGAAAAAGATATCATTAGATCATCTAAAGCAGCTAGAGCCGATTCTAGCCATGACTTAGATTCCATTTCCGCAAAGATAGATGCTGTGGAAAGACGAATGGAAAAGATGACTAAGGATATTCACTCAATACGAATTAGTTGTGAGCAGTGTGGAGGACCACATTTGACAAAAGATTGTCTCAGTATTGAATTAACAATGGAACAAAGAGAGAATATTTCATACATAAACCAAAGGCCTGGAAATAATTATCAGAATAATTATCAACCGCCAAGACCGATTTACAATCAGAACCAGAATTATAACCGAAATATTCCATACAACAACCAACAAGGTCCTAGCAATCAACAAGTATCCAATAATACTTATAATCAGCAAAGACCGAATTTTCAAAATAAACCACCACAACAAACCGATGATAAAAAGCCGAATTTAGAAGATATGATGACGAAGCTAGTTGAAACTCAAACACAGTTTTTCACATCTCAAAAACAAACTAATGAACAAAATGCTCAAGCATTTAGAAATCAACAAGCTTCTATTCAAAATCTGGAACAAGAAGTGAGTAACCTAGCAAGGTTAATAGGTGAAAGAAAACCGGGAAGTCTACCTAGTGATACAAATGCTAACCCCCGGAATGAAACAGCTAAAGCTATTACCACAAGAAGTGGTACAACACTTAAACCACCTGAAATACCTGTAACTTCTGATGAAACTATTCCTACTCCACAAGAACCACAACCTGATCAAGATAAGGAAAAAGAACCGGTAGTTGAAAAAGTTAATGAAGATAACACAGTTAAGGATAAACCTTATGTTAAACCATACCAACCACCACTTCCTTACCCGAGTAAAATGAAGAAAGAAAAACTTGAAGCCGAGCAATCCAAATTCTTGGATATGTTTAAACAGATAAATGTAAATCTTCCTTTCATTGATGTGATTTCAGGAATGCCTAGATATGCTAAATTCTTGAAAGATCTAATCTCAAATAGAAAGAAAATGGAAGAACTCTCGGCTGTTACTATGAATGCTAATTGTTCAGCAGTGCTGTTGAATAAGATACCAGAAAAACTATCTGATCCAGGAAGTTTCACAATTCCATGTTTTCTGGGTAGTCTTAGTTCAATAGAAGCATTGGCAGACTTAGGTGCTAGTATAAATCTAATGCCGTATTCACTATACGCTAAACTAGACCTTGGAGAATTGAAACCAACCAGAATAAGCATACAACTAGCCGATAGATCAATAAAATATCCTAGAGGGATAATGGAGAACATGCTAGTTAAAGTTGGTACTTTAGTATTTCCAGTAGATTTTGTTGTTCTGGACATGGAAGAAGATTCTCAAGTTCCTCTCATATTAGGAAGACCATTCTTAAACACGGCTAAAGCAATGATAGACGTGTTCGGTAAGAAACTGACCCTAAGTATAGAGGATGAGAGTGTTACCTTTTCAGTTGATAGAGCAATGCAACAACCACAATCTGCAGATGATACATGTTATTATATTCAAACTATAGATGCACATGCAGAATTATTAGAAGAATTTCCAGAATTACAAGGAACAGGAGAATGTTCTTTAGGAGAAGGTAATGAACCAATTGATGAAGCTAAAATGTTAGCTACACTTATAGCTAATGGATATGAACCAACAACAGAAGAAATTCAAATGCTAAAAGAAGAAGACAGATATCGATATAAATCATCGATAGAAGAACCTCCGAAATTAGAGTTAAAGCCACTTCCAAACCATTTGGAATACGCTTATTTACATGGTGAATCTGAATTACCTGTAATAATATCGTCTTCTCTTACTGAAAATGAGAAATCACAACTCATTTCTGTGTTGAAAGCTCATAAACCAGCCATTACATGGAAGATTCATGATATTAAAGGAATAAGTCCTTCGTATTGCACACATAAAATCCTTATGGAAGAAGGTCATAAAACGTATGTGCAACGCCAACGAAGACTAAATTCTAATATGCAAGATGTAGTTAAGAAAGAGATTATTAAACTGCTAGATGCAGGTTTAATTTATCCAATCTCTGATAGTCCATGGGTAAGCCCAGTTCAATGCGTGCCTAAGAAGGGTGGCATGACTGTCATTACAAATGAGAAAAATGAGCTTATTCCTACTAGGACTGTAACAGGATGGCGTGTATGTATTGATTATAGAAAATTAAATGACGCCACCAGAAAAGATCACTTTCCCTTACCTTTCATAGATCAAATGTTGGAAAGATTAGCCGGAAATAGTTACTATTGTTTTCTAGATGGATTTTCCGGATATTTTCAAATTCCAATAGCACCCGAAGATCAAGAGAAAACCACATTCACGTGCCCTTATGGTACTTTTGCTTACAAACGCATGCCATTTGGACTTTGTAACGCCCCTGCAACCTTTCAAAGGTGTATGATGGCGATTTTTCATGACATGATAGAAGAATGCATGGAAGTTTTCATGGATGACTTTTCAGTCTTCGGTGATACATTTAAATCATGTCTAGTTAATCTGGAACGAATGCTAATTAGATGCGAAAAATCAAATCTAGTACTTAATTGGGAGAAATGCCATTTCATGGTTAAAGAAGGCATCGTTCTTGGACATAAAATTTCAAAAGAAGGAATTGAAGTGGATAGAGCTAAAGTAGATGTAATTGCTAAACTTCCACATCCCACCAATGTTAGAGGAGTTAGGAGTTTTCTAGGGCATGCCGGTTTTTACCGACGTTTCATAAAAGATTTTTCTAAAATTGCCACTCCTATGAATAAACTCCTAGAAAAGGATGCGCCATTCATCTTTTCAGATGAATGTATCAAATCTTTTAATATTCTTAAAGAAAAACTCACTAATGCACCGATCATGATAACACCAAATTGGAATGTACCATTTGAACTAATGTGCGATGCAAGTGATTTTGCAATGGGAGCCGTTTTAGGACAAAGGATTGAAAAACGATTTCAACCTATATATTATGCTAGTAAGACGTTACAAGGAGCACAAACGAACTATACAACTACTGAAAAAGAACTCCTTGCTATTGTCTTTGCTTTTGACAAATTTCGATCATATCTCGTTCTAGCAAAAACGGTGGTCTATACCGACCATTCTGCTCTTAGATACCTATTTTCAAAACAAGATGCTAAACCAAGATTAATCCATTGGATCTTACTCTTACAAGAGTTTGATATTGAAATCCGAGATAAAAGAGGAGCAGAAAATCTCGCCGCTGATCATCTTTCTCGTCTTGAAAATCCCGAATTAGAAGTTCTAAATGAATCGGCCATACAAGACAACTTTCCTGATGAATATCTATTGAAGATAGATTATAAAGAAATCCCATGGTTTGCAGACTATGCAAACTACTTAGTTTGTGGATTCCTTGAAAAAGGATTATCGTACCAAAGACGAAAGAAATTCTTCAGTGATATAAAACACTATTTCTGGGAAGATCCACATCTGTTTAAAAGTTGTCCCGATGGAATAATACGCCGATGTGTATTTGGAGATGAAGCAAGTAAAATTTTAAACCATTGTCACACAGGACCAACAGGAGGGCATTATGGGCCTCAACTAACAGCAAGAAAAGTTTATGAAGCTGGATTCTATTGGCCTACAATTTACAAAGACGCACACCTTCTTTGCAAATCTTGTGATGCATGTCAAAGGGCCGGAAAAATAAGTCAACGTGATGAAATGCCACAAAATGTCATCCAAGTATGTGAAGTATTTGACATTTGGGGTATTGACTTTATGGGTCCATTTCCAAAATCTAATAATAATCTATATATACTCGTAGCCATTGATTATGTATCTAAATGGGCGGAAGCACAAGCTCTCCCAACTAACGATGCACGAGTTGTAGTCAATTTTTTAAAACGTCTTTTTGCAAGGTTTGGAACACCGAAAGCTTTAATAAGTGATCGGGGTACTCATTTCTGTAATAATCAACTTGAGAAAGTTAAAAGATATGGAGTAACTCATAAAATCTCCACCGCATATCATCCACAAACAAGTGGACAAGTTGAAAATACCAACCGAGCTTTAAAACGTATTCTAGAGAAAACCGTAGGATCAAATCCGAAGGAATGGTCCATTAAATTGGAGGATGCACTCTGGGCTTTTAGAACAGCCTACAAAACTCCAATTGGAACCACACCTTTTAGACTTGTTTATGGAAAAGCATGTCATCTTCCAGTAGAAATTGAACACAAAGCATTTTGGGCTTTGAAAACATGTAATCTTGATTTACATGAAGCCGGACGTCTACGATTAAGTCAACTAAATGAATTAGAAGAATTAAGACATGAAGCATACGAAAATTCGTTAATCTATAAAGAAAGAACGAAGAAATGGCATGATAAAAGAATCAGAAGTTCAAAAGAATTTAAAGAAGGAGACAGAGTTCTTCTTTTCAATTCACGATTCAAGCTATTTCCTGGAAAATTGAAATCAAGATGGTCTGGACCATTCATAGTCAAAAGAGTTTTCCCATACGGAACGATAGAATTAATAAATTCAAATGGGATAGAATTTAAAGTTAATGGTCACAGAGTTAAACATTACATACATGGTCCGATGGAAGTCGACAACGAAGTTAATCACAATTTCGACACCACAGCTAACTAAGTGTGGGGAGAATCAAGTCTTTAAAGGATAATATGTATTTCTGTTAGAGTTAGATTGTCTGTTTTCGTGTAGTTCTCGAAAATGGAACCCGAATGGTCTTTCCCTAGCAGACCCTAAAGAACTAGTCTTCTCCCCCCATTCTGAATTTTTATTTTTTTTAGGTTTTTACGAAATGAAGACTGCCTGTGAACTAAACCATGGTCTAATGCTACACGCTTTGATCACTAAACGTAATAATGACATACTCCCGAGTGAAATAGTATCAGTAATCAGAGAAAGAATGGACGGAGTTAGAAAAGAATCCAGATGCGAAGATAATAAGTTACAATTTGGTAAAGGAAAATCAAAATCCGCAGCGAAAAGAAGAGCACGACACCTAGAACGATGTCACAAATGCGGAAAATGGTCACATGGAGGTAAATGTTCAAATAATCAAACCTATTCAAATACCGAATTTGTTACTTTATGCAGAGACGGACCGTTCATATGTTTAGAAGAAAAGACACTGAATGCTCGAGGTTACGCCTATGTAGCCATGGAAAACCAATTAAACCGAATATCTTATGAATGGAATAGATCATATAACTAAGAAATCTATTTCACAGGTATGTCTGTACAGTTTTTAGTTTTTATTTTTATTTTTAACCTTTTGATAATAAACGCTAATTTGTTCGCTAAAAAGTATTAAATTGGTATTAAATAAAATTAGGTTTGGCGACCGAAATTATTGATATCATTCAAAAATTTATTACATCACTGCGAAATTTAACGTTTATTCTTAAGGTATAAATATCTTTAATCAATCAACCCAAAATATTTCAAAAATTCGTCATGAGTTAAATTAGGTCTTGGAACCGAAATTACTTTACCGAAAAGAGGGGCGCATACTTTTGATAATATTTGATTGATTAAAGTGGGATAAAAAGACAAAAAGATTTTTAAATTTATTTTTACCATGTTTTTAAAATTAATATTTAAATCTTAAATTAATATTGTAAACTTTGTAAAAACAATATATTTAAAATATTTGAAAAATTAATATAAATTTTTAATTTTATGCATTTCAAATTTTAAGTTTGGTGTGAATTTTTAATTTTTAAAATATAAAATTTTAATTTTATGCATTTTAAATTTTGAGTTTGGTGTGAATTTTTAATATTAATTTTGAATTTTATATTTAAGTTGTGTGAATTTAAAAACAAAAATTTACTTTATCTCATTAAGTTAAGAATATGATTTTTAAAATTCGTCGTAAGTTGAAGACTAGGTCTTTGAACCGAAATTGCTTTATCCAAGGGAGGGACGAGAACTTTTATTATCATTATTTTTAATCTTTTTGATTTAAAGTATGCCAAAAACATTAAAAAACCCAAAAATCTTAGCTTTTAAAACAATCGCTACAAAAAGACAAATTTTAAAATTTTGTCGAGAGACGGACTAGGACATCGATCCGAAACGACCTCGTCCTAAATAACAAGGGAAACAAAATTTTAAAATTAATTTCTTAATTGTTTTCAAAAGTTAATGATTATAAAAAAAAAAAAAAACTCCGCGAGTCGCGGAGTTTGAAGTGTATTTTGCCGCGACTCGCGGAGGTACCGAAAATCAGAAAAAAAAATAAAAAGAGCTGAACGATCAGTACACTCCACAACTCAAAAACACAGCGAATTTCACAGCGAAAAAACCCGGAAAAACCCGAGAAAAAACCCCAAAAATCACAATTTTTAACCGTTAATCACCAAATCTTTTGCTAAAATCATGTTGAGAAGGATGCTATCTAAGAATTACTCAAGAAAAACGGTAAATTTCTACACCTAAACACCATTTAATCCGAAATTTGGTGTTCTTGAGCTATTTTTTCCCCCAATTTGATTTTGATGCTTTTTAGTGTAATTATGCTTAAATTGTTTATGTATTATGCTTGTATAACCTAGATTGATGCTGTTTAACATGATTAGAAGCCTTAAACTTCAAATTTTGAATAATCTAGGGTTTGTGTTCTTGAGCAATTTGGGGCTTTTTGATATAAACAGGTTATGGCCGATTTTTGTCATGAATTGTTGCTAAATTGAGTAGTGTAACATGTCTAGGTAGTTAAATGATCCAAACTTTGAGCCTAAACATGATTTTGAGAATTAAAGTGGACTTTTTCAAATCTAAAATTCATGAACTTGATTTTTGAAAGATAATGCCATTTGAGACTTGTTTGATTGCTAGTAATGATTATTTTGACATGTTATTTGAGTTGAATGCTTATGAACTTGGCGAACATTTTCGTATATGCTTATTTGAAAAAGTGTAGATTTGATAAAAATGTGAAAATGAGCTTAAGTTTGATATAAATTGATAATGTCATTGTAATTATTTTGATTGATGATTTTGCTGACACTAATGCATATTTGGATGCACAAAAATTGTGTTTGATGTGTTTTGCAGAATGAAAGGGGTGAATCTTCATCCCAAGCCCGCAATGCTCCTGCTGAGAATTTGGAACAACAGGAGGTGGATAACTACTACAAGCAGGATGTACCTCATCCAGTCATGACCTTTTCCGATATGCATTTGGAAGAGTTGCACCCGAACCTGAGATTTGACAGACTTTGGATAGATTATCCAAAATATCAACGGGGTTTGCATACTCTTCATTCTAAGGTTGTTGAGGTACCGAGGGTTATAGAATGGGGACCCTTAGAAGCTGTAGAATTGGCCGGGCCAATTAGGGAATTACTTGTACAGAGGTATGGTAATTCTTCTTTTAATGACTGGATATGTTTATTCACCATACGTAGACCTGTATATAAAGTATGGTGTGAAGAATTGTTATGTAGTATAGAGTTGAATGATCGGGTAGCTAGTTTAACCGATCGTTCTTTTATTAGATTTTTGTTAGGCGGTTCGATGCGCCACATGTCTTTACTGGACATGGCTCAGGCTTTACGTATATATACGCCTGAGGAGTTAGCGTCTGCCGATTGTAGAGGATTGATACTAAACGGTAGAAAGATAGATGAGAATTTTGATACACACAGTGTGTGGAGTCAAATGACAAGCCATCACCGTTTCAAAGGGGGAAATTACTCTTATTTGGATGTAGATAGAGCCGAATTAAGAGTGATACATAGGTTTTTAGCTAATTCGATTACACAAAGGGGTAAGAACAAAGAAAAAGTAAATGAACAGGATTTGTTTTACCATATGTGTATTCGAGACCCACAAAGCGCTGTAAGTATACCATATTGTGTGGGTTATTATTTATCAGCTATGGTTCGGGGGATGCGACCACATAGCATAATAGGAGGTGGTATTTTTATTACTTTGATTGGTGAATATCTCGGTGTGGATATAAGTCGGGGGGGATTATTACTAGAAGAGCCGGAACCCCGCGATACTATAGGTTTAAATGTATACCATGGTGCGAAATTTTTGAAGAGGCGAAATAACGCCGCAGTACGATACCATGGTAGACATCCACAGGTGGAGAGAAACCAGCAGCAAGGTAATGTAGGAGGGGGGAATGAGATGCAAGAAATGCATAGGTTTATAGCTTCTCAGGAATACGAAAATGCTAGACAGAGAGCATTTGAAGATTGGCAAGTTCATCAGAACCAGATCATAGCTCATTGCCAACATATAGGTAGAAACTATATTCCTACACCGAAACCCATCTTCCCTCCTTGGTCTATAGAGATGCAGCCACCATATCCTACGTATGACCCTGCCGAAGCATTCTATAGCACTTATGGTTATGCCTGGAACCCCTATTGGTACCAATATCATCCTTAGTATACTTATTATTTTTTATTTATTTATTTATTTTGTAATTTGTAATTATTGATAAATTTAATACTGTTGTTAATATTGTAATCATTTTTTATAATTATCTAACTTTTATTCTTAGATTTTAATAATTTTTGAATGTGGGGTAATATACCAAACTTCAAAAATATGTATATATGTTTGCAGTTTATCTTATGTACACAACAGGGTAAAACAACGCATTTTCAAAGACTGGCATTAAGTTCAGCAAAAGCAACTAATTTTGACGACAAGATGCAAAATATATGTGAAATAACAACAAGACGGAATGAACAAATGATGTGCACCATTTATCATTCAGCAAACAAACGCCAATATATTTGGAAACTTTGGTAAAAATTTAATCATTTTCACACAAATCACCCTCAATAATTTAAATTGTTACTGATTTCTTGCAAATGAGGGCATTGCAAGATCTTAAGTGTGGGAAGGGGTTAAATTCTTTCGGATTTTAAAATTTTTTACTTTATACACTTGGTTACCATTAAAAATACTAGTAAAACAGTAGTTGTATTAGAATCTAGTGCTCTCTGATAAAAAAGAACAGCCCTAGTCTTATATACTGACTACCCAATTCTAGTAAAAATTTTCAATTAAATGAATTCAAATCATGTTTATACATATTTATGAACGATAAAACTAGGTTTTAACACCGAAATTATTGTTATCTCAGAAAGAACATAAATTAAGAAACAAACTAAAATGTCAAAATTCATTTAAAATGGAATAGAGGACGATAAAAAGAAAAATAAAAAGCCAAGTGTGGGAAAATTTACCAAGTTATTTTAAACATATGTCACATATATCTGTAACAAATAACTGAAAATACTTTTGCTTTGGACTAAACTAAACTGTTTTACCCGATGAAAGAAAAGAAGAGATGGATCTACATGATGAATCAATTCCATCATTAAAAGGAAGTAAAGTCTTCCGAAAAAGAAACGCGCTTCTTGATTTAGGTCATGAAGTTGTCGTCCAGACCAGCTGTAGGTTGACGAAAAATCTAGAAAAGTCATCACTAAAATCAGCAGGAAATCCACGGACCTCAGCATTAAACAGGGTCGCCAAGTGGTCAGATTTATCCTAACCATGAGAAGGATTTATCTCGTATAATGGGGGGGCACCATGCAAATTAGCTGGATAAGACTAATGAATCAGATCCCCAGAAAGGATAATCTCCTTAAAGATTAAAAATCAGCTTTTAAGACTGATATTACTCAATCCTAGAGATTGACCTTAAAGATTGAGAATTCAAACTCATGGAATTCAATGATATCTAAACTCGAGCTTAAACGAGAAAATATTTTGATCAAAATTACAAACCGATTTGTTTTCTGAAAACCCTATTTTTAATGCGTTCATTACCATTGAACGTAAAATCCTAGGAATTCACCTGGAATTCATTAGGTCACCTGAACCAAATCGGGTGTCAACCGTAAGAACGGTGGTTGCATAGCATGGTCAAAGACAGGACCTTGTGCCAGGCCGAAAAATTATAAGGGTGAGCTTTACTATTGCTCCTACCAAGGATAGTAATTGCGTCCGACACGTTATAGACCATAATCAAAAGCATGTCACGGGACATTGCCTTAACAGTTGCTTGTTCAACGCTTTCCTTTCAACCGGACGGTAGTTTACCGAAAGGTAATATACGGGACAAGTAAACTGGACGTGTTGCTTTCCAAATACAAGGTTAGCAAGTGGGTGACACAAAACCGCAAGTTTTGAGCTAAAATTTTCAAATCTGAAACCCACCAAACCCACAAAAATATTTTGCAAACACCGGTAAAGGGTTATTCCGGAAAACTTATCTAGGGTAAAAACTAGATTTCAAAAGATCAAATGTTTTCATAAAGATCCAATTTCCTTAATGGATCTAAATTTTTATAGTCATGTGGGACTGTAAACCATATCGTTACTACCATTGTTTATACCGCCGTATAGAAATCACTGATGTACAAAGTGTGAAGAATAAAGAAGTGATTCTAGTATTTCAAGACAATATTGCTTGAGGACAAGCAACGCTCAAGTGTGGGAATATTTGATAATGCTAAAAACGAACATATATTTCAAAGCATTATTCCTCAAGAAAGACAAGCTTTTAGTTGCAATTGTTCTATTTACAAGAGATATTCGTTTAAATAATAAAAGGTGAAGACAAAAGACAGATTCGACGAATTGAAGACGCAAACGACCAAAAAGCTCAAAAGTACAAAAGACAATCAAAAATGTTCCAATTATTGATAAGAAACGTCTCGAAATTACAAGAGTACAAGATTCAAAACGCAAAGTACAAAATATAAAATTGTACGCAAGGACGTTCGAAAATCCGGAACCGGGACCAGAGTCAACTCTTAACGCTCGACGCAACGGACTAAAAATTACAAGTTAATTATGTATATAAATATAATATAATATATAATTAATTATATTAATTATATATATATATTATATTTATAAATAAAAAAACCGTCGGCAGAGAAAAACTCCAAGGACTGAGCTGTAAAAGTAACCTCCGCGACTCGCGGAGTTTGAAGAGGTTTTCACCGCGAGTCGCGGAGCCTCAAATTTCGACTCTGGCTATAAAGCAAACCGAATTCTGATCAAAATTCATATCTTTTTCTTCCTCATTCATACGTAAAATTTATATTTATATTTATAATTTATATTTTAATTTTAATTATAATTCTAATAATAAGGGTATGTTAGCAAATGTTGTAAGGGTGTAAGTCGAAATTCTGTCCGTGTAACGCTACGCTATTTTTAATCATTGTAAGTTATGTTCAACCTTTTTATATTAATGTCTCGTAGCTAAGTTATTATTATGCTTATTTAAAACGAAGTAATCATGATGTTGGGCTAATTACTAAAATTGGGTAATTGGGCTTTGTACCATAATTGGGGTTTGGACAAAAGAACGACACTTGTGGAAATTAGACTATGGGCTATTAATGGGCTTTATATTTGTTTAACTAAATGATAGTTTGTTAATGTTAATATAAAGATTTACAATTGGGCGTCCCTATAAATTACCATATACACTCGATCGGACACGATGGGCGGGGTATTTATATGTACGAATAATCGTTCATTTAACCGGACACGGGAATGGATTAATAGCCACTAGAATAATTAAAACAGGGGTGAAATTACATTCAAGGGTAATTGGTGTAATTGTTAACAAAGTAGTAAAACCTTGGTTTACACGCAGTCGATAACCTGGTGTATTCATTAAACAAAGTATTAAAACCTTGTTACAATTCGAATCCCCAATTAGTTGGAATATTTAACTTCGGGTATAAGAATAATTTGATGAAGACACTCGCACTTTATATTTATGACTGATGGACTGTTATGGACAAAAACCAGACGGACATATTAAATAATCCAGGACAAAGGACAATTAACCCATGGGCATAAAACTAAAATCAACACGTCAAACATCATGATTACGGAAGTTTAAATAAGCATAATTCTTTTATTTCATATTTAATTTCCTTTATTTTATATTTAATTGCACTTCTAATTATCGCACTTTTATTTATTGTTATTTAATCGCACTTTTAATTATCGTACTTTTTAATTATCGTAAGTTTATTTTATCGCACTTTTATTATTCGCAATTTCATTATCGTTATTTACTTTACGCTTTAATTTAAGTCTTGTATTTATTTTATATTTTACATTAGGTTTTAACTGCGACTAAAGTCTTAAAATCGACAAACCGGTCATTAAACGGTAAAAACCCCCTTTATAATAATAATATTACTTATATATATATATTTGTATTTTTATAAAAGTAAACTAATATAGCGTTGAGCTTTGTTTAAAGATTTCCCTGTGGAACGAACCGGACTTACTAAAAACTACACTACTGTACGATTAGGTACACTGCCTATAAGTGTTGTAGCAAGGTTTAAGTATATCCATTCTATAAATAAATAAATATCTTGTGTAAAATTGTATCGTATTTAATAGTTTTTCCTAGTAAAATATAAACTATTTTATATACACCTCGCATAACATCAGTTAACCCTCATCAAAGCTGTCCTAACTAGCCTTCCACAATACTATTTTTCACTCTTCAAAGCCCCGGTACGTGTTCTAAATGAATTAGAAAAAATGAGGCGCGATTTTTTCTGGGGGGGATCCTATGATGAGAAAAAAATGGCTTGGGTCAAATGGGACCAAATTCTTTTACCATACGAATTTGGTGGTTTAAATGTCAACTCTTTAAAATTAAAAAATCTTACCTTATTAACAAAATGGTGGTGGCATTTTCTGAACAACGATAACTCTTTTTGGGTCCGAATTATAAAAAGCATCTATGGTGATAACGGTGGGTTGGGTTGTTTCTTTCCCTCGGTCATTTGTAATTTGAAAAAATTTGCGGGTCGAACATGGTTCAATATTATCAATATCGAACACACCCTAAATAAGTTAGGGTGTAATATTGCTAATGCTTTTGTCAAAGATGTAGGGAACGGAGCTGACACGCGTTTTTGGAAGGATAAGTGGATAAGTGACAGAGCGCTCTGTGATTTGTATCCTAGGCTTTTTAGACTAGAAGTGGACAAAGACGTCTCTATTCGGGATCGCGTTACCAAATCAGATTCTGGCATTATTTTCTCCTGGGTTTGGAATTCTTTACCTAAATGGAGGGCTGCTGATGAATTGCTTTCCATCACCGATTCTATCGAACACTACACTTTTTCTAGTAACCAATCCCCAAGTTGGGTCTGGAAACACAGTCCGAATGGCAAGTTCTCCACGGATAATCTCATGCAATTATTGAATTCGTTGTCTGCTGTTCCTATCGGTTCGAGAAATCCTACTGTTCTTAACCCCTTAGTGCCGCAAAAAATTGGAATCTTTATCTGGAGGATGAATCAAAATAAACTCCTCGTCTGATCAGAACTTGATAAAAAAAGTATCGATCTTCACTCTGTCCGGTGTCCGGTATGCGACGATGACATTGAAACTCTTCTTCATTGCATTCTAAAGTGCTCCAATTCCATCGACATTTGGAATAAATTACAAAAATGGTGGAATCTAGACCTCCTTAACATCTCATGCTTATCTGATATCGCAAATGCTTCGAACCCCCAGCTTAACTCAAATCTTGGCATCTCTCTTTGGCGATCGGTTGTTTGGATCACTAGTTATTACATATGGCTACATCGAAACGATCGTGTTTTTGGAAAAAAACATTTAAGCAACCCAAAAATAATATCCGAGATTCAATCTAAGAGCTTCGAGTGGATAAATAGCCGTTGGAAGAAAGGCAATCTAGTTTGGCAAAAATGGTTAACCAATCCGAGATGGTTTGACGCTAACCCTACTAAAGTTGGCATTGGTTAATATTCAGGTTTTTTATGCCGGAGTCTTTCGTTTTTCGTCTTGGCCAGGGCTAAGAGGTGTAGAGTCATTTGCTTTGTCGCTGTAGTGTTACGGTACTGCAATTTGGCTTCTACTCCTGCTTGTCTTTTCAAGTTGTCCCTTCCTTGGCGAATCTCGTTAGATGAAGGCTTTTTCCTGAAATATATATAACCAATCGAGTCTTACCATTTTTTCTTTACATAGCATTTTTTTTTTCCCTCTGTATAGCGCATGTTTGTTTTCGAGTTTGTTTCTTTATTTTAGTCGAGTGCTTTTGCTCATGATTGTTAGTGTAGGTTTGTTGAGATTCTGTATATGGTCTTCGGACCTCCTTATTTCTTTTTAATAATAATTGTTGGCTTTTCAAAAAAAAAAAAAAAAAACATACATGTTATCGGTGTTATTTTAAGACTCCGTAGTACGTATACGTAACTATATTAAATTCTCAACTCCAGAACTGTCAAAAAAATAGATTTGGGCTTTATTCTGTATTCCCAGTTTCCCACTCATGTCCCAATCAGGTTGGGCTTAATATTTACCTTAATAGAGTTACAAACTTATAACTTGATCATGAATCTCATTATATTGTTCAACTGTTAAGTTATCTTTTTTTCTCTTCATGAATCTACATTATATTGTCATTTTTCTAACACAATCATATATACCAAATTTCAAATTAACAACATGATGTATATGAAAACAAAAGCTTTTATTCGGTTGTCATTAATGGTTTTCATGTTCCGAATGCAAATTATTGACTTATTGTACGTATGTATTTAAGCTTAATTTTTTTTTGGACGAGAATAAGATTTAAAACCAGAAAAACTTACATTAACATTGTAGACGTACTATGGACCTTAGATCAAACGTATTAACCTAGATTAACGGCGGAAACAATAACTAGGGCGAGTCGAATACTTGATTAACTATCGGGATCAATCTAACCAACGAATAGTTGATATAATCGATGCCTAGAGCCTTGTATTCGGTTGGGGATTGGTCTGGGATGGTAAACACAGAGTAATACGACGGCAATAGGGTTTATGGTGTGTAACCTAACAATGAACCACAAAACTCGTATATATATATATTTCCAGTGACCATCGGCCGTGGTCTGGGACCTACGGCCGATGGTGAGAGTCCCTCGACCGATGGTCCCTACCATCGGTCGATGGTCTGAGCAGCCAACCAACTGCTCTTAACCATTTCACGACATTATACTAAGCAATTCAAATACAAAGTATTAATGACGATGTTCATACATGACTGAAATACGAAATACAAAACTAATAGAACTTATTACATAATAGAACTCGGGATTATGCACCAACAAACTCCCCCTAAGACCTAGTTCTATCTCAAAAATCTTCAGTCATCATTTACCTCATTCGTACGGATCGATTACCAAGTTGTTCAAGTAGCACAGCTTAGCTACTTTCATATACTGTTCAGCCTGTACCCTGTTCTCACAACGATAGAGCATACGATTGTAATACAATGTAAAAATATCAGCCTCAGTACAATTTCTTAACCAAATCGGATCCAACACACGAATGCAATCAATATCATCTTCTTTCAGCATATCCAAAACAATCACAGCTTCTTCAGAACGATCATCATAAAATCACCATCTGAATCTCCGACTCCAATTTTGCGGCAATTTCCTCAATGGTACCTTCTTCATAGTCTTTGTCCGCTTGTACTTCACAATTCTTCGAGATTCACCAGTTCTAGGATTAACTTTGAAACTAATCCTAGGAAATTGTGGCCTAAAACCTTCCCAATTCTTTGAATTAAAAGCTATTCAAATCTTCTTCACCAGCAACGAAGATCGATCGTTCATTCCACAATACAACATTCTCAACCTGGCAATCTGCATTAGCTCAAAGTACGGTAGTGACTTGAATTCGTGACCATGTTTGAAATAATCAATGCCAAATTCTCGCTTAACTGCAAACATGTTGAATTCTTCAATGTAAGCCCAGGCTAGAATTCTTCCTTTCGCACTCTTTCTCAAATTTATCATCTTTAAGTACTTTGGCTCAAGCTTCGGTTTCTTACAGTACTTTCTGATTCTCAATATATCACGCCAATCAGCTTCTAACTTCTCGACAACTTCATCATTATACTTAACCGGCAAGAAACCTTCAGGCAAAACCTTCGTTCTTTCTTTTTCTTTACACCTTCTATTCAAAATCTCATCATCAGTTCTAAACAACTCCTCAAAACCCGGAAGATCTTCATTCTTATCATTACTATACATAGAAAAATCTTCATGTGTAACATCTTCAACTAAACCATCTACATCCCCATCATCGAGATCTTCAGAAATCTCAGGGCCAAAAGAATCATCCTCTGACGGAGGATCATCGGAATGTGCGTCAGCAGCTTTAGCTTCTTCTTACTCTAGACGCACCATTTCGTCCAGCTCAGCTCTAGTGAAGTTGTGAGGGATCTCTCCCTCTTCTAAATTATCATAAACAACAGAATGCTTGAGCTCATCCTGTTTAGAAAAGAAATCACTAAAACTATTGTAGTGACCCGAACTTTTCCATGTTTATATATATTAATTGAGATTGATATTTACATGATTAAATATTTCCAACATGTTAAGCAATTAAACTTGTTAAGACTTGATTAATTGAAATATGTTTCATATAGACAATTGACCACCCAAGTTGACCGGTGATTCACGAACGTTAAAACTTGTAAAAACTATACAATGACATATATATGGTTATATATATATAGTTAACATGTTTTTATTATAAGTATGTATCTCATTAGGTATTTTAACAATGAGTTATATACATAAAAATGAGACTATTAATTTAAGAAATTCGAAAACGATATATATAACGATTATCGTTATAACAACGTCTTACTAGGTACATATGAATCATATTAAGATATTGATACACTTGATTAATTATGTTAAATTATAAGTAAATATATTATTAAGTATATTAACAATGAGTTACATACATATAAACAAGACTACTAACTTAAGGATTTCGAAACGAGACATATATGTAACGATTATCGTTGTAACGACATTTAAATGAATATATATCATATTAAGATATATTAATATATCATAATATCATGATAATATAATAATTTAAAATCTCATTTGATATTATAAACATTGGGTTAACAACATTTAACAAGATCGTTAAACTAAAGGTTTCAAAACAACACTTACATGTAACGACTAACGATGACTTAACGACTCAGTTAAAATGTATATACATGTAGTGTTTTAATATGTATTTATACACTTTTGAAGACTTCAATACACTTATCAAAATACTTCTACTTAACAAAAATGCTTACAATTACATCCTCGTTCAGTTTCATCAACAATTCTACTCGTATGCACCCGTATTCATACTCGTACAATACACAGCTTTTAGATGTATGTACTATTAGTATATACACTCCAATGATCAGCTCTTAGCAGCCCATGTGAGTCACCTAACACATGTGGGAACCATCATTTGGCAACTAGCATGAAATATCTCATAAAATTACAAAAATATGAGTAATCATTCATGACTTATTTACATGAAAACAAAATTACATATCCTTTATATCTAATCCATACACCAACGACCAAAAACACCTACAAACACTTTCATTCTTCAATTTTCTTCATCTAATTGATCTCTCTCAAGTTCTATCTTCAAGTTCTAAGTATTCTTCATATATTTTACAAGTTCTAGTTACATAAAATCAAGAATACTTTCAAGTTTGCTAGCTCACTTCCAATCTTGTAAGGTGATCATCCAACCTCAAGAAATCTTTGTTTCTTACAGTAGGTTATCATTCTAATACAAGGTAATAATCATATTCAAACTTTGGTTCAATTTCTATAACTATAACAATCTTATTTCAAGTGATGATCTTACTTGAACTTGTTTTCGTGTCATGATTCTGCTTCAAGAACTTCGAGTCATCCAAGGATCCGTTGAAGCTAGATCCATTTTTCTCTTTTCCAGTAGGTTTATCCAAGGAACTTAAGGTAGTAATGATGTTCATAACATCATTCGATTCATACATATAAAGCTATCTTATTCGAAGGTTTAAACTTGTAATCACTAGAACATAGTTTAGTTAATTCTAAACTTGTTCGCAAACAAAAGTTAATCCTTCTAACTTGACTTTTAAAATCAACTAAACACATGTTCTATATCTATATGATATGCTAACTTAATGATTTAAAACCTGGAAACACGAAAAACACCGTAAAACCGGATTTACGCCGTCGTAGTAACACCGCGGGCTGTTTTGGGTTAGTTAATTAAAAACTATGATAAACTTTGATTTAAAAGTTGTTATTCTGAGAAAATGATTTTTATTATGAACATGAAACTATATCCAAAAATTATGGTTAAACTCAAAGTGGAAGTATGTTTTCTAAAATGGTCATCTAGACGTCGTTCTTTCGACTGAAATGACTACCTTTACAAAAGCGACTTGTAACTTATTTTTCCGACTATAAACCTATACTTTTTCTGTTTAGATTCATAAAATAGACTTCAATATGAAACCATAGCAATTTGATTCACTCAAAACGGATTTAAAATGAAGAAGTTATGGGTAAAACAAGATTGGATAAATTTTCTCATTTTAGCTACGTGAAAATTGGTAACAAATCTATTCCAACCATAACTTAATCAACTTGTATTGTATATTATGTAATCTTGAGATACCATAGACACGTATACAATGTTTCGACCTATCATGTCGACACATCTATATATATTTCGGAACAACCATAGACACTCTATATGTGAATGTCGGAGTTAGCTATACAGGGTTGAGGTTGATTCCAAAATATATATAGTTTGAGTTGTGATCAATACTGAGATACGTATACACTGGGTCGTGGATTGATTCAAGATAATATTTATCGATTTATTTCTGTACATCTAATTGTGGACAACTAGTTGTAGGTTACTAACGAGGACAGCTGACTTAATAAACTTAAAACATCAAAATATATTAAAAGTGTTGTAAATATATTTTGAACATACTTTGATATATATGTATATATTGTTATAGGTTCGTGAATCAACCAGTGGCCAAGTCTTACTTCCCGACGAAGTAAAAATCTGTGAAAGTGAGTTATAGTCCCACTTTTAAAATCTAATATTTTTGGGATGAGAATACATGCAGGTTTTATAAATGATTTACAAAATAGATACAAGTACGTGAAACTACATTCTATGGTTGAATTATCGAAATTGAATATGCCCCTTTTTATTAAGTCTGGTAATCTAAGAATTAGGGAACAGACACCCTAATTGACGCGAATCCTAAAGATAGATCTATTGGGCCTAACAAACCCCATCCAAAGTACCGGATGCTTTAGTACTTCGAAATTTATATCATGTCCGAAGGGTGTCCCGGAATGATGGGGATATTCTTATATATGCATCTTGTTAATGTCGGTTACCAGGTGTTCACCATATGAATGACTTTTATCTCTATGTATGGGATGTGTATTGAAATATGAAATCTTGTGGTCTATTATTATGATTTGATATATATAGGTTAAACCTATAACTCACCAACATTTTTGTTGACGTTTTAAGCATGTTTATTCTCAGGTGATTATTAAGAGCTTCCGCTGTCGCATACTTAAATAAGGACGAGATTTGGAGTCCATGCTTGTATGATATTGTGTAAAAACTGCATTCAAGAAACTTATTTTGTTGTAACATATTTGTATTGTAAACTATTATGTAATGGTCGTGTGTAAACAGGATATTTTAGATTATCATTATTTGATAATCTACGTAAAGCTTTTTAAACCTTTATTGATGAAATAAAGGTTATGGTTTGTTTTAAAATGAATGCAGTCTTTGAAAAACGTCTCATATAGAGGTCAAAACCTCGCAACGAAATCAATTAATATGGAACGTTTTTAATCAATAAGAACGGGACATTTCAGTTGGTATCCGAGCGTTGGTCTTAGAGAACCAGAAAATTTGCATTAGTGTGTCTTATCGAGTTTGTTAGGATGCATTAGTGATTCTGGACTTCGACCGTGTTTTCTTTAAAAATGATTGCTTAACATTTTTGTTGGAAACTATATATTTTTAACATATGAATATTATGTGATATATTAATCTCTTAACGTGTTTGATATTATGTGATAGATGTCTACCTCTAGAACAAGTCCCATTGACTCACCTAATAATAATGAAGAGTCAAATGTAAATTGGAATGATTCATGGACTGATTCACAAGTTCCCGAAGAGGAACCGGAAGAAGAGTCGGAACCGGAAGAAGAATCGGAACCGGACGAAGAATCGGAACCGGAAGAAGAATCGGAACCGGTGGGGGAAATAATAAAACGGTTAAGTAAAAGAGAATCCTCAACCAACCGACCAAGGTTAATTATGGTCAATGGTGTTTCCGCCAAGGAAGCAAAATATTGGGAGGATTACCAATTCTCCGATGAATCGGATTCCGACGAGAATTCCAATGATGTTATAGAAATTACCCCAACTGAATTTAAAAAGGCAAAAGAAAATAATAAGGGAAAGGGCATAAAAATAGAGAAATCTAATTCCAACCCCGATGAACTTTATATGTATCGTCAACCCCCGAAGTTCTTAAGTTGTAACAATGACCCGGGAACCTCTAAACCACCAGGTTTTTCTAAACCAATGTGGACAACGACGGCTCGTATTAGGGGAACATCATATATCCCTAGAAACTTGGCAAAACGAACCAAAACCGAAGAAGAAGAAACGAGCGAGTCGGAATAAGATAGTTGTATTCGTGTGGTGTAATATATGTAATATAGTGTTCTTATGCTTTATGATATATGTAAAAATTGCTTGTATTAATAAGTATTTTTTTATGAATCTAACTCTTGTCTATTTTACAGTTTAAAAACACAAAATGGATAGACAACCCAATATTTTAAGAGACCTACCCGGAGACATGATTGATGAAATCTTGTCTAGAGTCGGCCAGAATTCCTCGGCACAACTATTTAAGGCGAGATCAGTTTGTAAGACATTCGAAGAACGTTCCAAGAATGTCTTGGTTTATAAGAGACTTTCGTTTGAAAGATGGGGGATATCACATTGGGAAACCCATAAGTTACGATGTGTTTACTTTGACGCATATATTGCGGGAACCCAAATGCTATTTTACGCAACGGGTTAAGAAATTATTTTGACTCAATATATCCGAATATTGGACTTCGTGATTTAGAAAAAGCGGCTAACATGCAACATAAAGAAGCATGTTATGCTTACGGATTAGTAATGTTCGCTTCTCACCAAAGTGAGAACAAGAACATCGGGCTACAACTATTAAACAAAACGTTTCCACAAGTGACGGAGTCGGTAATTGGGGTAAGAAATGAGGTTTTTAGATTATTACGGGACTGTTGGACATTACGTAACCCTCGTCCCTTTGACGACGTTACAACACGCTGTCTTATCAACGGCCATAACGGTTATGTTGCACAAGACCAAGGATGGGAAGTAGTCCTAGTAAAACCAGAATGCATGACTTGTTTCTGGACGTATGAATTACGTGTCTTTATTGCCTTTGCTGAACGACTTGTGTACTAGCTAGAATTATCTTCACAACTATCTTGTATCAAAGTTATTGTGTGCTATATTTCATGCTTTATGTAAAATAAGCGGTATTGTAAGTTTGTAAAATATTGTATAAAAGTTTGAACGCGAAATATTATTATAATCAGTTTTTCATATAGAATTGTAGTAGTTGAATTGTATATTAGCTACTAAGTATGAACTTAACGGGTAGGTACTACCCGAATTTAAACTTATAAAGCGCTAATATGAAGAAAAAGCTTTTATAAATGAGTTCATATTATGCTACGAAATACTATTAACTACTCTTAATATTCTGTATGATTAACTTGTTCCATTTGACTATTTTGAAGGAAATGGCACCGACTACTCGACACACCGTGAATATGAATGAAGAGGAATTCCGTACTTTTCTAGCTTCAAACATAGCCGCAGTACAGGCTGCGCTACATACCAACAATAACCTTGGATCTGGCAGTACAGGAAATCGTGTAGGATGCACCTACCAAGAATTCACTGCCTGCAAACCTTTCGAATTTGATGGAACCGAAGGACCGATCGGATTGAAACGGTGGACCGAGAAGGTCGAATCGGTGTTTGCCATAAGTAAGTGTACTGAAGCGGACAAAGTGAAGTACGCTACGCATACCTTCACAGGTTCTGCGTTAACATGGTGGAATACCTATCTAGAGCAAGTGGGACAAGATGATGCGTACGCACTACCGTGGTCAGCATTCAAGCACTTGATGAACGAGAAGTACCGTCCCAGAAACGAGGTCAATAAGCTCAAGACAGAACTTAGAGGGTTACGAACCCAAGGATTTGATATTACCACGTACGAAAGACGATTCACAGAATTGTGCCTATTGTGTCCGGGAGCATTCGAAGATGAGGAAGAGAAGATCGACGCATTTGTGAAAGGATTACCGGAAAGAATCCAAGAAGATATAAGTTCACACGAGCCCTCCTCCATACAACAGGCATGTAGAATGGCTCACAAACTAGTGAACCAGATTGAAGAAAGAATTAAAGAACAGACTGCTGAAGAGGCCAATGTGAAGCAAGTCAAAAGAAAGTGGGAGGAAAACGGTGATAAGAATCACCAATACAACAACAACAGCAATTACAACAATAATCGCAACAATTATCCCAACAATCGCAACATCAATCGCAACTACAACAAACGGCCCAACAACAACAACAACAACAACAACAACAGCAACTACAACAATCATCCCAACAACAATAATAACCGCAACAACAACAACAATCAGAAGCAGCTATGCCAAAGGTGTGAAAAGTATCACTCGGGGTTCTGCACCAAATTTTGCAACAAGTGTAAAAGAAATGGTCATAGCGCGGCGAAGTGTGAGGTCTACGGACCAGGGGTTAATAGAACGAAAGGAACAAATGGTGTCGGAACGAGTAATGGCGGAGCAAGTAGTGTCGGAGCAAGTTATGCCAATGTAGTTTGTTATAAATGTGGAAAACCGGGCCACATTATTAGAAATTGCCCGAACCAGGAGAACACGAATGGACAAGGCCGCGGAAGAGTTTTCAATATTAATGCGGCAGAGGCACAGGAAGACCCGGAGCTTGTTACGGGTACGTTTCTTATTGACAATAAACCTGCTTACGTTTTATTTGATTCGAGTGCGGATAGAAGCTATATGAGTAGAGATTTTTGTGCTAAATTAAGTTGTCCATTGACGCCTTTGGATAGTAAATTTTTACTCGAATTAGCAAATGGTAAATTAATTTCAGCAGATAATATATGTCGGAATCGAGAAATTAAACTGGTTAGCGAAACATTTAAGATTGATTTGATACCAGTAGAGTTAGGGAGTTTTGATGTGATAATCGGTATGGACTGGTTGAAAGAAGTGAAAGCAGAGATCGTCTGTTACAAAAATGCAATTCGCATTATACGAGAAAAAGGAAAACCCTTAATGGTGTACGGAGAAAAGGGCAACACGAAGCTACATCTTATTAGTAATTTGAAGGCACAAAAACTAATAAGAAAAGGTTGCTATGCTGTTCTAGCACACGTCGAGAAAGTACAAACTGAAGAAAAGAGCATCAATGATGTTCCCATTGCAAAAGAATTTCCCGATGTATTTCTGAAAGAATTACCGGGATTACCCCCACATCGATCCGTTGAATTTCAAATAGATCTTGTACCAGGAGCTGCACCAATAGCTCGTGCTCCTTACAGACTCGCACCCAGCGAGATGAAAGAACTACAAAGCCAATTACAAGAACTTTTAGAGCGTGGTTTCATTCGACCAAGCACATCACCGTGGGGAGCTCCTGTTTTGTTTGTCAAGAAGAAAGATGGTACATTCAGGTTGTGTATCGACTACCGAGAGTTGAACAAACTTACCATCAAGAACCGCTACCCACTACCGAGAATCGACGACTTATTTGATCAACTACAAGGCTCGTCTGTTTATTCAAAGATTGACTTACGTTCCGGGTATCATCAAATGCGGGTGAAAGAAGATGATATTCCAAAGACTGCTTTCAGAACACGTTACGGTCATTACGAGTTTATGGTCATGCCGTTTGGTTTAACTAATGCACCAGCTGTGTTCATGGACCTTATGAACCGAGTGTGTGGACCATACCTTGACAAGTTTGTCATTGTTTTCATTGATGACATACTTATTTACTCAAAGAATGACCAAGAACACGGTGAACATTTGAGAAAGGTGTTAGAAGTATTGAGGAAGGAAGAATTGTACGCTAAGTTTTCAAAGTGTGCATTTTGGTTGGAAGAAGTTCAATTCCTCGGTCACATAGTGAACAAAGAAGGTATTAAGGTGGATCCGGCAAAGATAGAAACTGTTGAAAAGTGGGAAACCCCGAAAACTCCGAAACACATACGCCAGTTTTTAGGACTAGCTGGTTACTACAGAAGGTTCATCCAAGACTTTTCCAGAATAGCAAAACCCTTGACTGCATTAACGCATAAAGGGAAGAAATTTGAATGGAATGATGAACAAGAGAAAGCGTTTCAGTTATTAAAGAAAAAGCTAACTACGGCAACTATATTGTCATTGCCTGAAGGGAATGATGATTTTGTGATTTATTGTGATGCATCAAAGCAAGGTCTCGGTTGTGTATTAATGCAACGAACGAAGGTGATTGCTTATGCGTCTAGACAATTAAAGATTCACGAACAAAATTATACAACGCATGATTTAGAATTAGGCGCGGTTGTTTTTGCATTAAAGACTTGGAGGCACTACTTATATGGGGTCAAAAGTATTATATATACCGACCACAAAAGTCTTCAACACATATTTAACCAGAAACAACTGAATATGAGGCAGCGTAGGTGGATTGAATTATTGAATGATTACGACTTTGAGATTCGTTACCACCCGGGGAAGGCAAATGTGGTAGCCGATGCCTTGAGCAGGAAGGACAGAGAACCCATTCGAGTAAAATTATGAATATAATGATTCATAATAACCTTACTACTCAAATAAAGGAGGCGCAACAAGGAGTTTTAAAAGAGGGAAATTTAAAGGATGAAATACCCAAAGGATCGGAGAAGCATCTTAATATTCGGGAAGACGGAACCCGGTATAGGGCTGAAAGGATTTGGGTACCAAAATTTGGAGATATGAGAGAAATGGTACTTAGAGAAGCTCATAAAACCAGATACTCAATACATCCTGGAACGGGGAAGATGTACAAGGATCTCAGGAAATATTTTTGGTGGCCGGGTATGAAAGCCGATGTTGCTAAATACGTAGGAGAATGTTTGACGTGTTCTAAGGTCAAAGCTGAGCATCAGAAACCATCAGGTCTACTTCAACAACCCGAAATCCCAGAATGGAAATGGGAAAACATTACCATGGATTTCATCACTAAATTGCCAAGGACTGCAAGTGGTTTTGATACTATTTGGGTAATAGTTGATCGTCTCACCAAATCAGCACACTTCCTGCCAATAAGAGAAGATGACAAGATGGAGAAGTTAGCACGACTGTATTTGAAGGAAGTCGTCTCCAGACATGGAATACCAATCTCTATTATCTCTGATAGGGATGGCAGATTTATTTCAAGATTCTGGCAGACATTACAGCAAGCATTAGGAACTCGTCTAGACATGAGTACTGCCTATCATCCACAAACTGATGGGCAGAGTGAAAGGACGATACAAACGCTTGAAGACATGCTACGAGCATGTGTTATTGATTTCGGAAACAGTTGGGATCGACATCTACCGTTAGCAGAATTTTCCTACAACAACAGCTACCATTCAAGCATTGAGATGGCGCCGTTTGAAGCACTTTATGGTAGAAAGTGCAGGTCTCCGATTTATTGGAGTGAAGTGGGGGATAGACAGATTACAGGACCGGAGATTATACAAGAAACTACCGAGAAGATCATCCAAATTCAACAACGGTTGAAAACCGCCCAAAGTCGACAAAAGAGCTACGCTGACATTAAAAGAAAAGATATAGAATTTGAAATTGGAGAGATGGTCATGCTTAAAGTTGCACCTTGGAAAGGCGTTGTTCGATTTGGTAAACGAGGGAAATTAAATCCAAGGTATATTGGACCATTCAAGATTATTGATCGTGTCGGACCAGTAGCTTACCGACTTGATTTACCTCAACAACTCGCGGCTGTACATAACACTTTCCACGTCTCGAATTTGAAGAAATGTTTTGCTAAAGAAGATCTCACTATTCCGTTAGATGAAATCCAAATCAACGAAAAACTTCAATTCATCGAAGAACCCGTCGAAATAATAGATCGTGAGGTTAAAAGACTTAAGCAAAACAAGATACCAATTGTTAAGGTTCGATGGAATGCTCGTAGAGGACCCGAGTTCACCTGGGAGCGTGAAGATCAGATGAAGAAGAAATACCCGCATCTATTTCCAGAAGATTCGTCAACACCTTCAACAGCTTAAAATTTCGGGACGAAATTTATTTAACGGGTAGGTACTGTAGTGACCCGAACTTTTCCATGTTTATATATATTAATTGAGATTGATATTTACATGATTAAATGTTTCCAACATGTTAAGCAATTAAACTTGTTAAGACTTGATTAATTGAAATATGTTTCATATAGACAATTGACCACCCAAGTTGACCGGTGATTCACGAACGTTAAAACTTGTAAAAACTATACAATGACATATATATGGTTATATATATATAGTTAAAATGTTTTTATTATAAGTATGTATCTCATTAGGTATTTTAACAATGAGTTATATACATAAAAATGAGACTATTAATTTAAGAAATTCGAAAATGATATATATAACGATTATCGTTATAACAACGTCTTACTAGGTACATATGAATCATATTAAGATATTGATACACTTGGTTAATTATGTTAAATTATAAGTAAATATATTATTAAGTATATTAACAATGAGTTACATACATATAAACAAGACTACTAACTTAAGGATTTCGAAACGAGACATATATGTAACGATTATCGTTGTAACGACATTTAAATGAATATATATCATATTAAGATATATTAATATATCATAATATCATGATAATATAATAATTTAAAATCTCATTTGATATTATAAACATTGGGTTAACAACATTTAACAAGATCGTTAAACTAAAGGTTTCAAAACAACACTTACATGTAACGACTAACGATGACTTAACGACTCAGTTAAAATGTATATACATGTAGTGTTTTAATATGTATTTATACACTTTTGAAAGACTTCAATACACTTATCAAAATACTTCTACTTAACAAAAATGCTTACAATTACATCCTCGTTCAGTTTCATCAACAATTCTACTCGTATGCACCCGTATTCGTACTCGTACAATACACAGCTTTTAGATGTATGTACTATTGGTATATACACTCCAATGATCAGCTCTTAGCAGCCCATGTGAGTCACCTAACACATGTGGGAACCATCATTTGGCAACTAGCATGAAATATCTCATAAAATTACAAAAATATGAGTAATCATTCATGACTTATTTACATGAAAACAAAATTACATATCCTTTATATCTAATCCATACACCAACGACCAAAAACACCTACAAACACTTTCATTCTTCAATTTTCTTCATCTAATTGATCTCTCTCAAGTTCTATCTTCAAGTTCTAAGTATTCTTCATATATTTTACAAGTTCTAGTTACATAAAATCAAGAATACTTTCAAGTTTGCTAGCTCACTTCCAATCTTGTAAGGTGATCATCCAACCTCAAGAAATCTTTGTTTCTTACAGTAGGTTATCATTCTAATACAAGGTAATAATCATATTCAAACTTTGGTTCAATTTCTATAACTATAACAATCTTATTTCAAGTGATGATCTTACTTGAACTTGTTTTCGTGTCATGATTCTGCTTCAAGAACTTCGAGTCATCCAAGGATCCGTTGAAGCTAGATCCATTTTTCTCTTTTCCAGTAGGTTTATCCAAGGAACTTAAGGTAGTAATGATGTTCATAACATCATTCGATTCATACATATAAAGCTATCTTATTCGAAGGTTTAAACTTGTAATCACTAGAACATAGTTTAGTTAATTCTAAACTTGTTCGCAAACAAAAGTTAATCCTTCTAACTTGACTTTTAAAATCAACTAAACACATGTTCTATATCTATATGATATGCTAACTTAATGATTTAAAACCTGGAAACACGAAAAACACCGTAAAACCGGATTTACGCCGTCGTAGTAACACCGCGGGCTGTTTTGGGTTAGTTAATTAAAAACTATGATAGATCTATTAAGTCTGGTAATCTAAGAATTAGGGAACAGACACCCTAATTGACGCGAATCCTAAAGATAGATCTATTGGGCCTAACAAACCCCATCCAAAGTACCGGATGCTTTAGTACTTCGAAATTTATATCATGTCCGAAGGGTGTCCCGGAATGATGGGGATATTCTTATATATGCATCTTGTTAATGTCGGTTACCAGGTGTTCACCATATGAATGACTTTTATCTCTATGTATGGGATGTGTATTGAAATATGAAATCTTGTGGTCTATTATTATGATTTGATATATATAGGTTAAACCTATAACTCACCAACATTTTTGTTGACGTTTTAAGCATGTTTATTCTCAGGTGATTATTAAGAGCTTCCGCTGTCGCATACTTAAATAAGGACGAGATTTGGAGTCCATGCTTGTATGATATTGTGTAAAAACTGCATTCAAGAAACTTATTTTGTTGTAACATATTTGTATTGTAAACTATTATGTAATGGTCGTGTGTAAACAGGATATTTTAGATTATCATTATTTGATAATCTACGTAAAGCTTTTTAAACCTTTATTGATGAAATAAAGGTTATGGTTTGTTTTAAAATGAATGCAGTCTTTGAAAAACGTCTCATATAGAGGTCAAAACCTCGCAACGAAATCAATTAATATGGAACGTTTTTAATCAATAAGAACGGGACATTTCAACTATAATCAATTTTAAGAGGAATTACTGACAGTGCTGTAGCTTTGGAGGAACCAGGTGCCTCCACCATTTGATTATCAGTCTCTCCCTCAGGAAATTCAATCAAATCAAACTTTTCTTCCCAAGCTGTAACCTTTGCTAGAGCAGATTCAGCCAACTTCCTAGCTTGAGAAGCCTCTCTTTTCGCATCAGTCAACACCAACGACTGATCACCAACCTTCTTCTGAAGCAACTCAACTTGCATACTTAATCGAGTAACATCCTCAGACTTCACACGATTCTCTTCCTTCAGCAGTTCAACCTTCTCATCCATTTCCTTTCTCAACCTCAAGTTGTCAGCCATCGCATGAACATATAAGTCATTCAAATTCTGAAGAGTAGATGAGCTAACACCTCCTTCTACCCCTATACGTGGTGGAGCACTAGGAGTTGGAGTAGAAACAGTCTCCTGTGACACTTGTTGAGCTATGGGTGGTGATTGATGAGTCGATTGGGTTTGTTGTATCGGTTGTTGTTGTTGTTGTTGTTGTTGTCCTTGAGTTTGAGTGGGCGGTGTTCCTTGGGTAGCTCCAGTAGCAGATCCACCCTGATTCCTTAAAACAAATCTAAACCTCTTATGTGGTCTCAACTTAGTAGAAACCTGAGAACCTTCATCTTCTACCAGTCTTCTTCTTTCACCTCTCGGAGCTTCCTCACCAACATTAGGATTAACATCACCACTCTCATCAACTAAACCTCCAGCACCTGAACCACCTGCAGCTTGAGTATTCACGGGTTGATCAACTTCTTCATCACTGTTAGCTACCTCAAAATCAGGCTCCCGATCAGATAAACTGTTTTCATTTCTCCACTTCTTTCCTGGTGGACACTGATAATCCTCTCGAGCAAGATGACACACCAGCTTGCCATCACTAGCGCTTTTCTTCTGATTCAATCGGTTGAACGTAAGATCAGTCATATGTTTCAACTCAATGATATCTTTCTTCAACCTAGGCAGATCCATAGTTTGACTATTGATCATTATCTGTAGAAACCTCGGATAAATCAAATACTGTTGACTTGTCACATTCTCCACCAGCAGATCAAAGATAACCCCCGAGAAATTGAAATCAGCTTTTAGAATCAATGCTGCAAACATTCCTTGATAGATCTCGCTGAGCTCATCAAACGCACCTTGTAACGGACTCAAACACTTAACCACCACCAATGACAAATATCTGTATGATGGAGTGAATCCACTTCTCTTGATTGTAGCTCGAGTAATGTCACCGGCATACTTACACCTCAGCATACATCCAGTGATCTTTGTCTTGGATAGCTTCTTGGGCATGTCCTCAGTATCCTCAAATAAAAACATATTGCGAATCGTGTCTTCAGAAATCTTAACCTCTTGATCACACACAGAACTCACTATCACTTGTCTATTATCAACAGTTTCAATTCTCGCATTCTTCCAGAACTCTCCCTAATGAGAATAGTAAGCAGTACACGGCATGGATATCGCAGCAAAAATCCTTGAACGCTTTAAGAATTCGATCACTTCTTTGTACTTTCCAGCATTAGGACCCTTATCACTTAGACAAGCAGTCAAGTTTGAACCATTGCAAGCCTTCAATCCTGGAAGATTAGCAGAACTCAGTCCTCCTGATGATTCAGTCTCAGAACTGTGAGCTACCTGTTCTTGATCCATCTGAGTACCTGACATGATTAACAATAACTAAAAACACAATTTCAGATCAGCATTATATTCATGAATGATTAGATATCACTGATTGATCATCACAGAATATGTTACATTAAAAGAGTAACAAATTAAGATCACGGTTACACGATCACATGTCCAAAGTAAGACCATTACAGACATAAAATAGTGTATTAATGCTAACAAGCTAGCATTATCAAATTACATATCAAGCTGAAAATAAACAAACACATAAACATAAACTCAGAATCAGTCATCCCATAATGGGATCCTCTGGTACTAGCTTTTCCTCATGTTGAATCACACCAAGTTTCTCAAACAAGTTATACAATAAAGCTGCGTACAGAAATGGTTCTTCCGTCTCAAGAAAATCTTTCATTACATGAATGAGAAAGTGACCCACGTTTATTTGAATACCCTCTAGTAGACAATATAGAAACAAAGCCTCAGTACCAGACAGCAGATTATCTCCTTCTTTCCTAAAGGTCACATTCCTTTTGATAATCCTTAAATGTATCTCATGTTGTTGTAAGATATCATCATCTCCAACCTCAACCCTACCAGCATTAACTACTCTCTCTGGCTTGCATAGCCTTGCAATTATGTCAAATAGTTTGAATCTATTGGGGATCTTTCTCAGATCTTTGCTAGGATACAGTATCTTAACCCCGGTGTGAAGAACATTCAACAGGTCTGAGAATTCCTCCATAGTCCACTTATACTGTTGGTTAAATAGGCCTGAGTGCACAAACTTCTTCTTACCATCTTCTAAGGTAACATTGGCATAAAATTCCCACAGTAATTCAGGACAAAAGTAATCCCCAATATCTAAGAATGCTTGACATCCAATTTGTTCCCAAAGACTATAGGTCTGTCGAGTAGCAATGACCTTTTGTTCCACTAAGATGGGTCGTCCACTAGCTAGAATTCTCCTACGGTCGATGTTAAATATCCATTGCCCAATAAAGGAACCTCCTAACATTCTAATAGATACTACAAGCACTAGCATTAGAGAGGTATAACAGAAAATACCAGAGACCAAAAAAATTCAATTAAATTCAATATAAAAATCTACCATCGGTTCAATCAAGTGACCATCGGTCGATGGACTGGACCATCGGTCCGATGGTCTAGACCTACGGCAGTTGGTCTAAAGCACATCTACAAACTGATCAATTTAGGACCTACGGCCGAGTGAAGTGTCATCCGGCCGAGTGTGAGACACCATCGGTCGATGGTCAGATACCATCGCCCGGAGGTAGTTCATCAGATCTGTTTGATTAAAAACCCCAATTCGATCAATCTGTGGTTTTTGGTTTGGATTTTGGTCACAATAGATGCTAAATAGGTCGATTAACACAATTATATCAACTATTTCATCAGATAACGAGCAAAAATCAATCGATTTAAAAAAAACAAACTTCGAACACAAAATTAAAGAATTAAACTAAACGAAATCGAGTTAGATTACCTCGTTTGTGGCACTTGAATCACGATAAAAAGATGCACAATACACACGGACAAAAACTCTTTTCCTTTCAACTTGAAAATTAGGGTAAAATCGATCACAAGTGCACAAAGTGACTGACCCATTTGACTCAGGGTCTTTTTATACCCTGTCAGCGACCATCAGCCGATGGTCTAATCCTTCGGCCCGAGGGTCTTGACACTCAGTCGAGTGTCTTTGTCCATCGGTCGTATGTAATTACAGTCGGCCGGTGGTCGGGGCTTTTGAAAAACTTTAAAACTTACCCCTTTTCAAATTCAAACTATAATTCTTCTATCACATTTACTCCCCCTGGGACTGATCTCCACAGTATAAATCAAATATGCTTTGTTCCTTTAAGCTCTAAACAACTTATTTTCAAATTAATGAGAAACATAGGGTTCCTTTCACATAAAACCTTTCCGAGAACTGAGTTGTTAACCTTAAAAGATGAAACAGAAATGCACATGCAACTAATACATGAATGCAAACTATCTCAGATATGCATGCTCATGCAAATACACAAAGCAAATAAATGTACAAGACCCAGTGTGTCATGATTAGCAATATTATAACAGACGTAATCAGTAACATTTAACCTTTTATATCTGTAGTGAATTAACTTCTAACATCAGTTTCATTAAACATTAACATTAACAAATGCATGATGTTATCGACATAAGAACAAGTAAAACTACTTATCATGAATCACACTTCAAGGAGTATAGCACATCTTTTTGTGAGTTGATATATCAAATTGATTAAATCTTTTGATTCGGGGATCAGAACTGAACTATATTGACAAGTTATTCCACAGTTCATTCACAAACTTATTTGATAAAGCATATACAGAACAGCTTTCAAATATATCAGTAAACATTTATCAACTTTCACCCTAGGCTTCGATGATCACGTTATATTAATTACCTTAACACTTTTCAATGTTAGACTTTGATCACGAAGTCAGTCCTCATTTGAGATCGCACGATGTTTCAGGTAGAACAATTGAGCACAACATGTTGACGCTGTCCTCTTATCACATCAATGTACTTTCAATTTGATTGAACAGAACCATCTCACGATGTTTCTAGCAACCCTGTTAGCCATGAGCTTCTACCTTAAACTTACACCTTTCGTTTCAGATAACCTTGTGAATCTCAAATTTATTGCATACTTTGAAAAGACGCATACCGGCCGCTATAAACCCCATACTTAAACGGAAATCGTATGATGTATGATGTTTGATGGATGGAAGTGATAAATATATTTGAGTGATGGAACGCTAAGATATCCTCCAGAAGATATTCCCTCTATCCAGGTCAATAGGCACAATCCCATACCACAGACAAAAGAAGTAAAATTCACTAATTGAGATGTGAACTGAATGATTTAAGTTCTCTATATCTGATGATCTGATAAATTCTCCCCCTCGGATGTAGATAAGTAAATCGTTCATAATAAGTCTCCGATTTGAATATATGTTGTCGCAGACTTAGAAAACCGAGGAATCTCTGAAGTTTTGTTCAATTCTTGATCCATGATTCTCTTGCAGCTAGGTGGTGCATCAGATTATTTACAACTTTAAATGAATAAACATAAACAAACCATAACTTGCAATTTTTTTTTTTTTTTTTTTTGATGTTGCCTTTTCTCCATGCTATATTACAAAGCATATAAATAAAACAAACAAAATAAATAAATAAATATAACTATACATGATGATGATGCACCACTGTCTTTGACTTTGTAGTAACTGCACGGAAAACCAATCTTCTGATATTGAAACCTATGACGTTGCAATATACAAATCATTCTGTGTCTGTGATACAAGACTGTTCTTCTTAACCCTTTTAGAGAAAACACCTCCCTTTGGGTACCCGATATGTATGTTGTTGGATTTCGGTCCAAGTAATAAAGGTAAATAGAAACAAGTATGCATCCTAGACAAAGTATGCTCACCTTGGGGACTCACAAAATTATCCTTTTGCTACCGAGTATAAATCGTAGTAGGGGAGACCTCAACCGTCTGTTGAGTTTCTGAACAACCATTTCTCAGTACATATTCAGTGATAAGTAGGTGACTACCCTCAACCGCTGTAAACCTTTCCATGATTTCCTTATCATGATATTTACGCTTTGTTAATGTGATCATCTCCATCTAGAATTAGATCAATAAAGTCTACTAACACATTATCAGTCATTCTGTATCACTTGTTTTCACAACTTACATGTCAGTTCAGTGTTGCAATCACTTCCCACAATAAAGAATACGCAACTCATTTTCAGGTTTTTTAAAATTTTTATGGGTTTTCTAATTTTTCAATTTTTATTTGGTTTTCTGGTTTTTCTGATTTTTATGTCCTTTTGATTTTCTCTGTACAAAAACATAAAACTATCTAAAAACATAAGCAAACATGCAGAAATATCATCAAAAACTAATCTATCATGCAAATGGAAAGTAAACATGCAGATGATCTACAAACTACCATGCAAAGCTACACATATAATACAGGCAGTTGCAAATCCTTCACAACTCAGTCTCTTGGTTAGATTCCTCGGTGTCAGGAACCTCAGTTTCAGGAACCACGTCAGTAACCAATTTAATACTTATTTCCTTTAACATAAAATCAAAGCGCGGTTTATCAAAAGCTTTTGTGAAGAGATCAGCCCTTTGGGCTGTTGTGTCTATCTGCACTACATCTATCTGTTTTTTCTCATAGCAATCCCTAATGAAATGGTATTTAATCCCTATGTGTTTTATTTTAGAATGATTTACGGGATTCTTAGTGACAGCTATGGCCGCAGTATTATCAACATAAATAGGAGTGTTAGAAATTTGCAAACCGTAGTCACGTAGTTGCTGTTGGATCCAGATGACCTGCGATGTATAACTGGCTGCGGCAATATATTCTGCTTCACACGTGGACTGAGCCACTATTGTCTGCTTCTTACACTGCCAAGTAACTAGGTTTCTACCAAGGAACTGACAACCTCCTGATGTTGACTTGAAATCCTTCTTGCATCCGCCATAGTCAGAATCACTGTAAGCTGTGAGATCAAACCCATCCTCACACGGATACCATAACCCTAAGCTCGGTGTATCTTTCAAATACCTCAGAATCTTCTTAACCACTAACATATGATGAACATTAGGATTTTCCTGATAACGAGCACACAGACAAACTGCAAACATGATATCTGGTCAAGAAGCGGTAAGATACATTAGAGAACCGATGATTGCCCTGTATAACGTTTGGTCCACGGAAGCACCCTCACAATCAGGTGATATCCCATGGTTCACAGACAACGGAGTCTTAGCAGGTCTTTCTGCTTCCATTTGAAACCTCTTCAGAATATCAGCAACATACTTGGTTTGATGCAAGAAGATGCCTTTATCTGTCTGAGCTACTTGTAGACCCAAGAAAAACTTAATCGTTCCCGTTGAACTCATCTTGAACTTCTGTTGCATGACTTTCTCAAACTCATCAACCATTCCCTGATCTGTAGACCCGAAGATAATATCATCAACATAAACCTGCACTAACATAAGATGTTGTCCCTTCTGCTTGATGAAAAGTGTCTGATCAATGACACCTCTCCTGAAACCATTTTCAATCATGTAGTTTGACAATGTAGCATACCATGCTCTAGGAGCTTGGTGAAGACCATAAAGTGCCTTTTCAAGTTGATAAACCTTTTCTGGGAAATGCGGGTCTTCAAAACCAGGTGGTTGTTCAACAAACACTCTTTCATTGATCTCACCGTACAAAAATACACTTTTAACATCCATCTGAAAGACTTTAAAACCCATGAAGGATGCAAAAGCCAAGAAAATACTGATTGCTTCCAGTCTTGCAACCGGAGCAAAAACCTCATCATAGTCAATTTTAGGGATCTGTTGATATCCCTTTACCACCAGTCTAGCTTTATTTCTGATAACGATACCCTGTTCATCCTTCTTGTTCTTCAAAACCCATCGAAGACCATAGGGTACACAACCATGCGGTGGATTGACTAGCTTCCAAACCTTTAAGTGTTTGAATTGTAACAGCTCCTCTTGCATTGCACTAACCCACTCGTCAAACTTTAATGCCTCATAAGCATCTTTAGGTTCAATTTGACACACATAACATGAGTGAGCATGCACAAATATTCTTCCTGTCTTATTCAACGTTGAATAAAAAGCTGTTACCACATTCGCACTCTCTGTCTGAACATCTTCCGCTACTGTTGAACTTACACTAGTCACGGGAACCTCTGATGTAGTCGGAACTTCAGATGTAGAGGCTTCATTAGACTTTCCTAGAGGAATACTAATGTGAGGAATGCTTCTTGAATCCACATAATAATCATCAAGTCATTTAGGTGGCAGAATCACACGATTGGATCTACGTACACCTCCTACTTCAGTTGGCGGTTCAGTCACTGTTACAGTTGGTGGTTGATTATATAGAGGATTAAGATGTTCCTCAGTCAGTTGCGTGCGACTAACTTCCTCATCATCTTCAAGCTCACTATCTTCATCTGTATATACTACCCCGTCCTCATTTGAATCAAAATCACCTCTAACACTCTGCGGACTTGGTTGCAAGCTAGAAATCGGATTCTAAACCTGCACTGGAGTAGTGATAACATTTTCAGAAGTGTTTTGAGAATCAAACAATATCTGAGTCAGAACTTCTTCATCTGTAGTGTCTGGCGGAAGATTGAAGGAATCAAATAACTTATCATATTCAAACTTCCATGCGAATCCTTTACTGACACGAGGTGGAGCATTGCGTTGAATATCAACCTCATGACATTCTTCCACACACTTGGACTCAGTATTATACACCCGTTTGTTCAGATTCCCATATCCCAAGAAGATATCAGAGATCACCTTTGAATTAAATTTTCCTCCAGCGTCTCGTACCAGAATAGTACAAGGTGCACCAAAGGGTTCAAAATGTTTAATGTTTGACTTTCTCTTGTGTAACAGTTCATAACATGTTTTACCATGTATCTTCACCACTAGAACTCTATTCATCACGTATCATGCAGTACTCACGGCTTCACCTCAGAAAACAATTGGAAGACATGAATCTGCTAGCATTGTTCTTGCGGTTTCAATTAGAGTCCTGTTCTTTCTTTTAGCAACACCGTTTGATTGAGGTGTATAAGCAGGACTAAACTGTTATTGTATCCCCTTCTCATTACAGAACAGTAGCATCTGATTGTTCTTAAATTCCGTACCATTATCAGTACGAATCTTTCTAACCTTCAACTTATACAAACTTTCGAGCTTCAGAATCAAAACTTTAATATGATCGAAAGTATCTGACTTGTGTTTCAACATTACGACCCACGAAAACTGGGAATACTCATCTGTAAATACCAAGCAATAGGATTCTCCAGTGAGAGTTTTACAATTAACTGGACCAAAGAGATCCATGTGTAACAGTTCCAAAGGAATATTAACAGAATGATGCTTTTTGGTAGTATGTGACTTTCTAGTCTGCTTCCCCTGTTTACACAGAATACATACTTCAGGAATATGAAAACTCTTAACATCCACACCATCAACTAATCCATTGTGGACTAGATTATTCATCTTCCTTAGACTCAGATGACCCATACGCTTGTGCCAAATAATCGACTCCTGTTCAGTAGCTTTAAAAACGAAGGCCTGATAGCCTGTGGCTGCCTTAACATGAGCCTTACGCATATCAAGGATATAGAGATCCTTGCACCTTGGAGCCGTCATCAGAATCATGTCTTCCGGGATTACAAACTCTTTTCTCAAAATATAACAAAACTTATCATCAAAAGCAATGGAATACTTTTTGTCAGCAACTTGTGAAACTGAAAGCAGATTGTTCGACATCTGCTCTACATAATTAACTTTATCAAAACTGACATTCTCATTAGTAATAACACCCTGAGCAGTAATAAATCCTCCTTCACTACCTGCAAAAGAAACTGGTCTTCCATCCACTGTTTTCACATTAGACAGCAAAGACAAGTTCCCTGTCATGTGCCTGGACGCCCCACTATCAACAATCCAAGTACTGCAGCGTGGATTGTAGGCGACCTGCACATTAAAGTAAGAGGATTAGTTAGAAAGGGCCACCCATGCCCTAATGGCAGTGGGTTTCCCATCAACACCAACAACTGGCAACTCCACCCATTGTCCTTTAGATCTAGAAGGACCTTCAGGATTTTGAACACTCTTAACTTCAGATTTAGGTTTCCAAACTATGTTATTCGGTAATGGTTTTCTATAATAATCATTAGTTTGAAAAGCCTTTTTATCATTTGTTTGCACAAAAAAAGAATTAAACACTGGTGAAGGTGATCTCCTATTAAAGGAACGATTTGGACTATGATCAACCTTCCTTCTTGGTGTCTGTCGAATGGGTCTACAATTCATAGACCTGTGTCCCAACCTCCCAAAATTGAAGCAGTTAACATTATCAAAATCATGAGAATTAAACAATTTGCGTCTAATTGGTGAAAACTGTCTCCTAGGTGGTTCAGTATGTTGTCTAGTCGTAGGGGATGACGAGACTTGTTGCTTAACAGTCTGTCGACGACCAGGCGGAACATAGTTGGACACACTCCCAAATTTGGAACTTGTCCCTGTTAGTAATTGTTCTACCTTAGGACCTGATTCATCTATCCTTCCCTTACTGACAAACTTAGGTGATACTCCCTGGGTGTTCTTCTTCTTATTCTGTTTGGGAGTCACAGTTTTCTTAGACTGAGCCTTTTGACCCTCAGTCATCTTACCAGCATTAACAGGATTTTCAGAATGGTAACTGGTTTAGTGACAAGCTCAAAAGGTTTGTTGTCTTTCTCAGTGTCGATATCAGTATCTGACTCTGTTTCATAGACAACATCTAAAGGCTTCTTCGACTCAACTATCTTAACAGAACTCTCAACAGGTGTTTCTTTAGGCTTACCATATTCTAGTTCTACAACAGGACCCTTACTTTTCTCAACTGGTTTGTTAATATACTCACCTAAAAGTGACGGGGCAACCTGGTTGTAACCTAAACCCTGCTGTTTAGGAGGATCCAAAGTCTGTTTCACATAAGACATCCTCTGCCAATTGTCGATCCTAGCTTTTTCAGACTCGTATTTCAACTTAAATGAATCCCTTTCTGCCTTAAGAGTCTCTATCTGTCCCAAATACATAGTAATCACTTTTCCATCATCTATAACCGTTGATTTTAAGTGACCCACCTAATTTTCTAAAGACTTAATCACATCAACATAGTCTTTCTGTTTATTAAGGTAGAAAAGCGCATCATCATAGTTCTTTTTATTAGTCTGATTCTCCAAACTTAAATTCTTAAGGTCAATTCTAAGCTTAGGACAAGTCTCACATGTAACAGATATCTCATTAAGCTTTATGATAACACATTCTAGCCTCTCAATTTCCTGTTCATAACCAATGCATTTAGAACAATTAGAAACTGAGTCAATACATACCTTATCATTTCTGGGCGTGTTAGCCATGAATGCATAGTCATTTCTTCCAACCTGAGAATCTGCATCTGATTCTGACTCTGACTCTGAGCTCGTACTATCCGAGTAATCAGCCTCATAACCTCCTTTACTCTCACCTTGATCTCCACAAACTGGACTCTGAACAGTAACAATCTTCTCATCATCACTCTTAAGATCACAGTTGAGCAAATGTTCCAGCTCCTTTCTGAACCAAGTACCAACATGACAACTCATCCCTTCTTCTTCATCAGACGAGTCAGTAGTAAACTCAAGATCTGATATGTCCTGAGCTTTGCGAAACTTATCATATAACCTATCCTTAATCCTCTTCCTGAAGCAAAATTTCATCAGCTCTTCTGCTCTCTTCAACCTAGCATCACATTTGCACACATAGCATGTGCAATTCGGATTATCCTTACCCGTACAACCTGCATTTTTCCGAACAATTATTTCCTCTTCAATTTCTACTTCGCTTTTACCTACAAACACAACATTAGCCTTTTGCGTATCTACTGAGATGGACCAGTCACATACTTCATCCGCATACGTTGTAGTCAAAGCCTTGGATTGAACAGAACCCGAAGATTCTTTCTCTACAATTACATGTTGTGGTGTAACTGAGATGGTTGTCTGGTGAAAAGGATCATGAAAACCAAGCTTGGGTGGTCTCGTGCAAGTCTTCTTAAAATGACCATATTCATCACAATTGTAGCACCTAACCTTTGACATATCAAAACCAAATTTCGAATCTCGATTCAAACTCAACGATCTTTGTCCTGTTCTCTTCAAGTACTTTCTAGCACGTCTCACAATGCTACCCATACAGTAGAGTATATCCATTCTCTCAAGCTCGTCCTCATCAATCTAATCATAGTCTTCATTTTCAAGATGACTATTAAGCACTTGTCCACCAATCATATCGTTGTATGAGTTAACAACAATAGCTGCCAATGCCATATCTTTCTGAATAGATTCGCGAGATCTCTTCTTGATATTCTCAGTTTGAAACACAGGAGTTTGAGTCTGAGTCTGAGTCTGTTGAATCGGAGAATCCTCAATCATCTTAATTGTAGAATTTTGAGCTTGTAATTTAGCATTAAAGTAGCCCGACTGAGACGATGGTGCAGACATTTGTGAAGCATTGGCTGATATGTATGCTGTCTGTAGTGGAGCATGAGTACCAGAAGACGTAGCTAAAGATGATGCAGCAGCTGCTACAGAACCAAGTCTCTTTCTCTTTGCTTCATCTTGAATGTACTTCTACATCAACTTCGACGTAAAAGCTGTTAGTGTCAACGGACAACCTGATGAGCTATACCTATTCTGAATCTTTTCAATCTCATGATCCCACTTTTCTAGAAGAGCATCTTTCAACACCCTTACTGCCTTTTCATCAGGCACCTCAATCCCATAATCTGCCATCTCTGCAACCAATAATCGATATCTTTCTAAAGTCTGTCCTAGAGATTCTGATGGAAGAGCTGCAAACACCCTCCATTCATCCTTCAAAACCTTACCCTTAGTCGCACGATAAGTAGTTGTACCCTCTGTTGCTGATTGAAGAGCCAACCAGATAGTATACGATGTTTTGTTTCGGTTCTTAAATTGCTGAAAAATCTCCTTAGACAACGCTTGGGTTAGCTGAGCATAACATCTACACTCAAGATTGTACTCTTCACGCTCTGTGGGACTAAACTGTGAAGTTTCTTTGGGTTCACCATCTGCTCCGCATGGCCATACATACGGATTCTGTAACGACCCGTCCTTATTCCCCTGGACGAAGTCATCAACATCTGGTCCCATTGCGATGATAAACTCCAAGTAATGTCCTTAAAATGAGCAAATGCACAGCGGAAGACTTAATTCGTACCTGAGAATAAACATGCTTAAAAGTGTCAACCAAAAGGTTGGTGAGTTCATAGGTTTATCGTAATAATCATTTCAATATTTTAATAGACCACAAGATTTCATATACATAAACGTTTTAATAAAGATATTCTAAGTGGTTGAGCACTTGGTAACCATACTTAACATTTAATCAACGTCGCATATTCCCTTTATTATGAAATCTCACTACACCGTACCAAGTGTAGTCACCAAAACGAAGTACTGTGCAACCGTTGAATACTGGTCATCCAGTCCGGTTAGGGTTGTCAGGTCCGATAGATCTATCAACAGGATTCGCGTTTACAATACCCATGTAAATAGTAGTTACCAAGCTACAGGGAAGTATGCTAGTGGTACAACTCAACGTAGAATGTATTTTAAGTACTTGTGTCTATTTCGTAAACATTTATAAAAGCAGCGCATGTATTCTCAGCCCAAAAATATATATTGCAAAAGCAATTAAAAAGGGAGCAAATGAAACTCACCTAATGTATTTTGTAGTAAAAATACATATGACTATATTGAACAATGTAGGGTTGGCCTCAGATTCACGAACCTATCAATTATTTATATTAACACATAATATTCGCAATCGATCAAATTTAACATTGGTAATATACTTATACATATACTTTATATATATATCGTTTATATATAATTTATAATATTTATTTTACTTTAAGATTAAAGAAAATATAGTTATATTATATATATATATAATATATTTAAAATATATAAAAATAATATTATTATAATGATTATAATAATAATATTGTTAAAAATAATAATAGAAATATTGTTAATACTAATAATAATAATACTGATAATAATAATAATTCTAAAAATGATAATTTTATTAATTATTATTTTTAATGATAATGTAAATAATAAAAATAATAATTTTAATAAAAACACTTTTATTAGTAATAATAATTTAAAGATGATAATTTTTATAGATATGATAATACTAGTAATCTCAATGATAATACAATTTTTAATAATATTAATAATAATAATTAGAATTATATTAATAAAAATACTACCTTATAGTAACAAGCTTTCAAAAAGAAATAAACACCGCTGCCCAGGTTCGAACCCACGACCTCTCGTTTAAACCCAACATGCACAACCATCCTTCTGCCATTTTATTTCTGAATCATAACCTAAACTAAATTATATGACTTGTGTGGACTCAACATCTTTCGGCCCAACAGAACAATGGAAACTCTCAGCCCAATACAAAACATAGATTGGGATCTCGGCCCAAAACAATTACGGCCCAACTGATTAATCAGGGCCCAACAATATAATTAGAAGGTTACGTACAACTTGTAATCCACTAGCCGAAATCCCTGGTTTCTTATTGATGGGGACAGCAAACGAAAAAAAAAATATAGAAAGAAGAAGATAAACGGTCATCTTCTTCATCATCAAACCTTATTACATCATACACAACGTCATCTCCATTATAACCGTTATCGTCATCGATATGTGACACCATTATCATCATCATGTCATATAACATCCGTCATTATCAATATTTTCGTTATTAATCTAGCATCACCAACATCATAAATCATCATCGACTCCATCGTCTTACCGTATCATCGTTATCATGGTTGTGCAGAACAGTAATCAGAAAGATCAACGAAGAGAAAAATAAAATAAAATGGGTTTAAGGTGGTGATGGGATTGTGACTTAGTTAGAAACAAAAACAACGTGCAACAGTTTAATCGGTTGGTTGTGGTTTTGAACAGGAACAGTAAACAGGTTAAACGAAGCAATATCATAGCAACAATATACCGGAGGTTGTTTCAACGGGAAAACAGAAAAAAAAGTATGGCGTTTTTGGGTGGGTCTTGATGACGGTTTGCAACAGAAACAAAAATTTAACAGTAGTAATTAGCACCATTGGTAGTTTAGTGTGGTGGTGATCGATGGTTTGTTGATTATGGTGGTGTTCGATGGGTTAAGTTTCATCGAGCAAAAAGGGTCAATAGTAGCAGCAAAAAGGGTGTTGGTTCCGAGGTTGTGCTCGGACAGAAAGCAACAGCAAGAGAGATCAAAAGGTGTCGGTTTTGGGGTCTAGTCGATGGTGTTGGTTGTGGCGGTCTCCGATGGTAGTTGAGGGTGATGGTTTCGAGTTGTACATTCTAACAACAGAAAACCCAAATGGGTTTCAGTTTTGTTGTAGCCAAACAAAAAATAACTATGGTGGTCGATGGTTAAGAAGTGGTGATGCTTTTAATATGGTGGTGTTTAAATGGTTTGAAAAAGAAGGATGATGGTGTTGGTTCGTTCTCCCCAATTCAAGTAACATATAAGTTTATATAATACTGTAAAGTGAAGGTTAATGATTAATAATATTAATATAATAATAATCAATAATTATAATCTAAATCAAATTCATCATGTGAATATAAAGCGGAATATGACATGAAACAGAATGTACAGTAACCCTTTAACATTTTCTACCGACACTATTTTATGGATATTTATATCGTGGTCCGTTGCTACTCAATGGCGGATAAAACGTCTTTGGAAAAATTCCAAAATTTTAAATTACATATCTTTATTTATTTTAGTCATTATGGTATAAAAATTGATCGTTAACTATTATTAGATAAAAATAAATCACTGTCCACTCCCGATCCTAGGTAAAATATAAAAAAAATGTTGATATTTATTAATTAGCTCCTAAATATATTTTTAATAAGCCTAAAATTTATCTAACTCATTTTCGGATCACCGTTTATTTTAAAATCACATAAGTTCGTTTTTAACTTGATTAATAACTATCAAGGTGACAAAAGAGTGCTACGAGCGTTTATTAAATAAATTCTAAATCATATATATATATATATATAGATTTGAAGTAATATCATATATTATTTTATTTACACAAATGAATTAACTCATATAAGTTTCTATTTTAAATTAATATATATATATATATATATATATATATATATATATATATATATATATATATATATATATATTTAAAACTGTATTTATTTACATATAGTGGTTCGTGAATCGTTGGGAATAGTCGAAGGTCAATTGAATATATGAAACAGTTCAAAAATTTTGAGACTCAACCTAACAGACTTTGCTTATCGTGTCAAAAATATTAAATCGTATCGAGAGTTTGATTAAAAATTAGTCGAAATTTTCCGGGTCGTGACAGTACCTACCCGTTAAAGAAATTTCGTCCCGAAATTTGATCGAGGTCGTCATGGCTAACAATAAAAATGTTTTCCTAACGAATATGAGTTGATAAATAGAGTTTTATCATTATTGATTAATATAGATAAAACGATTCGGTTATGTGAAGCGTACGAGTGAAGCTGTCACAAAAGATTGAGATAGAGATTTAACTTTTGACGTAGTCACGGTTGATTTCCGAAATTCAAGAAATTTAAGGAAATCTTCTAATCAGAAGTAAATGTAATAGCACGATTTATTAGCAGACTGTTGGAGTTACGGAAGAACAGAAATATCAAAGAAATATTTCCGTGATATGCTTAGAAATTTAGTAGAATGAAAGAGTTGTGTAACATGGCACATGATGAGGATAAGGTCTGTGAATCATTATCACGTTACATTAGAAACTCAGCATGACTTACTGTAATATAATCACGTTGATCAAGTGTCATTATATTATACTAACTCATGCATCAATTCCTAACACTTCTCCATAATTCATTCATAATTTATACTTAGACTTTACAGAAGTTTCCAATATAATGGAATACAGAAATTATGAAGTGGTAGATAATTTTGAACAAGAATATTTATGAAAATATCCTCAGAAATATCAAAGATATTTCATGATGATATTTTGGAATTTCTAAGTTCGAAGGTTGATAAAGAAAAATTTTCCACAAGATTTTAACATGACTTTGGAGAAAGATATTCTCTAAAGATTCCATCGGATCCAGAATTACCTGAATTCTTTGAATATAGGGTCTGGTCCTTGTATTTGTCTTTGGTCTCCTTCATGGTTAGCTGAATCCGGTTTTTCAGTTCCAAATTTTCTATCGAGCGTTCCTAACACTCCATTCTTCATCATCAAACTCTTGGCCGTTCAGACCATCTGTGATTTTGCTGTTTCCTCTGCATTTAATGCTACCATATCTGAATCTTCGATTATCAATTCGAGGTGGTTTCAGAAGAATTGTGTTTTTAGATGATTAAACGCTGATGGTAATATGGTAGAATATGAAAGGTTCTCCGGTAACAATAAAGAGTACGCATATATATCAAGGTTATAATAAGGTTGTTTCGGATGAAAAGTCGGAGTTGACTTGCTGGAGCTGTGACAAAATTTGCTACTTTGAAAGGGATTACCAAATTATTTTGGGTAATAATAACACTAAAGGAATAAGCACAGCTATGTGTTAAACGTTTACTCAGTTTCCGAGAGTTTTTCAGGTGCATAACTATATGCATCAATCTTTTCTTCCATAGATGAAGTGCGGATGGTTCATCCTCTCGATCGAGGTGTTTTCAAGAATCATGAAAGATTTGAACATGGATTGGAATCGTCAAGATTCAAATGAGGTTTAAGATGAAATTAAGTGGCAAACTTGAAGAATTGTTTAGTTTCATATGTTATAATCAATATTTTAATTCATTTTAATTGTCCAATATTATTAGTCCACAGTCGATAGTCCACAGTTAACAGTCCAATAATTCATATATAGTTTAATATATAATATTTGAATTAATTAATACATTTCGTGACCCGTATATGTCTCAGACTCGATCACAACTCAAACTATATATATTATTGTAGAATCAACCTCAACCCTGTATAGCTAACTCCCTCATTACTGCATATAGAGTGTCTATGGTTATTCCAAATAATATATATATGCGTCGATATGATATGTCAAAACCTTGTATACGTGTCCCGATATTTAAAGTGCGTAAAAATAAATAACAAAAATTAAATGACGATAAATAAAGTGCGTAAAGTAAATAACAGAAATTAAATGATGATAAATAAAATTGCGAGAATGTAAATTGCGATAAATAAATTGCGATAAATAAAATGTAATCAGTTAACTAGGAACAATTAGCTAGGAACAGTTAGCGTGGATTCTTAACAACATTTTTCTCGTAGTTAATTTGTTTGTTTCTAACAGATTTTATTTTGTCGAGTGTTTTCTTCATTATGCCACTTGTTGGATTCTGATAGATCAAAATCCAAATATGAAATTGAATGAAAATAGTTATTCTATGGTGAACAGATACGTATATCGGTGGTTGTAAATAGGATCGTAAATGACTATTGAATTAGATTTGAAAGAATGTACAATATACTTATTAATGTGAAATCTGAATATTCCTCGGGTATTACCTACCCGTTAAAATATTTTCAATATTAACAGCTTGTACTAAAGAATTTTTAATTACAATCTTTATGAAAATATATATACATATATATTTTCTTCAGATATAATTGTGGATTTAATGAGTCAATAAGGTATTAAACTCATTTGGTTTATCGTTAATGCTAGATTACATAATCTCTAAAACCTTAGAAATTACATAATCGCCATGTCTAGCTAAGATAAATGAGGTAGAATGATACGTAGAGCGAAGATAATCGATGTGAAACGATATGTAGAACAAAGATCATTCTCGAAGTATAGATGGTGATATTGAGGCGTGTGATGTTGATATCCGAGGCACAGATTATGATGTTGAGGTTTATGACGCGGTTGTGGTTGAGGGTGATAAGGGTATTGTCGGCGTTGATGATGGTGATGCTGATTATGCTGCTGGTGCTGCTGCTGGTGTTTGCAACCTTCGCACCATGTTCTCCAAAGCCGTTACGCGAGCGCGTAGTTCGTTAACTTCTGCTAGTACACCGGGATGATTGGTGGTTAGAGCGAGCGGATGATTAAGATTCGAAATATGGGATAGTATATAATCGTGACGAGATACTCTAGAAATGAGAGAGAAAATGGTTTCTCGAACAGGTTCTCCGGTAAGTGCTTCAGGTCCATCGCCAAGAGGAGAATGTGGTGGATGGAAAGGATCATCTTCTTCTTGTCTCCAATGATTGAGGAGGCCACGAACCCATCAGATGAATTGGGGATGGCTGATTGGTTGAATCATTTTGGTGACGCTACTTTCGGGAGTTTAGGTGAACATCCATGTCGGAATAGCTATCAGGTTCCAAGGAACTTGAACTAGTGACGAGTTCCAGTTCGTACTATTGAGTAAAGGGTTTTTCGGTATGAAATGACTTTTGGATGTCGGATGATATTCTAACTACATAGAATATCTATATATATAGTACTAAAGATTTCGTAGACTACAGAGGAATTTACGGCATATGTCAGGCAAGTCTACAGATGCGCTAAGATATGAATTATCAGATACGCTAAGATATGAATTTTGTCTATACACTATCAATGCAGTAAATTCAGTAAGATGTGTCTAGACTTATGAATGATAAGCAGACAATTTCCTAAGGATGATAAGCAGATAATTTCCGACTAGGAATGATAAGCAAAACTTTTTGACATGCAGACACGGTCGAAGTCCAGACCCACTAATGCAACTAAACATCTAGCAGTTAGACACACTAATGCAAGACCTGGTTCGCTAAGACCACCGCTCTGATACCAACTGTAAGGACCCGTCCTTATTCCCCTGGACGAAGTCATCAACATCTGGTCCCATTGCGATGATAGACTTCAAGTAATGTCCTTAAAATGAGCAAATGCACAGCGGAAGACTTAATTCGTACCTGAGAATAAACATGCTTAAAAGTGTCAACCAAAAGGTTGGTGAGTTCATAGGTTTATCGTAATGATCATTTCAATATTTTAATAGACCACAAGATTTCATATACATAAACGTTTTAATAAAGATATTCTAAGTGGTTGAGCACTTGGTAACCATACTTAACATTTAATCAACGTCGCATATTCCCTTTATTATGAAATCTCACTACACCGTACCAAGTGTAGTCACCAAAACGAAGTAATGTGCAACCGTTGAATACTGGTCGTCCAGTCCGGTTGGGGTTGTCAGGTCCGATAGATCTATCAACAGGATTCGCGTTTACAATACCCATGTAAATAGTAGTTACCAAGCTACAGGGAAGTATGCCAGTGGTACAACTCAACGTAGAATGTATTTTAAGTACTTGTGTCTATTTCGTAAACATTTATAAAAGCAGCGCATGTATTCTCAGCCCAAAAATATATATTGCAAAAGCAATTAAAAAGGGAGCAAATGAAACTCACCTAATGTATTTTGTAGTAAAAATACATATGACTATATTGAACAATGTAGGGTTGGCCTCAGATTCACGAACCTATCAATTATTTATATTAACACATAATATTCGCAATCGATCAAATTTAACATTGGTAATATACTTATACATATACTTTATATATATATCGTTTATATATAATTTATAATATCTATTTTAATTTAAGATTAAAGAAAATATAGTTATATTATATATATATATATAATATATTTAAAATATATAAAAATAATATTATAATAATGATTATAATAATAATATTGTTAAAAATAATAATAGAAATATTGTTAATACTAATAATAATAATACTGATAATAATAATGATTCTAAAAATGATAATTTTATTAATAATGTTATTATTATTATTTTTAATGATAATGTAAATAATAAAAATAATAATTTTAATAAAAACACTTTTATTAATAATAATAATTTAAAGATGATAATTTTTATAGATATGATAATACTAGTAATCTCAATGATAATACAATTATTAATAATATTAATAATAATAATTAGAATTATACTAATAAAAATACTACCTTATAGTAACAAGCTTTCAAAAAGAAATAAACACCGCTGCCCAGGTTCGAACCCACGACCTCTCGTTTAAACCCAACATGCCCAACCATCCTTCTGCCATTTTATTTCTGAATCATAACCTAAACTAAATTATATGACTTGTGTGGACTCAACATCTTTCGGCCCAACAGAACAATGGAAACTCTCAGCCCAATACAAAACATAGATTGGGATCTCGGCCCAAAACAATTACGGCCCAACTGATTAATCAGGGCCCAACAATATAATTAGAAGGTTACGTACAACTTGTAATCCACTAGTCGAAATCCCTGGTTTCTTGTTGATGGGGACAGCAAACGAAAAAAAAATATAGAAAGAAGAAGATAAACGGTCATCTTCATCATCATCAAACCTTATTACATCATACACAACGTCATCTCCATTATAACCGTTATCGTCATCGATATGTGACACCATTATCATCATCATGTCATATAACATCCGTCATTATCAATATTTTCGTTATTAATCTAGCATGACCAACATCATAAATCATCATCGAATCCATCGTCTTACCGTATCATCGTTATCATGGTTGTGCAGAACAGTAATCAGAAAGATCAACGAAGAGAAAAATAACATAAAATGGGTTTAAGGTGGCGATGGGATTGTGACTTAGTTAGAAACAGAAACAACGTGCAACAGTTTAATCGGTTGGTTGTGGTTTTGAACAGGAACAGTAAATAGGTTAAACGAAGCAATATCATAGCAACAGTATACCGGAGGTTGTTTCAACGGGAAAACAGAAAAAAAAGTATGGCATTTTTGGGTGGGTCTTGGTGACGGTTTGCAACAGAAACGAAAATTTAACAATAGTAATTAGCACCATTGGTAGTTTAGTGTGGTGGTGATCGATGGTTTGATGATTATGGTGGTGTTCGATGGGTTAAGTTTCATCGAGCAAAAAGGGTCAATAGTAGCAGCAAAAAGGGTGTTGGTTCCGGGGTTGTGCTCGGATAGAAAGCAGCAGCAAGAGAGATCAAAAGGTGTCGGTTTTGGGGTCTATTCGATGGTGTTGGTTGTGGCGGTCTCCGATGGTAGTTGAGGGTGATGGTTTCGAGTTGTACATTCTAACAACAGAAAACCCAAATGGGTTTCAGTTTTGTTGTAGCCAAATGTAACGACCCGGATTTTTCCGATCGTTTTATACTTATGAGATTAATATTTACATAAAATAAACCTTACCAACATGATAAGCAATCCAAACTGTTGAGACTTATGTTTTTGAAAAGAGTTTCACACAACGTTTGACCGTCCAATTTGACCGATGATATCACGAACTATATAACACACGATAATTATACGATTATGTATATGTACATATCTATACATATTTAACATGATTTAAGGATGGTTTAAATTTCATTGTGAACTAACAACAATGAGTTATAAGTATACTTTGAGACCACTAACTTAAGTTATCAAAACGATAACTATATGTAACATTCTTTGACATATATACTTACAATATATAATGTGTTGGTGATCTATGTCACCAATATGATTTAAGTGTAATGTGATTAATTTGTAACCAAAATAATCTTGATAAATATCGAACAAGTTTGGGGAAGTGTGGAGTGCACACTTGTTTGAACTTATCTTGATTATGACGGGGGTTCGGGGGCAGCGCCCCCGATAAGCGGGGTCCAAGGGGTGGCAACCCCTGGCGGGGTCCAAGGGGCAGAGCCCCTGGCTGGGGTCGAGCTGCCAGGCTAACATTGCTTTATTAAAAATGTCTTAAAATTTTATTTTGGCCCGGTTTGACCCAAAAATAAAAGCCCAGTTTTGAGCCTCTTTTACAGTTATAAACCCGTCCATATTTGAATTCTCGTTCCGATTCCTCAAAATTTCTACAAGTATATCAAGGGTATTGATGTTATGCGAGGTGTATATAAAATAGCTTTATATTTTACTAGGAAAAACTATTAAATACGATACAATTTTACACAAGATATTTATTTATTTATAGAATGGATATACTTAAACCTTGCTACAACACTTATAGGCAGTGTACCTAATCGTACAGTAGTGTAGTTTTTAGTAAGTCCGGTTCGTTCCACAGGAAAATCTTTAAACAAAGCTCAACGCTATATTAGTTTACTTTTATAAAAATACAAATATATATATAAGTAATATTATTATTATAAAGGGGGGTTTTTACCGTTTAATGACCGGTTTGTCGATTTTAAGACTTTAGTCGCAGTTAAAACCTAATGTAAAATATAAAATAAATACAAGACTTAAATTAAAGCGTAAAGTAAATAACGATAATGAAATTGCGAATAATAAAAGTGCGATAAAATAAAATTGCGATAATTAAAAAGTACGATAATTAGAAGTGCAATTAAATATAAAATAAAGGAAATTAAATATGAAATAAAAGAATTATGCTTATTTAAACTTCCGTAATCATGATGTTTGACGTGTTGATTTTAGTTTTATGCCCATGGGTTAATTGTCCTTTGTCCTGGATTATTCAATATGTCCGTCTGGTTTTTGTCCATAACAGTCCATCAGTCATAAATATAAAGTGCGAGTGTCCTCGTCAAATTATTATTATACCCGAAGTTAAATATTCCAACTAATTGGGGATTCGAATTGTAACAAGGTTTTAATACTTTGTTTAATGAATACACCAGGTTATCGACTGCGTGTAAACCAAGGTTTTACTACTTTGTTAACAATTACACCAATTACCCTTGAATGTAATTTCACCCCTGTTTTAATTATTCTAGTGGCTATTAATCCATTCCCGTGTCCGGTTAAATGAACGATTATTCGTACATATAAATACCCCGCCCATCGTGTCCGATCGAGTGTATATGGTAATTTATAGGGACGCCCAATTGTAATTCTTTATATTAACATTAACAAACTTTCATTTAGTTAAACAAATATAAAGCCCATTAATAGCCCATAGTCTAATTTCCACAAGTGTCGTTCTTTTGTCCAAACCCCAATTATGGTACAAAGCCCAATTACCCAATTTTAGTAGTTAGCCCAACATCATGATTACTTCGTTTTAAATAAGCATAATAATAACTTAGCTACGAGACATTAATATAAAAAGGTTGAACATAACTTACAATGATTAAAAATAGCGTAGCGTTACACGGACAGAATTTCGACTTACACCCTTACAACATTCGCTAACATACCCTTATTATTAGAATTATAATTAAAATTAAAATATAAATTATATATATATATATATATAAATTTTACGTATGATAAGAGAAGAGAGAAATAGAATATGTTTTGCGATCAGAATTCGGTTGGCTTTATAGGGATTTTTGATTTTTGGGGCTCCGCGACTCGCGGTGAATTTTGCCTTCAAACTCCGCGAGTCGCGGAGTTTGAAATTCCAGCTCACATCTTGGAGTCTTTCTCTGCCGACGGTTTTTATTATATATATAATATATATATAATTAATATAATTAATTATATATTATATTATATTTATATACATAGTTAACTTGTAATTTTTAGTCCGTTGCGTCGAGCGTTGAGAGTTGACTCTGGTCCCGGTTCCGGATTTTCGAACGTCCTTGCGTACAATTTTATATTTTGTACTTTGCGTTTTGAATCTTGTACTCTTGTAATTTCGAGACGTTTCTTATCAATAATTGGAACCTTTTTGATTGTCTTTTGTACTTTTGAGCTTTTTGGTCGTTTGCGTCTTCAATTCGTCGAATCTGTCTTTTGTCTTCACATTTTATTATTTAAACGAATATCACTTGTAAATAGAACAATTGCAACTAAAAGCTTGTCTTTCTTGAGGAATAATGCTATGAAATATATGTTCGTTTTTAGCATTATCAAATATTCCCACACTTGAGCGTTGCTTGTCCTCAAGCAATATCGTCTTGAAATACTAGAATCACTTCTTTATTCTTCACACTTTGTACATCAGTGATTTCTATACGGCGGTATAAACAATGGTAGTAACGATATGGTTTACAGTCCCACATGACTATAAAAATTTAGATCCATTAAGGAAATTGGATCTTTATGAAAACATTTGATCTTTTGAAAATTAAATCTAGTTTTTACCCTAGATAAGTTTTCCGGAATAACCCTTTACCGGTGTTTGTAAAATATTTTTGTGGGTTTGGTGGATTTCAGATTTGAAAATTTTAGCTCAAACTTGCGGTTTTGTGTCACCCACTTGCTAACCTTGTATTTGGAAAGCAACACGTCCAGTTTACTTGTTCCGTATATTACCTTTCGGCAAACTACCGTCCGGTTGTAAAGGAAAGCATTGAACAAGCAACTGTTAAGGCAATGTCCCGTGACATGCTTTTGATTATGGTCTATAACGTGTCGGACGCAATTACTATCCTTGGTAGGAGCAATAGTAAAGCTCACCCTTATAATTTTTCGGTCTGGCACAAGGTCCTGTCTTTGACCACTATGCAACCACCGTTCTTACGGTTGACACCCGATTTAGTTCAGGTGACCTAATGAATTCCAGGTGAATTCCTAGGATTTTACGTTCAATGGTAATGAACGCATTGAAAATAGGGTTTTCAGAAAACAAATAAGTTTGTAATTTTGATCAAAATATTTTCTCGTTTAAGCTCGAGTTTAGATATCATTGAATTCCATGAGTTTGTAATTCTCAATCTTTAAGGTCAATCTCTAGGATTGAGTAATATCAGTCTTAAAAGCTGATTTTTAATCTTTAAGGAGATTATCCTTTCTGGGGATCTGATTCATTAGTCTTATCCAGCTAATTTGCATGGTGCCCCCCCTTTGTACGAGATAAATCCTTCTCATGGTTAGGATAAATCTGACCACTTGGCGACCCTGTTTAATGCTGAGGTCCGTGGATTTCCTGCTGATTTTAGTGATGACTTTTCTAGATTTTTCGTCAACCTACAGCTGGTCTGGACGACAACTTCATGACCTAAATCAAGAAGCGCGTGTCTTTTTCGGAAGACTTTACTTCCTTTTAATGATGGAATTGATTCATCATGTAGATCCATCTCTTCTTTTCTTTCATCGGGTAAAAACAGTTTAGTTTAGTCCAAAGCAAAAGTATTTTCAGTTATTTGTTACAGATATATGTGACATATATTTAAAATAACTTGGTAAATTTTCCCACACTTGGCTTTTTATTTTTCTTTTTATCGTCCTCTATTCCATTTTAAATGAATTTTGACATTTTAGTTTGTTTCTTAATTTATGTCCTTTCCGAGGTAACAATAATTTCGGTGTTAAAACCTAGTTTTATCGTTCATAAATATGTATAAACATGATTTTTAGTTCATTTAATTGAAAATTTTGACCAATTTTACTAGAATTGGGTAGTCAGTATATAAGACTAGGGCTGTTCTTTTTTTATCAGAGAGCACTAGATTCTAATACAACTACTGCTTTACTAGTATTTTTAATGGTAACCAAGTGTATAAAGTAAAAATTTTTAAAATCCGAAAGAATTTAACCCCTTCCCACACTTAAGATCTTGCAATGCCCTCATTTGCAAGAAATCAGTAACAATTTAAATTATTGAGGGTGATTTGTGTGAAAATGATTAAATTTTTACCAAAGTTTCCAAATATATTGGCGTTTGTTTGCTGAATGATAAATGGTGCACATCATTTGTTCATTCCGTCTTGTTGTTATTTCACATATATTTTGCATCTTGTCGTCAAAATTAGTTGCTTTTGCTGAACTTAATGCCAGTCTTTGAAAATGCGTTGTTTTACCCTGTTGTGTACATAAGATAAACTGCAAACATATATACATATTTTTGAAGTTTGGTATATTACCCCACATTCAAAAATTATTAAAATCTAAGAATAAAAGTTAGATAATTATAAAAATGATTACAATATTAACAAAAGTATTAAACGTATCAATAATTACAAATTACAAAATAAAAAAAATAATAATAAGTAAACTAAGGATGATATTGGTACCAATAGGGGTTCCAGGCATAACCATAAGTGCTATAGAATGCTTCGGCAGGGTCATACGTAGGATATGGTGGCTGCATCTCTATAGACCAAGGAGGGAAGATGGGTTTCGGTGTAGGAATATAGTTTCTACCTATATGTTGGCAATGAGCTATGATCTGGTTCTGATGAACTTGCCAATCTTCAAATGCTCTCTGTCTAGCATTTTCGTATTCCTGAGAAGCTATAAACCTATGCATTTCTTGCATTTCATTCCCCCTCCTACATTACCTTGTTGTTGGTTTCTCTCCACCTGTGGATGTCTACCATGGTATCGTACTGCGGCGTTATTTCGCCTCTTTAAAACTTTCGCACCATGGTATACATTTAAACCTATAGTATCGCGGGGTTCCGGCTCTTCTAGTAATAATCCCCCCCGACTTATATCCACACCGAGATATTCACCAATCAAAGTAATAAAAATACCACCTCCTATTATGCTATGTGGTCGCATCCCCCGAACCATAGCTGATAAATAATAACCCACACAATATGGTATACTTACAGCGCTTTGTGGGTCTCGAATACACATATGGTAAAACAAATCCTGTTCATTTACTTTTTCTTTGTTTTTACCCCTTTGTGTAATCGAATTAGCTAAAAACCTATGTATCACTCTTAATTCGGCTCTATCTATATCCAAATAAGAGTAATTTCCCCCTTTGAAACGGTGATGGCTTGTCATTTGACTCCACACACCGTGTGTATCAAAATTTTCATCTATCTTTCTACCGTTTAGTATCAATCCTCTACAATCGGCAGACGCTAACTCCTCAGGTGTATATATACGTAAAGCCTGAGCCATGTCCAGTAAAGACATGTGGCGCATCGAACCGCCTAACAAAAATCTAATAAAAGAACGATCGGTTAAACTAGCTACCCGATCATTCAACTCTATACTACATAACAATTCTTCACACCATACTTTATATACAGGTCTACGTATGGTGAATAAACATATCCAGTCATTAAAAGAAGAATTACCATACCTCTGTGCAAGTAATTCCCTAATTGGCCCGGCCAATTCTACAGCTTCTAAGGGTCCCCATTCTATGACCCTCGGTACCTCAACAACCTTAGAATGAAGAGTATGCAAACCCCGTTGATATTTTGGATAATCTATCCAAAGTCTGTCAAATCTCAGGTTCGGGTGCAACTCTTCCAAGTGCATATCGGAAAAGGTCATGACTGGATGAGGTATATCCTGCTTGTAGTAGTTATCCACCTCCTGTTGTTCCAAATTCTCAGCAGGAGCATTGCGGGCTTGGGATGAAGATTCACCCCTTTCATTCTGCAAAACACATCAAACACAAATTTTGTGCATCCAAATATGCATTAGTGTCAGCAAAATCATCAATCAAAATAATTACAATGACATTATCAATTTATATCAAACTTAAGCTCATTTTCATATTTTCATCAAATCTACACTTTTTCAAATAAGCATATACGAAAATGTTCGCCAAGTTCATAAGCATTCAACTCAAATAACATGTCAAAATAATCATTACTAGCAATTAAACAAGTCTCAAATGGCATTATCTTTCAAAAATCAAGTTCATGAATTTTAGACTTGAAAAAGTCCACTTTAATTCTCAAAATCATGTTTAGGCTCAAAGTTTGGATCATTTAACTACCTAGACATGTTACACTACTCAATTTAGCAACAATTCATGACAAAAATCGGCCATAACCTGTTTATATCAAAAAGCCCCAAATTTGCTCAAGAACACAAACCCTAGATTATTCAAAATTTGAAGTTTAAGGCTTCTAATCATGTTAAACAGAATCAATCTAGGTTATACAAGCATAATACATAAACAATTTAAGTCTAATTACACTAAAAAGCATCAAAATCAATTTGGGGACAAAATTGCTCAAGAACACCAAATTTCGAATTAAATGGTGTTTAGGTGTAGAAATTTACCGTTTTTCTTGAGTAATTCTTAGATAGCATCCTTCTCAACATGATTTTAGCAAAAGATTTGGTGATTAACGGTTAAAAATTGTGATTTTTGGGGTGTTTTTGGGTGGTTTTTCGGGTGCAGTTTTCGCAGGTTGTTTTTCTGTTTTTGGGGTTGAAACTGAGCTGTTGCAGCTCTTTATTTTTTTTCTGTAATCCGACTCCTCCGCGACTCGCGGAGGTTTTGCACTTCAAACTCCGCGACTCGCGGAGTTTTTATTTTTATTTTTATAATCATTAACTTATTAAAACAATTAAGTACTTAATTTTAAAATTTTGTTTCCCTTGTTATTTAGGACGAGGTCGTTTCGGATCGATGTCCTAGTCCGTCTCTCGACAAAATTTTAAAATTTGTCTTTTTGTAGCGATTGTTTTAAAAGCTAAGATTTTTGGGTTTTTTCAATGTTTTTGGCATACTTTAATTCAATAAGATTAAAAATAATGATAATAAAAGTTCTCGTCCCTCCCTCGGGTAAAGCAATTTCGGTTCAAAGACCTAGTCTTCAACTTACGACGAATTTTAAAAATCATATTTTTAACTTAATGAGATAAAGTAAATTTTTGTTTTTAAATTCACACAACTTAAATATAAAATTCAAAATTAATATTAAAAATTCACACCAAACTTTAAAATTTAAAATGCATAAAATTAAAAATTTATATTTTAAAGATTAAAAATTCACACCAAACTTAATTTAAAAATTTATAAATTCATATCAAACTTATATTAATTTTTCAAATATTTACAATTTTAAATATATTGTTTTTACAAAGTTTACAATATTAATTTAAGATTTAAATATTAATTTTAAAAACATGGTAAAAAAAAAAAAATCTTTTTGTCTTTTTATCCCACTTTAATCAATCAAATATTATCAAAAATATGCGCCCCTCTTTTCGGTAAAGTAATTTCGGTTCCAAGACCTAATTTAACTCATGAAGAATTTTTGAAATATTTTGGGTTGATTGTTTAAAGATATTTATACCTTAAGAATAAACGTTAAATTTCGCAGTGATGTAATAAATTTTTGAATGATATCAATAATTTCGGTCGCCAAACCTAATTTTATTCAATACCAATTTAATACTTTTTAGCGAACAAATTAGCGTTTATTATCAAAAGGTTAAAAATAAAAATAAAAATAAAAACTGTACAGACATACCTGTAAAATAGATTTCTTAGTTATATGATCTATCCCATTCATAAGATAGTCGGTTTAATTGGTTTTCCATGGCTACATAGGCGTAACCTCGAGCATTCAGTGTCTTTTCTTCTAAACATATGAACGGTCCGTCTCTGCATAAAGTAACAAATTCGGTATTTGAATAGGTTTGATTATTTGAACATTTACCTCCATGTGACCATTTTCCGCATTTGTGACATCGTTCTAGGTGTCGTGCTCTTCTTTTCACTGCGGATTTTGATTTTCCTTTACCAAATTGTAACTTATTATCTTCGCATCTGGATTCTTTTCTAACTCCGTCCATTCTTTCTCTGATTACTGATACTAATTCACTCAGTAGTATGTCATCATTTCTTTTAGTGATCAAAGCGTGTAGCATTAGACCATGGTTTAGTTCACAGGCAGTCTTCATTTTGTAAAAACCTAAAAAAAAATAAAAATTCAGAATGGGGGGAGAAGACTAGTTCTTTAGGGTCTGCTAGGATAAGACCATTCGGGTTCCATTTTCGAGAACTACACGAAAACAGACAATCTAACTCTAACAGAAATACATATTATCCTTTAAAGACTTGATTCTCCCCACACTTAGTTAGCTGTGGTGTCGAAATTGTGATTAACTTCGTTGTCGACTTCCATCGGACCATGTATGTAATGTTTAACTCTGTGACCATTAACTTTAAATTCAATCCCATTTGAATTTATTAATTCTATCGTTCCGTATGGGAAAACTCTTTTGACTATGAATGGTCCATACCATCTTGATTTCAATTTTCCAGGAAATAGCTTGAATCGTGAATTGAAAAGAAGAACTCTGTCTCCTTCTTTAAATTCTTTTGAACTTCTGATTCTTTTATCATGCCATTTCTTCGTTCTTTCTTTATAGATTAACGAATTTTCGTATGCTTCATGTCTTAATTCTTCTAATTCATTTAGTTGACTTAATCGTAGACGTCCGGCTTCATGTAAATCAAGATTATATGTCTTCAAAGCCCAAAATGCTTTGTGTTCAATTTCTACTGGAAGATGACATGTTTTTCCATAAACAAGTCTAAAAGGTGTGGTTCCAATTGGAGTTTTGTAGGCTGTTCTAAAAGCCCAGAGTGCATCCTCCAATTTAATGGACCATTCCTTCGGATTTGATCCTACGGTTTTCTCTAGAATACGTTTTAAAGCTCGGTTGGTATTTTCAACTTGTCCACTTGTTTGTGGATGATATGCGGTGGAGATTTTATGAGTTACTCCATATCTTTTAAGAACTTTCTCAAGTTAATTATTACAGAAATGAGTACCCCGATCACTTATTAAAGCTTTCGGTGTTCCAAACCTTGCAAAAAGACGTTTTAAAAAGTTGACTACAACTCGTGCATCGTTAGTTGGGAGAGCTTGTGCTTCCGCCCATTTAGACACATAATCAATGGCTACGAGTATATATAGATTATTATGAGATTTTGGAAATGGACCCATAAAGTCAATACCCCAAATGTCAAATACTTCACATACTTGGATGACATTTTGTGGCATTTCATCACGTTGACTTATTTTTCCGGCCCTTTGACAAGCATCACAGGATTTGCAAAGAAGGTGTGCGTCTTTGTAAATTGTAGGCCAATAGAATCCAGCTTCATAAACTTTTCTTGCTGTTAGTTGAGGCCCATAATGCCCTCCTGTTGGTCCTGTGTGACAATGGTTTAATATTTTACTAGCTTCATCTCCAAATACACATCGGCGTATTATTCCATCGGGACAACTTTTAAACAAATGTGGATCTTCCCAGAAATAGTGTTTTATATCATTGAAGAATTTCTTTCGTCTTTGGTACGATAATCCTTTTTCAAGGAATCCACAAACTAAGTAGTTTGCATAGTCTGCAAACCATGGGATTTCTTTATAATCTATCTTCAATAGATAATCATCAGGAAAGTTGTCTTGTATGGCCGATTCATTTAGAACTTCTAATTCGGGATTTTCAAGACGAGAAAGATGATCAGCGGCGGGATTTTCTGCTCCTCTTTTATCTCGGATTTCAATATCAAACTCTTGTAAGAGTAAGATCCAACGGATTAATCTTGGTTTAGCATCTTGTTTTGAAAATAGGTATCTAAGAGCAGAATGGTCAGTATAGACCACCGTTTTTGCTAGAACGAGATATGATCGAAATTTGTAAAAAGCAAAGACAATAGCAAGGAGTTCTTTTTCAGTAGTTGTATAGTTCGTTTGTGCTCCTTGTAATGTCTTACTAGCATAATATATAGGTTGAAATCGTTTTTCAATCCTTTGTCCTAAAACGGCTCCCATTGCAAAATCACTTGCATCGCACATTAGTTCAAATGGTAGATTCCAATTTGGTGTTATCATGATCGGTGCATTAGTGAGTTTTTCTTTAAGAATATTAAAAGATTTGATACACTCATCTGAAAAGATGAATGGAGCATCCTTTTCTAGGAGTTTATTCATAGGAGTTGCAATTTTAGAAAAATCTTTTATGAAACGTCGGTAAAAACCGGCATGCCCTAGAAAACTCCTAACTCCTCTAACATTGGTGGGATGTGGAAGTTTAGCAATTACATCTACTTTAGCTCTATCCACTTCAATTCCTTCTTTTGAAATTTTATGTCCAAGAACGATGCCTTCTTTAACCATGAAATGGCATTTCTCCCAATTAAGTACTAGATTTGATTTTTCGCATCTAATTAGCATTCGTTCCAGATTAACTAGACATGATTTAAATGTATCACCGAAGACTGAAAAGTCATCCATGAATACTTCCATGCATTCTTCTATCATGTCGTGAAAAATCGCCATCATACACCTTTGAAAGGTTGCAGGGGCGTTGCAAAGTCCAAATGGCATGCGTTTGTAAGCAAAAGTACCATAAGGGCACGTGAATGTGGTTTTCTCTTGGTCCTCGGGTGCTATTGGAATTTGAAAATATCCGGAAAATCCATCTAGAAAACAATAGTAACTATTTCCGGCTAATCTTTCCAACATTTGATCAATGAAAGGTAAGGGAAAGTGATCTTTTCTGGTGGCGTCATTTAATTTTCTATAATCAATACATACACGCCATCCTGTTACAGTCCTAGTAGGAATAAGCTCATTTTTCTCATTTGTAATGACAGTCATGCCACCCTTCTTAGGCACGCATTGAACTGGGCTTACCCATGGGCTATCAGAAATTGGATATATCAAACCTGCATCTAGCAGTTTAATAATCTCTTTCTTAACTACATCTTGCATATTAGGATTTAGTCTTCGTTGGCGTTGCACATACGTTTTATGACCTTCTTCCCTAAGGATTTTATGTGTGCAATACGAAGGACTTATTCCTTTAATATCATGAATCTTCCATGCAATGGCTGGTTTATGAGCTTTCAACACAGAAATGAGTTGTGATTTCTCATTTTCAGTAAGAGAAGACGATATTATTAAGGGTAATTCAGATTCACCATGTAAATAAGCGTATTCCAAATGGTTTGGAAGTGGCTTTAACTCTAATTTCGGAGGTTCTTCTATCGATGATTTATATCGATATCTGTCTTCTTCTTTTAGCATTTGAATTTCTTCTGTTGTCGGTTCATATCCATTAGCTATAAGTGTAGCTAACATTTCAGCTTCATCAATTGGTTCATTACCTTCTCCTAAAGAACATTCTCCTGTTCCTTGTAATTCTGGAAATTCTTCTAATAATTCTGCATGTGCATCTATAGTTTGAATATAATAACATGTATCATCTGCAGATTGTGGTTGTTGCATTGCTCTATCAACTGAAAAGGTAACACTCTCATCCTCTATACTTAGGGTCAGTTTCTTACCGAACACGTCTATCATTGCTTTAGCCGTGTTTAAGAATGGTCTTCCTAATATGAGAGGAACTTGAGAATCTTCTTCCATGTCTAAAACAACAAAATCTACTGGAAATACTAAAGTACCAACTTTAACTAGCATGTTCTCCATTATCCCTCTAGGATATTTTATTGATCTATCAGCTAGTTGTATGCTTATTCTGGTTGGTTTCAATTCTCCAAGGTCTAGTTTAGCGTATAGTGAATACGGCATTAGATTTATACTAGCACCTAAGTCTGCCAATGCTTCTATTGAACTAAGACTACCCAGAAAACATGGAATTGTGAAACTTCCTGGATCAGATAATTTTTCTGGTATCTTATTCAACAGCACTGCTGAACAATTAGCATTCATAGTAACAGCTGAGAGTTCTTCCATTTTCTTTCTATTTGAGATTAGATCTTTCAAGAATTTAGCATATCTTGGCATTCCTGAAATCACATCAATGAAAGGAAGATTTACATTTATCTGTTTAAACATATCCAAGAATTTGGATTGCTCGGCTTCAAGTTTCTCTTTCTTCATTTTACTCGGGTAAGGAAGTGGTGGTTGGTATGGTTTAACATAAGGTTTATCCTTAACTGTGTTATCTTCATTAACCTTTTCAACTACCGGTTCTTTTTCCTTATCTTGGTCAGGTTGTGGTTCTTGTGGAGTAGGAATAGTTTCATCAGAAGTTACAGGTATTTCAGGTGGTTTAAGTGTTGTACCACTTCTTGTGGTAATAGCTTTAGCTGTTTCATTCCTGGGGTTAGCATTTGTATCACTAGGTAGACTTCCCGGTTTTCTTTCACCTATTAACCTTACTAGGTTACTTACTTCTTGTTCCAGATTTTGAATAGAAGCTTGTTGATTTCTAAATGCTTGAGCATTTTGTTCATTAGTTTGTTTCTGAGATGTGAAAAACTGCGTTTGAGTTTCAACTAGCTTCGTCATCATATCTTCTAAATTCGGCTTTTTATCATCGATTTGTTGTGGTGGTTTGTTTTGAAAATTCGGTCTTTGCTGATTGTAAGTATTATTGGATACTTGTTGATTGCTAGGACCTTGTTGGTTGTTGTATGGAATATTTCGGTTATAATTCTGGTTTTGATTGTAAATCGGTCTTGGCGGTTGATAATTATTCTGATAATTATTTCCAGGCCTTTGGTTTATGTATGAAATATTCTCTCTTTATTCTATTGTTAATTCAATACTGAGACAATCTTTTGTCAAATGTGGTCCTCCACACTGCTCACAACTAATTCGTATTGAGTGAATATCTTTAGTCATCTTTTCCATTCGTCTTTCCACAGCATCTATCTTTGCGGAAATGGAATCTAAGTCATGGCTAGAATCGGCTCTAGCTGCTTTAGATGATCTAATGATATCTTTTTCTTGGTGCCACTCATGTGAGTGGGAAGCAGTGTTATCAATAATTTTGTAAGCATCAGTTTCGGTTTTCTTCATAATAGAACCACCAGCTGCTATATCTATGTCTTTTCTTGTAGTGATGTCGCATCCTTGGTAGAATATTTGTACTATTTGATAGGTGTCTAAACCATGTTGCGGACATCCTCTTAACAACTTTCCATATCTTGTCCACGCCTCATATAGAGTTTCATTTGGTTTCTGTGTGAACGTAACAATTTCTGCTTGAAGTCTTACGGCTTTAGATGCAGGAAAGAATTGTTTAAGAAATTTGTCAACTAAAACGTCCCATGTATCGATCGCCCCTTCAGGTAACGATTCCAACCAATCTTTGGCTTCTCCCTTTAAAGTCCAGGGAAATAACATGAGATATATCTGTTCATCCTCCACTTCTCGGATTTTAAATAGTGTGCAGATCCTATTAAAGGTACGTAGATGTTCATTTGGATCTTCCTTCGGCGCACCACTAAATTGGCATTGATTAGTCACCATGTGTAGAATTTGTCCTTTGATTTCATAATCTGGCGCATTAATGTCTGGATGAGTAATTGCGTGACCTTGGCCAGTGCGTTTAGCTCTCATTCGGTCTTCCATACTTAAAGGTTCCAGATTCTCCATAATTGAATTTTTTGAATCGGTATCACTAGATGATTCTGATTTAATGGTTCGTTCCTCAATAATACTTGTTTGATTGATTGGTGGCTCCGGAGGAAAGTTTAATGGTTCAGGATCTACGAACCGTTCCTGAATATTCTCCGGATTCTCAATTGTGAGGTCGGGTTCAAAAAATGGATTATCGGAAATTTGAACTGAAGTACTTGGTCGACTGGATGATGATTCTAAAGAAAAATCAACGGCGGTTATATTTGCTAAATGTCTTGATCTAGTTACAGGTGGTGAACGTACAAAAGGTGATGAACGTCTTGCTCGGTGCATTCACTGAATATCCTATTAGTTTTAAAAAGGAAAGAAAAATTATAATAAGTTATCCAATCAATAGACTTTTCTGATTTTGCCCACGTTTCGAATAGCCAAAAGATGCAGCAGAGGGGCAGGATTCGTTTGGTCTCAATATAATTGAGGACTGTTTGGCTCCAATAACCCGGTCCACGTACAAATCCAACTATTACTACGAACCAGAAAATTTTGATGTCTATCAATTTAACCACTTAAAATAAATTTTCGTAATTTTAAGAAAGTTAGATAAGAAGTAGAAAAAAATTCTAAGTCCTAAAAACTAGAATGGCGAGAAATAAGAGAGAAAAAGAGTTCGTCGCAAAAGGTCGAAAAAGAAAAAATGGTTGAAAAATAAAAGGTGACGGAAAAATAAAAGAAACTTATAAAAACTTAAAAATACTTAACTAACCTAACCTTATTACTACAACTAACTTAAAATTATAATCGCAAATTGAAATTACTAATTGGAATGATAATTGATACATAGTAAAAGGTCTAAAAATATTAAAGCTTACAAGGAAAAACTAAATCCCAAATGGAAATAACTTAAAAAGAAACTAAAACTTAAAAAGGCGTCGCAAAATTCTAAAGCACCTAAATCTTAGTCTAAAGAAAACGCACTTAAGGAATTCTACGGCAAAGCCTAAAAATATAGGAGTAAAAATGACTATGGCAAAAACTAAGTTTAAAATTAAATATGAGCTAAAAAAATACAAATATTACGCTACAATGATTAAAAAGGGACAAAATATAAAAATATATAAAAAGTTGTAAAAAGTACAATTTTTATAAAAATATTATTTTTATATTATTTATTTAATAAAACTACTAATTTTACAATTTAATTAAAACTAATTAATACTAAATACATAAATTAAATAAAAAGTAAATCTTAAAATAAAACTAATAATAATAATAATAATAATAATTAGGGTTAAATAATAATAATAATTAATTAAAACCCGTAATTAATGCTGAATTAGGGCTTCTGTCCGTGTGTCAGAGAAGCTCCGCGACTTGCGGTATTTAATGCTTCAAACCCCGCGACTCGCGGGGTTCCAAAATTCAGATGACAGCTTATTTCTTCAACGCGTTTTTCTTTATTTATTTATTTATTTTATTTTCTGTTTTTTTTGTTTTTTCTATAAATAAAAGATATTTAATAAAATTTATATTATTATAAATTAAAATAAAAATAAAGAAACTTATAAAACTTAAATATTTAACAAAATCTTAAAAATACTTATATTTTTGTTTTTCTTTTTATATTTTTGAATAATTAAAACGTATTTTTACAAAAACGAATTTTTAATAGAAGTAAGCTAAAAAATCTTTTTTTTTTTTATATATTATTAGCGTTGCGCTTCCGGCTTTTAAGATAATTTCCCGGCAGCGGCGCCAAAAATACTTGATGTTATGCGAGGTGTATATAAAATAGCTTTATATTTTACTAGGAAAAACTATTAAATACGATACAATTTTACACAAGATATTTATTTATTTATAGAATGGATATACTTAAACCTTGCTACAACACTTATAGGCAGTGTACCTAATCGTACAGTAGTGTAGTTTTTAGTAAGTCCGGTTCGTTCCACAGGGAAATCTTTAAACAAAGCTCAACGCTATATTAGTTTACTTTTATAAAAATACAAATATATATATAAGTAATATTATTATTATAAAGGGGGGTTTTTACCGTTTAATGACCGGTTTGTCGATTTTAAGACTTTAGTCGCAGTTAAAACCTAATGTAAAATATAAAATAAATACAAGACTTAAATTAAAGCGTAAAGTAAATAACGATAATGAAACTGCGAATAATAAAAGTGCGATAAAATAAAATTGTGATAATTAAAAAGTACGATAATTAGAAGTGCAATTAAATATAAAATAAAGGAAATTAAATATGAAATAAAAGAATTATGCTTATTTAAACTTCCGTAATCATGATGTTTGACGTGTTGATTTTAGTTTTATGCCCATGGGTTAATTGTCCTTTGTCCTGGATTATTCAATATGTCCGTCTGGTTTTTGTCCATAACAGTCCATCAGTCATAAATATAAAGTGCGAGTGTCCTCGTCAAATTATTATTATACCCGAAGTTAAATATTCCAACTAATTGGGGATTCGAATTGTAACAAGGTTTTAATACTTTGTTTAATGAATACATCAAGTTATCGACTGCGTGTAAACCAAGGTTTTACTACTTTGTTAACAATTACACCAATTACCCTTGAATGTAATTTCACCCATGTTTTAATTATTCTAGTGGCTATTAATCCATTCCCGTGTCCGGTTAAATGAACGATTATTCGTACATATAAATACCCCGCCCATCGTGTCCGATCGAGTGTATATGGTAATTTATAGGGACGCCCAATTGTAAATCATTATATTAACATTAACAAACTTTCATTTAGTTAAACAAATATAAAGCCCATTAATAGCCCATAGTCTAATTTCCACAAGTGTCGTTCTTTTGTCCAAACCCCAATTATGGTACAAAGCCCAATTACCTAATTTTAGTAGTTAGCCCAACATCATGATTACTTCGTTTTAAATAAGCATAATAATAACTTAGCTACGAGACATTAATATAAAAAGGTTGAACATAACTTACAATGATTAAAAATAGCGTAGCGTTACACGGACAGAATTTCGACTTACACCCTTACAACATTCGCTAACATACCCTTATTATTAGAATTATAATTAAAATTAAAATATAAATTATATATATATATATAAATTTTACGTATGATAAGAGAAGAGAGAAATAGAATATGTTTTGCGATCAGAATTCGGTTGGCTTTATAGGGATTTTTGATTTTTGGGGCTCCGCGACTCGCGGTGAATTTTGCCTTCAAACTCCGCGAGTCGCGGAGTTTGAAATTCCAGCTCACATCTTGGAGTCTTTCTCTGCCGACGGTTTTTATTATATATATAATATATATATAATTAATATAATTAATTATATATTATATTATATTTATATACATAGTTAACTTGTAATTTTTAGTCCGTTGCGTCGAGCGTTGAGAGTTGACTCTGGTCCCGGTTCCGGATTTTCGAACGTCCTTGCGTACAATTTTATATTTTGTACTTTGCGTTTTGAATCTTGTACTCTTGTAATTTCGAGACGTTTCTTATCAATAATTGGAACCTTTTTGATTGTCTTTTGTACTTTTGAGCTTTTTGGTCGTTTGCATCTTCAATTCGTCGAATCTGTCTTTTGTCTTCACCTTTTATTATTTAAACGAATATCACTTGTAAATAGAACAATTGCAACTAAAAGCTTGTCTTTCTTGAGGAATAATGCTATGAAATATATGTTCGTTTTTAGCATTATCAGGTATATGTAACCGTATCATACATAGCTTCTATACGTATTTACTATTGGTATATACCAACAATAAACTTCAATGATCAGCCACTAGACATGATGTTACATGTGGGAACCAGCCATTTAACCTCATGTGTGACTTTTGTGCAAGAAAACAAACTAAATCTCCTATATATCCATCCCATAATCATGCTATTTTGCACACACACACACACACATACAATTTCATTTCCAATTTTCTTTCAAGTTAATTCACTCCCTAATCTCTCTTCATTTACCTACTCAAGAACGTATCAATATAGTCATCCGATTTCAAGGAGATTACTTCCAATCTTTCAATCCCACTCCACCACTCTTTTGATTCCAAGATTTTTCTTACCTTTTCCAGTAGTTTTGTCCAAGTAACTTGAGGTAGTAACCTTATTCATAACCTTATTCGATTCATATTTATATAGCTATTTTATTTTGTGTTATAAAATTTTAACAACAAGAACATAGTTTGAGTGATTTCAAACTTGTTCGCAAACTAAATAGATCCTTCTAATTTGATTTTTTAAAAACACTTCAAGACCTGTAATATATCATATTATGACAAAATCGGGTTAATCATATCTTGGCTAATTAACATAATATTTAATATATATTTACTTATGATTTTATTTTATATATTTCAGGACCACCCATAAACAACACGAGAAGATTAATCATAAGACATCATGATTGTACGCAACACGTCATTTGACAACACGGTACTTTATGTACGCAACACGTCATTTGACAACATGGTACCATAGGTCAAGATTAATTCTGATCAACACGAATACGATGGGGTCTTTATTTATTTTATTTAAGCAACTAATTATGGACCACTAACATCGGATTGCTAACTACGGACTAAAAAAATATTAAAAGTATATAAGTATATATATATATATATATATATATATATATATATATATATATATATATATATATATATATATATATATATATATATATATATATATATATATGTAACGATTACTTGAAAAGAAAATATGTTGATATGTTATATATATGGTTAGGTTCGTGATATCTATCGGAGACCAAGTCGAGTTAAATACCTTCAAGACAAAAGTGAGTATATAGTCCCACTTTTAAACTCTAAATATTTCGGGATGAGAATACATGCATTTTATGATTTACGTTATGGACACAAGTGATTAAAAAAATATATTCTACGTTGAGTTGTACCACTGGCATACTTCCCTGTAACTTGGTAACTACTATTTACATGAGGTATTGTAAACGCGAATCCTGTTGATAGATCTATCGGGCTTGACAACCTCAACCGGACTGGACGACCAGTATTCAACGGTTGCACAGTACTTCGTTTCGGTGACTACACTTGATACGGTGTAGTAAGATTTCATAATAAAGGGAATATGCGACGTTGATTAAATGTTAAGTATGGTTATCAAGTGCTCAACAACTTAGAATATTTTTATTAAAACGTTTATATATGAAATCTTGTGGTCTATATTCATAACGCTGCCGGCTTTAAACCTATATCTTACCAACTTTATGTTGACGTTTTAAGCATGTTTATTCTCAGGTGATAACTAAAAGCTTCCGCTGCAACATGTTGAATTTAAGCAAGATCTTGAGTATGCATATTTGTGTCAAAAATAAAACTGCATATCGGAGGATTTGTAATGTAAAATATGTTGGAGGTCGTATTGTTATTATCACATGTAAAGTTTGTAAGTCTAAGATTATCGCTAAACGATAATCATTATTAAGTTGTTTAAACCTTGTATTTGTAATAAAAGCTATGGTTTGTATTGTAAAAACGAATGCAGTTTTTGAAAAATGTCGCATATAGAGGTCAATACCTCGCGATGAAATCATATGTTATTATATTCGTCCTTATGGTTAAGGTCGGGTTATGACACCAAACAGAAAACAACTATGGTGGTCGATGGTTAAGAAGTGGTGATGCTTTTAATATGGTGGTGTTTAAATGGTTTGAAAAAGAAGGATGATGGTGTTGGTTCGTTCTCCCCAATTCAAGTAACATATAAGTTTATATAATACTGTAAAGTGAAGGTTAATGATTAATAATATTAATATAATAATAATCAATAATTATAATCTAAATCAAATTCATCATGTGAATATAAAGCGGAATATGACATGAAACAGAATGTACAGTAACCCTTTAACATTTTCTACCGACACTATTTTATGGATATTTATATCGTGGTCCGTTTCTACTCAATGACGGATAAAACATCTTTGGAAAAATTCCAAAATTTTAAATTACATATCTTTATTTATTTTAGTCGTTATGGTATAAAAATTGATCGTTAACTATTATTAGATAAAAATAAATCACTGTCCACTCCCGATCCTAGGTAAAATATATAAAAAAAATGTTGATATTTATTAATTAGCTCCTAAATATATTTTTAATAAGCCTAAAATTTATCTAACTCATTTTCGGATCACCGTTTATTTTAAAATCACATAAGTTCGTTTTTAACTTGATTAATAACTATCAAGGTGACAAAAGAGTGCTACGAGCGTTTATTAAATAAATTCTAAATCATATATATATAGATTTGTAGTAATATCATATATTATTTTATTTACACAAATGAATTAACTCATATAAGTTTCTATTTTAAATTAATATATATATATATATATATATATATATATATATATATATATATATATATATATATATATATATATATATATTTAAAACTGTATTTATTTACATATAGTGGTTCGTGAATCATTGGGAATAGTCGAAGGTTAATTGAATATATGAAACAGTTCAAAAATTTTGAGACACAACCTAACAGACTTTGCTTATCGTGTCAAAAATATTAAATCGTATCGAGAGTTTGATTAAAAATTAGTCGAAATTTTCCGGGTCGTGACAGATTCTCAATACATTCCCAAAGTCTAGAGTGGACACCGTTTAAGTAAATAACAAACCTAACTTTCCAGTCCAAGAAATTCTTAAGGTTGTCAAGTCTAGGTACTTTATTCGCTGATCCATATTCACTTTCATTAAGTAACAGTTTTTGTAGTCCAGGTGCAATTACTAACGCGCTGTATTCATTTGTCATTTGTTCATTAGTGTCAGACATTTTGACTGATTAAGATTGATTAAGATTACTTAAGTGCAATTAAAAGATTCCGTCTCAAAAGAGGATCGGCCGATGGACGAGTCGATCGGTCGGAGGACGGTGACAATCGATCGGAGGTCTAAGACTGACGGTCGATGTGAAAACTCAGTACCTCAATCTTAGCATAAGGACCTTCGGTCGATGGAAGAGTCAGTCGGCCGATGATAACAGACGATCGGTCAATGGACAAAAGACGAACGGTCGATGGTTAAGACAAACGGTTCTAAGTTATGAAAGACTGTCCTCCGGTTCACTGCTAGACGATCGGTCGATTGTGTCTGACGTACGGTCGAGGGTCGTGACGAACGGTCGATGGTCTAGGACGATCGGCCGAGGGTAGTTCTTACGAATTCTGGGCAGAAAAAGCTAGGGTTTTTCGACAAAAACTTCAATTTTGATCAAATCTGACGTTCTAGACTTAAACAAAACCGATAGAAACCTCAGAAAAACGCCCTTGAACAAAAATAGACTCGAAAACACAAGATATAAACGTAAAAATTTCAACTTTTGATTGAAAACCCGTTTTGACCAAAACCCTAAAACAAAAACTATAAAATCGACTCAAAAACGTTTGGATCAGCAACTCTACGCGCTGATACCACTTTGTAGACGTACTATGGACCTTAGATCAAATGTATTAACCTAGATTAACGGCGGAAACGATAACTAGGGCGAGTCGAATACTTGATTAACTATCGGGATCAATCTAACCAACAAATAGTTGATATAATCGATGCCTAGAGCCTTGTATTCGGTTGGGGATTGGTCTGGGACGGTAAACACAGAGTAATACGACGGCAATAGGGTTTGTGGTGTGTAACCTAACAATGAAGCACAAAACCCGTATATATATATATTTCCAGTGACCATCGGCCGGTGGTCTGGGACCTACGACCGATGGTGAGAGTCCCTCGACCGATGGTCCCTACCATCAGTCGATGGTCTGAGCAGCCAACCAACTGCTCTTAACCATTTCACGACATTATACTAAGCAATTCAAATACAAAGTATTAATGACGATGTTCATACATGACTGAAATACGAAATACAAAACTAATAGAACTTATTACATAATAGAACTCGGGATTATGCACCAACAAACATAATATCGTCATTATTTTATTAGTACTGAACTTTTATCATACTTCACATCGTACAAACCTTATTATACAAATGCATCTAAGCAACATGCATGTCCGATTATGTGTTCATCAACTACACATATATTTATTTTCATAGTTTTCCATCATCTTAATTAAGGAGTTGCTTCATGTTCATTGTACGCGATTGCTTCAGTGAGGCTGCTGCAACAGCGACTACAACCTCTATAACCGTACCAACCACCACAACACCCAAATCTACAACCACCACGTCCACCTCCCCAACCACCGCCACCACGACCACCTCCCCAACCACGACCGCCCCAGCCACCGCCACCACGACCACCACCCCAGCCGCCACCATCATATCCTCCTCCACGTCCACCGTATCCAGGTCCACCCCATCCATTACCACCGTTTCCACCCCAATTACCGCCTCCACCATATCCATTTACTTGATGTTCGTCAGGAGCTTTATCCACTAGATCATAAACATGAAAATAAGGTTATTGAGTAATTATATTAACCTAAGCAAAAAATGTTAGGAAGAGGGGATCGCCTGGACGTTGGGAAATATAAATTTGAGAGAAAAACAACTCTATTACTCACAAGAATAGATTTACAGAGTATTACAAAACTCTTACAAAAAAACTCTCAAGCTCACACACACTCTCTAGGTTGTGATTACACTTCTCTGAATGATTTGGGATAATTTACAATTGAGGTTTGCACCTCTATTTATAGTAAAAATTCTATGGCGGTGGAAGGGTGTGAACGGAGATGGTGGGCGGCCGTTATCGTGTTCATCTTTGCTTCTTCTACATGGTGTTCAAAGAAGGCTACTTTAGACATCTAGAAAGTGAGCTTCTAGATTGTAGGCTGAAAACTTTCAATTCTCCCCCTCCAGCCGAATCCACGAAAATTCCAGTTATGTCTCTGCATAACTCCAACTTCTCTCGAGTCACCACCTTTGTTAACATATCCGCAGGATTCTCCTTTGTATGGATCTTCACTAGTCTCAACAGTTGTCGATTAATTACCTCGCGTATCCAATGATAGCGAATATCAATATGTTTTGTACGGGAATGGTACATGGAGTTCTTGCTCAAATCTAGAGCACTCTGACTGTCACAATGTACCTTGTACTCCTTTTGCTTGATTCCAAATTCTTGGAGATAACGCTTTAACCACAACATTTCTTTTCCAGCTTCTGCGGCAGCAATATACTCTGCTTCAGTTGTGGATAATGCGACACACCTCTGTAGTCTTGACTGCCATGAAACAGCTCCCCCTGCAAAAGTGTAAATGAATCCTGAAGTAGATTTCCTACTATCAGGATCTCCGGCCATATCCGCATCTGTATAGCCTTCCAAGATTGGATCAGCTCCCCCGTAACAAAGACATAGATTCTTTGTACCTTTAAGATATCTGAGAATCCATTTTACTGCATCCCAATGCTCTTTCCCGGGGTTCGAGAGAAAACGACTCACCGTTCTCACTGCATGAGCAATATCGGGCCTTGTACACACCATCGCATACATCAAACTTCCAACTGCTGAGGAATATGGTACTGACGACATCTCCCCGATCTCTTCCTTGGATGAGGGACAAGAACTCTTGCTTAACTTGAAATGGTTAGCTAATGGAATGCTAACAGGTTTGGCATTGTTCATATTGAAACGTGAAAGCACTCGTTCAATATACTTCTTCTGAGATAGCCATAACCTTTTATTCTTCCTATCTCGGGTTATCTGCATTCCCAAAATCTGTTGAGCCTGTCCTAAGTCTTTCATGTCAAAAGACTTAGAGAGTTCCTTCTTCAGCTGGTTGATCTTCGTTACGTCTTTTCCTACGATCAAAATATCGTCTACATAAAGTAGAAGAGCAACGAAATCTCCTTCAGAAAACTTCTGAATGTAGACACACTCATCTGCTGCAGTTTTCTTGTACCCGTGACTCACCATGCACGATTCAAACTTCTTGTACCACTGCCTAGGTGCCTGCTTTAAACCGTACAAACTTTTCTTCAGCTTGCTTACGAGATTATCTCCTGAAACCTCAAAACCTTCTGGCTGCTCCATGTAAATTTCTTCATGTAAATCTCCATGAAGAAAAGCTGTCTTTACATCCATCTGTTCAAGCTCCAAGTTCATACTTGTGACCAATCCAAGTATGACTCTAATTGAAGTCATCTTGACTACTGGTGAAAATATCTCGTCAAAATCAATCCCTTTCTTCTGTTGGAATCCTTTGACTACAAGTCGTGCTTTGTATTTCACCACTTTTCCACTACCATCCTTTTTCAGCTTGAACACCCATTTATTTTTCAGTGCCTTCTTCCCGCGTGGAAGTTCTACAATCTCATAAGTTTGATTTTTCTGCAGAGAATCCATCTCATCCTGCATTGCGAGCAACCATTTTTCTTTATCCTTATGAGTTACTGCTTCATGAAAACTCTCCGGTTCTCCATCTTCAGTAAGTAGAAGGTACTCGGATTCTGGATATTTACTCGATGGAATCCGACCTTGTTCAGATCTACGAACTTCTGGAACATTCTGAGGAGATTCACCATCATCTTGACCTTGTGATGGTGCTGGAACGTCTGGCAGATGGGGTTGTGGCTCCCCCTGCTCAGCACCGTCATTTTCCTCATTATCTTCTACTTCTGGCATTTCTTCTTGCACTGAAAATTCATTTCTCATGAATGATTCCGTTGTTGCCTCTGGCACCTGAGCAGCAACATTTGACTTCTGAGATATTGTGGGTTTTTCAATATCTTCTATTGTCTGGCTTTCATGGAACACCACGTCCCTACTTCTGATCACCTTTTTCTCCTTTGGATCCCATAATCTGTATCCAAATTCTTCATCTCCATAGCCTATGAATATGCATGGAGTGGTCCTTGCATCCAGCTTCTGCCTGAGCTCCTTGGATACATGTGCGTACGCCAAACATCCAAATACTCTTAAGTGAGAGTATGATGGATCCTTTCCAGACCAAAGTTTCTCCGGAACTTCAAAATTCAGTGGTACTGATGGAGATCGGTTGATCAAATAACAAGCGGCTCTGACTGCTTCTCCCCAGAATGGCTTTGGCAGCTTAGCCATACTGAGCATGCTCCGAACACGTTCCATGATTGTTCGGTTCATTCTTTCAGTTATACCATTATGTTGAGGGGTACGTGGGACTGTCTTCTCATGTCGGATGCCATATGATCTGCAATAGGCATCGAACTGTCTGGAAGAGTATTCACCGCCGTTGTTGGATCGAAGACACTTTAACTTCTTTCCTGTCTCACGTTCTACCATGACATGGAACTGTTTGAAGTAATCGAACACCTGGTCCTTCGTCCGTAAGAAATATACCCACACCTTTCGAGAAGTATCATCGATAAACGTCAGAAAGTATCGATTGCCGCCAATTGATTCAACCTCCAAGGGACCGCAAACATCAGAGTGTACCAGACTGAGTAACTCTGATTTTTTCATTGAAGAGGAATTAAACGAGACTCTATGCTGCTTACCAAACAGACAATGATTGCAAGAATCTAGTGCAGCATCCTTGTCTACATTGATAAGCTCCTTCTTTATTAGGGTAGACAACCCTTTCTCACTCATGTGACCGAGTCTCTGGTGCCATAAATTTTGTGAAGCCTCCTTTTCTGCAACATTAATACTGTCTGTGCAGATCTTCACATGAGTCTTGTACAGTGTGCCACAAATGTGTCCTCGAGCGACTATCATGGCGCCTCTTGACAATTTCCATGTGCCTTTACTGAAATGACTATCATAGCCCTGTTTGTCGAGAGCTATCCCAGAAAGTAAATTCAGCCGAAGATCTGGCACATAGCGGACATCCTTCAGAGTGATTGTGCTCCCAGAACTTGTCTTTATCCTGACATCTCCAATTCCGACAATCTCAGCGGAACTGGAATTTCCCATCTTCACAACTCCAAAGTCACCAGCTTTGTATGTTGTGAAGTATTCCTTGTATGGAGTCACGTGGTAGGAAGCTGCAGTATCTACCACCCATTCTGTTTCTTCTCGTGAGACGTGATGGCATGTCTCATCATGGGTTGAACAGTAAGCTACATCACCAGAGATAGTCACTAATGTTTCTCCACCCATATTCTTCGGCTGTGAACTGCTTTGACCTTGTTCCTCTTTTAATCTATAGCAGTTCTTCTTCATATGTCCCTCTAATCCACAATGATGGCATTTATATGTTGGTTTTCTGCCATCAGCTGACCTGCCCCTGCTCTTGCTTCTGCCTCTCCATTTATTTTTGCTACTCATTCGCTGTCTCCCCCGATTCTCTGTGACAAAGGCATGGGTCTGATCTGTGCCCATGTCTTTTCTCCTTGCCTCTTCACTGAATAGGGCATCCTTGACCATTGACATGGTAAGTTTGCCATTCGGGGCTGAGTTGCTGAGTGTTACTACCAGCGTTTCCCAACTATCGGGAAGGGAACTAAGTAGCAGTAGCGCCTGAACTTCATCGCCAAGCGGCATCTCTACAGACGATAACTGGTTGACCAAGCTCTGGAACTCACTGGTATGCTCGGCAACTGAAGTTCCACTTTTGAGCTTCATGTTGACTAAACGCCTCATCAGTACGGCTTTATTCCGAGCAGTCTTGGCCTGGTACATGTCCTCCAACTTTTTCCAGAGGACATATGCGTCTGTCTCTTGTGCAACATGGTGGAAGACACTATGATCAATCCATTGACGGATCTGACCAATAGTTTTTCGGTTTGATTTCTTCCACTCTTTCTCTTTGGCAGAATCAGGGTTTATACCCTTCAATTCAATAGGATCGAACAAATCCTTACAGCTGAGGAGATCTTCCATTCGAGGTTTTCACAGCGTGTAGTTTGTGGCTGTGAGCATAATCATAGCTCCGATAGATGATGTTGACTCTTCTGTGGACATTATCACCTTACAAATAATTTTTCAACACAAACGGGGTTGAATTGTAGAAAACAGAGATCACCGTTACGTCCGGAACGGTTGAAAATGGTGGAATAGACACTTCGCGGCTTAAATTCCACTTACGGGGCAAAATTATAATTTTTATAAACTTCAGGGACCAAGAATGAAATTCTGAAAATTTCAGGGACCAAATTGTAAAATTTCAGAATTGCTACAGTACCGCTACAGTAACGCTACAGTACTGCTACAGTGACTTGCTACAGTGCCGCCATCTGCTACAGTGAATTGCTACAGTGATCGTCTTCTCCGGCAAAAATTCCGGCACCGGTCGTCTTCTCCGGCGATATTCCGGCGAGTTGACCAAACTTTGACCGCGTTTTCTGTGCTCGTTATAACTCTGTTTAAGTTGCCGTTTTTTGCGTTGGACTCGGTTCGACGAGACGAATCCAATGGTACACTCAAAATTGAATTTTAAGAAAACTTCCGAAAACCCAAAAACTCAACCAACGTCTCTAACCAAGCTCTTGATACCACTTGTTAGGAAGAGGGGATCGCCTGGACGTTGGGAAATATAAATTTGAGAGAAAAACAACTCTATTACTCACAAGAATAGATTTACAGAGTATTACAAAACTCTTACAAAAAAACTCTCAAGCTCACACACACTCTCTAGGTTGTGATTACACTTATCTGAATGATTTGGGATAATTTACAATTGAGGTTTGCACCTCTATTTATAGTAAAAATTCTATGGCAGTGGAAGGGTGTGAACGGAGATGGTGGGCGGCCGTTATCGTGTTCATCTTTGCTTCTTCTACATGGTGTTCAAAGAAGGCTACTTTGGACATCTAGAAGGTGAGCTTCTAGATTGTAGGCTGGAAACTTTCAAAAAACAAGTCTAATCAAACTTTGACCTGGTTAACTTGTACGTTATTAGGTTAATTAATACGCCTATTAAAGTTGAAGTTTTAGCTTAATTATCCATCATTTAGTAAAAAGTATAATAATAATAATAACATATGGATACATAAACAAACAAATAATTCAAAAACTCACCGTTATCTTCATTCTTTGAAGTTTGAACATGTTCAGCCGATGAGACGACAAGAACAAGCGCAAACAGAACACACAGAGCTATAAGTATTGACTTGATCTTCATATCTTAAATTTCTAATTTAGTAATTTTTTGTTGATGAATTGTTTACTCATGCTTGCAACTATTTATAGGCCCAGGAACTATTCACTATGCAGCCTAGAATCAGAGACGGTTTATGGCTATCAAGCATTAATTAATTTACTGGTTGGATGGTTGGTTGGTCGTTGCAGGCTACGGTTTTTGAATCCTCATAACGAATTCAAAGTGTTGTGCAATGTTTGAAACTTTCACGTTCTATAATTAGTAATTAAAGCTTAATTTCTTCATCCACATCTCGAGTCACGACTAAATGTGCCCAGGTATGCACATTGCAACTCATCAATGGCTATGTGTACAACTACCAAATTTTGACCCAACCTTACCCTTTATTTATTTAAATTAATTATTAGTTGATCACTTTTTTCATATTTTCCTACCTAAATTTAGAATTGTAGTCTCAAAAGAGGTAAGTTGACTATTTGGAGATACTTGTTTATATTTTTGACGATGCACAGTTGAACATTTGAACATACATGTTATCACAAATTAATAAGCTTGTAGCTAAGGAGTACTTTTTGTGCCGTTATCTTAAACATTTATAGTTGGGAGACAGAAGAGTGAGACCAAAGAAACGAAAAGTTAACTTTTTGCTCCCTTAGTCCTTCTACTGGTGATACATGAACTCTGTTCAATAATTAACTTGTACGTTCACTTAAAAGTGTTACTAACAAAGGTAACTATTTATTAAAAGTGTCACTTCCATATGTACTTGTTTAGAAAATAAAACTGTTCTTGTATGCTTTTTCTTTATTGATTTCGTAATTATTTTTTTATAGTCATGGACTCATGGCAAAAATCCTTTCTTTAAAAAACGCTAGTCTAAATCCTGTATGTTTAAAATATTATGACTAGTATTGATTAAAAAATTTATTCTTAAATGTACAAATTGATGTATACGAGAGGAATAATAACTCGCGCATTGCAGCGAGAAGATATGTATATATGATTACACTCGGCATATCGACAATTTGTATAAATTTTTTTACTAATTGGTAAATGTAGCTATCACTAAAACTTTAAAAAATGTTGAAAAAAAATCATTTAAAAAATTACAGAAAAATTTGGAAAATCAAAAATTGCAAGGGTTAGAATGCAAATTAAAAGGTGCGTGAATAAATTTAAATTATAATATTTTAAATTCTAAACAGTTATAAACAAAATTAAAAACAAATAATAAATTAAAAGATTGAGGGAATCGATTATAATATTTTAAAGAGTTAATTACACTGATGGTCCATGTGATTTTGGTTAAATTACGTCGCTAGTCCCTAACTCTTAAAAATTATATGCTTCTTCCCCGTGGTTTTAATTCCAAACAGCGGTGGTCCCTGTGGTCTTGGTTAAATTACGTCGCTAGGCCCTAACTCTTGAAAATTATATGCTTGGTCCCTGTGATTTTAAGTCCAGACGGCAGTGATCCCAACATCCGCCTACTAATAATTTTTTCAAAACTAACAAAATTAATAACGTATAAACATGATTGGGACAAAAGGAGTATTAAACTGTCAAATTGTGTTACATATTGCATATTTATTTGGTTATTTTGGAATGAAATATGGTTCAAGACCCCTTAACAGTTTCAATTAAACATTATGTTAATATTGTTATAATTCAGTAGGCTTATAACTACCTTTATTGACGTGTTATAATTCAGTAGGCTTATAACTACCTTTAGTGACCTTGTTTTTGACTGTGGACTATTGATAATTATTAGAAGATATAAAAAGAGAGAGAGAGAGAGAGAGAGAGAGAGAGAGAGTATATGAAATTTTATATTCAAAGGTGCATCTTCTGCAAACTACATCTTCATATATTTATAATACAACATAAGTTACTGTGTAAATTGGTGGAAATTTTATAGCCACAAAATTGGCAGACATATTTGACTTTCATAACACTCCCACTTGGATGACAATTTTATTAGAGAGCAACTAGTACTGCCTCATTAAAAACCTTGCTAAAGAAAACCCAGTGGAAAAAAAAACTTTAGCTAAGGGAAAAAGAGTGCCGCATAGAGTTGACTCCCCCTCAAGTAGACATTGCTTCAGCTGTTACATCTTTTGAACATGTCTCATGCCAATGTTATGAACGTGTGTTCTGAAAATAGCAGTTGGAAGTGCTTTGGTGAAAAGATCAGCAGAGTTTTTGCTGGATTGAACATATCTCATTTCAATCTGGTTGTCCTTAATGAGATTTTGAGTGTATGAGAAGAATCTAGGAGGTATGTGTTTTGTTCGGTCACTTTTGATATACCCTTCTTTCATCTGTGCTATGCAAGCTGCATTATCTTCATAGATAGTTGTTGGGCTTTTATCGCGTTCTAGTCCACAAGAATCAGTAATGAGTTGTGTCATTGATCTCAACCAAAAACATTCCCGAGTAGCTTCATGTAATGCAATCACTTCGGCATGATTTGATGATGTTGCAACAAGTGTTTGTTTTTGAGAACGCCATGATATTGCAGTACCTCCATTTTGGAATACATATCCATTTTGAGATTTAGCTTTATGTGGATCAGATAAATAACCTGCATAACCAACCAAATCTTGTTTTGATACGTTAGAATAAAATAATCCTAAATCAGTAGTTCCTCGAAGGTATCGAAATATGTGTTTGATCCCATTCCAGTGTCTTTTGGTAGGAGCTGAGCTGAATCTTGCCAACAAATTAACTGCAAAAGAAATGTCAGGTCTTGTACAATTTGTAAGATACATAAGAGCTCCAATTGCACTAAGATATGGTACTTCTGGTCCCAGGATATCTTCATGATCTTCACGGGGATGAAATGGATCACTGTCAACATTAAGTGATCTAACAACCATAGGAGTACTTAATGGTTTTGCCTTGTCCATATTGAAACGTTTTAAAATCTTTTCTGTATAAGTTGTTTGATGTACAAGTAAACCATTAGGCATATGATCAATCTGCAAACCAAGGCAATACTTGGTTTTTTCGAGATCTTTATTTCAAATTCTTTCTTTAGAAGTTGAATGGCTTCATGGATCTCTTTATTTGTACCTATGATATTAAGATCATCGACATAAACGGCTATGATCTCATATCCGGATGTTGTTTTCTTAATGAATACACATGGGCAAATAAGATTATTTGTATACCCTTTGCTTATCAAGTAATCACTTAATCGTTTATACCACATGCGACCCGATTGTTTCAATCCATATAAAGACCTTTGTAACTTGATTGAGTACATTTCTTTGGGTTTTGCATTGGTTGCTTCTGATACCTTAAATCCTTCAGGTATCTTCATATATATATCACTATCAAGTGATCCATATAGATAAGCAGTCACAACATCCATGAGATGCATTTCTAAATTTTTAGAAACTGTCAGGCTGATTAAGTATCTAAAAGTAATTGCATCCATAACATGAGAATAAGTTTCTTCATAATCAATTCTCGGTCTTTGAAAAAAACCTTGAGCTACAAGTCTAGCTTTATACCTTGTATCTTCATTTTTCTCATTTCTTTTTCGCACAAAAACCCATCTATATCCCACAGGTTTCACATCTTTAGGTGTGAGAATGATAGATCCGAAAACTTTTCTTTTATTGAGCGATTCAAATTCAGCTCTATTGCTCATTTCCAATTATCCCAATCATGTCTATTTTGACATTCCATGACAGATTTTGGTTCTGGATCATCATCATCATTCATGATGTCATATGCAGCATTATATGAAAATATCTCATCAAGATTTTTCATTTCATTTCGGTTCCATAATATTTTTGAATGTGCATAATTAATTGAAAATTTCGTATTGACATCATCAATCTCTTCTGCAGAATGAGTTTTGATTTATAGTTCTTCTTGAACACTTTCTTTTACCTTGTTATCAGCTGATTTTCTTTTTCGAGGATTTTTATCTTTGGAACCAATTGGTCTCCCACGTTTCTGGCGTGGCAAAGACTCAAGAGTGACATTATTGCCAGCTTTTGGAATTTCAATTCGAGCTGGAACATTTGCTGCTGGTATATATGATTTAGTCACTCTTTTTGTATCTGTAAATGCATCAGGCAATTTATTCGCAAGTTCTTGCATATGCATTATTTTTTGAACTTCGATCTCGCATTCTTTTGTGCGAGGATCAAGATACATTAATTGAGGTTCACACCATGAAACATCATTTTCTTTATTTTTTATTTCTCCCCCTAATCTAGTGAACAATGTTTCATTAAAGTGACAATCAGCAAAACGTGCTGTAAAAACATCACCCGTCATGAGTTCAATATATCTTATGATTGAAGATGTTTCATATCCAACATATATTCCCATCCTTCTTTGAGGACCCATTTTAGTGCGTTGTGGTGGTGCGATAGGAACATAAATCGCACAACCAAATGTTCTAAGGTGGGAAATATTTGGCTGATGGCCAAAAGCAAGTTGCAAGGGAGAATATGTATGACTTGCACTTGGTCTAATACGAATTAATGATGCAGCATGTAAAATTGCATGACCCCATACAGATACTGAGAGTTTTGTTCTCATTATCAATGGTCTAGCTATTAATTGCGATCGTTTGATTAGTGATTCGGCTAAACCATTTTGTGTATGCACATGGGCAACAGGATGTTCAACAACAATCCCAATAGACATACAAAAATCATTAAATGCTTGAGATGTGAACTCACCAGCATTATCCAATCTCACTCTTTTAATAGTATAATCAGGAAAATGTGCTCTCAATTTAATAATTTGAGCAAGAAATTTTGCAAATGCCACATTTTAACTTGATAATAGACAAACATGAAACCATCTACTAGATGCGTCTATTAGGACCATGAAATATCTAAATGGTCTACATGGTGGATGAATTGGTCCACATATATCACCTTGAATTCTTTCAAGAAACATTGGTGATTCTTTTTCAACCTTAAGAGGTGATGGTCTTATTATCAATTTTCCAAGTGAGCATGATGTACATGGGATAAGTGCATCATGAGGGATCTTTTGATCCGTCAATGGATGTCCATGTGTATTTTGTATTATTCTCTTCATCATTGTTGATCCTGGGTGGCCTAATCTTTCATGCCACAGATTGATCATTACAGGATCACATGCCTTTTCATTAACTACCATGTGTGCTTCTGGTACATTTATATATGTATAATGTAAACCAGAACCAAGTCTTGGTAGTTTTTCAATCACATGCTTCTTGTCAGTGATACTTAAGTATTTATCATTTTCTGTAGTCACTGACTGATAATCATATTCATTTTGGTATATGTCAGAGAAGCTTAACAAATTTCTCTTTGACATGGGAGAAAATAAGGCATTTTTTATTAGAAAATTTGTACCATTTGGTAACATGAATTTTGCCTTTCTCATTCCATTTATTAAATCCGCAGGACCTGATATAGTATGTACCGTTCCTTCTGTTGCTTTAAAATCAGTGAAATATTTTTTAGATTTGAGTATAGTGTGTGTGGTATCACTGTCTGCAATACAAAGATCCCCACCATTTGACTAATTTTGCACTCCAGTAGTGTACATCATGAACTTCAAAACATGAGAAACAAATAATGAGTACATAATTCATCAATATATTACATTTAAAAATATCTTATAAACGAAAGTACATAATAAGGAAAGATAAAGTAAAGTAGATATGGTATAGATCATAAATCTATATCCATTTATTTGATATGGACATATAATAGAAAATTTATTCATTAAAGTAGTCACTTGTTGGCTTAGTGATTTTTGTATCAAGGTCATCCACAAGGTTTGCCTATTTTTCTTTTCTCTTTAGGGATTTTTGATATTGATTAACAGAATATTGATTTGTTCGACAGTTCTTAGACCAATGTCCAATTTTACCACATCGATAACAAGAATCTTCAATATTCTTTGAAGAACTTTGATGTTAAAGCTAGGTGCATATAAAATAGCTTATATTTTACAAGGAAATACTATTAAATACGATACAATTTTACACAAGATATTTATTTATTTATAAAATGGATATACTTAAACCTTGCTACAACACTTATAGACAGTGTACCTAATCGTACAGTAGTGTAGTTTTTAGTAAGTCCGGTTCGTTCCACAGGAAAATTTTTTTAAACAAAACTTAACGCTATATTAGTTTAAATTTAAAAAAATACAAATATATATATAAGTAATATTATTATTATAAAGGGGGGGTTTTTACCGTTTAATAACCGGTTTGTCGATTTTAAAACTTTAGTCGCAGTTAAAACCAAAATTAAAAATAAATACAAGGCTTAATGTAAAGTAAATAACGATAATGAAATTGTGATAAATAAAAGTGCGATAAAATAAACTTGCGATAATTAAAAAGTACGATAATTAAAAGCGCAATTAAATACAATAACAATAAATAAAAGTGCGATAATTAGAAGTGCAATTAAATATAAAATAAAGGAAATTAAATATGAAATAAAAGAATTATGCTTATTTAAACTTCCGTAATCATGATGTTTGACGTGTTGATTTTAGTTTTATGCCCATGGGTTAATTGTCATTTGTCCTGGATTATTTAATATGTCCGTCTGGTTTTTTGTCCATAACAGTCCATCAGTCATAAATATAAAGTGCGGGTGTCCTCGTCAAATTATCCTTATACCCGAAGTTAAATATTCCAACTAATTGGGGACTTAAACTGTAACAAGGTTTTAATACTTTGTTTAATAATTACACCAGGATGTCGACTGCGTGTAACCCAAGGTTTTAATAATTTGTTATCAATTATTCCAAGTGTCATTGTACATAATTTCACCCCTGTTTTAATAATTCTAGTGGCTATTAATCCATTCCCATGTCCGGTTAAATGAACGATTATTCGTACATATAAATATCCCGCCCATCGTGTCCGATTGAGTGTATATGGTTATTTATAGGGACGTCCAATTGTAAATCTTTATATTAAAATTAAAAAACTATCATTTAGTTAAACAAATATAAAGCCCATTAATAGCCCATAGTCTAATTTCCACAAGTGTCGTTCTTTTGTCCAAACCCCAATTATGGTACAAAGCCCAATTACCCAATTTTAGTAATTAGCTCAACATCATGATTACTTCGTTTTAAATATGCATAATAATAACTTAGCTACGAGACATTAATGTAAAAAGGTTGAACATAACTTACAATGATTAAAAATAGCGTAGCGTTACAGGGACAGAATTTCGACTTATACCCTTACAACATTCGCTAACATACCCTCATTATTAGAATTATAATTAAAATTAAAATTAAAATTAAAATTAAAATTAAAATTAAAATTAAAATTAAAATATATATATATATATATATATATATATATATATATATATATATATATATATATATATATATATATATATTACGTTAACATATAGAGAAAGAGAGATTTTATGGATATTTTTACGATCAGAATTCGCTGGCTTTTATAGGAATTTTCGTCCAGGGGGACTCCGCGACTCGCGCCCTTTTTGCTCTTCAAACTCCGCGAGTCGCGGAGTTTTTAATTACAGCTCACCCACCTTTGGCTCTTTGTTTACCGACGGTTTATTATATAAATATAATATATATATATATATATATATATATATATATATATATATATATATATATATATATATATATATATATATATAATTTATATAATTAATTATATATTATATTATATTTATATACATAGTTAACTTGTAATTTTTAGTCCGTTGCGTCAAGCGTTGAGAGTTGACTCTGGTCCCGGTCCTGGATTTTCGAACGTCCTTGCGTACAATTTAATATCTTGTATTTTGCGTTTTGAATCTTGTACTCTTGTAATTTTGAGACGTTTATTATCAATAATTGGAACCTCTTTGATTGTATTTTGTACTTTTGAGCTTTTTGGTCGTTTGCATCTTCAATTCGTCGAATCTGTCTTTTGTCTTCACCTTTTATTATTTAAACGAATATTACTTGTAAATAGAACAATTGAAACTAAAAGCTTGTCTTTCTTGAGGAATAATGCTATGAAATATATGTTCGTTTTTAGCATTATCAAATATTCTCACACTTGAGCGTTGCTTGTCCTCAAGCAATATAGTCTTGATATACTAGAATCACTTCTTTATTCTTCACACTTTGTACATCAGTGATTTCTATACGGCGGTATAAACAATGGTAGTAACGATATGGTTTACAGTCCCACATGACTATAAAAATTTAGATCCTTTAAGGAAATTGGATCTTTATGAAAACATTTGATCTTTTGAAAATTAAATCTAGCTTTTACCCTAGATAAGTTTTCCGAAATAACCCTTCACCGGTGTTTGCAAATTCTTTTTGTGGGTTTGGTGGGTGTTAGATTTGAAAATTTTGCTCAAAACTTGTGGTTTTGTGTCACCCACTTGCTAACCTTGTATTAGGAAAGCAACACGTTCAGTATACTTGCTCCGTATATTACCTTTCTGTAAACTACCATCCGGTTGTAAAGGAAAGCGTTGAACAAGCAACTGTTAAGGCAATGTCCCCTGACATGCTTTTAATTATGGTATATAACGTGTCGGACGCAATTACTATCCTTTGTAGGAGCAATAGTAAAGCTCACCCTTATAATTTTCCGGTCTGGCACAAGGTCCTGTCTTTGACCATGCTATGCAACCACCGTTCTTACGGTTGACACCCGATTTGGTTCAGGTGACCTAATGAATTTCAGGTGAATTCCTAGGATTTTACGTTCAATGGTAATGAACGCATTGAAAATGGGTTTTCAGAAAACAAATCGGTTTATAATTTGATCAAAATATTTTATCGTTCAACCTCGAGTTTAGATATCACTGAATTCCATGAGTTTGTAATTCTCAATCTTTAAGGTCAATCTCTAGGATTGAATAATATCAGTCTTAAAAGCTGATTTTTGATCTTTTAAGGAGATTATCCTTTCTGGGGATCTGATTCATTAGTCTTATCAAGCTAATTTGTACGGTGCCCCCCATTGTACGAGATAAATCCTTCTCATGGTTAGGATAAATCTGACCACTTGGCGACCCTGTTTGATGCTGAGGTCCGTGGATTTCCTGCTAATTTTAGTGATGACTTTTCTAGGTTTTTCGTCAACCTACAGCTGGTCTGGACGACAACTTCATGACCTAAATCAAGAAGCGCGTGTCTTTTTCGAAAGACTTTACTTCCTTTTAACGATGGAATTGATTCATCGTGTAGATCCATCTCTTCTTTTCTTTCATCGGGTAAAACAGTTTAGTTTAGTCCAAAGCAAAAGTATCTTCAATTATTTGTTAAAGAAATATGTGACATATGTTTAAGATAACTTGGTAATTTTTCCCACACTTGGCTTTTATTTTCCTTTTTATTGTCCTCTATTCCATTTTAAATGAATTTTAACATTTTGGTTTGTTTCTCAATTTATGTCCTTTCCGAGGTAACAATAATTTCGGTGTTAAAACCTAGTTTTATCATTCATAAATATGTATAAACATGATTTTGAGTTCATTTAATTGAAAATTTTGAAAAATTTTACTAGAATTGGGTAGTCAGTATATAAGACTAGGGCTGTTCTTTATTATCAGAGAGCACTAGATTCTAATACAACTACTGCTTTACTAGTATTTTTAATGGTAACCAAGTGTTTAAGATAAAAAATTTTAAAAATCCGAAGGAATTTAACCCCTTCCCACACTTAAGATCTTGCAATGCCCTCATTTGCAAGAAATCAGTAACAATTTAAATTATTGAGGGTGATTAGCGTAGAAATGATTAAATTTTACCAAAGTTTCCAAACATATTGTTGTTTATGTTGAATGATAAATGGTGCACATCATTTGTTCATTCCGTCTTGTTGTTATTTCACATATATTTTGCATCTTGTCGTCAAAATTAGTTGCTTTTGCTGAACTTAATGCCAGTCTTTGAAAATGCATTGTTTTACCCTGTTGTGTACATAAGATAAACTGCAAACATATATACATATTTTTGAAGTTTGGTATATTACCCCACATTCAAAAATTATTAAAATCTAATAATAAAAGTTAGAAAATTATAAAAACTATTACAATATTAACATAAGTATTAAATGTATCAACATTACAAATTATAAAATAAATAAAACTAAGTAAACTAGGGATGATACTGATACCAGTAGGGGTTCCATGCATAACCGTATGTGTTATAGAATGCTTCGGCTGGGTTATACGTAGGATACGGTGGTTGGATCTCTATAGACCAGGGAGGAAATACGGGCGATGGAGTAGGAATATAGTTTCTACCTACATGTTGGCAATGAGCTGTGATTTGGTTTTGATGAACTTGCCAATCTTCAAATGCTCGATGTCTAGCATTTTCATACTCTTGTGAAGCTATAAACTTTTGCATTTCTGTCATTTCATTTCCCCCTCCCACATTACCTGGCTGTTGGTTTCTCTCAACCTGTGGATGTCTACCATGGTATTGTACTGCGACGTTATTTCGCCTCTTCAAAACCTTCGCACCATGGTATACATTTAAACCTATTGTATCGCGGGGTTCTAGTTCTTCGACTAATAATCCCCCCGACTTATATCCACATTGAGATACTCAGCAATTAGTGTAATAAATATACCATCTCCTATTATACTGTGCGGTCTCATCCCCCTAACCATAGCTGATAAATAATAACCCACACAATACGGTATACTTACAGCGCTTTGTGGGTCTCGAATACACATATGGTAAAACAAATCCTGTTCATTTACCTTTTCCTTATTCTTACCTCTTTGTGTAATCTAATTAGCTAAAAACCTATGAATTACTCTTAACTCTGCTCTATCTATATCCAAATAAGAGTAATTTCCCCCTTTAAATCGGTGATGGCTAGTCATTTGACTCCATACACCATGCGTATCAAAATTTTCATCAATCTTTCTACCATTTAATATCAACCCTCTACAATCGGCAGATGCTAACTCCTCAGGCGTATATATACGTAAGGCCTGAGCCATGTCTAGTAAAGACATGTGGCGCATCGAACCTCCTAACAAAAATCTAATAAAAGATCGATCGGTTAAACTAACTACCCGATCATTTATTTCTATACTACACAATAATTCTTCACACCATACTTTATATACAGGTCTACGCATGCTGAATAATCGTACCCAATCGTTAAAAGTAGAATTACCATACCTCTGTGTAAGTAATTCTCTAATTGGCCCGGCCAATTCTACAGCTTCTAATGGTGCCCATTCTATTACCCTAGGTACTTCAACAGCTTTAGAATGAAGAGTATGCAAACCCCTTTGATATTTTGGATAATCTATCCAACGTCTGTCAAATCTCAAGTTCGGGTGCAAATCTTCCAAGTGCATATCAGAAAATGTCATAACTGGATGAGGTATATCTTGTTTGTAGTAGTTATCAACCTCCTGTTGTTCCGCATTCTTAGCAGGAGCATTGCGAGCTTGGGATGAAGATTCACCCCTTTCATTCTGCAAAACACATCAAACACAAGTTTTGTGCATCCAAATATGCATTAGTGTCAGCAAAATCATCAATCAAAATAATTATAATGACATATCCAATTTATATCAAACTTAAGCTCATTTTCATATTTTTTATCAAATCTACAATTTTTCAAATAAGCATATACGAAAATGTTCGCCAAGTTCATAAGCATTCAATTCAAATAACATGTCAAAATAATCATTACTAGCAATTAAACAAGTTTCAAATGGCATTATCTCTTAAAAATCAAGTTCATGAATTTTAGACTTGAAAAAGTCCACTTTAATTCTCAAAATCATGTTTAGGCTCAAAGTTTGGATCATTTAACTACCTAAACATGTTACACTACTTAATTTAGCAACAATTCATGACAAAAATCGGCCATAACCTGTTTATATCAAAAAGCCCCAAATTGTTCAAGAACACAAACCCTAGATTACTCAAAATTTGAAGTTTAAGGCTTCTAATCATGTTAAATAGCATCAATCTAGGTTATACAAGCATAATACACAAGCAATTTAAGCATAATTACACTAAAAAGCATTAAAATCGAATTGGGGAAATAAATTGCTCAAGAACACTAATTTTCGGATTAAATGGTGTTTAGGTGTAGAAATTTACCTTTTTTCTCGAGTAATTCCTTGATAGCATCCTTCTCAACATGATTTTAGTAAAAGATTTGATGAAAAACGGTCAAAAATTGCGAATTTGGTGTGTGTTTTTCGGTATTTTCGGGTGTATTTTCGCAGTAAAATGGGGTGTGGTGTGGGTGCAACTGATCTGTTCGGCCTTTTATTTTTTTTCTGTATTTTCGGTCCTCCGCGAGTCGCGGCATTTGGCCCTTTCAAATACCGCAAGTCAAGGTGTTTGGTGTTTTTTTTTTTTTTTTTTTTTTTTTTTAATAAGCCTTAACTTATAAAACAAATATAAAATAAATTTAAAATTTTGTTTTCCTTTGTTTTAGGACGAGGTCGTTTCGGATCGATGTCCTAGTCCGTCCTTCGACAAAATTTTAAAATTTGTCTTTTTGTAGCGCGGTTTTAAAAGCAAAGATTTTTAAGTTTTTTAATGTTTTTGGCATACTTTAATTCAATAAGATTAAAAATAATGATAATAAAAGTTCTCGTCCCTCCCTCGGGTAAAGCAATTTCGGTTCAAAGACCTAGTCTTCAACTTACGACGAATTTTAAAAATCATATTTTTTAACTTAGCGAAATAAAGTAAATTTTTGTTTTTAAATTCACACCAAACTTAAATTAAAAATGCACAAAATTAAAATTCATATTTTAAAAATTAAAAATTCACACCAAACTTAATTTATATTTTTATTTTTATACAAACTTATATTAAAAATATTAATTGTTCAAATATTTATAATTTTAAATATATTAATTTAAAAAGTTTACAATATTAAATTAAAAATCTTTTTGGCTTTTATCCCACTTTAATCAATCAAATATTATCAAAAATATGCGCCCCTCTTTTCGGTAAAGTAATTTCGGTTCCATGACCTAATTTAACTCATGACGAATTTTTGAAATATTTTGTGTTGATTGATTAAAGATATTTATACCTTAAGAATAAACGTTAAATTTCGCAGTGATGTAATAAATTTTTGAATGATATCAATAATTTCGGTCGTCAAACCTAATTTCATCGAATTCCAATTTAATACTTTATAGCGAACAAATTAGCGTTTATTATCAAAAGGTTAAAAATGAAAATAAAAAATAAAAACTGTACAGACTTACCTGTGAGATAGTATTCTTAGTGATATGATCTATCCCATTCATAAGATAGTCGGTTTAATTGGTTTTCCATGGCTACATAGGCGTAACCTCGAGCATTCAGTGTTTTTTCTTCTAAACATATGAACGGTCCGTCTCTGCATAAAGTAACAAATTCGGTGTTTGAATAGGTTTGATTATTTGAACATTTACCTCCATGTGACCATTTTCCGCATTTGTGACATCTTTCAAGGTGTCGTGCTCTTCTTTTCGCTGCGGATTTTGATTTTCCTTTAACAAATTGTAACTTATTATCTTCGCATCTGGATTCTTTTCTTACTCCGTCCAATCTTTTTCTGATTACTGATACTAGATCACTCGGAAGTGTGTCATTATTACGTTTAGTGATCAAAGCGTGTAGCATTAGACCATGGTTTAGTTCACACGAAGTCTTCATTTCGTAAAAACCTAAAAAAAATAAAAATTCAGAATGGGGGGAGAAGACTAGTTCTTTAGGGTCTGCTAGGAAAAGACCATTCGGGTTCCATTTTCGAGAACTACACGAAAACAGAAAATCTAACTCTAACAGAAATACATATTATCCTTTAAAAGACTTGATTCTCCCCACACTTAGTTAGCTGTGGTATCGAAATTGTGATTAACTTCATTGTCAACCTCCATTGGACTATCTATGTAATGTTTAACTCTGTGACCATTAACCTTAAATTCAATCCCATTTGAATTTATTAATTCTATCGTTCCGTATGGGAAAACTCTTTTGACTATGAATGGTCCAGACCATCTTGATTTCAATTTTTCAGGAAATAACTTGAATCGTGAATTGAAAAGAAGAACTCTGTCTCCTTCTTTAAATTCTTTTGAACTTCTGATTCTTTTATCATGCCATTTCTTCGTTCTTTCCTTATAGATTAATGAATTTTCGTATGCTTCATGTCTTAATTCTTCTAATTCATTTAGTTGACTTAACCGTAGACGTCCAGCTTCATGTAAATCAAGATTACATGTCTTCAAAGCCCAAAATGCTTTGTGTTCAATTTCTACTGGAAGATGACATGCTTTTCCATAAACGAGTCTAACAGGTGTGGTTCCAATTGGAGTTTTGTAGGCTGTTCTAAAAGCCCAGAGTGCATCCTCCAATTTAATGGACCATTCCTTCGGATTTGATCCTATGGTTTTCTCTAGAATACGTTTTAAAGCTCGGTTGGTATTTTTAACTTGTCCACTTGTTTGTGGATGATATGCGGTGGAGATTTTATGAGTTACTCCATATCTTTTAAGAACTTTCTCAAGTTGATTATTACAGAAATGAGTTCCCCGATCACTTATTAAAGCTTTCGGTGTTCCAAACCTTGCAAAAAGACGTTTTAAAAAGTTGACTACAACTCGTGCATCGTTAGTTGGGAGAGCTTGTGCTTCCGCCCATTTAGATACATAATCAATGGCTACGAGAATATATAGATTATTATGAGATTTTGGAAATGGACCCATAAAGTCAATACCCCAAATGTCAAATACTTCACATACTTGAATGACATTTTGTGGCATTTCATCACGTTGACTTATTTTTCCGGCCCTTTGACATGCATCACAGGATTTGCAAAGAAGGTGTGCGTCTTTGTAAATTGTAGGCCAATAGAATCCAGCATCATAAATTTTTCTTGCTTTTAGTTGACGTCCATAATGCCCTCCTGTTGGTCCTGTGTGACAATGGTTTAAAATTTTACTAGCTTCATCTTCGAATACACATCGGCGTATTATTCCATCTGGACAACTTTTAAACAAATGTGGATCTTCCCAGAAATAGTGTTTTATATCACTGAAGAATTTATTTCGTTTTTGGTACGACAATCCTTTTTCAAGGTATCCACATACTAAGTAGTTTGCATAGTCTGCAAACCATGGAATTTCATTATAATCTATCTTCAATAGATATTCATCAGGAAAGTTGTCTTGTATGGCCGATTCATTTAGAACTTCTAATTCAGGATTTTCAAGACGAGAAAGATGATCAGCGGTGAGATTTTCTGCTCCTCTTTTATCTCGGATTTCAATATCGAACTCTTGTAAGAGTAAGATCCAACTGATTAATCTTGGTTTGGCATCTTGTTTTGAAAATAGGTATCTAAGAGCAGAATGGTCTGTATAGACCACCGTTTTTGCTAGAACGAGATAGGAACGAAATTTGTCAAAAGCAAAGACAATAGCAAGAAGTTCTTTTTCAGTAGTTGTGTAATTTGTTTGTGCTCCTTGTAACGTCTTACTAGCATAATATATAGGTTGAAATCTTTTTTCAATCTTTTGTCCTAAAACGGCTCCCATTGCAAAATCACTTGCATCGCACATTAGTTCAAACGGTATATTCCAATTTGGTGTTATCATGATCGGCGCATTAGTGAGTTTCTCTTTAAGAATATTAAAAGATTTAATGCATTCATTTGAAAAGATGAACGGAGCATCCTTTTCTAGGAGTTTATTCATAGGAGTGGCAATTTTAGAAAAAATCTTTTATGAAACGTCGGTAAAAACCGGTATGCCCTAGAAAACTCCTAACTCCTCTAACATTGGTGGGATGTGGAAGTTTAGCAATTTCATCTACTTTAGCTCTATCCACTTCAATTCCTTCTTTTGAAATTTTATGACCAAGAACGATGCCTTCTTTAACCATGAAATGACATTTCTCCCAATTAAGTACTAGATTTGATTGTTCGCATCTAATAAGCATTCGTTCTAGATTAGCTAGACATGTTTCAAATGTATCACCGAAGACTGAAAAGTCATCCATGAAAACTTCCATGCATTCTTCTATCATGTCGTGAAAAATCGCCATCATGCACCTTTGAAAGGTTGCAGGGGCGTTGCAAAGTCCAAATGGCATGCGTTTATAAGCAAAAGTACCATAAGGGCATGTGAATGTGGTTTTCTCTTGGTCTTCGGGTGCTATTGGAATTTGAAAATATCCGGAAAAACCATCAAGAAAACAATAGTAACTGTTTTCGGCTAATCTTTCCAACATTTGATCAATAAAAGGTAAGGGGAAGTGATCTTTTCTGGTAGCGTCATTTAATTTTGCTATAATCAATACATACACGCCATCCTGTTACAGTCCTAGTAGGAATAAGCTCATTTGTTTCATTTGTGATGACAGTCATACCACCCTTCTTAGGCACGCATTGAACTGGGCTTACCCATGGACTATCAGAGATCGGATAAATTAAACCTGCATCTAGCAGTTTAATAATTTCTTTTTTAACAACATCTTGCATATTAGGATTTAGTCTTCGTTGGCGTTGCGCATACATTTTATGACCTTCTTCCATAAGGATTTAATGTGTGCAATACGAAGGACTTATTCCTTTAATATCATGAATCTTCCATGCAATGGCTGGTTTATGAGCTTTCAACACAGAAATGTGATGAGATTTTTTATTTTCAGTAAGAGAAGACGATATTATTACAGGTAATTCAGATTCACCATGTAAATAAGCGTATTCCAAATGGTTTGGAAGTGGCTTTAACTCTAATGCCGGTGGTTCTTCTATCGATGATTTATATCGATATCTGTCTTCTTCTTTTAGCATTTGAATTTCTTCTGTTGTCGGTTCATATCCATTAGCTATTAGTATAGCTAACATTTCAGTTTCATCAATTGGTTCAGTACCTTCTCCTAAAGAACATTCTCCTGTTCCTTGTAATTCTGGAAATTCTTCTAACAATTCTGCATGTGAATCTATAGTTTGAATATAATAACATGTATCATCTGCAGATTGCGGTTGTTGCATTGCTCTATCAACTGAAAAGGTAACACTCTCGTCCTCTATACTTAGGGTCAATTTTTTACCAAACACGTCTATCATTGCTTTAGCCGTGTTTAAGAATGGTCTTCCTAATATGAGAGGAACTTGAGAATCTTCTTCCATGTCCAGAACAACAAAATCTACTGAAAATACTAAAGTACCAACTTTAACTAGCATGTTCTCCATTATCCCTCTAGGATATTTTATTGATCGATCGGCTAGTTGTATGCTTATTCTTGTTGGTTTCAATTCTTCAAGGTCTAGTTTAGCGTATAGTGAATACGGCATTAAATTTATACTAGCACCTAAGTCTGCTAATGCTTCTATTGAACTAAGACTACCCATAAAACATGGAATTGTGAAACTTCCTGGATCAGATAATTTTTCTGGTATCTTATTCAACAGCACTGCTGAACAATTAGCATTCATAGTAATGGCCGAGAGTTCTTCCATTTTCTTTCTATTTGAGATTAGATCTTTCAAGAATTTAGCATATCTAGGCATTCCTGAAATCACATCAATGAAAGGTAGATTTACATTTATCTGTTTAAACATATCCAAGAATTTGGATTGCTCGGCTTCAAGTTTCTCTTTTTTCATCTTACTCGGGTAAGGAAATGGTGGTTGGTATGGTTTAACATAAGGTTTAGCCTTAACTGTGTTATCTTCATTAACCTTTTCAACTACCGGTTCTTTTTCCTTATCTTGTTCAGGTTGTGGTTCTTGTGGAGTAGGAATAGCTTCATCAGAATTTTCAGGTATTTCAGGTGGTTTAAGTGTTGTACCACTTCTTGTGGTAATAGCTTTAGCTGTTTCATTCCGGGGGTTTGCATTTGTATCACTAGGTAAACTTTTCGGTTTTCTTTCACCTATTAACCTTGCTAGGTTACTTACTTCTTGTTATAAATTTTGAATAGAAGCTTGTTGATTTCTAAATGCTTGAGCATTTTGTTCATTAGTTTGTTTCTGAGATGTGAAAAACTGCGTTTGAGTTTCAACTAGCTTTGTCATCATATCTTCTAAATTCGGCTTTTTATCATCGGGTTGTGGTGGTTTGTTTTGAAAATTAGGTCTTTGCTGGTTGTAAGTATTATTGGATACTTGTTGATTGCTAGGACCTTGTTGGTTGTTGTATGAAATATTTCGGTTATAATTCTGATTTTGATTGTAAATCGGTCTTGGCTGTTGATAATTATTCTGATAATTATTTCCAGGCCTTTGGTTTAGATATGAAACATTCTCTCTTTGTTCCATTGTTAGTTCAATACTGAGACAATCTTTTGTCAAATGTGATCCTCCACACTGCTCACAACTAATTCGTATTGAGTGGATATCTTTAGTCATCTTTTCCATTCGTCTCTCGACAGCATCTATCTTTGCAGAAATGGAATCTAAGTTATGGCTAGAATTGGCCCTAGCTGCTTTAGATGATCTAACGATATCTTTTTCTTGGTGCCACTCATGTGAGTGGGAAGCAGTGTTATCAATAATTTTGTAAGCATCAGTTTCGGTTTTCTTCATAATAGAACCTCCAGCTGCTATATCGATGTCTTTCCTTGTAGTGATGTCGCATCCTTGGTAGAATATTTGTACTATTTGACAGGTGTCTAAACCATGTTGCGGACATCCTCTTAATAATTTTCCAAATCTTGTCCACGCCTCATATAGAGTTTCATTTGGCTTCTGTGTGAACGTAACAATTTCTCCTTGAAGTCTTACGGCTTTAGATGCCGGAAAGAATTATTTAAGAAATTTTTCAACTAAAACGTCCCATGTATCAATCGCCCCTTCAGGTAACGATTCCAACCAATCTTTGGCTTCTCCCTTTAAAGTCCAGGGAAATAACATGAGATATATCTGTTCATCTTCCACTTCTCGGATTTTAAATAGTGTGCAGATCCTATTAAAGGTACGAAGATGTTCATTTGGATCTTCCTTTAGCGAACCACTAAATTGGCATTGATTAGTCACCATATGTAGAATTTGTCCTTTGATTTCATAATCTGGCGCATTAATGTCAGGATGAGTAATTGCGTGACCTTGGCCAGTGCGTTTAGCTCTCTTTCGATCTTCCATACTTAAAGGTTCCAGATTCTCCATAATTGAATTTGTTGAATCGGAATCACTAGAGGATTCTGATTTAATGGTTCGTTCCTCAACAATCTCTGTTTGAATGATTGGTGGTTCCGGATGAAAAATTAATGGTTCAGGATCTACGAATCGTCCCTGAATATTCTTCGGATTCTCAATTGTGAGGTCGGATTCAAAAAATGGATTATCGAAAATTTGACTTGGAGTACTTGGTTGACTGGATGACGATTCTAAAGAAAAATCAACGGCGGTAATTTTAGCTAGATGTCTTGATCTAGTTACAGGTGGTGAACGTACAAAAGGTGGTGAACGTCTTGCTCGGTGCATTCACTGAATATCCTATTAGTTTTTAAAAGGAAAGAAAAATTATATAAGTTATCCAATCAATAGACTTTTCTGATTTTGCCCACGTTTCGAATAGCCAAAAGATGCAGCAGAGGGGCAGGATTCGTTTGGTCTCAATATAATTGAGGACTGTTTGGCTCCAATAACCCGGTCCACGTACAAATCCAACTATTACTACGAACCAGAAAATTTTGATGTCTATCAATTTAACCACTTAAAATAAATTTTCGTAATTTTAAGAAATTTAGATAAGAAGTAGAATAAAAATCTATGTCCTAAAACTAGAATAGCGAGAAATAAGAAAGAAAAAGAGCGCGTCGAAAAAGGTCGAAAAAGAGAAAGATTGAAAAAGAGTGACTATAAAACTTAAAAACACTTGACTAACCCAACCTTATTACTATTACTAACTTAAAATTATAATCGCAAATTGAGATTACTAATTGGAATGATAATTGATACATAGTAAAAGGCGTCTAAATATATTAAAGCTTACAAGTAAAACTATATCCCAAATGGTAATATCTTAGAAAGGTATTAAAACTTAAAAAGGCGTCGCAAAATTCTAAAGCACCTAAATCTTAGTCTAAAGAAAAGGCACTTAAGGGATTTTACGGCAAAGCCTAAAAATCTAGAAGTAAAAATAACTATGGCAAAAACTATGTTTAAAACTAAATATGAGCGAAAAACACAAATATTACGCTAAAATAATTAAAAAGGGACAAAATATAAAAATATACTAAAAGTTGTAAAAATTACAATTTTTTATAAAAATATTATTTTTATATTATTTATTTTATAAAACTATTAATTTTATATTTTATTTAAACTAATTTAACTAAATAATACAAATAATAAAATAACTAAACTAATTAATATAATATAAATAACCTAATTAGGTTTAAAGTTAATAATAATAATAATTACCCCGTATTAATTGCGATTAGGGTTTCTGGTCACGTGTGTCAGGGCGGCTCCGCGAGTCGCGTTTCCACGTGGCAAAAAACTCCGCGAGTCGCGGGGTTCGAAATTCCGGATGACAGGCTGTTTCGGTTGACACGTTTCGACGTAATTATATTATTTTTTTAAATTATATTTTTCTATTTTTAATTTAATTAAAATATTTATATAAATTTAATAAAACTTATATTTTAAAAACTAGAATAGAAATAAAAATATGTTTCAATTTTATAAATAAAAATCTTAAAACTAGATTTATATATAAATTTTTTTTTCGGTTTTTGATTTTATGTTTTAAATAAAAATAAAATATTTAAATAAAACTTATATTTTTTTAAAATAAAAATAAAGAAACTTTATAAAACTTAAATATTTAACAAACTCTTAAAAATATTTATATTTTTGTTTTCTTTTTATATTTTTGAATATTTAAAACGTATTTTTACAAAAGCGTATTTTTATAAAAGTAAACTAAAAATAAAAAAAATCTTTTTTTTATTTTTTTATTTTTAGCGTTGCGCTTTCGGCTTTTAAGCAAGAAATTGAGTTCCCCGGCAGCGGCGCCAAAATTACTTGATGTTAAAGCTAGGTGTATATAAAATAGCTTATATTTTACAAGGAAATACTATTAAATACGATACAATTTTACACAAGATATTTATTTATTTATAGAATGGATGAAATGTCCCGTTCTTATTGATTAAAAACGTTCCATATTAATTGATTTCGTTGCGAGGTTTTGACCTCTATATGAGACGTTTTTCAAAGACTGCATTCATTTTTAAACAAACCATAACCTTTATTTCATCAATAAAGGTTTAAAAAAACTTTACGTAGATTATCAAATAATGATAATCTAAAATATCCTGTTTACACACGACCATTACATAATGGTTTACAATACAAATATGTTACAACAAAATAAGTTTCTTGAATGCAGTTTTTACACAATATCATACAAGCATGGACTCCAAATCTTGTCCTTATTTAAGTATGCGACAGCGGAAGCTCTTAATAATCACCTGAGAATAAACATGCTTAAAACGTCAACAAAAATGTTGGTGAGTTATAGGTTTAACCTATATATATCAAATCGTAACAATAGACCACAAGATTTCATATTTCAATACACATCCCATACATAGAGATAAAAATCATTCATATGGTGAACACCTGGTAACCGACAATAACAAGATGCATATATAAGAATATCCCCATCATTCCGGGACACCCTTCGGATATGATATAAATTTCGAAGTACTAAAGCATCCGGTACTTTGGATGGGGTTTGTTAGGCCCAATAGATCTATCTTTAGGATTCGCGTCAATTAGGGTGTCTGTTCCCTAATTCTTAGATTACCAGACTTAATAAAAAGGGGCATATTCGATTTCGATAATTCAACCATAGAATGTAGTTTCACGTACTTGTGTCTATTTTGTAAATCATTTATAAAACCTGCATGTATTCTCATCCCAAAAATATTAGATTTTAAAAGTGGGACTATAACTCACCTTCACAGATTTTTACTTCGTCGGGAAGTAAGACTTGGCCACTGTTGATTCACGAACCTATAACAATATATACATATATATTAAAGTATGTTCAAAATATATTTACAACACTTTTAATATATTTTGATGTTTTAAGTTTATTAAGTCAGCTGTCCTCGTTAGTAACCTATAACTAGTTGTCCACAGTTAGATGTACAGAAATAAATCGATAAATATTATCTTGAATCAATCCACGACCCAGTGTATACGTATCTCAGTATTGATCACAACTCAAACTATATATATTTTGGAATCAACCTCAACCCTGTATAGCTAACTCCAACATTCACATATAGAGTGTCTATGGTTGTTCCGAAATATATATAGATGTGTCGACATGATAGGTCGAAACATTGTATACGTGTCTATGGTATCTCAAGATTACATAATATACAATACAAGTTGATTAAGTTATGGTTGGAATAGATTTGTTACCAATTTTCACGTAGCTAAAATGAGAAAAATTATCCAATCTTGTTTTACCCATAACTTCTTCATTTTAAATCCGTTTTGAGTGAATCAAATTGCTATGGTTTCATATTGAACTCTATTTTATGAATCTAAACAGAAAAATTATAGGTTTATAGTCGGAAAAATAAGTTACAAGTCGTTTTTGTAAAGGTAGTCATTTCAGTCGAAAGAACGACGTCTAGATGACCATTTTAGAAAACATACTTCCACTTTGAGTTTAACCATAATTTTTGGATATAGTTTCATGTTCATAATAAAAATCATTTTCTCAGAATAACAACTTTTAAATCAAAGTTTATCATAGTTTTTAATTAACTAACCCAAAACAGCCCGCGGTGTTACTACGACGGCGTAAATCCGGTTTTACGGTGTTTTTCGTGTTTCCAGGTTTTAAATCATTAAGTTAGCATATCATATAGATATAGAACATGTGTTTAGTTGATTTTAAAAGTCAAGTTAGAAGGATTAACTTTTGTTTGCGAACAAGTTTAGAATTAACTAAACTATGTTCTAGTGATTACAAGTTTAAACCTTCGAATAAGATAGCTTTATATGTATGAATCGAATGATGTTATGAACATCATTACTACCTTAAGTTCCTTGGATGAACCTACTGGAAAAGAGAAAAATGGATCTAGCTTCAATGGATCCTTGGATGGCTCAAAGTTCTTGAAGCAAAATGATGACACGAAAACAAGTTCAAGTAAGATCATCACTTGAAATAAGATTGTTATAGTTGTAGAAATTGAACCAAAGTTTGAATATGATTATTACCTTGTATTAGAATGATAACCTACTGTAAGAAACAAAGATTTCTTGAGGTTGGATGATCACCTTACAAGGTTGGAAGTGAGCTAGCAAACTTGAAAGTATTCTTGATTTTATGAAACTAGAACTTTTGGAATTTATGAAGAACACTTAGAACTTGAAGATAGAACTTGAGAGAGTTCAATTAGATGAAGAAAATTGAAGAATGAAAGTGTTTGTAGGTGTTTTTGGTCGTTGGTGTATGGATTAGATATAAAGGATATGTAATTTTGTTTTCATGTAAATAGTCATGAATGATTACTCATATTTTTGTAATCTTATGAGATATTTCATGCTAGTTGCCAAATGATGGTTCCCACATGTGTTAGGTGACTCACATGGGCTGCTAAGAGCTGATCATTGGAGTGTATATACCAATAGTACATACATCTAAAAGCTGTGTATTGTACGAGTACGAATACGGGTGCATACGAGTAGAATTGTTGATGAAACTGAACGAGAATGTAATTGTAAGCATTTTTGTTAAGTAGAAGTATTTTGATAAGTGTATTGAAGTCTTTCAAAAGTGTATAAATACATATTAAAACACTACATGTATATACATTTTAACTGAGTCGTTAAGTCATCGTTAGTCGTTACATGTAAGTGTTGTTTTGAAACCTTTAGGTTAACGATCTTGTTAAATGTTGTTAACCCAATGTTTATAATATCAAAAGAGATTTTAAATTATTATATTATCATGATATTATGATGTACGAATATCTCTTAATATGATATATATACATTAAATGTCGTTACAACGATAAACGTTACATATATGTCTCGTTTCAAAATCATTAAGTTAGTAGTCTTGTTTTTACATATGTAGTTCATTGTTAATATAATTAATGATATGTTTACTTATCAAAATATCATGTTAACTATATATATAACCATATATATGTCATCATATAGTTTTTTTACAAGTTTTAACGTTCGTGAATCACCGGTCAACTTGGGTGGTCAATTGTCTATATGAAACCTATTTCAATTAATCAAGTCTTAACAAGTTTGATTGCTTAACATGTTGGAAACATTTAATCATGTAAACATCAATCTCAATTAATATATATAAACATGGAAAAGTTCGGGTCACTACAGTACCTACCCGTTAAATAAATTTCGTCCCGAAATTTTAAGCTGTTGAAGGTGTTGACGAATCTTCTGGAAATAGATGCGGGTATTTCTTCTTCATCTGATCTTCACGCTCCCAGGTGAACTCGGGTCCTCTACAAGCATTCCATCGAACCTTAACAATTGGTATCTTGTTTTGCTTAAGTCTTTTAACCTCACGATCCATTATTTCGACGGGTTCTTCGATGAATTGGAGTTTTTCGTTGATTTGGATTTCATCTAATGGAATAGTGAGATCTTCTTTAGCAAAACATTTCTTCAAATTCGAGACGTGGAAAGTGTTATGTACAGCCGCGAGTTGTTGAGGTAACTCAAGTCGGTAAGCTACTGGTCCGACACGATCAATAATCTTGAATGGTCCAATATACCTTGGATTTAATTTCCCTCGTTTACCAAATCGAACAACGCCTTTCCAAGGTGAAACTTTAAGCATGACCATCTCTCCAATTTCAAATTCTATATCTTTTCTTTTAATGTCAGCGTAGCTCTTTTGTCGACTTTGGGCGGTTTTCAACCGTTGTTGAATTTGGATGATCTTCTCGGTAGTTTCTTGTATAATCTCCGGACCCGTAATCTGTCTATCCCCCACCTCACTCCAACAAATCGGAGACCTGCACTTTCTACCATAAAGTGCTTCAAACGGCGCCATCTCAATGCTTGAATGGTAGCTGTTGTTGTAGGAAAATTCTGCTAACGGTAGATGTCGATCCCAACTGTTTCCGAAATCAATAACACATGCTCGTAGCATGTCTTCAAGCGTTTGTATCGTCCTTTCGCTCTGCCCATCAGTTTGTGGATGATAGGCAGTACTCATATCTAGACGAGTTCCTAATGCTTGCTGTAATGTCTGCCAGAATCTTGAAATAAATCTGCCATCCCTATCAGAGATAATAGAGATTGGTATTCCATGTCTGGAGACGACTTCCTTCAAATACAGTCGTGCTAACTTCTCCATCTTGTCATCTTCTCTTATTGGTAGGAAGTGTGCTGATTTGGTGAGACGATCAACTATTACCCAAATAGTATCAAAACCACTTGCAGTCCTTGGCAATTTAGTGATGAAATCCATGGTAATGTTTTCCCATTTCCATTCCGGGATTTCGGGTTGTTGAAGTAGACCTGATGGTTTCTGATGCTCAGCTTTGACCTTAGAACACGTCAAACATTCTCCTACGTATTTAGCAACATCGGCTTTCATACCCGGCCACCAAAAATGTTTCTTGAGATCCTTGTACATCTTCCCCGTTCCAGGATGTATTGAGTATCTGGTTTTATGAGCTTCTCTAAGTACCATTTCTCTCATATCTCCAAATTTTGGTACCCAAATCCTTTCAGCCCTATACCGGGTTCCGTCTTCCCGAATATTAAGATGCTTCTCCGATCCTTTGGGTATTTCATCCTTTAAATTTCCCTCTTTTAAAACTCCTTGTTGCGCCTCCTTTATTTGAGCAGTAATGTTATTATGAATCATTATATTCATAGATTTTACTCGAATGGGTTCTCTATCCTTCCTGCTCAAGGCATCGGCTACCACATTTGCCTTCCCCGGGTGGTAACGAATCTCAAAATCGTAATCATTCAATAATTCAATCCACCTACGCTGCCTCATATTCAGTTGTTTCTGATTAAATATGTGTTGAAGACTTTTGTGGTCGGTATATATAATACTTTTGACCCCGTATAAGTAGTGCCTCCAAGTCTTTAATGCAAAAACAACCGCGCCTAATTCCAAATCATGCGTCGTATAATTTTGTTCGTGAATCTTCAATTGTCTAGACGCATAAGCAATCACCTTCGTTCGTTGCATTAATACACAACCGAGACCTTGCTTTGATGCGTCACAATAAATCACAAAATCATCATTCCCTTCAGGCAATGACAATATAGGTGCCGTAGTTAGCTTTTTCTTCAATAACTGAAACGCTTTCTCTTGTTCATCATTCCATTCAAATTTCTTCCCTTTATGCGTTAATGCAGTCAAGGGTTTTGCTATTCTGGAAAAGTCTTGGATGAACCTTCTGTAGTAACCAGCTAGTCCTAAAAACTGGCGTATGTGTTTCGGAGTTTTCGGGGTTTCCCACTTTTCAACAGTTTCTATCTTTGCCGGATCCACCTTAATACCTTCTTTGTTCACTATGTGACCGAGGAATTGAACTTCTTCCAACCAAAATGCACACTTTGAAAACTTAGCGTACAATTCTTCCTTCCTCAATACTTCTAACACCTTTCTCAAATGTTCACCGTGTTCTTGGTCATTCTTTGAGTAAATAAGTATGTCATCAATGAAAACAATGACAAACTTGTCAAGGTATGGTCCACACACTCGGTTCATAAGGTCCATGAACACAGCTGGTGCATTAGTTAAACCAAACGGCATGACCATAAACTCGTAATGACCGTAACGTGTTCTGAAAGCAGTCTTTGGAATATCATCTTCTTTCACCCGCATTTGATGATACCCGGAACGTAAGTCAATCTTTGAATAAACAGACGAGCCTTGTAGTTGATCAAATAAGTCGTCGATTCTCGGTAGTGGGTAGCGGTTCTTGATGGTAAGTTTGTTCAACTCTCGGTAGTCGATACACAACCTGAATGTACCATCTTTCTTCTTGACAAACAAAACAGGAGCTCCCCACGGTGATGTGCTTGGTCGAATGAAACCACGCTCTAAAAGTTCTTGTAATTGGCTTTGCAGTTCTTTCATCTCGCTGGGTGCGAGTCTGTAAGGAGCACGAGCTATTGGTGCAGCTCCTGGTACAAGATCTATTTGAAATTCAACGGATCGATGTGGGGGTAATCCCGGTAATTCTTTCGGAAATACATCGGGAAATTCTTTTGCAATGGGAACATCATTGATGCTCTTTTCTTCAGTTTGTACTTTCTCGACGTGTGCTAGAACAGCATAGCAACCTTTTCTTATTAGTTTTTGTGCCTTCAAATTACTAATAAGATGTAGCTTCGTGTTGCCCTTTTCTCCGTACACCATTAAGGGTTTTCCTTTTTCTCGTATAATGCGAATTGCATTTTTGTAACAAACGATCTCCGCTTTCACTTCTTTCAACCAGTCCATACCGATTATCACATCAAAACTCCCTAACTCTACTGGTATCAAATCAATCTTAAATGTTTCGCTAACCAGTTTAATTTCTCGATTCCGACATATATTATCTGCTGAAATTAATTTACCATTTGCTAATTCGAGTAAAAATTTACTATCCAAAGGCGTCAATGGACAACTTAATTTAGCACAAAAATCTCTACTCATATAGCTTCTATCCGCACCCGAATCAAATAAAACGTAAGCAGATTTATTGTCAATAAGAAACGTACCCGTAACAAGCTCCGGGTCTTCCTGTGCCTCTACCGCATTAATATTGAAAACTCTTCCACGGCCTTGTCCATTCGTGTTCTCCTGGTTCGGGCAATTTCTAATAATGTGGCCTGGTTTTCCACATTTATAACAAACTACATTGGCATAACTTGCTCCGACACTACTTGCTCCGCCATTACTCGTTCCGACACCATTTGTTCCTTTCGTTCTATTAACCCCTGGTCCGTAGACCTCACACTTCGCCGCGCTATGACCATTTCTTTTACACTTGTTGCAAAATTTGGTGCAGAACCCCGAGTGATTCTTTTCACACCTTTGGCATAGTTGCTTCTGATTGTTGTTGTTGTTGCGGTTATTATTGTTGTTGGGATGATTGTTGTAGTTGCTGTTGTTGTTGTTGTTGTTGTTGTTGTTGTTGTTGTTGTTGTTGTTGGGCCGTTTGTTGTAGTTGCGATTGATGTTGCGATTGTTGGGATAATTGTTGCGATTATTGTTGTAATTGCTGTTGTTGTTGTATTGGTGATTCTTATCACCGTTTTCCTCCCACTTTCTTTTGACTTGCTTCACATTGGCCTCTTCAGCAGTCTGTTCTTTAATTCTTTCTTCAATCTGGTTCACTAGTTTGTGAGCCATTCTACATGCCTGTTGTATGGAGGCGGGCTCGTGTGAACTTATATCTTCTTGGATTCTTTCCGGTAATCCTTTCACAAACGCGTCGATCTTCTCTTCCTCATCTTCGAATGCTCCCGGACACAATAGGCACAATTCTGTGAATCGTCTTTCGTACGTGGTAATATCAAATCCTTGGGTTCGTAACCCTCTAAGTTCTGTCTTGAGCTTATTGACCTCGGTTCTGGGACGGTACTTCTCGTTCATCAAGTGCTTGAATGCTGACCACGGTAGTGCGTACGCATCATCTTGTCCCACTTGCTCTAGATAGGTATTCCACCATGTTAACGCAGAACCTGTGAAGGTATGCGTAGCGTACTTCACTTTGTCCTCTTCAGTACACTTACTTATGGCAAACACCGATTCAACCTTCTCGGTCCACCGTTTCAATCCGATCGGTCCTTCGGTTCCATCAAATTCCAAAGGTTTGCAGGCAGTGAATTCTTTGTAGGTACATCCTACACGATTTCCTGTACTACTAGATCCAAGGTTATTGTTGGTATGTAGCGCAGCCTGTACTGCGGCTATGTTTGAAGCTAGAAAAGTACGGAATTCCTCTTCATTCATATTCACGGTGTGTCGAGTAGTCGGTGCCATTTCCTTCAAAATAGTTAAATGGAACAAGTTAATCATACAGAATATTAAGAGTAGTTAATAGTATTTTGTAGCATAATATGAACTCATTTATAAAAGCTTTTTCTTCATATTAGCGTTTTATAAGTTTAAATTCGGGTAGTACCTACCCGTTAAGTTCATACTTAGTAGCTAATATACAATTCAACTACTACAATTCTATATGAAAAACTGATTGTAATAATATTTCGCGTTCAAACTTTTATACAATATTTTACAAACTTACAATACCGCTTATTTTACATAAAGCATGAAATATAGCACACAATAACTTTGATACAAGATAGTTGTGAAGACAATTCTAGCTAGTACACAAGTCGTTCGGCAAAGGCAATAAAGACACGTAATTCATACGTCCAGAAATAAGTCATGCATTCTGGTTTTACTAGGACTACTTCCCATCCTTGGTCTTGTGCAACATAACCGTTATGGCCGTTGATAAGACAGCGTGTTGTAACGTCATCAAAGGGACGAGGGTTACGTAATGTCCAACAGTCCCGTAATAATCTAAAAACCTCATTTCTTACCCCAATTACCGACTCCGTCACTTGTGGAAACGTTTTGTTTAATAGTTGTAGCCCGATGTTCTTGTTCTCACTTTGGTGAGAAGCGAACATTACTAATCCGTAAGCATAACATGCTTCTTTATGTTGCATGTTAGCCGCTTTTTCTAAATCACGAAGTCCAATATTCGGATATATTGAGTCAAAATAATTTCTTAACCCGTTGCGTAAAATAGCATTTGGGTTCCCCGCAATATATGCGTCAAAGTAAACACATCGTAACTTATGGGTTTCCCAATGTGATATCCCCCATCTTTCAAACGAAAGTCTCTTATAAACCAAGACATTCTTGGAACGTTCTTCGAATGTCTTACAAACTGATCTCGCCTTAAATAGTTGTGCCGAAGAATTCTGGCCGACTCTAGACAAGATTTCATCAATCATGTCTCCGGGTAGGTCTCTTAAAATATTGGGTTGTCTATCCATTTTGTGTTTTTAAACTGTAAAATAGACAAGAGTTAGTTTCATAAAAAAAAATACTTATTAATACAAGCAATTTTTACATATATCATAAAGCATAAGAACACTATATTACATATATTACACCACACGAATACAACTATCTTATTCCGACTCGCTCGTTTCTTCTTCTTCGGTTTTGGTTCGTTTTGCCAAGTTTCTAGGGATATATGATGTTCCCCTAATACGAGCCGTCGTTGTCCACATTGGTTTAGAAAAACCTGGTGGTTTAGAGGTTCCCGGGTCATTGTTACAACTTAAGGACTTCGGGGGTTGACGATACATATAAAGTTCATCGGGGTTGGAATTAGATTTCTCTATTTTTAAGCCCTTTCCCTTATTATTTTCTTTTGCCTTTTTAAATTCAGTTGGGGTAATTTCTATAACATCATCGGAATTCTCGTCGGAATCCGATTCATCGGAGAATTGGTAATCCTCCCAATATTTTGCTTCCTTGGCGGAAACACCATTGACCATAATTAACTTTGGTCGGTTGGTTGAGGATTTTCTTTTACTTAACCGTTTTATTATTTCCCCCACCGGTTCTATTTCTTCATCCGGTTCCGATTCTTCTTCCGGTTCCGATTCTTCTTCCGGTTCCGATTCTTCTTCCGGTTCCTCTTCGGGAACTTGTGAATCAGTCCACAAATCATTCCAATTTACATTTGACTCTTCATTATTATTAGATGAGTCAATGAGACTTGTTCTAGAGGTAGACATCTATCACATAATATCAAACACGTTAAGAGATTAATATATCACATAATATTCATATGTTAAAAATATATAGTTTCCAACAAAAATGTTAAGCAATCATTTTTAAAGAAAACACGGTCGAAGTCCAGACTCACTAATGCATCCTAACAAACTCGATAAGACACACTAATGCAAATTTTCTGGTTCTCTAAGACCAACGCTCGGATACCAACTGAAATGTCCCGTTCTTATTGATTAAAAACGTTCCATATTAATTGATTTCGTTGCGAGGTTTTGACCTCTATATGAGACGTTTTTCAAAGACTGCATTCATTTTTAAACAAACCATAACCTTTATTTCATCAATAAAGGTTTAAAAAAACTTTACGTAGATTATCAAATAATGATAATCTAAAATATCCTGTTTACACACGACCATTACATAATGGTTTACAATACAAATATGTTACAACAAAATAAGTTTCTTGAATGCAGTTTTTACACAATATCATACAAGCATGGACTCCAAATCTTGTCCTTATTTAAGTATGCGACAGCGGAAGCTCTTAATAATCACCTGAGAATAAACATGCTTAAAACGTCAACAAAAATGTTGGTGAGTTATAGGTTTAACCTATATATATCAAATCGTAACAATAGACCACAAGATTTCATATTTCAATACACATCCCATACATAGAGATAAAAATCATTCATATGGTGAACACCTGGTAACCGACAATAACAAGATGCATATATAAGAATATCCCCATCATTCCGGGACACCCTTCGGATATGATATAAATTTCGAAGTACTAAAGCATCCGGTACTTTGGATGGGGTTTGTTAGGCCCAATAGATCTATCTTTAGGATTCGCGTCAATTAGGGTGTCTGTTCCCTAATTCTTAGATTACCAGACTTAATAAAAAGGGGCATATTCGATTTCGATAATTCAACCATAGAATGTAGTTTCACGTACTTGTGTCTATTTTGTAAATCATTTATAAAACCTGCATGTATTCTCATCCCAAAAATATTAGATTTTAAAAGTGGGACTATAACTCACCTTCACAGATTTTTACTTCGTCGGGAAGTAAGACTTGGCCACTGTTGATTCACGAACCTATAACAATATATACATATATATTAAAGTATGTTCAAAATATATTTACAACACTTTTAATATATTTTGATGTTTTAAGTTTATTAAGTCAGCTGTCCTCGTTAGTAACCTATAACTAGTTGTCCACAGTTAGATGTACAGAAATAAATCGATAAATATTATCTTGAATCAATCCACGACCCAGTGTATACGTATCTCAGTATTGATCACAACTCAAACTATATATATTTTGGAATCAACCTCAACCCTGTATAGCTAACTCCAACATTCACATATAGAGTGTCTATGGTTGTTCCGAAATATATATAGATGTGTCGACATGATAGGTCGAAACATTGTATACGTGTCTATGGTATCTCAAGATTACATAATATACAATACAAGTTGATTAAGTTATGGTTGGAATAGATTTGTTACCAATTTTCACGTAGCTAAAATGAGAAAAATTATCCAATCTTGTTTTACCCATAACTTCTTCATTTTAAATCCGTTTTGAGTGAATCAAATTGCTATGGTTTCATATTGAACTCTATTTTATGAATCTAAACAGAAAAATTATAGGTTTATAGTCGGAAAAATAAGTTACAAGTCGTTTTTGTAAAGGTAGTCATTTCAGTCGAAAGAACGACGTCTAGATGACCATTTTAGAAAACATACTTCCACTTTGAGTTTAACCATAATTTTTGGATATAGTTTCATGTTCATAATAAAAATCATTTTCTCAGAATAACAACTTTTAAATCAAAGTTTATCATAGTTTTTAATTAACTAACCCAAAACAGCCCGCGGTGTTACTACGACGGCGTAAATCCGGTTTTACGGTGTTTTTCGTGTTTCCAGGTTTTAAATCATTAAGTTAGCATATCATATAGATATAGAACATGTGTTTAGTTGATTTTAAAAGTCAAGTTAGAAGGATTAACTTTTGTTTGCGAACAAGTTTAGAATTAACTAAACTATGTTCTAGTGATTACAAGTTTAAACCTTCGAATAAGATAGCTTTATATGTATGAATCGAATGATGTTATGAACATCATTACTACCTTAAGTTCCTTGGATGAACCTACTGGAAAAGAGAAAAATGGATCTAGCTTCAATGGATCCTTGGATGGCTCAAAGTTCTTGAAGCAAAATGATGACACGAAAACAAGTTCAAGTAAGATCATCACTTGAAATAAGATTGTTATAGTTGTAGAAATTGAACCAAAGTTTGAATATGATTATTACCTTGTATTAGAATTATAACCTACTGTAAGAAACAAAGATTTCTTGAGGTTGGATGATCACCTTACAAGGTTGGAAGTGAGCTAGCAAACTTGAAAGTATTCTTGATTTTATGAAACTAGAACTTTTGGAATTTATGAAGAACACTTAGAACTTGAAGATAGAACTTGAGAGAGTTCAATTAGATGAAGAAAATTGAAGAATGAAAGTGTTTGTAGGTGTTTTTGGTCGTTGGTGTATGGATTAGATATAAAGGATATGTAATTTTGTTTTCATGTAAATAGTCATGAATGATTACTCATATTTTTGTAATCTTATGAGATATTTCATGCTAGTTGCCAAATGATGGTTCCCACATGTGTTAGGTGACTCACATGGGCTGCTAAGAGCTGATCATTGGAGTGTATATACCAATAGTACATACATCTAAAAGCTGTGTATTGTACGAGTACGAATACGGGTGCATACGAGTAGAATTGTTGATGAAACTGAACGAGAATGTAATTGTAAGCATTTTTGTTAAGTAGAAGTATTTTGATAAGTGTATTGAAGTCTTTCAAAAGTGTATAAATACATATTAAAACACTACATGTATATACATTTTAACTGAGTCGTTAAGTCATCGTTAGTCGTTACATGTAAGTGTTGTTTTGAAACCTTTAGGTTAACGATCTTGTTAAATGTTGTTAACCCAATGTTTATAATATCAAAAGAGATTTTAAATTATTATATTATCATGATATTATGATGTACGAATATCTCTTAATATGATATATATACATTAAATGTCGTTACAACGATAAACGTTACATATATGTCTCGTTTCAAAATCATTAAGTTAGTAGTCTTGTTTTTACATATGTAGTTCATTGTTAATATAATTAATGATATGTTTACTTATCAAAATATCATGTTAACTATATATATAACCATATATATGTCATCATATAGTTTTTTTACAAGTTTTAACGTTAGTGAATCACCGGTCAACTTGGGTGGTCAATTGTCTATATGAAACCTATTTCAATTAATCAAGTCTTAACAAGTTTGATTGCTTAACATGTTGGAAACATTTAATCATGTAAACATCAATCTCAATTAATATATATAAACATGGAAAAGTTCGGGTCACTACAATGGATATACTTAAACCTTGCTACAACACTTATAGGCAGTGTACCTAATCGTACAGTAGTGTAGTTTTTAGTAAGTCCGGTTCGTTCCACAGGGAAAATCTTTAAACAAAGCTTAACACTATATTAGTTTAAATTTATAAAAATACAATATATATATATATATATATATATATATATATATATATATATATATATATATATATATATATATATATATATATATATATATATATATATATAAGTAATATTATTATTATAAAGGGGGTTTTTACCGTTTAATGACCGGTTTGTCGATTTTAAAACTTTAGTCGCAGTTAAAACCAAAATTAAAAATAAATACAAGACTTAATGTAAAGTAAATAACGATAATGAAATTGTGATAAATAAAAGTGCGATAAAATAAACTTGCGATAATTAAAAAGTACGATAATTAAAAGTGCAATTAAATATGTCCTTTGTCCTGGATTATTTAATATGTCCGTCTGGTTTTTTGTCCATAACAGTCCATCAGTCATAAATATAAAGTGCGAGTGTCCTCGTCAAATTATCTTTATACCCGAAGTTAAATATTCCAACTAATTGGGGACTTAAACTGTAACAAGGTTTTAATACTTTGTTTAATAATTACACCAGGATGTCGACTGCGTGTAACCCAAGGTTTTAATACTTTGTTATCAATTATGCCAAGTGTCCTTGTACATAATTTCACCCCTGTTTTAATAATTCTAGTGGCTATTAATCCATTTCCGTGTCCGGTTAAATGAACGATTATTCGTACATATAAATATCCCGCCCATCGTGTTCGATTGAGTGTATATGGTTATTTATAGGGACGTCCAATTGTAAATCTTTATATTAAAATTAACAAACTATCGTTTAGTTAAACAAATATAAAGCCCATTAATAGCTCATAGTCTAATTTCCACAAGTGTCGTTCTTTTGTCCAAACCCCAATTATGGTACAAAGCCCAATTACCCAATTTTAGTAATTAGCCCAACATCATGATTACTTCGTTTTAAATAAGCATAATAATAACTTGGCTACGAGGCATTAATGTAAAAAGGTTGAACATAACTTACAATGATTAAAAATAGCGTAGCGTTACACGGACAGAATTTCGACTTACACCCATACAACATTCGCTAACATACCCTTATTATTAGAATTATAATTAAAATTAAAATTAAAATTAAAATTAAAATATATATATATATTACGTTTACATATAGAGAAAGAGAGATTTTATGGATATTTTTACGATCAGAATTCGCTGGCTTTTATAGGAATTTTCATCCAGGGGGACTCCGCGACTCGCGCCCTTTTTGCTCTTCAAACTCCGCGAGTCGCGGAGTTTGTAATTACAGCTCACCCAGCTTTGGCTCTTTATTTACCGACGGTTTATTATATAAATATAATATATATATATATAATTTATATAATTAATTATATATTATATTATATTTATATACATAGAACTTGTAATTTTTAGTCCGTTGCGTCGAGCGTTGAGAGTTGACTCTGGTCCCGGTTCCGAATTTTTGAACGTCCTTGCGTACAATTTAATATCTTGTACTTTGCGTTTTGAATCTTGTACTCTTGTAATTTTGAGACGTTTCTTATCAATAATTGGAACCTCTTTGATTGTATTTTGTACTTTTGAGCTTTTTGGTCGTTTGCGTCTTCAATTCGTCGAATCTGTCTTTTGTCTTCACCTTTTATTATTTAAACGAATATTACTTGTAAATAGAACAATTGCAACTAAAAGCTTGTCTTTCTTGAGGAATAATGCTATGAAATATATGTTCGTTTTTAGCATTATCAAACTTCCTTCAACATTATGATTTGTGGGATTGTATGGTGGTTGAAATTTATAATTTTGTGGATTATTATTTCTTTGTCCACAACCACGACCACCGTAACCATTACGACCACGACCATCACCACGAACATTACCATAAGGGTGATTTCGAACATAGTTATGATTTTTATTATTGTTATGGTAATTTCCATGATGATGGTTTTGGCCAATATGACCACGACCTCGTCCAGGTGCATTTCTTTTATTATTATTATTATTGTTAATAGCATTAGCTTCAGGGAATGCTAGCGCACTCGTAGGACGAGATTCTTGATTCTTCATCAGTAATTCTTTATTCACTTCTGCAACTAAGAGATAAGTTTGAAGTTTGGAAAAAGTTTTGTAATTCTGCAATCTTAAATTTTCTTGTATAGTTATGTTTGCAGAATGCATTGTGAAGAAAGTTTTCTCCATCATATCAGCATCACTTATTTCTTGACCACATAATTGAAGCTTTAAACGGATTTTGAACATGACCGAGCTGTATTCACTTACCTTTTTAAAGTCTTGGAACCTTAGATTTCTCCATTCTTCCCTCGCAGCTGGGAGTAATATTTCCTTTTGATTATCGAATCTACTCTTGATACTTTCCCATAAAACATATGGATCTTTGATAGTGAGATACATATGTTTTAAGGTGATATCAATATGTTTGCGAATAAAAGCAATTGATTTTAATTTATCTTGATCAGAACAAGTATTGTTTTCTTTTAAAGTTTCTAGAATACCCAATGATCCAAGATTTATTTCTACATCCATGACCCATGACCCAATGATCCAAGATTTATTTCTACATCCATGACCCATGATGTGTAGTTTGTTCCCGATACGTCTAGGGCATCAAACTCAAGCTTTGATAAGTTTGACATTTTCTATTTTCAGAAAGATGAACAATATAAATTATAATCATAATCAATTTCTAACAACATGAAATTAGAATCAAATTCATAAGTAGCAAACAACAGAATAATGGTATGATTACAAATAATAAAATCACAAGGGCAGGATAGAATATAGGTTCACCCGGTGGTATATTAGCAACAATGATGATAGTTAATATGACCAATACAATAGGAAAAATCATCCTTGTGTGAATCATCTTTACAAAAACTTTTTGAGAGTGGTGATCTGAGAAAATGAAGATTGATTTGTGAAAATGTGAAAATAGAGATGTTTATTTTATATTTGAAAAATATAGTCGTTGTAACGTCGTCAGTTGACGTTAACAACCGTTATGTATATATGACCGTTGTAACGTCGTTAGTTGACGTTAACGACTGTTATGTACTCGTTATATTAATAATAATTTTAATAAAGGAATTTTATTAGTATAAATGTGATTACTATAAAATACATTTAGTATAAATACGTTTAGTATAAATACGAAGATTAAGAGAATAAACATATTATGCATAAATAATAAATTTAAGAAAAACATTAGTATGCATGAAATAAATAATGATTAATTGCATAAGTAATCATAAATGTTAGATAACATAAATATAAATGTTGGTGAAGTTAATAAGAGTTAGATTACAGAAATATAATTCAGGCGGTATAACCGACCATATATAACATAAATATAAATGTTAGTGAAGTTAATAATAGTTAGATTACAGAAATATAATTCAGGCGGTATAACCGACCATATATAACATAAATATAAATGTTAGTGAAGTTAATAATAGTTAGATTACCGAAATATAATTCAGGCGGTATAACCGACCATATATAACATAAATATAAATGTTAGTGAAGTTAATAATAGTTAGATTACCGAAATATAATAATATTTACCTTACTAATAAATAATAGAAGATATCGTTAAAGAATTTCATACCTTGATTAGTGATTTGTGCTTGCTTAGATAAACTATGATTATACTGAGCACTTCGTGCTGATAACGTGTTATAATTCAGTAGACTTATAACTACCTTTAGTGACGTGTTATAATTCAGTAGGCTTATAACGGATTATAACTACCTTTAGTGACGTGTTATAATTCAGTAGGCTTATAACTACCTTTAGTGGCCTGGTTTTTGACTGTGGACTATTGATAATTATTAGAAGATATAAAGAGAGAGAGAGAGAGAGAGAGAGAGAGAGTATATGAAATTTTATATTCAAAGGTGCATCTTCTGCAAACTACATATTCATATATTTTTAGTACAACATAAGTTACTGTGCAAATTGGTGGAAAATTTATAGCCACAAAATTAGCAGACATATTTGACTTTCATAACAAATATCAAAATCTCAACCTTTTTGATAACGAATATGTAAATGTTTTTTTGATAACGAACATGTAATTGGTCATATGATTGTTTTTCAATTTTGATTAATCGACTTTCATACAATCGTCGTTCCTAACACAAATTAAAACTCAACTACTCTTTTTATGAACAACTTTCATTTTAAAGAAATGTTATATTATTATACATAATTAATTGCTCAATGTTAACAATGACGAACAACCCAAACAATCCCTACAATATACTCTATCAATGAACCAAGACCACAGGGACCGTCGTCGTTTGAACTTAAAATCACAGGGACGAAGCGTATAATTTTTAAGAGTTAGGGACTAGCGACGTAATTTAACCAAGACCACAGGGACCACCGCTGTTTGGAATTAAAACCACAGGGACGAAGCATATAATTTTTAAGAGTTAGGGACTAGAGACGTAATTTAACCAAGATCACAGAGACCATCAGTGTAATTAACTCTATTTTAAAAAATAAAAGGTTATAAACCAAAAAAGAAAAAAAAGAAAAAAAAAAGGACAGAATAATATTTGAACCTCCACCCACACTCTAAACAATCATAAACCTTATCCACCTAATCCATTTAACCATTTGTAAAAACTAGTTTTCGAACCCTCGTTTCGCGTCGGGGGTTCGGTTTTCAATGTATTTTATTGCGTTTAGTTTGTAAAATTATTTCGTGGTAACGATGATGTCGTTGAAGCGCAACTCGAGTTGAACTAAAAGGTATAACCAGTGAAAGATTTAAATGTTATTTTAAATTAACAATATATGTGCATTTTCGCGTTTCGCTATGGAATTGTAGACTTTTAAAAATTTAACGCAAAATAAACGTGTATGAACGTTTTTTAAAAAGAATCCGTTTTGCGTCTAGTTAGTGACGTTGTGTTCGTAAAATTATCTCGAGTTTAGCGATGATGCCGGAAAAATTTAACTCGTTGCGAGCGAGAAGATATGACCTGTTGAATATTTGGGTGTAGTTTATTTAAGATTTTTTTATGAAAATGTTGATTTTGGCATTTTACCCCCCTGTTTGAGGGGTCGGTTTTAGTGTTTGAACAAAGTGTGGGGGGTTTTTTTTTTGCAAAGTGGAAGTTAGTAAAAAAAAGGCGAAATGACAAAAATATACGTGGTACTATTCATCATTTTTGTCTAATAGTTAATATAGTAATAACAATATAATAAATATATAGAGTTGACTTATTTAAATTACAAAAAAGGTTTGTCACTTTCACTCAATGATTCGTTTCTGTATAGCTCTTAATTCCGAAATCAAATTTATTGTATCTTTACCACTTAATCCGTCACTTAATTCCGAAATCAAATTTATGAACATTAGTCCATTTCTATCAAACATAGAATTACACACTCTTTCGAAACATATGCATATGGATTCAGAATTTAATGGAATAATAAAGTAAATAGGTCTTAAGAGTTTTTTTTTTCAATTTAATGGAATAATAAAGTAAATAGGTCTTAAGAGTTTTTTTTTTTTTTTTTTTTGACACAATAACGAAAACTTGTATAAAAATAAAAGACGTTTTCGAAAAGAAAACGCCTTCGAACAAAGGTACAAAAGCGAAACTGGTGATGCTCGAACCTAAAAAGCGGTTATACAAACTAGTTATCTATAACCGAGCTTCACCGACAAAGTTGAATCGGAAGAAACGAACACTAAACATCTAAGATGACCATCCGAACTGCTAAACAATCTCAAAAACAAAGAATACCTTGTTTGATTACATAATGACAACAATTATTGTTCACAACTATTCCCTTTAGTATACACTAGGACGAGGTCATAGGCCCATTTGGGCCCAAAATTTTGGATGAAAAAAAAAATTTATTTAAATCATCATGTTACTATTCCTACTATTCATTCATGCCCGCTGATATACTTATTTATAATGTAAATGTAAATGTAAATGATTACAAAGCAACGAAACAATAACTGTTCACAACTATGCCATACTAATATGATGGATCATTTATTTATAAGTTTACATTACACTTTAATCTTGTTTTATTTTTTTTAAACAATATATTAAGAGTTACTGACGCGGTCCAGTAAATGTGAAAATACCCACTAAATTGTATCTGAAACACCTGTCAGAAGTTAACCCACAACACCAATTCAAACCCAATAAGATTCGAAGGACATTGACTCGGGTTAAAAATTGAATATATCATTAAGAATTTGAAACAAAGAGGGAGAATCTCTTACACGAAATATGAATATATCATTTATGGATTGGTTACTGGGCCTTGAATTTGTTAACTTTATGAGCTTAAAAGTGAAGGGAAATTGGTCAAAATGTCCCTATTTCAAAAGTGTTTAACAACTTCAAAATCGTAATTGTTAAAGTAGATCTTGAACACGCATCACGCACCACGCATGATTTGTGTAACTTGGCGTGTGATGCGTGTTTACGAGATAATGACCGAGACAAGCATTTTTCTATGCGAACACGCAACACGCACCAAGAACCACACACGGTGCATGGTGTTTGGTGCGGGGTGCTTGGTGCTTGTTGAAGAACTTTAAATGACCGTATATTTTGACACGTAGCTCCAAATTTATCACCGTTTTTTGAAAATGTGTATTTTTTCGAGATCTATCAGTTGGAATGCTTCTGAAGTGACAAAATAATTTTGAAATTAGACCTAATATGTTATTGTGATTCTATTAATTAACCTAGAAAATATTCGATTTGTGAAGAGTGACGTTTATTCAATTTTATTAAGGGGTTTCGTGTACTTTTAGTCAAGATTGATAATAAATTTAAACGAATCACAAATTATAATGTTTTATAGCAAATTATGACCGGTCAAAGTATGTTAAAAAGTTAAAATCAACGAAAACGTCATAATTGAGGGTCTTCGAGGCAGAATTTTGAAAAAAAAAATCGGGACAAATCGCCTACAACTGTTTGCCAACAGATAGATCTCGAAAAAATATACGATGCGTCTTGTTTTAATTGTTATTTATTTAACTTTATATTAAAGTAAGTTATATCATTATTAATTAATGTTAATCTATATCATAGTTTTAGGTAATTATATAATGGATTAAAAAACCTTGAGTGGCTACTGGATTTTTCAATGAAGCACACCACCCGGGTTCGATTCCTGGTTATGCCAAATCGTTCAGAAAAGGAATGTGACTAGAGAGTGCGTATAATGCGCAATTCACCCGGTACCAGGTCTCGCGTTCGTGAGGCTTGATTATCAAAGGTTTATCCTCTATGGGGAGCTAATGTCCTTCTTCATATGATAGCTTCCTCGTTAATTAAAAAAAATCATTGATTTTTCGGAAAAAAAATGTTGATATTGATGATTAACATTCATAAGAGAAAGTAAATAATGTTATAGAAAGATGTTAAGACAACTACAAATCATGATGATAATATATGAGTCTTTTCGTAAATTGAGGATGATAAATCAAATTCATTATAGTTTAAGTTACATTCATGAGTTAAGTTCGGGTGATGATATTATAGCATCTTTGTTTAGCATATTTTTGTGGTTATACTCAAGAATTGGAAGTCAATTGCTACTCGTTTTATTACTCTGAAACTAATTACAAGAAGAATTGAAAATTGAATACATGAAATGAAAAACCCCAAATTACTTATAAACCCTAATTATATAATATACTAATTGGTGTAATCGACACTCAATCGTCTCCTGACACGTCCTCAAAAATCAATGTTATACTGTATCAAGTATTGTAGCTAAATCACTATAGCAATTTTTTCTTCTTCTTTTTTTTTTTTTTTTTTTTTTTTTTTTTGTGTGGTTCTTCAACCTTTTCCTCTTACAATTTTTGGGTCAGTCCAGAGGCTTCTGAATAAAAAAATACGGGTCTTACTTTCTTCTTAAACCCCTCTTTATATTTTCTTTTTAGGTTAAAGCCAAAAATAGGCTACGAACTTACACAAATGTACCGATGTCGCCCACAAACCCATTTTCGACCTACTGTCGCCTACAAACTTATAAAATGTGACGACCCGGAAATTTTCGACCAAATTTAAACTTAATCTCTATATGATTTCGACAAGATAAGCGAAGTCTGTAATGTTGAGTCTCAAAAAATAATTATTGGAACTATATTTTCATGTAATAAATTACCCTTAAACTATCTCCGACGACTCACGAACAATAGTTGTAAATAAATATATATATGTAAATATATAAGTTTATATAATAAATTAAATAATAAAATATAATTTAATTATCAGAGTTAATCATGTAAAAAAAATATACATTTAGACGATAAAAAGTTGTTATGAATATATATATATATATATATATATATATATATATATATATATATATATATATATATATATATATATATATATATATATATATATATATATATATATATATATATATATATATATATATATATATATGATCTCAATTCATAATTAATGTAATATATAAAAATAAATAATAAATATTCAATAAATGTTATATTATAATATGATACATGATTAATAAATTATGTGATTACAAGTTTAAAGATGTAATATTATAATACTATTATTATTACTTTCATTCTTATTAATAATACTAACATTAATATTAATATATGTATCATCACTATTATTATAATATAATAAATTAGATAAGTATAAATGGTTATATTATTCTTGTTAATATTATTATTATCAGTAAAAATTTTATTATTAAAACTAATAATATTATTAGTACCATTAATAATAAAAATATTTTTCATTGTTAGATATACATTATTAATATCAATAGATAATACATAAAATATGAAGTTGATATATATAAATTGATATATTATTATTATTATTAGTATTAAAGTATTAATGTTATTAGTAATAATATTAGTACAATTAGTATTAACAATATTATTGCTATACATTTATGGTCCTTATCATTAGTAATATTATTATTACTATTATATAATTCTAAAATTGTATTAATATTATGTATAATATTAAGAGTATTATTATTATAGTTATATTTATTAATAATATTAATTATAATCTATAAAAAAATATATATATATATATATATAAAATAAAAATAAATATATATAAATATAATGGATATACATACATAGAGATAAATATATACAAATATATATAATATACATATACGTAATCATATACAGATATATACTTTAGGAAATTAGTATTAATTTTATTTAGATTATTATTAATATTAATATAATTATAATTACAAATTAATAATATTATTTATAAAGAAATCATATTTGTGAGAGACAGAACCGTTTCATGTAGCAATCAAGAACTGTAATTGATTTGTTTCCATATGTTATTATTACAAGTCGAAATCATAAGCTCCAGTATCAAACAAAATCGGTTTGAAGTCATTTTCTTCCTTTTTAATAAACGGTTTGAAGTCATTTTCTTCCTTTTTAATTTTTATCTTTTTCTTCTCTGAGTTATTCCTCCTGTCGACCGAATTACCGTTTATAATTCAAACAATTTCATTGTTAAGGGAAGGAATTCGACCTAATACTCACCTACTAAATCCCATATACCCTTTACAGTTCCTAAATTAACAAAATTAATTCAGAAAAAAGCAAGAACCCACGACTGCTCTGTTCTTGCTATAATTTTCAAAAAATTTCGAATTCTTGTTAAATTTTAAAATGTGCTAATGCAGTTGTATTAGAAATCTTTCACTTAAATTATCTGGGAAGTTTCAAAGTCCAATTTTACTTATCGAGTTTGAAATTACGAGTCAAAGTTAGTTTTTAAAAAAGTCAAACGATTTGTTCTAGAGAAATTCGAACAAGTTTTGATGTTTTAGGATAAATTGAAGGTTCATAAAGTTTATAGGAAGTATTTACAACCTTTTCCATGTTGTGATCCTAGGCTAAAACTTCCTAAAGTTTTGAAATTGATTCTGAGTTGGTCCGTGTTCTTCACAGATAGTCCAGCTTTTTATTTATTTATTTTTATTGGGAAAACATAAATCGTTTCTGTTTAATCCCATTTCAATTGAGGAACATAAATTGCCTAATTAATTAAGTTACATGATTGATCTTGCTGTGTTGATTTGAGTCTGTGAAAACGAAGGAGAATAAGAAAGAAAACAGAAATTATGATTTATACATTTGGGTTAGGAAATATAACAGAAAAATGGATCTGGTTCGATGGTTAGGAATGTTTCGGGTTAAGTGAGAGGTCTCGAGTTCGAACCCGTTCTGATGCAGTTTTTTTTTTAAAAAAAAAAAGACTTTAGAAGGTAGTCCTTATTATCAAATTTTTTTTTTATGTTATTATTATTGTTAATATTGTTATGTATTATAATAATAATAATTATTATTATTATTATTATTATTATTATTATTATTATTATTATTATTATTATTGTTGTTGTTGTTGTTGTTGTTGTTGTTGTTGTTGTTGTTGTTGTTGTTGTTGTTGTTACTACTAAATATTAGCATTTTAATTACTACTAGTATTATAATTCTTATAAGTATTGTAACCATTATTATTATCATTAATATTAGTATTAGTAACATTTAGATGTATTATTATTATTAATAAAAGTATTATTGTTAAGATTACCATTCGTAACAAGATTGTTATAATTATTATTATTATTAGATATTAAGTATTAATATCAAAATTATTAATTTTATCATCATTATTATTAAATCCTTCATTATATTAAAAACTACTAATATTATCATTATTAGTATTGTTATTATTAAAAACTATTATTTTTACAACTATATTATTATTTAAAGAATCATTATTAGTAAAACTATCATGTTTCATTTTTATATCTAAGTATTAGTATTATTATCGTTACTTTAACAGTATTATAATTGTTAATTTTACAAACAAAAGAGATTTATATATAAAAGTATATTACATACTATATTTTTATATGAAATATTAGTAATTATAATAATAACTAAATTACGTATAGTATATAAAATATTTTTAGATATTATAAATAATAATATAAACACATATAAAAATATAAATATTAATTTTAAAACATTATATATACATAACAATAAGTTACAATTTAATAATATATTATAATATATATATACAACTTTGTTCGATTACAAATATATGTGTTAATATATACAAATGTTATAGGTTCGTGAATCCGAGGCCAACTTTGTATTGTTCTGTTTCGTCATATGTATTTTTACTACAAAATACAGTATTGTGAGTTTCATTTGCTCCTTTTTTAAATGCTTTTGCAATATATATTTTTGGGACTGAGAATACATGCGCTGCTTTTATAAATGTTTGACAAAATAGACACAAGTACTTGAAACTAAATTGTATGGTTGGATTACTATACCGAATATTGCCCCTTCAAGTCTGGTAACCTAAGAATTAGGGAAATGGCCCATAATTGACGCGAATCCTAAAGATAGATCTATGGGCCTAACAAACCCCATTCTGGAATTTGGAATGCTTTAGTACTTCGATTTAAATGGTGATTGCGATTGCCAATATTTATGGCATACTTGCGAGTATGCGGGGGATATTCTATATGCATTATGTTAATGTCGGTTACCAGGTGTTCATCATACGAATGGATTTTATACACTTGCGAGTGTAATGATATTTATGAAAAATTAGAATCTTGTGGTCTATTAAAATGATGGATATGAATGTTTATGATAAACTAATGAACTCACCAACCTTTTAGTTGACACTTGAAAGCATGTTTATTCTCAGGTATGAAAGAAATCTTCCACTGTGCATTTGCTCATTTTAGAGATATTACTTGGAGTCATTCATGGCATATTTCAAAAGACGTTGCATTCGAGTCGTCGAGTTCATCAAGATTATTATTAAGTCAATTATAGTTGGATATATTATGAAATGGTATCCATGCCGTCAACTTTCGATGTAATGAAAGTTTATCTTTTTAAAAACGAATGCAATGTTTGTAAAATGTATCATATAGAGGTCAAGTACCTCGCGATGTAATCATATGTTATTGTATTCTTCCTTATGGATTAGGACGGGTCGTTTCATAAAAAATGTTCTAATATAAACAAAATACTTTTTTTACCTGTAACGAAAATAGTTGATGACGTGGCTTCTAAGTAGTCATAACACGTTGGTGGTACATCGGAACAAAAACTGAAAGTATATAGCCTACATCGGAACACCACTGAAAGTATATGATCTATTTGTGGCCATTTAAAATTAAAAAAAAATGTTCAACAATTTACTTTACCGGTTCAACCGGTAACCGGTAGCAAAATGTTAACATCGATACACTTTTTGAAAGTTTATAGGCGACAGTAGGACGGAAATGGGTTTGTGGGCGACATCGGTACATTTGTGTAAGTTTATAGCCTATTTTTGGCTTTTACCCTTATTTTTATTACAAACATCTTCACCCTCAAATCACCACGGGCAGCCACCGCCAGCAACAAAACAACGTCGACAAAGACCACCGCCACCCAAATCTGAAAAAAATAATCATGAAAATCTAATTAAATATCAAAATTAAGACAAACACAAAACAAAATCATATATGAAAAAAACCCAAGATCTAAACAAAAAAAATCAGATCTATGAGATAACTATTAAGAATAAGCTAAGGTAATTGTAGAGAACGTTAATCGAAGAAAAAAATTTTATTAAATCCAAAAACTAATGATAATATACGTTTTAACAATCGATCTAAAATAGATCTACAAGTCTTCTGCAGTTTTATACATCAAAAAGATGTTACTCCATTATTCTTTTTAAAATTTAGATCTATAACAAACTCAGAGTAAAAGATTAATAACTTATTTGCATCTCCATCAAACTCAAAAAAGATCGAAAACTACATATAAAAAATCAAAAAAGATTATATACGATATATAATCTTCCATTTGTTAGAAAGTAAAAGATCGAAACTTATTTTCGTAAGTATTTATATAAGTTAGTAAATTTTTTTTCATTTAACTTTAAATCATATAGAATGTAGCAAATCTGAAAGTTTTTTAGCATATCTATCAACCAAACCAAACGTAATATGCATTTTGATCTCAAATCATCAAAAAGTACATACAATAGCAATTTATATCATACTATCATACGTATAAAGATAAAAAAGAACACACCTTCTATTTCTCTTTATAAATACACATAGTATTACTCCTTACTATAACTTTAACTTTGTAAAATAAAATAATAAATAAATAATGAAAATATATCAGTGAATGAGGAGTAAATTAAAGTGCGAGTCAAGAATCACTATTGCCATCATTTATATGAAAGAAAAACCTAGAAATTTAAAATCGTTTGGGCTTAATTAGCCGTGTGGGCTTGAAAGAACGAACAGAAGACCAGGCAGGCCCAAGCCATTGACATAGTAATATTCATTAACATAGTAATTTTCGTTAACAAACATTTCGGTCAAAACAATTATCACAAACAAAAGGATCCCGCCGCATCGCCCGGGTTCCTCAACTAGTTAGGAGCGTTCAACAAACTTAATAAACTTTTAAACGTAAACAGAAATATTTAAATTCTACTCCCCTGCACTTTGACCACTTAACACTCGCAGCCAAAACTTCATACTTATGTCAATATGCAAAACCAGTCCCTGTACTTTAAACATTTGATTATTAACACATTACAAATCACTTTAATACCAATTCAATATAATATATTTATTATTATTCATAATCTATATTGCTTATATAAAAAAGATTATTTTATCCTACTTGTCAATAGAAGCATATTAATAGGGAATGATGACAAATGAAATTTCCACATGTCAAAACTTCAGATTTTGATTATAGTTAATCTATAATTAACAAGTTAATTAAGCCAAACTTTATTTACGAAAAATATAGAACAACCTTTTCTAAAAATGCGTTTTAGGATACAATTTGCAAAAATAATTGAGAAAAAGGTTTTTTACTATCCTTCTACCAATCATGTACGTATTTGTCGACTATTAATATTGAGTCGATCTTCAATTTTTATGTAATCGAGTTTACAACTATTGCAAATATCATCTGAATGTCGAATAACATCGTTTTCGAATAACATTGTTATTGCTTTGAATCATCGGAAGATATTCATCGTTATTGTCACACAGGATTATCATTATAAAATTTAACCTTGTATTCAAAGAAGATAGAAGGGTGAGTTGTCTTCAAAGGATTGTCCACATAGGTAGTATGTATGCTGCTAGCTAGAGTCATGATAGTAAACAAGGATTAAATAACATAACTGAAGATATTTGCTTTTGAAAACGTTAATTGTTTACAGTAATAATTCATATATAACTTCGGTTCAAATATAAATTTGATTGATGAGTAAGTGGAATTACAATATTATATATATATTGCTTTTCATATATTTAGATATGTAAGATCGCATAGCCCAAACACAATGTCCTGCAATATAAGCCCAAGAGTCCATCCTTTTCTAAAACCAATTGGTGATAGAATGACTTTCCCTTAGACTTATATACATACATTTGTTTTGTCCCATGACCGATGTGGAACTTTGGTTTGCACCTCCAACAAACCTCCCCTCAAACCCAAGTCCATATGGGTCTCCCCTCCAACGATAGTCCGGATCCAACCTCTACCGCTGCCAACTCGGAACTCTCAACCCGGTGGGAGGGCAGGGAGATTTCGATACAAGGCTTCCAGGATCAACTCATCATGTCAGGGTCGCGCCACGTCGCTGCGTACGCTCAGGGGTGCGCCCACTGCGCTGTCCACCACATCGGGGCTATAGCCTAGCTCTGGTACCATTTGTTAGGATATTAGGACCCAAACAACGCTAGTAATTCTACAAGACTACTAGCCGAGTAGTGATTCTATCAAGATCACTCAAACCCACTTAATGAACGAAAGATAATAAATGCGAAAATGTAAGAACGACACAAGATATAACGTGGTTATATGCAATCGGTGTGATTGCTTTAGTCCACGGACCAACTAGAGAGTGTTTATTACTGAGAATCTGTATTTTGGTGTGTTACAATTGCATACAATGAGTTCTATATATAGGAGAAAACAAGAACACCATGACAACTAGCTAAGAATCTTCATCATGACAAGTAATCATCTTGTTTACCAACTAGCCATACTTTCCACCTTGTAATGGCATGATCACAGCCCTAATTTTAGGTGTAAAGTGATTAACTTTGTACACAAAGTGAAAGGAGGCCAAAGCATGCTCGGATGTAAAGGTTGTAACTTGCCAACTTGCTGCCAGACACCAGATGCGCCGCATCTGATGTGTGATGCGCCGCATCACTTGCTTTTCACGTTTCAGATTCGAGAACCAGCACCAGATGCGCCGCATCAGTTGAGGATGCGCCGCATCTGACCCCCTGATGCGCCGTATCAGCTTAATGCTCCGCATCTAAAACCTTCGGACCTTTTTGCTCTATGAATGCGCCGCATCCACCCTTGGATGCGCCGCATTTGATTGTTTCACGCTTCCCGAAATCTGCAAAAAAAAATTTTCTCTCGTTTTGTATAAATGTCTCCATACTCCAACAAGATATGTACCTCATACATACATGTATTAAACTAATATTATATAAAATGCTTTTCATTAAATATAATAGTCTCATATGGAATTATATGTTGTCGCTCTATGACATCTATATATCTATATATAGCTTATTTGAAATGGTTTATGAACAATCGTACAACGCACGGGCTCAAAGCCTAGTTCTATATATTTAAATAATTTCAAAATAGCCTACTTGTTCAGACCCCGAACTTCTTGCGAGAAGTTGCAAGTTCAATGTTTGGTGATCAGGGAAAGTTTAGGAAATAATCACGAACTATCCTAGGCACACCGCGCACATCAAAGTTAATAATATTCCGTACTCGTTATTCCGGTAACTCGGTGAGAAAAAATCTCGTTGTATTTTTTTCTTTAACTAATTCTATATATGTAAATCGACGTTCATGTCAGCCATTAGCTTAGTTTTTCAATTGACGATATAATAAGAGTGTTTGGGTGCAAACCTATCCCACATAGGAGGGAGACAAAAAACAAATGTATGTATATAAGTCTAGGGGGAAGTCCCTCTAATACCAATTGGTTTTAGAAAAGGATGAACTCTTGGGCTTATATTGCAGGACATTGTGTTTGGACTATGCGATCTTACAAAGAGTAAATGTGAACTTCCAATTTGAATATATGTTAGAAGTACTTTAAACGTATCATGTTACTTATATGGAAATATAAGTTTACATGAATCAAATATAACAACAAAAATAACACATAATTGTGATGAAACAAGGGTATTGAAGTAAACATAAGACTGTTAACATTGGTACAACACACTTCTTTACCAATCACGAAACATTCCTGGTATATGACTAAGAACATAACATCATCACTCATTACTTATTAAGTACATAGGTTTTATATGCAATCATTTATGTTATTATGTTAAACTTTTCCTTATATATTTCATTCTAGTCCTCCTCCTCCACCACCTCCTCTTCCTCCACTGCCACCGCCGACATTTCCTCCTCCGCTTTCACAGCCACCTCCTCCGCCACCACCTTTGCCACCTTTACCACCTCCACCACTGTTTCCACCGTGTCCACCACCACTGCCGCCACCACCTCCTCCTTTGCTACCTCTACTTCCGCCGCCACTTCCTCCGTGTCCTCCGCCACTACCACTTCCTTTGCTACCTCCACCGCCACTTCCACCGTGTCCTCCACCTCCGCTGGCACCTCCTTTGCTACCTCCACCTCCACTTCCTCCGCCACTTCCACCGTGTCCTCCACCTCCACTTCCACCATGTCCACCACCACTTCCACCGTGTCAACCACTTCCACCGCCTTTACTACCTCCACCTCCACCTCCACTTCCTCCACCGGTTCCACCTCCTTTAATACCTCCGCCAGTTCCACCATGTCCTCCGCCTCTTCCACCTCCACTTCCACCTTGTCCTCCGCCACTTCCACCTCCTTTGCTACCTCCACCGCCACTTCCACCATGTCCACCGCTTCCACCTTGCCCTCCACCACTTCCACCCCCTTTGCTACCTCCACCTCCACTTCCTCCACCACTTCCACCATGTCCTCCACCTCCAGTACCACCTCCACCATGTCCTCCACTACCACCTCCTTTGCTACCTCCACCTCCACTTCCTCCACCACTTCCACCATGTCCTCCACCTCCAGTACCACCTCCACCATGTCCTCCACTACCACCTCCTTTTCTACCTCCACCTCCACTTCCTCCGCCGCTTCCACCATGTCCACCTCTGCTGCTACCACCCTTGCTCCCTCCTCCACTTCCACCACCACCACCACCATGTCCTCCTCCACCACTACCACCCCCATGTCCTCCTCCTCCACTGCCACCACATGTCTTATATTATTGACATTTTGACCAATTCTTTTATCGTGAAAATAAATTACTCCGTACTCCGTATATTATAGTGGAGAATTTCACAATTGGTCTCATCGCCCAAATGAAACCTACTTGAGAAAGAGGGTTGTGTGCGGCCCAATAAGAATAGTATCTTTTATAGTTGGGCTAGCCTTATATTGTTTTCTCTTCAACAATTTTTTTGTTTATCATTTTTAAAAATAATTACATAAAATATTTTTATGTTTTAAAATATTGAACGCACCACGAACTAAGACTTTTGCATGCATATTTTTATCACACGAAACCCGACTTAATTTGAACTTTTTAAATGTGAAAAATTGATTAAACACCCACTGGAGCGTGTAACGTTTGTTGTAAGTTTGTAACGTAGAAGTAAATAACTATTGGTCTACCTGACTGGTATTATCTCCGCCCCGTTACAAATGTTCATTTACTTTTTTCACACGGTTTTAAAAAATTCATCTAATTTCAATATCCACCAATCGGAAATTTTTCTATCTCCAGAATTACATTTTCTGATTGGTTGAAATACAAAACGAACATTTAAATGGAACATCATTTAACTGAAACATCCCAAAATAAAAATATGGACATATGTGACGGAAGAAGGGAGTAACTATTTTATATTATCTAGCAACAAACTTTTACGGAGTACTAGTCAATAGTCGTCCACTATCACATAGTAAAAAGGCGTGAATTATCTTTTATCGTGTTGGAGTTATCTTTCAAATAAACTAATTATTTACAAAGTTGATTATGTAGATTAGATAACCAATCGCCTATTAATTCTTGTCAACAATAATTATCTTAGTTTTTTTTTTAAAGGAAAACTCCCACACACCATTAACACGAATATTTACAACCACGAATATGTCTCAAGTGAGACTTGAACTTTCAACTTCTTGGTTGGAGGGCTACCACGATACCACTGGGCCAAATGCCCTTTGGTCAACCACGAATATGTCCCAATAATTATCTTAGTTAAGTTATTACACATTTTAGTATAGCTAATTATCTGATTTTCATTAAATATTTTAAATACATAATCAATTTTAAAAACTCAAATTTGAACACCCCTAAATCTCAACATATATTTGGCAAAATTTAAGAACAGTACCTAAATCTCAACAAATATTGACAAAATTTAAGAACATTAGTGTAAATGAAAGGAAAAAAAAAATATCCAAACACCTGTAGTTCTCAACAAATACGAGTCAAAATCCTATGAAGGAATAATAGTAACTGAAAGAAAAAAAAAAAGTTTTGGGAGGATATTTGGTTGGAAAATACCACCGAATTATTGTTTGAGTGGTAAAAAAAACCTCAGTTGGATATAAACCCATATGAAAAAAAGGTTCCAATTCAAATAGTGTGGGGGAGTTTTCTCCAAAGTTGTGCCTCTGGTATACTTCACTATGTGCGAGTGAAGCAGTTAACCTAAAACATTTCGGGTATGCTTTGCGCGATGGATGCGAGGTGTTTCTTCTTGACAGGTGTGTAGGTGGCAAATGAGAGTATTCGATGCCAAAAGTTGCCGTTCTAACAAAAATATTTGGTTGGAAAATAAATCACCAGCTTATATATTGTTATTTTAGAATATTCAATGTTGTATTGGTGATCGATTTAGACACCGCCAAAAGAAATGGGAGATGATATACACTTCTTTTTAGTCCATACACGCTAACTTACTATTATACCCTTACTTTACAATAATGTAGGTTCAACTCCCTAGATAAACTTAGGGATATAATTGTAATTTTTATGATAAAAAGTGTGTATGGATCAAAAATTAATCTGTGATTATCACCTCCTGAAAAAAAAAAATTAGCATGATCACTTGGACTTACATGGGATCCACGATGAATCAACACAACTCAACGAAATATTAAGCTTATAACATGGTTGCACCTTATGAGACAAATCAAATGGTTGGGCCTGTTTAATTGGTCCATCAAATGAGTTCAAGGTCAGTTACATAATTATAGAAATTGGGGGTAGCGGTTATCAACAAACTCAACAACACCACGATGGAACCATGCTAGATCCAATACAATCAATACAAGCCGTAACAAAAAACCGAAAAAAAAAATAAAAAAAAATGATAATATTGTATGAATATGTTACAATATTCTAGTAATGCTAGATTGATTGATTACACGTCAGTTTTGAACTGATTTAAACTATTAAGAACTAATAAAATCCGGGTACAAGTGGTGGTGGTGGTGGTGCAATAGCATACGGCCGCTGGTGGTGCAATAGCATACGGCACCGGCCAGGGGGAAATGGAGAGGATTTGTTTTGTTAATTGGAATGGGTTATTGTCAATTGTGTTTGTAGACTTGTCATAGAGATTTTTGGTATAATCAAAAACGTATGGAGCAAATCACCGACATTCCTATTCCCATCACCAACAGCGGCTCCATCACCACCACAATCAACGTTGGTGTCACCTCCAGTATAGGTGTCATCCGCTAGCTCGATGGTGATCTCATCAAGCTCCTCATCCCTCAGGATGTCATCAATCTTCATAATACAAAACAAACACGAATAAAAGTTAACCCAAACAAAATGTATTTTTCGAACTAAAAGCATATAAAGACGCGCTTCGCCGTCTACCCTTGTTATCGATGTTCTTCAAATTGACACAACACTCGGATGCGCAGAAACACGGCCAACCCGGAGAATCTCTTTCGTATATGTACGAATGATAAGTTGGCAATTTTTACAAAGAGCAAACATGTGCTCCTCAGTAGGCGTCATGTCAGGTTTCTTGTTTAAATTTGTATTGGTACCAGAGTGCCAGTCGCGAGCTCTAGCGCGAGCATCGGGAATAAAGTATTATCAACAAAAAAGAATGAGTTTTTCCACTTATTTCGCACACCAGCTTTGGTGGTGGCTACCAACCTTGATGATGCGTACAGTATGTAAAAACATTTTTGAATAGGTTTAGGGTTGGAGGAAGTTCGTGGGCTTCGAATCACATTTCGAAGTAAGAGATGCGACATGCACTGTATGGATGCAATTGACCAGTACATATGTCAAAATGGTGAAGGACCGGCAAAAAGAAGTGTGTAGGAGGATAGCGAATGTTTCCCACCTCCATAACCTTTGTGTACACCGCAATTTTCTTTGGCGGAGGCTCATACGCGCGTTGGTTAGGCAGAGGTGTTATTGGATTTAGCGCGCTTATCGGAGGATAAAACGCAAGGATACTTATGATCTCCTTCCTAGTAATTGTAGAGGAGATCTCTGCAACATTCTCACTCTCGGCGGTAGAAGTAGAGGCGGCCATCGCTTTTAATAAGATGAAGAAAAATAGTAAATATATAAACGATAAAAAGAAAAAGGTAAAGTGAGTGCTAACCTGACATTGGTAAAATCGAATAAACCGAATTCGAATAAAGTTAAAATGTGCTAAAGAAACCTAGAGAGAAGTATGTGAGAGCTAAAAAATTTAATGAGAAAGGTTATGGGGTATTTATAGGAGAGGTGAATTTGAAGATGAGTACAAAAGAAGGTAGAAGGGTGATTAAAAGAAGAAGGCATCACAGCCACACACGTGTTGTAATCCTGGTAGAGTTAGATGCAACAGTAGACAACGATGGGAAAGGCAACGACTGAGTTGACAGTTGCCATCTGCACATGCTGACACACTCCGAAAAGTACCCTCGCATTAAATGCTAGCCACCAAACGCCTTATGTATCTTCACCTTCTCGTTAATACTTTATTTTTCCTTCCTTTTTTGATATTTATGTTGAACTTTAGTTGAGTTCGACACCATGCACAATACCTGTGCATAATATCGAACCGAGGGGGACTTAATGACGAGCCTACACGCATGCTCCATATACACGCATCACACGTTAGTGGCACGTGCTTAGCACAACATAATCAACAAGTTGCTAAGTGGGAACTTACGACATTGCAATGCACCACAAGTACAACGCGCCCATGATCCATCAAGTGCTATCGACACGTGAGCGCATAAAACTGACGTTACTTGGGCTAAACCATAATCGTCGAAAATATTGAATCAAGGAGTATCACGCACAGTTTACAGGAATAAAACAAACCAATAGGTGATTGGCACAACCCCATCATTGTACGATCACCAGATCATGGGGCAGTCTGCTGACGGCTGTGGCAAACAGCTGGCATATTGCGTAGGGACCACTCACATTTTCCAGCCTTTTCAGACCAAATAGTACGACATGCAAATATCATGTTTCCTTTCTTCCTATTGCGTGCCTCTAAAGGACAAATACGTCCACCTATAAATAGGGCATCAAACTCTCACTATAACACACATTGCACACATCACATTATACATACACTTGCACTTACAAGACACTCACGATTTTATCATTTTTATTATCTTCAGGACTCAAAGCCGCGCTACTGGAATATTAATAGCTTCTTAAGTTTACTTTAACTGTTACAGATAATGTTCTATGAACATAAAATACTAACACCTCGAGCCATTAATACCGGCTAGCCCGATGGTGGTGGGTCGACGTTTAACCACCCATGTTGAGATCATCATCAAACACTGAGGTTAATCAAGGTGCACGGACCGGAGAGTTAAACTCGAATGACCCTTAAATCTACCTCTTTTTTTGACCAAGTGTTGATCGAATCCTAAGGATCAATTCTATGTTTGATCAATGTACACACTACAATTCATCATAAGAGAGACGTCTTCTCTTTAGGAATGAAAATGGATCAGCTATGGATCGGATGATGCCATATCCACATCCATATCCGTTTAACTTTTGCTCATCCATATCCATATCCATATCCATATAATTACAGTTCATCCGTCCATATCCATATCCGATGGATTAAGCGGGTTAATGGATATCCGTTGGATTTTAAATGAAATGTTAATCTAACGACGAACTTATCAATTAGATATGGATTATAAAAAATATAAATATTTAATCATTATGTTTTTTATTTGTTATACATGTTTTGATTGTAATTTGTCACCGATTCTGAAGTTAATTGAGTAAATACGTTATAATATAAGTAAATATACGTTGAAACCAATCTAAATATGTAACTTAAATATTTTTAGTAACAATCTAATAATTGTGACTATCACGACCATTATTTTCGTTAATAAATTAAGAATTTGTAGGTTATATGTATGTGTATATTGATATGTAGATGTATATATGCATATATTTTAGCATGTATATATGTATATATAGATGTATTTCGGGTGATAATGGATATATCTGTGGATGATAAATTGCCATCCATATCCGATCCACGAAATATTTAGATCGTCCATATCCCTATCCATATTCGTTAATCATCCATTTACATCATCCATATCCATTATAAATAGATCGGATCGGGTGAATGTCTATGGATGGAACATCCTTGCCATCCATACTTCTCTTATTTTACACATACTAGCTAACTGCATATATACTTCTTTACCACAATGTACAAATATAATTAAGTACTTATATACATAATTACATGATGAGCCATGATATTTAAGTTGAGCCATGATATGATCTCCATTAATTAGTTTTGAGTTTGTTCAAATGCAACAGCCTCTGCGTAATTGATGCAACATTTGACGCACCTTCTTAATTAGTTTGTAACGACAACAACGGTACCTGCAACGTAGCAGTACGGAAGGGTCGTTATCACCGTCATCATCAGTGGCTGTAGTGTCGTATCCACTATGTCCATTTATATTGTCATTGTTGGAGCTCATCGGTTCATTGTGTCCCCCATCGGAAAGTGAAAGAAACAAACGCGCATATATAAGCTTATGGAAACCTCCCTGTTAATGTGTGAGAATTCAATCGATGCTTTCTCATTCATGACCTCATCGGTATATATACACAAAATACAGCTGGATGTGATCCTCCAAATCATATCCTAACAAACTACCAAATAACTATGGTAATGATCATATTGCTGACTATTGTTTGGTTGACTAATATCTATACAATCATAACTATAAATACATTATCCTTATCTAATATAGCCCCTCAGTTTGAGCGGGAGGTGACCGTATGCTTAAACTGGTACTGAAGTCTTCAAACAGCACGCGTGGTAATCCTTTCGTAAATATGTCAGCTAACTGAAAACGAGTTGGGACATGAAGAACACGGACTTGCCCTTTAGCGACCTTTTCTCGAAAAAAATGAATGTCTAGTTTAATATGTTTGGTACGTTGATGTTGAACTGGATTTCCAGACAGATAGATAGCACTGACGTTGTCACAAAATACAATCGTGGCTTTAGGAATCGGATAGTGAAGCTCAAGAAGAAGATTGCGCAACCAACATGACTCAGAAACCACATTCGCTACACCCCTGTATTCAGCTTCGGCACTAGATCGAGAGATCGTAGGTTGTCTTTTAGCTGACCAAGAAATTAAATTAGTACCCAAAAAAACACAATATCCGGAAGTGGACCGACGTGTATCGGGACACCCAGCCCAATCGGCATCCGTGTAGGAGACGAGTGAGTGAGCTGCTGTTTTGTTGATTTGCAAACCGTACGAGATAGTCCCCTTAATATATCGGATAATACGCCTTAAAGCTTGCATATGCGCGTCTTTCGGATCATGCATGTGTAGACAAATTTGTTGCACGGCATAAGAAATATCGGGACGCGTAAATGTTAAGTATTGAAGCGCACCCGCCAGACTTCTAAATTCTGTTGGATCTTTATAAGACGAACCCACATTACTTAGCTTGCCATTCGTGTCAACCGGTGTTTTAACAGAATTGCAAGAAAGCATACCAGCACGAGTGACGATATCCTGAGCATAAGTTTGCTGACTAAGAAACAGCCCATGACGAGTACGTTGCACATTAATACCAAGAAAAAAACTTAAGGGCCTGAGATTCTTCATGGCGAATTCTCTATGAATAAGAGTCATAAGAGAAGCTCTTAGCGAAGTGGAGGAGGTGACCAATATAATGTCATCGACATATAATAAGAGATACGCTTTTGATCACCATTTTTGTAGACAAACAGCGAGTGATCCGATTGACTATGAGTAAAGCCAATAGAGGTGGCGTAGGTCGCGAAGCGTTGGTACCATGATCGTGGTGCTTGTTTCAATCCGTATAGCGAGCGTTTGAGAAGACACACATGATCGGGTTTTGAAGAATCACGAAAACCATAAGGCTGGTGCATATAAACTGTTTCATTTAAATTTCCATGTAGAAACGCATTTTTGACGTCAAGCTGATTTATATTCCATGAGTTTGATATGGCAATAGAGAGAACGAGTCTAATTGTTGCAGGCTTAACCACCAGACTAAACGTTTCATGACAATCAATACCAATAGTCTGAGAGCGTCCATCACCAACCAACCTAGCTTTGTACCGTTCTAAAGATCCATCAGATTTGAATTTACGACGAAAAATCCACATACTGCTAATAATGTGCATGTCCGGTGTTTTCGGTACAAGAATCCAAGTATTATTATCCATGAGGGCCTTATATTCGTCAGCCATGGCCATGTTCCAATTAGGATCAGAAAGTGCGTCTTTGAGAGTACGAGGAATAGGAGATAGAGTCGTGGTAGAAGAGAGATTAAAGTGTACTTTAGGTTTATGAATACCATGCATACTACGAGTTGTCATGGTGCGAGATGGTGGAGGTGTAGTAGAAGGTGAAGTGGGTGTTGAATTATCTGAAGCAGAATCAGAAGTTGACGAGTGTGAGGAGGGTGAAGTAGAGGTAGAAGTATTAGAAGGGTGTACTTGTGCATTTGGTGAAGTGGGTTCGGGTACAGAAACATCAGAGGAAGTAACAAGGGATGGTGAAGAGGAATTAGGTGTGGAGTGTGGTAATGGGCTTGGTGTTGGGTTGGACTGGACTGGTGGGGTAGTATCAGTAGATGTGGAAGTGGGCCGAGAGGTATCATTGGGCTTATGTGGAATAGTGTATAATGGATGGGTGAAGTCTGTGAAAAACCGATAATCAGAGGGAGTAGTTTGAGCAGTGGCAAACGGAAATTTCGATTCATCAAATATGACATGACGAGAAATGATAAGCTTTTTGGATTTGAGATCATAACATTTGAAACCACGATGGTTCGATGGATACCCGAGAAAAACACAAGGAGTAGACCGTCGTTGAAGTTTGTGGATCGAGTGAGGTGGAAATAATGGATAACATAGACACCCGAACACCCATAAGTGAGAGTAAGAGGGCGTTCTTCCATAGAGTATTTCGGTGGGTGTTTTATAATTGAGAGTTGTGGTTGGCATTATGTTGAGAAGATATGTGGCAACTTGTAAGGCGTGAGGCCAAAAATTTGGTGGAAGAGAAGCATGAGAAAGAATTGTACGAATGATGTTGTTAATTGCACGAATTTTTCTTTCAGATTTTCCGTTTTGAGACGAGGTGTAAGGGTATGAAAAATGAAATATCATGCCATTGTTTTCACAAAATTGATGAAATTGTTTGTTGTTATACTCGGTTCCATTATCACGTTGGAATTTTTTAATGTTGGTGTTGAATTGTGTGTTAACATATTTGCTAAATGTAAGAAAAGTGGAGAAAACATCCGATTTACTTTTAAGAGGAAAAGTCCAAAGAAAGTTAGAATAATTGTCTAGAAACAAAATATAATAGCGGTGTCCCGATGTACCGGGAACGGGAGATGTCCATAAATCACTGTGGACAATATCAAATGGTAATAACGTAGAGGATGATGAATGAACAAAAGGTAACTTTATTTGCTTGCCAAAAACACACGATTGACAAATAGAATTAAAATGTGGTTTATTACAATGAATAAACTTTTTATTCCTAAGTGAACGTAAGATATTGGCGCCCGGATGACCAAGACGTGAATGCCATATGTCCGGAGATAAAGCAGCAAAAGTGGAAGGTGTTGAGAGTTGACGCAGCATGGAAGAAGAGAGTGGATAAAGATCACCCGAACTGTTACATCTCAGGACCGGTGTTCTCTACGGAAAATCCTTCACAGTAAAACCAAAAGGATCAAATTCCAAAGAAATATTGTTATCAATAGATAAACGACGAACAGAAATAAGATTTTTAATGAGATTAGGAGCATGTAGTATGTTTTGTAAGTAGAGAGGACGTGAGGGATTTGGAAGAACCGAACAGCCGAAGCCTTTAATTGGAATTCCATGGCCATTACCTACAATAATATGTTTCGGCTTCCTCAAAGAATAATAACAATTTAGATTACCTGAGTTTGCAGACATATGAGACGTAGCCCCTGTATCCATATACCAAGTATCGTAGGGATGATTGAGTGTCAAGGTATGCATTGCGCTATCAATATCCGTAGGGCAGTGAGTGGAAGCATTAGAGGCAGTCGTGTAGTTTGGTCGTGGGCCAAGGATACCAGCGTGAGATGAGGTAGAATTGGGCCTGACCCAATTGTTAGTGGGATAGGGACAAGGCGGATGGTTCCATTGGTTTGAGAATTGCCATGGATTTTGTGCAGCCCAATACGGAGAATTATGTGATTGATAACCTGTGGAATGCCCTCTGCCTCTGCCCCGATTACTTCGTCCCCTAAAATTACCACGACCACGCCCGCGATACGAATTGCCTCGATAGCTAGAACCAGTGTTGCTACGATCAACAGGCTGTGTGGATTCAGTGGAAGCAATTGGTTTGTTCGATGAACTGGTGACTAGAAGGGCGGTGTCACTTGAACTAGAGTGATTCGGTGCTTGCTTCTGTTTGCGAGTTTCTTCCAAAATTAGCTTAGATCGGGCTTCATAAAAGGATGGGAGGTCAGTCAATTGTGTAAAGTAGGTACCAACTGTGTCAAAATTGTCATTTAAACCAGCTATTAGTTGAAGCACCATGCGTTCATATGTAACTTTATCACCGATATTCTTTAATTGATCAGCTAGGCTTTTGATTTGTTGACAGTACGCTGATACATCAGGAAAATCATCTAAACGGATTGTGGTGAACTGACGGTGAAGGTATAAAGCCCGTGAGTTTTTGTTATCCTGGAAAACATTCTGTAGTCGAGACCAAGCATCAGCCGCTGTTGTTTCGTTTTCCATAATTGTTTCACGTAAAACATCAGAGATGGTGCCATATATCCATTGCAAGACAATGGCATCAAGACGATCCAATAGAGGATCGGGGTTAACAGTCGCGTCAGAGGTCTGAGAAGATGAAGAATAGATGTGGTTGATGTTTTGGGTATGATATGATCAATGACGTCATAAGCACGACAATGAATTTTGAATAGCTGTACCCATGAATTATATTGGCTTTTGTCGAGTTCCAGTGTTATTGGAATCATGTTTCAGATATTGGAAACAGTGAGGGCTGGATGGTATTTGGATTGTTCTGTCATTGTGAAAGAGTGGTTGAAGAGGAAGAAGAAGAATATTAGTGTTGTTTGGGTGATTAGAAGAGGAAGGAGATGCAGGGTTAATGGTAAACGACTAATACCATGTTAATGTGTGAGAATTCAATCGATGCTTTCTCATTCATGACCTCATCGGTATATATACACAAAATACAGCTGGATGTGATCCTCCAAATCATATCCTAACAAACTACCAAATAACTATGGTAAAGATCATATTGCTGACTATTGTTTGGTTGACTAATATCTATACAATCATAACTATAAATACATTATCCTTATCTAATACTCCCTCATCACCAATTAGTTTTAAAGTAATGTGGAACTCATAAGCTTATATGTTGTACATGTTGGTAGACCTGAAAAACGATCCAACAATTGGTATCCAAGCCTGGTTATAGCCTAAATGTGTGGACGGTGCAGAATGGTAATGGAGGTTCAAACCGAGAGGACTGTGGACGTGGCCGAGGAAGAGGTCGGGGTTCTGGGTGAGTCGATATGGTATTGAACGCGTCCGTTGGAGTACCGCGGAATGAACCGATTAAGGGGGTGATTGTTGGAGCTAATCGGTTCATTGTGTCCCACGTCAGAAAGAAACAAATGTGCATATATAAGCTTATGGAAACCTCACTCTATCACCAATTGGTTTTATAGTAATGTGGAACTCATGCTTATATGGTGTACATAGTGGTGGACCTGAAAACGATCCAACAATGCAAACTATGATCCCAGTCAAAGCATATAATAGACAGATATGCAGCATAAGTTAGTGTAATTGGGAAATTGGGATTGTTGTATGTTAACTTTTTGAAAAGATGGTATGCGTGTATACCAATCGATTGTATGGAAGAAACCTCAGAAACCGAATTGTAACAGAGAAATGATAGCGATTTAGATTAGGATAGATTCAATCATGAGAGGTTTGATCGAGCACTCCTCTCTTATTTTACAAGCACCAACAGCATATACTTCTTTCTATAGAAGCCATATGCTACTTATTACACACACATACATATTTAAAAAGTACGAGTATTTAATATATACATGGAAATTGCCTCTATTAGTTTCGAGTTTGTTCAAAAGCAATAGCTTCGGCTTTAGTACGGCAACATCTAACACACCATCCTCGTGGGCTGTAGCGACAACAACGGTACCTGCACCTTGCACTTGTACCAGGGCCGCTGTCACCTTCATAATCATCTGCTGCAGTAGTGTCATACTCGCCACGTCCATAAGGTTTGGGTTGTACATTCTTAGCATCTTCCAATTCACCGAAATTATAAAAACGGTAACTAACATTACATTATATATCGTATAATACTTAATTAAATTAAATGATATAATTATTACTCACTGTTATGATCTGTCGCCTGGTCTCTAGCAGCAGCAGACACTTCAGTAGAAATGAGGAGAACAACAGCAAAAACGAGAGCAAGGAGAAGGAAAGATTTTGAAGCCATAGTTTAATTGAATTTATATTTTTAGAAGCTAGAGAATATTAGTACTTGAAGAAGGGTGAGGAAGATGGTATGTTACATGTCTATATTTATAGGGTTTTTTTTTTTTTTTTTAAATAGTAATTTTTTTTAAGTCATTTTAAAAAATGGAAATTTATCAAAAATCGTTGCAAAAATGGTAAAACCGAAGTTTGAAACTTCGGTTTTGCCAAATCCGAAGTTTCAAACTTCGGGTTTTTTATTTTTTTCATTTTTTTACAAAAAAAAATAATAATAAAAAAAGCAAAACCGAAGTTTGAAACTTCGATTTTGCTTTTTTTATTATTATTATTATTTTTTTTTTGCATTGCAGTTGATACAAGTGCATATAACCCAAGCCCCACAGCAGCTTTTATTGCTAAATAAAAAAAAAATAATGCGATCGTCTAGTTTCGAACCCGTGACCACTCGGATAAACACCCACCTCCTTAACCACTCCTCCATTTCTTCTATTCTGTTTAAGTTACTAACTTGTATCCTCTTATGAATCCTCTTATTTATTGAAGTGACATTTTTAGTCCTTAACAATTTTATATGCACTTGTATCAACTGCAATGCAAAAAAAAAAATAATAATAAAAAAAAGCAAAACCGAAATTTCAAACTTCGGTTTTGCTTTTTTTATTATTATTTTTTTTTTTTGTAAAAAAAATGAAAAAAATAAAAAATCCGAAGTTTGAAACTTCGGATTTGGCAAAACCAAGTTTCAAACTTCGGTTTTACCATTTTTGCAACATTTTTGATAAATTTTCATTTTTTAAAATGACTTAAAAAAGTTACTATTTTAAAAAAAAATCATATTTATAGAGGAGAACCATGACCATGATGTAAGCCAGGCTTCTATTATATTTTAAATTTGTGGGACCCAATCTTATCATGTACTTCATTCATGTCTATCGTTTGTAGAAAATTTAAAAGTTAACTACTAGTAATACTTTAGTGTAAAAATTCCATAGTAGGAACTTACTAGGACGTAACTTTGTAATACTATTGTATTTTAGTCATACCGTGTATCTGTTCTGCTACGTAACAATAACTTAATATTCATTACATTTTGTAAATCATACTATCATATCAAAAATAATGCCACCGAGTACGTAGTTCAGTGGCAAATAACCTCATGTTGTTTGCGAGCCTGTATTCTTGAAAGAATCAATGCATGCTCGAATCCTTGGAGAGGTTTTTTTCTAGAATTCTGTTGTGGTGATAAGGTGCATGCCATAAGTCACTCGATTTAATCCAAAACACACCGGGTACACATTGCGATGGTGTAAGTTTTCTTCTAACGTGTAAGTTGATAGCATATAATTGTGAAGGTGGATAAATCCCCTGTGGGTGATGTCAATACTGTTGTTCTAAAAAAAATCATATAAATATTAATTGCAAGTATATTTAAGTGGGAAAAATGGTCTTATTTAGGGGTGTTTAACGTTTTGATAATTAATTATGCGTTTTAGATATTATGATCGAATAATCAGCTGTAGCAAAATGTTATTTTGATCAATGGTGTTCGAAATATTGTTATAATAAGATAATCAATTTTGAGTGCATGTTTGGAAAAATAGGATTATTTGGTACCTTCATGTGTAAAATTATAAAAATGAGACATTCTTTTCAAGTAATATAATATATAATATATTTAATAACTAGTGCAGAGACCCGTGGAATTACGGGATTTTAAAGGAAATTTTTTTGAATGATATGTTATATAATCATAGATAAAATAACTCCGATAACTTTCATAAAACTAAGCCAGTTTGTATTCTATTAGCCACAGAAAACCCATAAAACTTCAAAATCCACCAGCAAAAATTTATAATGTCCATTTCAACCCTAATAACATCTATAATCCAATAACGTCCCATATTATACATAAAGCTCTCATAACAACTAAATTGACCCATATTATTATAAAAGTGGTAATAGTAACTCATATCTTCATTATAGTACCAAACTTGGCCCAATTCCTAACTGCGGTATACAATTTGACCCATATCAGATGTGCATATACAAAACTGACCCATCACAACATTGCAGCAGAAATTTAGACCAAATCAAGCATCCAAGTCCAACATCATCTTGTAACCAATATAAACCTTTGTATATATCTGAGCATTATAACAGCAACATCCTTAAAATAAATAACTCTTCAACAACAACATAATCCAGCAGGAACAATAACAGAGTTATCTGAATTGAAACCACGGTTAGAAGCCTTCAATACAACAAATGTAGAAACCTGTGTATTATTCCCTTCACGTACCTTACAATACAACACTCACATTATAAGAAGCTGAAAATAGATACAGATATACAATAAAATATGAAAGATGAATCTATATATACATGTAATCAGCCATGTTGATATATATTGTTCCACTACTAAACACTAGTGGTATTATTATCTTTGTAACTCACAAGGATATTAATTTATAAGTTCCAAAAAAGACTATTGATGAAAGTTAAATGGAATGAAAAAGTACCTATGAGGTGAACAATGAAATTGTTTTTGGTGGTCACTGATGCAAGGGTTTAGTAGCCCTACTACATTTACATCAGGGTAGTACCCTTTACTTGTTCAAATCTAAATATGCAACTAAGAAAGTTGAAAGTTAATATGTACTAAGCTTTTATAAAGACAAAATCGTAATCTCAATCAAAAAGTATGTGTATAAAAAAATGTTACCATATTACTCTTTTGTCTTAGTCATTTCATCGAACACCTTTAATACACTGGATTATCATCATTTAACCACACTTTTTTCATACCTGCATAAATTTAGAATTAGTCGAAACACATAAAAGAATGAATGCTAAGTAAATGTCATTTATACACTTTCAAATCGGTATAATACCTGAGCTATTTTGGAGTAAACTATTACAATTTGTTGCACTAAAATAGTACACATATCTTACATTCTTAAAACACTTAAATCATGTAATTCATTTAGTATAAAAACTATGCACATGACCTTACAATAGGTACATAACATATAGTTTTTCTAGCTTCTAGACAGATAGTACCTTCATTGTAACTTCCAAAAACTGAAGCAGGTAGACCCTTTCCAATGAAGTCAGCATCAATCCGAGGTTCATTCATACACGTTTCAAATGAAATATCTACATAATGAAATACACAAAAGTTTAAAAACAACCATCAAATGATGCTTTTATATACTGGCAATAACCTCTTATATATAAATCATTATTCGATTATTCGATGAAGTTAAGCAAACATCATGAATCCAAGATAATTATCAATTGTTGAAGCAAAATACCTACCAACGACGGCTATAAATCAAGACAAATAAAACAATTAAATTTTACCTTTATTAGTTTTTTCTCTTTGGCATTTCATCGAACAGTTTATATGTGACGACCCGGAAATTTCCGACCAAATTTAAACTTTATCTTTATATTATTCCGATACGATAAGCAAAGTTTGTTAAGTTGAATCTCAAGGATTTTAAAATATGTTCATACATTCATTTAACCTCGACCAAGTTTCAACGATTCACGAACCATTATTTAATTGGATATGAATATGAATATGTATATGTACGTATATTTATATATTATAGCTTGAGAATATTAACAAAGTATTAAACGTATAATACTTTACATTAACGTATTTGTTTCAATATGATTATCGATAGAACTAGAAGATAATATCAAATGATTAATTTATCAGATACATTGTATGATTACGGGTCTCCGTTGAGAGGTCCACTTTGAATTAGGAAACCTTTCCTTTTAGCGGTATTCGGAATATTTGGTAAAGTGATTTACATGTAAGAACAAATGTGTCAATTGACGAACGTTAGACAAAAGTTAGTGGAGAATTGAATTTCATAATACTCGATTGATCTATTTTCAAATGTACGAAAACGCTTTTCGATATAATAGAACTTGATTATTTAAAATGTCTTTGATTAAATAAACGTAAGTTGGAATGTTGATTGTTAAATATATAGAAAACTTGCAACTTGTATTTAAAACATGTTCATTAAATATATATGTTTTCAAATTAGTTAAGTACACGATGGTAACACTCACTTAATGATACGATTGATATTTAAAACGTTAGTGCATAAATAAATTGTATCTATTTAAGTTTTAAAGTATAAACGATACGTGTTATGATATTTTCTAAACAAAAATTTAAAACGAACTTTGAAATATATTTAATTTTGAAAAACTAAATATTATATCATTACATAAATATTTCCATTACTTATGATATATACAAGTTTATATTTTTAAATAAATAAATATATATATTATAGTTATAAGACGTGTCGATTTAAAATAATACTTTTATATACATAACGAGACGATGATTTATAGAAGCAAATGACCATAACACTCAAAGGATTAAGTTACACTTTGAGTGGGTTAGTTTTTCATTAATTTAAGTCTAATTAATAATAAGGGTACGAGTCACTAAATGTAAAGGGCTAGTTTTCTCATCGTACGAGTTAACGTTCGAGAAACCGGAACCAGGACATAGGTCGAGAGTAAACATACGAGTCATTGGAATAAATTTTACAAGTTTACTATGCACGTAAATATAATATAATATATAATTAATTATATGGATTAAATAATTATTTATAAATATTAAAAATTAAAACGAGTGTCAGCAATTGAGATTGGTCGAAAGTGAGCTGGAGAGGAGGCCCATGCGATCGCATGGCTCCTAGGCACACATACCATGCGATCGCATGGCAGTGTGTAGCTGGCCACAATATAAATGGAGCGAATTCGTTCGGTTTGTGCATCATTTTTCCTCTTATTTCTCTCTTTCTTCTTTGTATTATAATTATAATTTATATTATTATTATTATTATTATTATTATTAAGATTAATAGTATTATTATTAATCTCATTATTATTATTATTATTATTATTATTATTATTATTATTATTAGTATTATTATTATTATCAAATATACATAAAATACTACGACGAGGTTATGCTCGCGTGATTTCAAAATGAGTTTTTCGAGTATGATAGAGCTAAGGAAATTATGGGTTATAGCTATGGAGGCTATGGGTAATGTTCGAGGGTATGCTCGTGAGGTCAATCTAGTGTTTATCATCTCCGTTGCGTCTACGTACTTTCCTGCAATATTGAATCTCAATATTGATACGTGAGCACTCATAACTTAACTTTTATATAAAAATAGTGTATCCCTGACTAGTGCTCGAGTATTTATGATTATGTATGCTTGTATGTTTAAGTTCGTCGTTAAATAGTTTATGATAGATCATGAAATTAATACATATGCGATTGAGATAAGGTATATGATATGCATGTCGTTGGAAAGCTAGCGAAAAACTATAAACTTTTCATTTAGATATCGTATGGTTTTGATGAACGGATTAAAAGATATCGTCAATTGAATTATCTATAATTTTAAAGTATTATTGTTAAAATGATTATTATTATCGTTATCGTTATCGTTATCGTTATCGATACCGTTGTCGTTATCGTTATTATCGTCATTATTATTATTATTATTATTATTATTATTATTATTATTATTATTATTATTATTATTATTATTATTATTATTATTTTTCAATAATTATATCAAAACTATCATTTTATTATTTTTATCATCATTATTATTATTAAAAGTATCATTAATATTAAAATTATCACGTTTGTTAAAATTATCAATTCTAATAAAGATATCATTTTTATTATCTTTATCATATTAGGATTATTATTAAAAATTATCATTTTTGATATGATTATTTTTATAAAATATTATTACGATTCTTATTATAATAATTATACAGTAATAATTATTATTAAAATAAAATATATTATTTTATTATTATTATTATTATTAAAAATTATCATTTCAAATAGAATTATTATTTACATATAAAATAATATTATTTATTATTATTAAAAATTATCATGTTTATCTGAAACTATCGTATATATCTTAAAACCTATATTTTCGTTAAAATTATCATTAACAACAATACTATTATCATTGTTATTATCATAAATATAATATTTTTATCAGGAATATTATTATAACATTTGTATTACTACAAAAGATTATTATTTATTATCAAGATTATTATTATCATTATTAATAGAATAATAATTATTATTATTATTATTACAAAATAATACAACTTTTATCAATATTATTTTATCAAATAAATATGTGATAGAAAGATATTTTTACCATTCGTTATATAATTATATTAATAATACCTACCACTATAGTTTTACGATATTAAGTGAATTTTATAAATTCTACTACATAAGATATATGAAAGTATATTTTATTATATATAAACTTCAATATAAATTTTTATTAATAAATGAGTTTATTATTTACTAAAATAAAATCTTATAAATACATTTAAATATATATATATAACGACTATTTAAGTTATATAATAAATATGTATAGGTTTTGTGAATCATTTTGGGTCAAATTAAGTTTTGTTGACTTTTGCATATCGATCTCGAGCATTAGGATTGTGGTACACTATGACTTGACCTAAATTGTTTGACAGATATTGATCATTATATAAATATACATATACTTAATATAGGTTCGTGAATCCGAGGCCAACTTGCACTCGTTCAATGACGACATATGTATTTTTACTACGAAATACAGTATTGTGAGTTTCATTACTCCCTTTATATATATATTTTTGGGACTGAGAATACATGCGCTGATTTCACTAATGTTTTACGAAATAGACACAAGTGATCAAAAACTACATTCTATGGCTGGATTATGAATATTGAATATCACCCCTTTTTAGCTTGGTAACCTAATAATTAGAAAACGGGTATGGCCCCTAATTGACGCGAATCCTAAAGATAGATCTATGGAGCTCGACAAATCCCATCCGGGGTACGAATGCTTTAGTACTTCGAGATTATTATTATTATACAGACGAGAGGTTCTGTTTGGGGATATTCTATGCATTAAAGTTAAGTCGGTTATCAAGCGTTCACCATATGAATGATTTTAAATACGCGGGTTACGCGTGTTATTTTGTACTCGGGTTACGTGTACAATTAAATATATGAAAATCTTGTTGTCTATTAAAATGATGGAAATGAATGTTTATGAAAAACTAATGAACTCACCAACCTTTTGGTTGACACTTGAAAGCATGTTTATTCTCAGGTTTGAAAGAAATCTTCCGCTGTGCATTTGCTCATTTTAAAGATATTACTTGGAGTCATTCATGGCATATTTCAAAAGACGTTGCATTCAAGTCGTTGAGTACAACAAGATTACTATTAAGTCATTTATAGTTTGGATATATTATGAAAGGGTATGCATGCCTGTCAACTTTCGATGTAATGAAAGTTTGTCTTTAAAAACAAATGCAATGTTTGTAAAATATATCATATAGAAGTCAAATACCTCGCAATGTATCCATATGTTATTGTATTCGTCCTTATAGATTAGGACGGGTCGCTTCATTATATTCATCGGAGAAAAAACTCTGCAGAGATTCAAAAGATTAACTAATTAAAACATCACATTAACAAAAATCGATCAAAAACAAAAACTTAGAAATATCAAACGCAAATCCCAAACTTAATTAACACTTTCGAATCCCAAACTTAAGAGGCAAATCCAACATGCAAATCATTTTGATTCTTAACCTGCAAATATCAACTTAACAAAACGAACTTAATAGAACTTACAATCAATAGAACTTACGAATTCTTTCTTGAATCCTTACAATAATAGAACTCACAAATTCTTTCTTGAATCCTTAGAAGAGTTGTAAAATTCTTTATCTGCACAACAAAAGAATCCTGCATCGATTGAAGTGAAGCAAACAGATTCATCGATGATTTTTGCAGTTGGAATGATTTCATTGTACCACACCCATTTTGATTCGTTTTCACAAAAGCTTCAAGCAAATACTTGCAGATTTGATTCCCTGTTTGGCGATGAATTGGAATAATTTTTTCCAGATGAAAGGGTAAAGAAAGAAAGATTGCTAACAAAGAAAGATTCCATGGAGGATTGATTCATCTAGGTTTAATTTGAAATTGAAATAGGTAAAGAACGAATGAAGAGAGGAGGCGTGAGTGATGTGATTTCCAAAGTAGTTTCAGGCACGCGTGCATTTTTTATCCACCATGTTTTTTTTTTTAATCACGTTTTATATTTTTTTGTAACTGTATTTGTTAATTAAAAGGATTTATTATTTAATTGTAAATTAAAATTATTAATGACATCACTAACCCATCCTAGATTTTTTTTTAATTATTTTTGATTTTTTTTCAAAGAAGGAAAAGAGTTGTTAATGACGTCATGCAAATAGGGGTTCAAAGGAGTAGAATAGATTTTAATATTTTATGATTTTATGATGTATTTATTTACATATATAAATGAAACATAATTTCATGCAACCTATGTAAATTTTTTTTTTAAGGAAGGTGATATGCATACACTACTTTTTGATCTATGCACACCTAATTTAATATTACCTATTATATCCTTAATTATACTTACAATAATAATATAAGTTCAACTTTATAGATTAATTTAGAGGTATAACTGTAAATTTATAGGACAAAAATGTACATGAATCAAAAAGTAGTATGTGAGAATCACCTCCGTTTTTAAACAAACTATCTTTAACAAATCCTTACCTTAATTTAATTTTTCATATCTAACTCGGTACAGAAGTATCTAGAACGTGTTCATATAACTTCTGCACAGGGGACCATCCTGTTACGTCGTTGCCACCATTCTTCCTCATACGAAACGACACCGTTCACCTTCCTCAACACTTTACAAAAAACAAAAATAAATATAAACCACAAAATCGGACCTTCGTGGAAACTAAAATTACACGAATTAAACTCGCTGTCATCTAATGACTTCTCTTGCCCTTCCCGAAACCTCTATTATATATATATATATATATATATATATATATATATATATATATATATATATATATATATATATATATATATATATATATACTATTTCTTTCATTTATATCAATTCAATTCAACTCAATTCAATATCAAATAAGTAATATTTTTGTGTTTTATCAATGGCAACTAATACTCAACAACCTCAATTTCATGATTACTTACCACTGATGGCGGATAAATTAGGCGGCAACGGATTAATTGAAGAAATGTGTAACGGATTTATGTTGCTGATGGATCGAGAAAAAAACGTCATCACTTTCGATAGTTTAAAGAAGAATGCTTCGTTATTAGGGTTACAAGATTTGAGTGATGGTGATTTAATGAGTATGTTGAAAGAAGGTGATTATGATGGAGATGGTGCGCTTAATCAGATGGAATTTTGCGTTCTTATGTTTAGATTAAGTCCCGATTTGATGGACCAATCTGAGTTTTTGTTGGAACAAGCTTTAGAAAAGTAATTTAATCATTATTTTTGATTTCTGATACTCAAATCATTAACTTGTGTTGTATACTTTTCCATTTATTTATTGTTTGTTTCTAACAATGGATTTTATACAGAATATTTGTTGATCATGCCCTTGCCTTCTTTTTACTTTTTTTTTAAGTTATTTTTATGATTTATAAATCTTTAAATGCTAGATACTGCGGGATACTTCTGTTGGTATATACATAAATCAATATGTATACGATACATTTTGTGCATAAATATATTTTGTATTAACTTTGATATACTTAAGATGGATCCATAATCTTTTGATTTGTTAGGTGAAATTTCAAGAAATCATAATTTGCGAATTTTCAAACACGATTTGAATTCATAAATACTTTGTACGAACAAATACCTCGGAAAGGTAAAGGTAAAGCGGTTGTCGGATAATTGTTTGAACGTCTGAATTTTGTAATGGTTCTTGTTTCTGATTGTGATTAGTGTTCGTTTTAGTGTTACGGTTACTCAAGGATCAGGTTTAGTTAGTTTAGGCTCTTTGTTTAGTATTTGGGAACTGCTTTCGAGCCTTGGTCTGTGTTTGGTTCGATTGTATATTTGTTCGTCTTCTTCATCGATTGATGAAAAGATTTGATTTATGTTATCGTTATTTTAGTAAATAAAAAAAAAAAAAAACGTCTTCATTATTAATCATATAAAAAATGAATTTATGTGTTATTATTCAACTAATCATGCTCTCGCAGGTACTTCACAATGTTGTACATTATGCCATAATTAATAAAATTACTTTACTTTAAAAATAAAATAAAAAATCATTTGGAAGTAAAATATTCGATATTTCTATTTCATCGTATTTCATACCGTGGTCCGTGTATACACCTAGAAATTCGTTCAACAGAAATATGTTGAAAGTATGTTAAATGGGCCAAAAGAAATTAAAAAAATGGGCCACTGATTCTTACAAATTTAATCAGTGGGTTGAAAGTAGAAACTGGCGCCATATCTTTGTTATACCCTGTGGTGTGGTGTTTGTTTTGACTTAAAGGCCCAGTGGCAGCTTTTGGTCCTGATGGATAAAGTTGGATCAACTTGGGCTTCTTTGTTGATATTATGAGCATTGTATTTGGGCTATTTTGTAGTTTATCAATTTGGGCTTCTTTTAATAATTAATTATCGACAATTCAAGAAGATTGTAATGTAATGTAATGGTTAGCATTGCTAAAGATATTCAATATTTTACATGCTCATCTTTCGTACTCCGTAACAAATATATAAGTATTAAAGTTGCATATCATTTACTACAAAATTCACTATATAATAAAAGGCTATTAGGCCAGATCCACCCAAACCCATCAAGATTCCTAGAAGAATGGTCTAAACATGTACAAAATCTAATACTCCGTATTTTTGAATAAAAAAAAACTTGAACAGTATTAAATTTGAGTAGAAAAGGTGTAAATATATATATATATGATAATATAGCTTGCTTTTCATCAAAAAAAACAAAAAACAAAAAAAAACAAAAAAAAAAAAAAATTTAAATGGTGATATCGAATACTCTCATTTGTCACAACTATTTTGTTGCGCATTTATACTTGATATCAGGTACACCGATGACAAAGATTTTTTAGCTTACATGGGTACATTAAAAATGCAAAGTATTGTACAAAGAGAGTATTGTACAAATTTATCTCATTATGTTTATAAATTTGTGGACCTAATTTGAAACAATAAAAAAATATGGTACAAAGAGAGTATTAATTAAAAGTCAAGTATTTAACAAAAGTTTCAAAAATCTGTTTGAACAACACTCTTTTCGTCTTATCACAATTATTATTTTGAGAGCTCCATTTTTATTTTAATCAATCAAAGAGGTTATTTTAGAGAAATTGGTGAATTTTTCAAAAACTATATACGGAGTACTAAAAGTAAGTGAATCTTGTAATGTGGCAGAGTTAGTAGTACTTAAATAACAAGATTATTTAAGTTCTGATTAGATATTGCTTTACAGAGGTTCCAACTTTTGTTTTCACCCTATCCGAAAAAGCAATTTTGATAATTTTAATTAAATTCGATACTCATTAATAAAATAACACAAAAAGTAATCTAGTGGAAATAATAATAGTTTGAACCGGTGTATAAAGCCACAAAACCAGTTCATAAACCGCTACAAAAGTTACTTGGCCCCACTAGTATGATTCAAAAGACACCCGTGAAGTCTGTGTGTCCCAATCAACTTCTTGCTGGCATCAATCACTCAAATTATATTTATATTTTTAATTTTAATCAATGTATCCATTTCTCCATATTAATCCATATATTATTATTGTATTGTAATTGTATTGTATGTATTTTTATTTATTTTTATTTTTATTATGTAAGATTAGAAATTACAAATTATTACTCCGTCTTAGATTGTAAAAGTTCTACTAATACTCCGTGTAAAACCTAAAAACAAAAAGTAATACTCCATTTAATTTAAAATACTACTAATTGATTAGAGAAGAAGATTTCAAAATTTACATTGGTACAATCTCCCTATCTAAAGAGACATTTTTAGGAAAATTAAAGCTAAATTAGCGCATCAAAATTCAAAATTAAAAATAAAAAGTAAAAGATGTTTTTTAATTTGGTGGCGAAGTTAACTCCTACATTTGAGCATCAAATCCCATCTCCTTTCTAGATTTCTTCTCCACATTCACATCACCTACATTCAAAATCAACGCAAAATTAGCCCTTTGAGATTCAAAATATATTTAAAAATAATAATTAAAAATAAAAATGTGAAATAAAAAAAGATGTACCTTGAGATTTACAATCAGGTGGATCTTCAAACAATGAAAGTGAAAGCTGTTTATGAGCTAATCCAATATCAAACAAAATAAGTCCAGATTTAGGATCATCAACAATAATATCTTTAACCGGCAACCATAAAAATAATTCTTCTTGTGATAAACCTTCAACACCAGTTAAACTACCATATGTTAAATTAGCTCTAACAGTACTTTCATAAAACGCCATCGTATCGAATTTCGTTAAACATGGGCCCCTTAAGAAAACTTCTAGAAGACCTGTATCGTACAAAGTGAACGATTCGACTTCTTTTGGAAACAATCCGACTGGTAACCCTTTGCTTTTCAGAAGATCGTGAATCGAAGATTCCGTTACGGATTGTGAGTGTGAATATGAAACAAAAATCAGAAGAAATAAAACATGTTTCAGAGTTTTTTGTGTGTTCTTGTTTTGCCGTAAAATTGACATTGTTAAAATCAGAGAGATGTGGATCCAAGGGTTTTTTGTGTGTGTTTAGGGCCAAGTGTGGGAACATGGGTTTTAAAGGCTGATTTCTGATTTTACTATTATGCCCTTTGATTGATTGCATATCACATCTTACTTTTTTTATACATTAATTAATTTTAATTTATAATTATTATTAATAATGTTAATTATAAGGATTTTGTTTTTTGTTTTTTTGAAAGGCAAACCCCTAAATGAGTCCCTTTGAAACTTTTCAAACATCTTACCACCAAGCCACTTCTCGAGGTTGTATTTTGTTTTAAGGAAGACGATAAATTTAATTGGCTATATGTAACGACCCTGGATTTTTCAACGTTTATTTATTAATAATTATTATTATTAATACGTGTGATTAAACGAATGTATGTTATTACATTTACATGTTGCCATTATTGCCCGAACTTGACTTTAATTGCCCGAAACGTCTTTGTGACACCCGGAACTTTCACGAATAATATTTTTAGAGTATTATTTACATTCATGATTAATTTATTAATCATTTTAATTAACTAAGACTATTAGTTAGTTACTTGGGCTTTAAATGGATTAAATTGTTAATTAAGTGAACTTGGGCTTTATTAGTAAAATGGACTTATGACTTTGGGCTTACAAGCCCACCCTAATCATTTTAATGGACTTAGCTAGCCCAATATTACATGTAAGTAGTACTTACAAGAGTAACTAGTTGGTTAAGGATCTTAGAATCTAGTTAGCAACTTATCCCCATGAAACTACATCTTTTAACCAACTTTTGTAAGCTTTTCATGTTAATAACCAACAAACAACTCCATCCTCCCTCCCCCACTCCTAAACCGTCGGTTTAGGTGCTCCTCATGGAGTGTTTTGTTTCAATTTTGCTTACTTATTCATTCACATATCTCTCATTCCAAAACACACACACACACTTACCTCTCTTTTTCTCTCAAACATTTTCTCTCTTATTTCTCTTAACTTGTAAGTATTATGTTCAAGTTTCTTCCTTCTTTCTTGTATCAAAACCGTAGCCTTGGCTACAAGAATCATCATCATCATCGTCAATTGTTGTTTGTTACTTGTACTTGGTTGATTGTTTGAGTTACTTGAAGTTTATTGTTACTTACTTGTTGTTGTTACATACTTGTTACAAGAATCAACTTTCTAGTTAGATTCTTCATTTTATCTTGTATCTTCAAGAACACACAAGAACTTAACTTACTAGTTATGTTCTACATACACTTTCTTAAAAGATTGCAAGTTCATGTGTTACAAATCATACTTGAAAGTCATGTTATTAAACTTTAAAGTTTACTTTCTTAAAGATCAAACTTTGGTTTGAATCTTTAAAGTATTAACAAACCATGAACTAATTACATGTTTACTTAGTTACTTCTTCATTTTATGCACTTTAATTTCATGTAGTTAGTTTAAATGGTCAAGTACTACAAGTTAGTCTTGATCTCATTAATCTTGAACTAAAAGTTAACCTTGAAAGTTCAAGAACATACAAATAAGTTTCTTTAAATATAACCTTGTATACTTATGCTTGATCTAGACTTTTGAGTCTTGGATCTTCAAGATCTAACTAAGAACTATGTTCTACATTTTAAGATCTTGATTAGTTAGCTTACTTTCAAGTTTATAGTTCAATATTAACTTTTAAAGTTCATGTAAGTGTTAAACCTAAGACTTTGATGTAACTTTGGTTCATCAAACTACATGCAACTCTTAAGTGAGTTGTGCTTCATGTCTTAGACTTGCACTAGGGTTATGATGGTCAAGACTTGGTTAAGATGATGTAGATACATCAATGAGTTGTACACTTGAAGCTATATGCATCAAGGATGAGAACCATGATGAACATCAAGCACCAAGACCACCGGAACTCACTTAAACTTACTGTTTCTGTCCAAACCCTACTGACCTGCTATTTCTGTAACAGAACAGTAGACCTGGGCTATTGAGACTGTGATTTTTAGATAGAAATTTTCTAGTAGATAACTTTTCATATAGGACTCGTCTTAATCCGAGTTACGGTTTAGGATTTATGGCCCTCCGATCGTCACTATGTCCTTTAACGTTGTGCAGAAATTTCTGACCTACTCGCACTTAGACCGTCGCCACGGTCAAACCAAGACGATTTTGCTTCTGTAAATTTTACCACAACTAAAGAACTCATAGACGGAGCCATGACCACTGGTCTCACCTTAATTCAGTAAGGGTAGAGGCCGTGGTGACTGACTAAAGTCAGCCTTTGTTGTAAACTACTTTCATAAACGAAACTTACTTTACGTCTTTTGTTTGATGATGAATGATGATGACCTTTAAGACCTTATTTACATACTTTTAAACCTATTAAGACGATTTACTGACTTAGTACTATTTGCCTTAGGTTGAGGACCTTCGGACCGATTACTTGCACACATTTTCCGAACCGACTTTACGACTACATTATCATTGTGAGTTATAGCATTCCCCTTTTACTTTAACTTATTTTGGGAACTGAGAATACATGCGGATTTTATGTTTTACATACTAAGCACGAGTACTTAAACTTATATATGTGTGGGTTATACAACGGCATAAACATTCCCTTTAGCTCGGTAACGTTTAGTCATTGGTTTTTGAACCGGTGAACGCGAATCTTAGATATGGATCCATAGGGTTTGACATCCCCACTCGGGCTAGTCGCGCTAGCATTTAACGAGTGTTTAATAATTCGTAGACATACGCACTTGCCAAGTGTACTTTCAGGGGGTATAAACGTTAAGTTAGTTACCAAGTGCCCACGGTTAACCTATACTTTATCATACTGTTTTGAAACGCTCTTTGTAGCACTGAAATCTCGTGGCCTACCTTACATACTGTTATACTTAAACTATAGCTCACCAACCTTTGTGTTGACGTTTTAAAGCATGTTTTTCTCAGGTGCTTGAGGTTAGCTTCCGCTGTGTTCTAGTCGTACTGTAGACACCCGCTGCTTAGAGATGTCATCGCATGAACTACTTTATTTTGCATTCAAACATTCGTACTTTTGAACTATGACTTGTAACGACCGTTGTGGTCACATACACTTATTATTTGCTTCTACTTAGTGAAGCATGCTTTTGAAATGTAAAACATTTGATGTCGGTTATGACATCACCTTTTTATCGTGAATGCAACTTATTTAATTACAGCATATAGTACTTAACCTTGTAATGATCCTGTTGTTGATGATTCGTACACGATGGTTTTGTACGGGGCATCACATTTGGTATCAGAGCATTGGTTGTAGGGAATTAGGTTGCATTAGTGAGTCTAAGACCGACCCGAGTAGGATTCACTAATAGGACTAATCTACAACTTGCTAGTTTACGTGTTTTCACTGAACTTACTGCATGCTGCTGCTTACTATTACTGCTATATGCCGTATGCTACTACATGATTTCACTACTGCATGCTATTACTTGCTTTCAATTGCATGCTACCTTCGTACAATTTGCGGTTATTGCCATGCTACTTATTGTTATACATGATTTAAACTGTTGGCCTAATACGTGCTTGCTTATGACTTACTGACATGGAAAATTTATTTTTCCTTGTTCAGATGTCGGATGTACCACCTGCTAGCGTTTTGGGCAGTTTAGACTCTTCAGCTACTCCACCTACCACTGTTACCGATCCACCGATCCCGATACGCACGAGTGACCCCGGCGCTTCATCTTCCGGGACTAGCAGCCAGCCGCCTGCACCAGTGGCTACTTCCGATGGACACGTGAGCCCTACGGAGATTCCAACTCCGTCTGCTCCCGGACCCTCGGGGTCACAGCCCCGCATCGGTGGGATTGAGATTCCCGCAGAGTTCGGGGAAGGGCCATTTCGTAACCATATGCGCACGCCTTGCCGACGCACTCCCGACGGACGTTTAGTGCCGATTCCGCCAGGCAGACACAGACAGATGTTGGCCGCCTTCGGACTGCCAGTTCAGCCACCCGTACCACCACCGCATGATTCGGATGACTCATCATCCGCCGATTCTTCATCAGATGATTCTTCATCAGACTCCAGTGACGACGAGGACCCTGCTGATATACCTATTCAGGCACCCTCCACCCCGCCGAAGAAGCGGTACCGTCCTGATGGCACCATCATTCCAGGGGTGAATGGAGGTCGTGCTTTCACTGACGCATTTGGTCGGCGTCGTAGGGTTACTGCTCGTGAATGGCTTGTGCCATACCCTGCCAACCCACAGATACGTAAGGCACCTCGTTACGTGCTGACTATTTCTGGAGCCGGGACATCTGCACCCCGCTTCGTGCGGTCTGCACCACCCGCTCCACCAGCACCACCCGCTCCACCAGCACCATCCGCTCCACCGGCCCCACCTGCACCACCAGTACCGCCTGCCCCACCAGCTCCCACTGTCGAGGAATTGACAAGGGAGGTGGAGATTCTCCGAGCTCGGGTTACTAAGCTCGAGGAGCAGATGGCTCAGGTTTTAGACATCCTACACCCACCTTCACCGTAGGACTTTTGTATTAGATTTCATGATGTAATCTAGTTGTAGTTTATTGTATTACTCATGTATTGTACGGACTTATTCAGATGTATGAAACTTATTATTATAAATGAATGGAACTTCGCGTTATTTAATTCTTGCACGATGTTCTATTTACATTACTGTACGATGATTCTGTGGTATTTGTACCTAGATGCTTTATTTAATAACATGTGATGTTTTGATTCCATGTTGGTTACTATATAATGTATTATTACATATTGAATACTGGATTTTGACTTGAGTCAAAATTTTTGTTTAGAACATCATGGCTAACGGTCGATCCACACCTACTGCTGCTCAAATTGAAGAGATGATCCAAGAACGTGTAGCCGCAGCCCTAGCAGAAAGAAACCTCCAAGCTCCACCGCCACCACCACCAGTTATCCCACCCGTTCGAAATGGGTGTACTTACAAGGAATTCCAGAGCTGCAAACCGCATAACTTTAGTGGAACCGAGGGACCGGTTGGTCTCACCAGATGGTTCGAGAAACTTGAATCAGTATTCCGAGTTAGCAACTGTTCGGAGGATAACAAGACCAAGTTTGCTTCGTGCACGCTATCTGACGGCGCGCTAACGTGGTGGAACACGTTAGCTCAAGCGAAAAGCATTGATGAGGCGTATGCTACGCCATGGGAGGAATTCAAAGCGGCAATGATTAATGAGTATTGTCCGAGAATCGAAATCTAGAAGATGGAAATCGAATTTATGCAGTTAAAGGCCGTTGGGAACGACCTTGATGGTTACAACAGGAGATTTTTGGAACTAGCTCTCATGTGTCCGACAATGGTCACCCCGGAATTTAAACGAATGGAAAGGTACTTCTGGGGACTCCCTAAGAGCATCAAGGGTAACGTCACCTCGTCCAAACCACTGAATGTTCCCGAAGCAATGCGCATGGCGCATACCCTCATGAATCAGATTCTCATCGATGAGCCAGAGAAGGCTAAGTTTGAAGCTGGTAGTAGCGAAAAGCGAAAGTTGGATAATAACAACAACAACAACAACCACCACAACAACAGGGGGAGAACCTACGATCAGACCCCCGCCAAGAGGCACAACAACGGTGGAAACCCTAATCCCAACAACAACACCAACTCCAACCCGAACTACAAAGGAACCTTACCACAATGCAAACGGTACTACAAACACCACACTGGGTATTGCAATGTTGTATGCGAGAAGTGCCAACGGTCTGGGCATGTTGGAAAAGACTGCAAGGTCACCACAATGAATGGGAAGCCGAACACCAACGGGCCGAAGAAGTGTTACGAATGCGGGCAGACAGGCCATTTCAGAAATGCGTGCCCAAACAAGCAAAAAGACGGCGGACCACCCCGTGGACGTGCTTTTAATGTTAATGCAAGGGATGCACACGATAACCCTGACTTGGTGACAGGTATATTCACAATCAACAATCTTTTAGCTTCTGTCTTGTTTGATACTGGTACGGGTAGAAGTTATGTATGTAGACATTTTTGCGATAAGATTAATTGGTCATTAGTCCCGTTAAAAGATAGTATGCTTGTCGAGGTCGCCAACGGTAAACTTGAAAAAGTTGACCACATTAGTCGAGGAGCTATTATCAATATAGCTGGTGTAGATTTCGAAATTGATTTGATACCTATCAAACTGGGGAGTTTTGACGTGATCGTTGGTATGGATTGGTTGAGCAAGATAAAGGCCGATATTATCTGTGGAGGTAAAGCACTTCGCATACCACAAGGAGATGGCGAACCACTGGTTATCTACGGAGAGAGATGTACCTCGAAACTGAACCTCATTAGTTGCGTGAAAGCGCAAAAGATCATGAAGAAGGGACGTTTTGCTGTCCTAGCACATGTGAAAGCGGTAGAAACTGAGGTGAAAAGAGTGAACGACGTTCGAATTGTGAACGAATTTTCTGATGTCTTCCCAGAGGAGTTGCCTGGATTGCCACCGCAGAGAGCCGTAGAGTTTCAGATTGATTTAATGCCAGGAGCTGCACCTGTAGCTCGCGCACCTTATAGACTCGCACCTTCCGAGATGCAAGAATTACAGAGCCAACTATAAAAACTACATGATCGAGGATTTATCCAACCAAGCTTCACGCCTTGGGGCGCACCTGTGTTGTTTGTGAAGAAGAAGGATGGATCCTTCCGTATGTGTATAGACTACCGTGAGCTCAACAAATTGACAATCAAGAATCGGTATCCTCTTCCACGAATTGACGATCTTTTTGATCAACTGCAAGGATCGAGCGTTTACTCAAAGATCGATTTGCGATCCAGTTATCACCAGTTGAGGGTGAAGGAAAGCGACGTGATGAAAACTGCGTTCAGAACTCGTTATGGTCATTATGAGTTTCTTGTGAGGCCATTCGGGTTGACCAACTCACCTGCCATATTTATGGACCTCATGAATCGTGTCTGCAAGCCGTACTTGGACAAGTTTGTCATCGTCTTCATAGATGATATCCTCATCTACTCTAAGAGCGAAGAAGAACATGAGCAACACCTCCGACTAGTACTTGAACTCTTGAGACAAGAACAACTTTACGCCAAATTCTCCAAGTGTGAATTTTGGTTGAAGGAAGTTCAATTTCTGGGTCATGTTGTGAGCGACCAGGGTATCAAGGTTGACCCCGCTAAGATTGAAGCTATCAGCAAGTGGGAAATCCCCACTACTTCGACGTATATTCGCCAATTCCTAGGTCTCGTCGGTTACTACCGAAGGTTCATTGAAGGATTTTCACTGATTGCGCGTCCTTTGACCGCGCTGACTCACAAGGGCAAGAAGTTCATTTGGGAACCCGCACACGAATCAGCATTTCAAACTTTGAAGAAGAAGTTAACCACCGCACCTATCCTATCACTTCCTGAGGGCAGTGACGACTTTGTTGTTTATTGTGATGCATCGAAGAGTGGTTTTGGTTGTGTACTGATGCAACGATCAAAGGTTATTTCCTATGCCTCTCGCCAATTGAAGATTCACGAGCGGAACTACACTACTCATGATCTTGAACTTGGAGCCGTTGTCTTTGTGCTCAAATTGTGGAGACACTATTTGTATGGAACTAAGAGCACTATCTTCACCGATCACAAGAGCCTCCAGCACATCTTTGATCAGAAGCAACTGAATATGAGACAGCGTCGATGGATTGAGATGCTCAACGACTACGATTGTGAACTCCGTTATCACCTTGGCAAGGCCAATGTTGTAGCTGACGCTTTAAGCCGTAAGGAGAGGACGACACCTCTTCGTGTTAGGGCTCTGAACATCACCATCCAATCGAACCTCAACAGCCAGATCAGAGTAGCCCAGGATGAGGCTCTCAAGGAGGAGAACATATCTCACGAACATTTGAACATACTTGTCTCTCGATTCGAGGTTAGGGAGTCTGGACTCCGATGTTATGCCGGAAGAATTTGGGTACCTCTTTATGGAGATCTACAGAACCTTATACTTGATGAAGCACACAAATCGAGATATTCGATTCGTCCTGGAGCGGGCAAAATGTACCACGACCTTAAAGAACAGTATTGGTGGCCGAATCTTAAGAAGGACGTTGCGACTTATGTTGGTAAGTGTTTGACTTGCTCGAAGGTTAAAGCCGAGCATCAGAGACCTTCTGGTTTACTTCAACAACCAGAAATCCCACAATGAAAGTAGGAACGGATAACAATGGATTTCATTACTAAGCTGCCGAAGACGGTGGGCAGATACGATACCATTTGGGTTATTATCGACCGCCTTACCAAATCTGCGCATTTCCTAGCGATGAAGGAAACTGATACAATGGAAAGACTTGCTCAACTTTACATTAAAGAGGTTGTATCTCGTCATGGTGTACCTTTATCGATCATCTCCGATCGCGATCCCCGTTTTGCCTCTAGATTTTGGCGTTCTTTGCAAGAAGCCATGGGAACTCGTCTCGATATGAGTACTGCTTATCATCCTCAGACTGACGGGCAAAGTGAACGAACGATTCAGACGTTGGAAGACATGTTGCGTGCATGCGTCATTGATTTTGGAAAGGCCTGGGAAAGGCATTTGCCACTAGCCGAATTCTCGTACAACAACAGTTATCACTCTAGCATTAATGCTGCACCTTTTGAAGCATTGTATGGCCGTAAGTGCCGATCTCCTATTTGTTGGGCCGAAGTAGGCGAAAGGCAAATCACCGGACCCGAGGTAGTCCATGAAACCACAGAGAAGATTGCTTAGATCCAAGCTAGACTTAAGACTGCCCTCGATCGTCAAAAGAGTTATGCCGATCTTAAACGTAAAGACTTTGAATTCAACGTTGGTGACCGTGTAATGTTAAAGGTTGCACCTTGGAAAGGTGTGATCCGTTTTGGAAAACGTGGAAATTTAAACCCACGATACATTGGTCCTTTTGAAATCTTGGAACGTGTTGGACCCGTTGCTTACCGTTTGGATCTACCAGCACAATTGAGCTCAGTTCATCCTACCTTCCACGTGTCGAACTTGAAGAAGTGTCTTGCTGCACCTGAACTTATCATACCACTTGAGGAACTTACGATTGACGACAAACTCCACTTTGTGGAAGAACCAGTTGAGATTATGGATCGTGAGATCAAAACTTTGAAACGCAACAAGATTCCGATTGTCCGAGTACGATGGAATGCCAAACGAGGACCTGAGTTTACTTGGGAGCGAGAGGATCAATTGATGCGGAAGTATCCTCACCTTTTCCCGACTCCTCCATCTACCTCAGCTTAAATTTCGGGACGAAATTTTCTTTAACAGGTGGGTAATGTAACGACCCTGGATTTTCCAACGTTTATTTATTAATAATTATTATTATAAATACGTGTGATTAAACGAATGTATGTTATTACATTTACATGTTGCCATTATTGCCCGAACTTGACTTTAATTGCCCGAAACGTCTTTGTGACACCCGGAACTTTCACGAATAATATTTTTAGAGTATTATTTATATTCATGATTAATTTATTAATCATTTTAATTAACTAAGACTATTAGTTAGTTACTTGGGCTTTAAATGGATTAAATTGTTAATTAAGTGAACTTGGGCTTTATTAGTAAAATGGACTTATGACTTTGGGCTTACAAGCCCACCCTAATCATTTTAATGGACTTAGCTAGCCCAATATTACATGTAAGTAGTACTTACAAGAGTAACTATTTGGTTAAGACTCTTATAATCTAGTTAGCAACTTATCCCCATGAAACTACATCTTTTAACCAACTATTGTAAGCTTTTCATGTTAGTAACCAACAAACAACTCCATCCTCCCTCCCCCACTCCTAAACCGTCGGTTTAGGTGCTCCTCATGGAGTGTTTTGTTTCAATTTTGCTTACTTATTCATTCACATATCTCTCATTCCAAAACACACACACACTTACCTCTCTTTTTCTCTCAAATATTTTCTCTCTTATTTCTCTTAACTTGTAAGTATTATGTTCAAGTTTCTTCCTTCTTTCTTGTATCAAAACCGTAGCCTTGGCTACAAGAATCATCATCATCATCATCATCATCATCATCATCATCATCATCATCAATTGTTGTTTGTTACTTGTACTTGGTTGATTGTTTGAGTTACTTGAAGTTTATTGTTACTTACTTGTTGTTGTTACATACTTGTTACAAGAATCAACTTTCTAGTTAGATTCTTCATTTTATCTTGTATCTTCAAGAACACACAAGAACTTAACTTACTAGTTATGTTCTACATACACTTTCTTAAAATATTGAAAGTTCATGTGTTACAAATCATACTTGAAAGTCATGTTAGTAAACTTTAAAGTTTACTTTCTTAAAGATCAAACTTTGGTTTGAATCATTAAAGTATGAACAAACCATAAACTAATTACATGTTTACTTAGTTACTTCTTCATTTTATGCACTTTAATTTCATGTAGTTAGTTTAAATGGTCAAGTACTACAAGTTAGTCTTGATCTCATTAATCTTGAACTAAAAGTTAACCTTGAAAGTTCAAGAACATACAAATAAGTTTTCTTTAAATATAACCTTGTATACTTATGCTTGATCTAGACTTTTGAGTCTTGGATCTTCAAGATCTAACTAAGAACTATGTTCTACATTTTAAGATCTTGATTAGTTAGCTTACTTTCAAGTTTATAGTTCAATATTAACTTTTAAAGTTCATGTAAGTGTCAAACCTAAGACTTTGATGTAACTTTGGTTCATCAAACTACATGCAACTCTTAAGTGAGTTGTGCTTCATGTCTTAGACTTGCACTAGGGTTATGATGGTCAAGACTTGGTTAAGATGATGTAGATACATCAATGAGTTGTACACTTGAAGCTATATGCATCAAGGATGAGAACCATGATGAACATCAAGCACCAAGACCACCGGAACTCACTTAAACTTACTGTTTCTGTCCAAACCCTACTGACCTGCTATTTCTGTAACAGAAAAGTAGACCTGGGCTATTGAGACCATGATTTTTAGATATAACTTTTCGAGTAGATAACTTTTCATATAGGACTCGTCTTAATCCGAGTTACGGTTTAGGATTTATGGCCCTCCGATCGTCACTATGTCCTTTAACGTTGTGCAGAAATTTCTGACCTACTCGCACTTAGACCGTCGCCACGGTCAAACCAAGACGATTTTGCTTCTATAAATTTTACCACAACTAAAGAACTCATACACGGAGCCATGACCACTAGTCTCACCTTAATTCAGTAAGGGTAGAGGCCGTGGTGACTGACTAAAGTCAGCCTTTGTTGTAAACTACTTTCATAAACGAAACTTACTTTACGTCTTTTGTTTGATGATGAATGATGATGACCTTTAAGACCTTATTTACATACTTTTAAACCTATTAAGATGATTTACTGACTTAGTACTATTTGCCTTAGGTTGAGGACCTTAGGACCGATTACTTGCACACATTTTCCGAACCGACTTTACGACTACATTATCATTGTGAGTTATAGCATTCCCCTTTTACTTTAACTTATTTTGGGAACTGAGAATACATGCGGATTTTATGTTTTACATACTAGGCACGAGTACTTAAACTTATATATGTGTGGGTTATACAACGGCATAAACATTCCCTTTAGCTCGGTAACGTTTAGTCATTGGTTTTTGAACCGGGGAACGCGAATCTTAGATATGGATCCATAGGGTTTGACATCCCCACTCGGGCTAGTCGCGCTAGCATTTAATGAGTGTTTAATACTTCGTAGACATACGCACTTGCCAAGTGTACTCTCAGGGGGTATAAACGTTAAGTTAGTTACCAAGTGCCCACGGTTAACATATACTTTATCATACTGTTTTGAAACGCTCTTTGTAGCACTGAAATCTCGTGGCCTACCTTACATACTGTTATACTTAAACTATAGCTCACCAACCTTTGTGTTGACGTTTTAAAGCATGTTTTTCTCAGGTGCTTGAGGTTAGCTTCCGCTGTGTACTAGTCGTGCTGTAGACACCCGCTGCTTAGAGATGTCATCGCATGAACTACTTTATTTTGCATTCAAACATTTGTACTTTTGAACTATGACTTGTAACGACCGTTGTGGTCACATACACTTATTATTTGCTTCTACTTAGTGAAGCATGCTTTTGAAATGTAAAACATTTGATGTCGGTTATGACATCACCTTTTTATTGTGAATACAACTTCTTTAATTACAGCATATAGTACTTAACCTTGTAATGATCCTGTTGTTGATGATTCGTACACGATGGTTTTGTACGGGGCATCACACTATATATAATTTTAGTATGCGTTATCTACTAGTAGAGTACAAATTATCACTGCATAATATAAGTAGATTTATCGAATATATAAGTGAAAATATCACCCATTTTTTCATCACAGTTTTAAGAGTTGTTGTTAATGTGCTTTAAAAACTTATACGTAGTTATTATGTTACTTTTTTGATAACGGTTATTGAAAATGTTACAAGCACTTAAAGCATTTTAAGGAAATCCTAAAAGAAATTTAATTATAATTGTTATGATTCTTATTAACTAGAAAAAGTGGTCCGCGCGATGCGACGGGGCTTGTCGGATTGAATATTCATATTTAACGTATCGTTATATATTTAAAGATATTTTTTTTAAAGGCAAAGATATTTTTATTAATATAACTCAAGATTACATTAATGGGCCTGCAGAGAAAAATCAAGCAGACCTCCACCAAATGTACATGAAAACAATTCGCACAGTGAGCTAACTAACAAGTTGTTAATCTAACGAAACAAGCACGAGATTATGTAAGGACACTTTCAGGATTATGTAGCCAAGTGTGTCAGTCATTAGACTTCGCTTTGCCTTTTCGTGATCCACTCGAATGATAACACTTGAATATCGCATAACGCAACAGGAGGACTCCAACACTTTTGTTTGAAAATTTTGTGGTTTTTTTCCTCCAGATGAGATACCCACACGACCAAATAACCGCTTGCCATATTTTTGCTCCAAGTGTCGACATCGGAGTGTTTGAATTACCAAGAAAGATCTCATTTACACTTAAGGTCGAATACAGGTTCATGTTCCACCAATCGAAGACTTTGCTCCAAATATCAAAAGCATGTTTACAACCTATAAGACTATGTTCCACCGATTCCACCTCGTTGTCACAAAGGGGGAAACTAATGGAGTGAAGATCAATGCCTCGTTTATCTAATTCTACAAACATCGGAAGACATTTTTTCCTCGCTCTCCACACAAACATTTTCACTTTTTTGGGAATGAGATTATTGCGCAATGTGTTCACGACATTTGTACCTGCATTCAGCGTCTTCTCATCGATCAGAACTGCAAGGTTTTTAGTTGTAAAACCACCATTACTATCTCACCGCCAAAGCCAAGTTTCTTCCTTCGAAGGATTGACTGAAGACGAGAACAGCAGCCTGTTGAGCTCGAGTAGTTCAGATGCAGCACGCCTCATAGGAGGCCTCGACCAGCACCACATACCCACGCAATTCGAACCATCACATACCAATATATCACGAACAGTAGCGTCTGAATTAGCCTCTAAACGAAACAGCCTATTAAACCTAGATTTGAGTGTGAAGTCGCCCAGCCATTTCTCGTTCCAAAAGGAGGTAGGAGCCTCGTTACCTATGTTTTGGAAAAAAGAACCACTGAATGAAACACCAATGGAGTCAATGCATCCACTCAAGTTTTTTTAACACACATGGCGGGGCACGAAAGAGCGAGAAATAGTACAACGGAAGAGCGAGAAATAGTACAACGGAAGACTATTTAATACAGATTTCACAAGGGTCAAACGTCTACCAAATGACACCGAACGAGCCTTCCAATCCTAAAGTCTTTTCTCGAATTTATCAATTACCGGTTTCCAACTATTAAAAGTTTTCATTTTTGCTCCAATAGGAAGACGAAGGTAAATGAAAGGGAGCGTTCCCGAATTGCATCCAAAGAGAGATGCTAAATTTTCCACGCCCACTTTTTCAACCACAACCCCCTATAGGTTGCTATTACGATAATTTACTTTAAGCCCTGAGGTTTGTTCGAAGCACTTAAGTAATAGCATGAGGTTGCGGAGATTTTTCTCACTCCAATTCCCGAAGAAAATTTTATCGTTCGCATATTGCAAGTGAGAAATGCAAACCTTATCTTTACCAACTTCCACTCCGGTAAACAACCTGCACCTAACTGTGGCCTTGGTCAAGGCGTTTAGTCCTTCCGCTGCAAGGATAAAAAGAAAAGTTGAAAGGGGGTCACATTGTCGAACTCCTATTTCCAGGCTAAATTCTGTGGTCGGAGAGCCATTAACAAGAACAGAGATGGAGGCCGATTTGAGACACGAGAGAATCCACTTCCTCCACTTTGCCCCGAACCCCATGAATTCTATTACTTTCGTTAGAAACTCCCAACTTAAACAATCGAATGCGCTCTCGAAATCAACTTTGAAAATAAGACTTTTGATACGCTTGTGTTTTAAGAAGTCGAGAGTTTCATTTGCAATTAGGGCACCATCTAAGATGTTCCTACCTTTCATAAACGCACTTTGTTCGTACCCAACAAGCTTCGGAACAACCCTCCCGAGCCTATTTGAAAGTAGTTTCGCAACAATTTTATTGTAGCTTCCAATCAAGCTAATTGGTCAGTAATCGTTTAGGGAGGTGGCATCCCTTTTTTCGGGACTAGGGTGATAAAGGACGCATTACACCCTTTGGAGAATTCACCCTTTTCCCAAAACATTTGAATAGCATCCATTAAATCTTTTTTAATTACTTCCCAAAACTTTTTATAGAAGCTCAAATTGAAACCGTCGGGACCCGGCACTTTAGTGCTTCCACATTCCTTAATCGCTTCCCAAATTTCAGATTCACTAAATGGAAGTTCGAGATTCGCAGCTTCGCTTTTCGAAAGGTTATTGCTGCCAACAGACTCATCAAGCCCATCAGACCCAACAGGAGAAAACAAGTTAGGAATGTGTGGCCTCAAATTATTTTTCGATCAGAAAATTTGCTGGAAGTGATTTCGAACAACAGCCTTAACATTAGGTGGGTTTTCGTTCCATAAACCATCTATATTAAGGCCACGAATGTTGCACTTGTTGTATTTATGTTTTAAAGATGAGTGGAAGAATTTTGAGTTTTCATCCCCTTCTAAGATCCATCGGATTCTAGCCTTTTGTTTTAACATGTTTGATTTGACCGCTTCCTTATCTAACCAACTCCTTCTCACTTCTAACCATTCTAATCTGTCGCTATTATTCAATAATCCCAACTCAACCTTTTTCTCCCATTCGCCAGCCCTCAATTTGAGACTTTTTATATCATTGTCGAGATTCCCGAAGACTTTGAAACTCCATTCTTTAAGCACAAATTTGAAATTCTTTAATCGATCTCTGAACCTACTATCCAGCCTATAACTTGTAACAGGTTTATCCCATGAATCTTGAATGATACTCTCCACACCGTCTATGTTCAACCATTCACAAAACACTTTGAAAGGCTTAGGACCATAGTCCATGATTTTGTCCCTTAAGATTAAGGGAATGGTTCGATTCTCTACGCTCTAGAGGTATAACCGAGAGGTCATTCCATAGATTCAAGAACTTGTCCGACACTAGAAATCTATCTAGTTTACTGAATTTAGTTCCATCATCACTTATACGCGTAAACTTTCTACCATTGATCGGGATTTCAATCAAATTATTCCTTACGATGAAATCATTAAAACGAGTAGCTCTCCTTTGGTGGAACACACAGTTTAGTCTATCTGAATGCTCCCTTACCTCATTGAAATCATCGCAGAGCAACCAAGGCGAGTCAACATCTATCATGATAGAATCTAAAGAATCCCACATAAGTTTTTTATTTGAGTCATCATGAGGGCCATAAACGTTTACGATTATTGACTCATGCCCGGAGCCGACCCATGAACCTCGAATGGCTAAAAAGAACCTATTACATGATGCACTTGAGATCGTGAAACTTCTTGTGTCCCAAATAATTAACATACCGCCCGAGTTACCGACAACCTCTTTTTGAACAAACCCGAAATCACTATTACCCCAAAGCGAAAAAACCCATCGATCCTCTAGGTACCTGCATCTAGTTTCTTGAAGCACGATAATATCCGGTTTCTCATTGAAGCAAATGTTTTTTACCCAACCAAATTTCCCTTTAACCCCCAAACCGCGAACGTTTAGTGAAATAATCTTCATAAATATCAAGAAGTAAACGAGAAAGAAACAAGAGACTTACAGTGGGTAAAGGTTAGGCCACCTTAACCCGATTTGTTCACCAAATTCTTTAACTTCAAAATTATCAATCGGATGTCGCATAGAATTAGACCTTCCTTTTGATTGATTTGATTTAGAGCATTGTCCTATGGATTTTAGGATTTTCGCACAATTTTTGCAATTAAGAGGTTTAATCGAGTCTAAATTGATTCCTTTTCTTGCCATCGATTTGAATCTCATGAGTCTTGATGATGCACTGTAGTTACGCATCGTTCTTCAGTAGAAATTATTGCAGAAGGAGACCTCACCAGACTTGGAGCATCGACGAGAAGCACACCCAGATATGGATTTTGCAGAACCGCAATTGGTATGACTTCTATATGGATTTTTGTTTTTTGTACGATCTATATTAATTTTATTAAACCCAACATCACAGTTATGTACTCTAGGAGGCCTATTATGTACCTTTTTATGAGTTGTAACATCAGGCTCAAATGCAACATCAACATTATCTCCAGATTGGGCTTCACGGTTGTCTGGCCCAACACATGATTAGCAGCAGTTATGATTGTCCACCTTAGGCCCAAATGTATCGTCAATATTATCTCCAGATTGGGCTTCATGGTTGTCTGGACCAACACCTGTTTCGCAGCATTTATGATTGTCCACATGCGTGTGATCTTTATCCGCCGTATTTCTTGCAGAGGAAACCGTTTCCTTTTTTTGGGACAAGGTTTATGTAATACCCCGTCAGAATCCACTAACGGAATATTAACTCCTGGTACCACAGTTTAGCGGTCACGCCCTCTATATGAGACGTTTCTGAAAAGTATTCGCATTAATTATCGATCGAAGTCATTTATTAAAGAAAATGTAACCGAAAAATGTTTGACATAAATAACTAAGGTCTATGAACCCAAAACATCTTGAAATAAAGTAGTTTAAATGCGAATGTTTGTTCTTGAAATGAAAACAATAAATATGGATAATAACTTCAGATAAGCGGAAGCACTACCTCTAAGTACCTGAGATGAAACATGCAAAATGTCAACGAAAACGTTGAGTGAAACTACAGGGTTAGTAAATCATTTCATAAGTTAGGCCACAAGATTTTCTTAGAAAATATCATTGGAAAAGTATACATTATCATGAGCACTTGATTATAAAGCTTTAACCTTTGCGTAGGCCGAGCCCACGTCTTTAGTTTACCCTATACATTGCGCTACACCGATCAAGTGTACGAGTAAGAACAGAATAGACGCCTGCTATGTTTTAGGCGAGGTTTGTCAAACCTAACGGTACCGTCCCTATAAGTCGAGCTTACAAAATAACTAACATAATCAAGCAAAGGGATTTTTGATCTGAACTCATATGTATATTCTTGGTAAGTTACTTGTGCCAAACATGTAAAACATTTGTAAAAAAAGCATGCATCTCATCCCTGTAAAAATGTAGTAGGGACTGTAGACTCACCTTAGCAAAAGCACTTGTAATTTCTTAGCAAAACGTACGGTTGTCGAACAATCTCGACTGAACAACGTAATCTAAATAAGTAAATCATCTTAAGTATACACTTATAGGTCAAATCATGTCAACCCATAGTGTATGCAAAGTCCTACTGCTCAGACAGACTCAATAAACAAGCAAAAGTCAACTAATCCAAGCAAGTCAACCAAAGTCAACCCTAAAGTCAACTCGGTCAAAGTGGTCAACAAAAGTCAAACATCTCAGTAGGTCATGCAAACATGATCAATAAGTCAAACCAAGGTCAAGTATCACTTTTCATGTCATAGTTGAGCATATTGCACTTTTGCACCTTAAAGCACGTCTTAGAATTTCGAACGTCATAGAAAGATCCAACTATAGCTCATAGCGCATAAATAATTAAATCATGACCAATTCCAGATCTTAACTACACTTAAAATTGATTCCAAAAAGTCCAGACAAAGCCTCATACGATAAATAAAGGTCAAAAGTCAAAAGGGGTCTAATCATTGTTCATTACAGCAATTTCTGCTCGCGCGTCAGTTTTGAAATATTTCTCATAAAATATAGAAAATAGATTTTGATGAACAGACAATTGGAGTCATCTCAAAACATCTCAAAATTTTAGTGATAAAATATTCAGAAACATTTCTTTATCTGATTTGTACAAATTTTCAAATCTTTACAGACTCATCAGTTTTTAATCATCAACCGGACACATCAAAAAGACGAGCACATATCTCATGGCAAATCACGTTCTCGCAAGTTAACATACAAATGAAACATATCAAGGAACACTTAAACTAACATATTACAGAATATCAAAGTCTCAAACAATTCCTAATTCACTCTAGCAATTTTTATGTAACTTTGAAAAACGATTCAGCTCACTTTAAAAACCAAATCTTCGTTTTCACATAACTGGAGCATTACATAAACTTTTGACGCAAATATTAAGTCTAAATTGCATAACTTTTCATAAGGAATACAGTAGTACACTTTTTATAAGCTAGAACACAAAGCATGCAACTCATAAAATTCGGATTACGCACAAAACTTAGTCAAATCTTCGATTAAGCACAACTTAAGCATACGGTAACGAAATCACGCAAAATCGGAGTCTAAAATTAATAACTTTTAGATATATTTCTATTTAAACACATTACAAAGTCAGATTTCATGTCAATTAAATCATATCATCAATAAACAAATTCATTTCTCATACATACAACGTTAATTACGCAATCAAACGATAAATAACGACACTAGACACTATTAAGTGAGCACTAGACTCTAATACACTATGTAATTGAACAAAATTCAGATTTAGAAAAGTTAGGGTTTGAAATTATACCTCAAACGATTGAATAGCTTATACTATCGCGTGTAGAACGATCAAAGTGAAATGTCCCGTTCATATTGATTATAAACGTTCCATATTAATTGATTTCGTTGCGAGGTTTTGACCTCTATATGAGACGTTTTTCAAAGACTGCATTCATTTTTAAAACAACCATAACATTTATTTTATCTATAAAGGTTTAAAAAGCATTACGTAGATTATAAAATAATGATAATCCAAAATATACCGTTTACACACGACCATTACATAATGGTTTACAATAAGAATATATTACATCAAAAATAAGTTTCTTGAATGCAGTTTTTACATAATATCATACAAGCATGGACTCCAAATCATGTCCTTATTTTAGTATGCAACAGCGGCAGCTCTTAATAATCACCTGAGAATAAACATGCTTAAAACGTCAACAAAAATGTTGGTAAGTTATAGGTTTAACCTATATATTATCAAATCATAATAATAGACCACAGGATTTCATATTTCAACACACATCCCATACATAGAGATAAAAATCATTCATATAGTTTGAACACCTGGTAACCGACATTAACAAGATGCATATAAGAATATCCCCTATCATTCCGGGACATCCATCGGACATGATAAAACAACATCGAAGTACTAAAGCATCCGCTACAACGGATGGGGTTTGTTGGGCCCAATAGATCTATCTTTAGGATTCGCGTCAATTAGTAGACTGGTTTACTAATTCTTAGGTTACCAAGTAAAAGGGGCATATTCGGCTTCGATCGTTCAACCATAGAAAGTAGTTTCATGTACTTGTGTCTATTTTGTAAAACATTTATAAAGCTGCATGTATTCTCATCCCAAAAATATTAGATTTTAAAAGTGGGACTATAACTCACTTTCACAGATTTTTACTTCGTCGGGAAGTAAGACTTGGCCACTGGTCGATTCACGAACCTATAACAAATATGTACATATATATCAAAGTATGTTCAAAATATATTTACAATATTTTTAATACATTTTATTGTTTTAAGTTTATTAAGTCAGCTGTCCTCGTTTGTAACCTACAACTAGTTGTCCAGAGTTAGATGTACAGAAATAAATTAATATATATTATCTTGACCCAATCCACGACCCAGTGTATACACGTATCAGGCTAGATCACAAATCAAAGTATATATATTTTTGGAATCAACCTCAACCCTGTATAGCTAACTCCAATATTACTGCATATAGAGTGTCTATGGTTATTCAAAATAATATATATATATGGGTCGATATGATATGTCAAAACATTTGCATACGTGTCTATGGTATCCCAAGATTACATAATATATTAGAATATATGTATTATAAAATATAAGTTAGCTAGGATATGATTAATATAGATTTGTTACCAATTTTCACGTAGCTACAACAAGTAAAAATATCCAATCTTGTTTTACCCATAACTTCTTCGTTTTAAATCCGTTTTCAGTGAATCCAATTGATATGGTTTCATATTGAACTTAAGTTTATGAATCTATACAGAAAAAGTATAAGTTTATAGTCGGAAATACAGGTTACAAGTCGTTTTTGTAAAGGTAGTCATTTCAGTCGAAAGAACGACGTCTAGATGACCATTTTGGAAAACATACTTCCAGTTTGAGTTTAATCATGATTTTTGGATATAGTTTCATGTTCATAAGGGAAATTATTTTCCCAGAAGAACAACTTTTATATCAAAGTTTATCATAATTTTTAATTAACTAACCCAAAACAGCCCGCAGTGTTACTTCGACGGCGTATATCCAGTTTTACGGTGTTTTTCGTGTTTTCAGGTTTTAAATCATTAAGTTAGCATATCATATAGATATAAAACATGTGTCTAGTTGATTTTAAAAGTCAAGTTAGAAGGATTAACTTTTGTTTGCAAACAAGTTTAGAATTAACTAAACTATGTTCTAGTGATTTCAAGTTTAAACCTTCGAATAAGGTAGTTTTATATATATGAATCGAATGATGTTATGAACATCATTACTACCTCAGGTTTTGTGGATAAACCTACTAGAAATGAGAAAAATAGATTTAGCTTCAAAGGATCCTTGGATGACTTGAAAGTTCTTGAAGCAGAATCATGACACGAAAACAAGTTCAAGTAAGATTTCCACTCGAAATAAGATTGTTATAGTTATATAAATTGAATCAAAGTTTGAATATGAGTATTACCTTTTATTATAAAGATATATTACTATAAATAAGAAAGATTTCTTGAGGTTGGATGATCACTTTACAAGATTGGAAGTAAGCTAGCAAACTTGGAAGTATTCTTGATTTTATGAAACTATAACTTATAAACTTTATGAAGAACACTTAGAACTTGAAGATAGAACTTGAGAGAGATCAATTTGATGAAGAAAATTGAAGAATGAAAGTGTTTGTAGGTGTTTTTGGTCGTTGGTATATGGATTAGATATAAAGGATGTGTAATTTTGTTTACATGTAAATAAGTCATGAATGATTACTAATATTTTTGTAATTTTATGAGATATTTCATGCTAGTTGCCAAATGATGGTTCCCAAATGTGTTAGGTGACTCACATGGGCTGCTAAGAGCTAATCATTGGAGTGTATATACCAATAGTACATACATCTAAAAGCTGTGTATTGTACGAGTACGAATACGGGTGCATACGAGTAGAATTCTTAATGAAACTGAACGAGGATGTAATTGTAAGCATTTTTGTTAAGTAGAGTTATTTTGATAAGTGTCTTGAATTCTTTCAAAAGTGTATGAATACATATTAAAACACTACATGTATATACATTTTAACTGAGTCGTTAAGTCATCGTTAGTCGTTACATGTAAATGTTGTTTTGAAACCTTTAGGTTAACGATCTTGTTAAATGTTGTTAACCCATTGTTTATTATATCTAAAGAGATGTTAAATTATTAAATTATCATGATATTATGATATATTAATATATCTTAATATGATATATATATACAATTAAATGTTGTTACAACGATAATCATTACATATATGTCTCGTTTCGAAATCATTAAGTTAGTAGTCTTGTTTTTACATATGTAGTTCATTGTTAATACACTTAACGACATGTTTACTTATCATTTATCATGATTAAACATAGTGTATCAATATCTTAATATGATTCATATGTATTTAGTAAGACGTTGTTATAACGATAATCGTTATATATATCGTTTCGAGTTTCTTAATTCAATAAACTCAATTTTATGTATATAACTCATTGTTAAAATACTTAATGAGATACTTACTTATCATAATATCATGTTAACTATATATATAATCATATATATGTCATCATATAGTTTTTACAAGTTTTAACGTTCGTGAATCACCGGTCAACTTGGGTGGTCAATTGTCTATATGAAACCTATTTAAATTAATCAAGTCTTAACAAGTTTGATTGCTTAACATGTTAGAAACACTTAATCATGTAAATAACAATTTCATTTTATATATATAAACATGGAAAAGTTCGGGTCACTACAGTACCTACCCGTTAAATAAATTTCGTCCCGAAATTTTAAGCAGTTGGAGGTGTTGACGTATCTTCTGGAAATAAGTGCGGGTATTTCTTCTTTATTTGATCTTCTTATTCCCAGGTGAACTCGGGTCCTCTACGAGCATTCCATCGAACTTTAACAATTGGTATCTTGTTTTGCTTAAGTTTTTTAACCTCACGATCCATTATTTCGACGGGTTCTTCGACGAATTGAAGTTTTTCATTGATTTGGATTTCGTCTAATGGAATAGTGAGATCTTCTTTAGCAAAACATTTCTTCAAATTTGAGACGTGGAAAGTGTTATGTACAGCCGCGAGTTGTTGTGGTAATTCAAGTCAGTAAGCTACTGGTCCGACACAATCAATAATCTTGAATGGTCCAATATACCTTGGATTTAATTTCCCTCGTTTACCAAATCGAACAACGCATTTCCAAGGTGCAACTTTAAGCATGACCATTTCTCCAATTTCAAATTCTATATCTTTTCTTTTAATGTCAACGTAGCTATTTTGTAACATCCGTGTTACATCCGTCCCACATCGGTTGGAGAGGGGAACGAAGCATGCCTTATAAGGGTGTGGAGACCTTTCCTAGCATGACGCGTTTTGGGACCACAAGCGCAGCAGATCTCATGAGAACTCTGCAGTTAAGCGTGCTCAGGCAAGAGCACTACCAGGATGGGTGACCTCCTGGGAAAGTGCTCGTCGTGTGTGGTTGCCAAGAAAAATCCGTGCGCCTACGGGCAAAGCGGACAATATCATGCTACGGGGAACGTTTACCTGGGATGTTACAGATGGTATCAGAGCCAGGTCCCGGACCAAACGTGCACAGCGAGGACGCTGTGTCCCATTAGGGGGGAGGATTGTAACATCCGTGTTACATCCGTCCCACATCGGTTGGAGAGGGGAACGAAGCATGCCTTATAAGGGTGTGGAGACCTTTCCTAGCATGACGCGTTTTGGGACCACAAGCGCAGCAGATCTCATGAGAACTCTGCAGTTAAGCGTGCTCAGGCAAGAGCACTACCAGGATGGGTGACCTCCTGGGAAAGTGCTCGTCGTGTGTGGTTGCCAAGAAAAATCCGTGCGCCTACGGGCAAAGCGGACAATATCATGCTACGGGGAACGTTTACCTGGGATGTTACTTATTTTGTCGACTTTGGACAGTTTTCAACCGTTGTTGAATTTGGATGATCTTCTCGGTAGTTTCTTGTATTATCTCCGGACCCGTAATCTGTCTATCCCCCACTTCACTCCAATAAATCGGAGACCTGCACTTTCTACCATAAAGTGCTTCAAATGGCGTCATCTCAATGCTTGAATGGTAGCTGTTGTTGTAGGAAAATTGTACTAACGGTAGATGTCGATCCCAACTGTTTCCAAAATCAATAACACATGCTCGTAGCATGTCTTCAAGCATTTGTATCGTCCTTTCGCTATGCCCATCAGTTTGTGAATGATAGGCAGTACTCATGTCTAGACGAGTTCCTAATGTTTGCTGTAATGTCTGCCAGAATCTTGAAATGAATCTGTCATCCCTATAAGAGATAATAGAGATTGGTATTCCATGTCTGGAGACGACTTCCTTCAAATACAGTCGTGCTAACTTCTCCATCTTGTCATCTTCTCTTATTGGCAGGAAGTGTGCTGATTTGGTGAGACGATCAACTATTACCCAAATAGTATCAAAACCACTTGCAGTACTTGACAATTTAGTGATAAAATCTATGGTAATGTTTTTCCATTTCCATTCCGGGATTACGGGTTGTTGTAGTAGACCTGATGGTTTCTGATGCTCCTCTTTGACCTTAGAACACGTCAAACATTCTCCTACGTATTTAGCAACATCAGCTTTCATACCCGGCCACCAAAAATATTTCTTGAGATCTTTGTACATCTTCCCCGTTCCAGGATGTATTGAGTATCTGGTTTTATGAGCTTCTCTAAGTACCATTTCTCTCATATCTCCAAATTTTGGTACCCAAATCCTTTCAGCCCTATACCGAGTTCCGTCTTCCCGAATATTAAGATGCTTCTTCGATCCTTTGGGTATTTCATCCTTTAAATTTCCCTCTTTTAAAACTCCTTGTTGCGCCTCCTTTATTTGAGTAGTAAGGTTATTGTGAATCATTATATTCATAGCTTTTACTCGAATGGGTTCTCTGTCCTTTCTACTCAATGCGTCGGCTACCACATTCGCCTTCTTCGGGTGGTAACGAATCTCAAAGTTGTAATCATTCAACAATTCAATCCACCTGCGCTGCCTCATGTTCAGTTGTTTCTGATTAAATATGTGTTGAAGACTTTTGTGGTCGGTATATATAATACTTTTGACCCCATATAAGTAGTGCCTCCAAGTCTTTAATGCAAAAACAACCGCGCCTAATTCCAAATCATGCGTCGTATAATTCTGCTAGTGAATCTTCAATTGTCTAGACGCATAAGCAATTACCTTCGTTCGTTGCATTAATACACAACCGAGACCTTGCTTTGAGGCGTCACAATATATCACAAAATCATCATTCCCTTCAGGTAATGACAATATAGGTGCCGTAGTTAACTTTTTCTTCAATAATTCAAACGCTTTCTCTTGTTCATCCTTCCATTCAAATTTCTTCCCTTTATGCGTTAATGCAGTCAAGGGTTTTGCTATTTTGGAAAAATCTTGGATGAATCTCCTGTAATAACCAGCTAGCCCTAAAAATTGGCGTATGTGTTTCGGAGTTTTCGGGGTTTCCCACTTTTCAACGGTTTCAATCTTTGCTGGGTCTACCTGAATACCTTCTTTGTTCACTATATGACCGAGGAATTGAACTTCTTCCAACCAAAATGCACACTTTGAAAACTTAGCGTACAGTTTTTCTTTTCTCAACAACTCTAGCACTTTTCTCAAATGTTCTTTGTGCTCTTGCTCATTCTTTGAGTAAATAAGTATGTCATCGATGAAAACAATGACAAACTTGTCAAGATATGGCCCACACACTCGGTTCATGAGGTTCATGAACACAGCTGGTGTGTTAGTCAATCCAAACGGCATAACCATAAACTCGTAATAACCGTAACGCGTCCTAAAAGCAGTCTTTGGAATATCATCCTCCTTCACCCGCATTTGATGATATCCAGAATGTAAATCGATCTTCAAATAAACCGACGAGCCTTGTAGTTGATCAAATAAGTCGTCGATTCTCGGTAATGGGTAACGGTTCTTGATAGTAAGTTTGTTCAACTCTCAGTAGTCAATACACAACCTGAATGTACCATCCTTCTTCTTGACAAACAAAACAGGAGCTCCCCATGGTGATGTGCTTGGTCGAATGAAACCACTCTCTAAAAGTTCTTGTAATTGGCTCTGAAGTTCCTTCATTTCGCTAGGTGCGAGTCTGTATGGAGCACGAGCTATTGGTGCAGCTCCCGGTACAAGGTCTATTTGAAATTCAATGGATCGGTGTGGAGGTAGTCCCGGTAATTCTTTCGAAAATACATCGGGAAATTCTTTTACGATTGGAACATCATTGATGTTCTTTTCTTCTGAATTGACTTTATCGACGTGTGCTAGCACAGCATAGCAACCTTTTCTTATTAGTTTTTGTGCCTTCAGGTTACTAATAAGATTTAACTTCGCGTTGCTCTTTTCTCCGTACACCATTAAGGGTTTTTCTTTTTCTCGTATAATGCGAATTGCATTTTTGTAACAAATGATCTCTGCTTTTACTTCTTTCAACCAGTCCATACCGATTATCATATCAAAACTCCCTAACTCTACTGGTATCAAGTCAATCTTAAATGTTTCGCTAATCAGTTTAATTTCTCGATTCCGACATATATTATCTTCTGTAATTAATTTACCGTTTGCTACTTCGAGTAAAAATTTATTATCCAAGGGCGTCGGTGAACAACTTAGTTTAGCACAAAAATCTCTACTTGTGATGACCCGGAAATTTCTGACCAAATTTAAACTTTATCTTTAAATGATTTAATATTTTCAACACGATAAGCAAAGTCTGTAATGTTGAGTCTCAAAGTTTTGGAACTATATTCATGTAATCAATTATTCTTTGACTGTTCTCGAAGATTCACGAACAATATATATATATATATATATATATATATATATATATATATATATATATATATATATATATATATATATATATATAACTTAATGTGCATATATATATATATATATATGATTTTAAGTTATTTAGTAAACGATATTAAATTTGATTATTGATTCGATTAATATTTAGATAATTTAACTAAAACGTTTAAGATAAACCAGTAAAACACTAATTTGCTACAGTATTTTCGAATTTCTACAGTACCCGAAAAGCTACAGTGTTTTCGAAAATCACACTTTGCTACAGTAACTTTGCTACAGCAAAACACTATTTCAAAATGAAAATGTATATATTATATATATATTAACAAATAGCGAGACGATGATTTATCGAAGTAAATGACCAAAACACTCAAGTGTATAAGTTACAATTCTAGTGATATAATTTAGGGATAATTTAAGGCTATATTTTGACAAAGGTACGTGTCTCAAAATGTAAATTACAAGTTTTCTCAGCGTACGAAGGGACGTTCGAAAAACTGGAACCGGGACATAAGTCGAGTGACGATGTACGACTTATCGGAGCAAAAGTTACAAGTCAACTATGCACGTAAATTAAATATAATATATAATTAATTATATAAAATTAAATATATATTATATATATATATATTAATATTTAATTACGTCGATAAACTAAATTACAAAATCATATGTCAGCTGGAAAAGGGGTCCATGCGATCGCATGGAGTCCCCTCACAATAGCCATGCGATCGCATGGCAGGGAAATTCAGGCCACCTATAAAAGCTCGTTCGATCTGGTCCAGTTTCATCAATCTATATCTCTCGATATCTTTATCTATGTATATATTTATATATTATTATTATTATTATTATTAAAATTAATATTATTATTAATCTTATTATTATTAGTATTATTAATTAGTATTATACATAAACTACTACGACGAGGTTATGAGCGTGTCACTTTTAAAATGGATTTTCAAACGGGTTAAAGCTAAGGAAATTATGGGTTATTGCCAAGGAGATTATGGGTAATGTTCGGGGGTATATTTCTGAATCAAATTTAGTGTTTATCATCTCCGTTACGTCTACATACTTTCCTACAATATTGAATCTCAATATTGATACGTTGAGATCTACGATTATTTGGTAATCCGAGTTTCGATCACATTTTGGTGAACGACTTTATATGCTGCTAAGGTGAGTTTCATTTGCTCCCTTTTTAATTGCTTTTGCAATCTATATTTTTGGGCTGAGAATACATGCACTTTATTTTAAAAACGCAATGGATACAAGTACATACTAAATTCTACACCGAGTTTGAACCGAAAATCCCTTAGCTTTGGTAACTAGTAACTGTCGGTTATAAGAACCGATGGGCGCGAATAGAGGTATATGGATCCATAGGGCTTGATATCCCCGTCCGAGCTAGAGCGCTAGCCTTTTAACGGACGTATGCTATTTTAGAAGCGTACACGTTGGTTTGCGTGTATTATTAAGATAATTATACAAAGGGTACAAATTATATATACGTTAAGTTTAGTTACCAAGGTGCTCAATTTCGTAGAATATTTTGATAAATGTTTCTGGATGAAACAACTGAAAACTTGTGATTCACCTTTATATACAGATTATGCGAAACACTAAAACTATGAACTCACCAACCTTTGTGTTGACACTTGTTAGCATGTTTATTCTCAGGTTCCTAGAAGTCTTCCGCTGTTTGCTTATATGTTGGACAAGCTATGTGCATGGAGTCTTACATGGCATATTTATCAAGGAAACGTTGCATTCACCAAATCATCACCATGTATCTTATTTTGACTGCATTGTCAATGGAAGTACTATTGTAAACTATTATTTACAGTGATTGTCTATATGTAGAAATCATCAGATGTCGAAAACCTTTGATTTAAATATTTATTTATGGTGTGCCTTTTCAAAAGAATGCAATGTTTACAAAACGTATCATATAGAGGTCAAATACCTCGCAACGAAATCGATGAATGACGTGTTCGTCCATATGAATTTGGAGCGATCGTCACACTATTCATATAGCTTCTATCCGCACCCGAATCAAATAAAACATAAGCAGATTTATTGTCAATGAGAAACATACCCGTAACAAGCTCCGGGTCTTCCTGCGCTTCTGCCGTATTAATATTGAAAACTCTTCCATGGCCCTGCCCATTAGTATTCCCCTGATTCGGGCAATTTCTACTAAAGTGGCCCGGTTTTCCACATCCAAAACAAACTATGGCGGTATTATTTGTTCCTTTAGTTCTGTTATGCATTGGTCCGTAGATTTCGCACTTCTTCGTGCTATGACCATTTCTTTTACACCTGTTGCAAAATGTCGTGCAGAACCCCAGGTGATGCTCTTCACATCTTTGGCATGGCTGTTTTTGGTTTTTGTTACCATTGTTGTTATTGAGATTCTTATTGGAATTGTTATTGTTGCTGCTGCTTCTGTTGTTGTTGTTGTTGTTGTTGTTGTTGTTGTTATTGTTGTTGGGCTGGTTATTGTAGTTGTTGTTGGGACGTTTGTTGAAGTTGTTATTGCGATTGATGTTGCGGTTATTGGGATAGTTGTTGCGATTTTGGTTGTGATTGTTGTAGTTGTATTGGTGACTCTTGTCATTGGTTTCTTCCCACTTTCTCTTGACTTTTTCATGTTAGCCTCTTCAGTCGCCTGCTCTTTAATCCTTCCTTCGATCTGGTTCACTAATTTGTTAGCCATTTGACTTGCCTTTTGTATGGAGGCGGGCTCGTGTGAACTCACATCTTCTTGAATTCTTTCTAGTAACCCTTTTACAAATGCGTCGATCTTCTCTTATTTGTCTTCAAACGTTCTGGGACACAATAGGCACAATTCTGTGAATCATCATTCGTACGTGGTGATATCGAAACCTTGCGTTCGTAATCCTCTAAGCTCTACCTTGAGCTTATTGACCTCGTTCCTGGGACGATACTGCTCGTTCATCAATTGCTTGAATGCCGACCACGGTAGTGCGTAAGCAGCATTTTATCCTACCTATTCAAGATAGGTGTTCCACCACGTTAACGTAGTACCTGTGAAGGTATGCGTAGCATACTTAACTTTGTCCTCTTCAGTACACTTACTTATGGCAAACACCGATTCAACTTTCTCGGTCCACCGTTTCAATCCAATTGTTCCTTCAGTTCCATCAAATTTCAAAGGTTTGCAGGCAGTGAATTCTTTGTAGGAGCATCCTACACGATTTCTTGTGGAATTAGTTCCACTGCTAGATCTAGAGTTATTGTTATTTTGCATCGCAGCCTGCACTGTGGCTATGTTCGCAGCAAGGAAAACACGGAAGTCTTCCTCACTCATGTTCAAGTTCTGACGAGTCGCCGGTGCCATTTCCTTCAAAAATAGCCAAAAGAATTGAGTTAATCATATAGAATTTAAGAGTAGTCAATAGTATTTCATAGCATAATATGAACTTATTTATAAAAGCTTTTTCTTCATATTAGCATTTTATAGTTTTAATTCGGGTAGTACCTACCCGTTAAGTTCATACTTAGCAGCTATTATACAATTCAACTACTATGATTCTATATGAAAAACTTATTACAATAATATTTCACGTTCAAACTTTATACAATATTTTACAAACTTACAATACCGCTATAATACATATAGGATGAAATATAGCACATAATAACTTTGCTACTCGGCAGCTATGAAGGCTTTTCTAGTTAATACGCAAGTTGTTCAGCAAAAAAATAAAGACACGTAATTCATAAGTCCAGAAACAAGTCATGCATTCAGGTTTTACTAAGATGACTTCCCATCCTTGATCTTGTGGAAAATAACCATTATGACCATTGGCTAGGCAGCATGTTGTAATGTCGTCAAAAGGACGAGGGTTTCGTAATGTCCAACAGCCCCGTAATAATCTAAAAACCTTGTTTCTCACCTCAACTACTGAATCCGTCACTTATGGGAAGGTTTTATTTAAAAGCTGCAATCCGATGTTCTTTTTCTCACTTTGGTAAGAAGCGAACATCACTAACCCGTAAGCATGACATGCTTCTTTATGTTGCATGTAAGAAGCTCTTTCTAATTCACGAAATCCTATGTTGGGATATGTTGAGTCAAAATAGGTTCTTAACCCGTAGCGTAAAATTGCATTTGGGTTCCCCGCATTTAACGCTTTAAAGAAAATACGGCGTAACTTACGGTCTCCCCAATGTGATATACCCCACCTATCAAAGGAATGCCTTTTATAAACTAAGGCATTTCTGGAAAGTCTTTCAAATGTTTGACAAGTTAATTTTGCCAAAACTAAATGTGCTGATGAATTCTGACCGACTCTAGACAAGATTTCCTCAATCATATCCTCTGGTAGGTCTTCTAAAATATTTGGTTGTCTACCCTTAACGTCCATTTTGTTTTTATACTGTAAAATAGACAAGGATTAGATTCGTAAAAGATAATTAACAAACAATACAAGCAATTTTTACATAGAACATAAAAGTACAAGCACACTACAATACATATAATACACAACATGATTACAACCCTCTAATCTGAATTACTGGTTTCTTCTTCTTCGGACTTGGTTCGTTTTGCTAATTGTCTAGGGATATATGGTGCTCCTCTAAAACGAGCTGTCATTTTCCACAATGGTTTAGAAAAACCTGGTGGTTTAGAGGTTCCCGGGTTATTGTTACAATTTAGGAAATACGGATGTTGCCGATACATATAAAGTTCATCGGGGTTGGAATCAGGTTTCTCTATTTTTATACCTTTTCCCTTATTATTTTCTTTCGCTTTATTAAATTGGGTCGAGGTAATTTCTATAACATCATCGGAATCCTCATCGGGATCTGATTCATCGGAAAATTGGTAATCTTCCCAATATTTTGCTTCCTCGATGGAAACACCATTGACCATTTTTAACTTTGGTCCGTTGGTTGATGATTTTCTTTTATTTAATTGATTTACTGTAGGTATCAATATTTCTTCCTCCGGAACCTCTTCTTCTTCCGGTTCCTCTTCTTCCGGTTCCTCCTCTTCTGATTCCTCTTCTTCCGGTTCCTCTTCTTCCAGTTCCTCTTCTTCCGGTTCCTCTTCGGGAATTTGTGAATCTTCCCAAATTATATTCGACTCTTCATTATTATTAGGTGAGTCGACGGGATTTGTACTAGTGGTAGACATCTATCACACAATATCAAACATATTAAGAGGTTAATATATTACATAATATTTATATGTTAATAATATATAGTTTCCAACAAAAGTGTTAAGCAATCCTTTTTAAAGAAAACACGGTCGAAGTCTAGACTCACTAATGTATCCTAACAAACTTGATAAGACCCACTAATGCAAATTTCTGGTTCTCTAATACTAACGCCCGGATACCAACTGAAATGTCCCGTTCATATTGATTATAAACGTTCCATATTAATTGATTTCGTTGCGAGGTTTTGACCTCTATATGAGACGTTTTTCAAAGACTGCATTCATTTTTAAAACAACCATAACCTTTATTTTATCTATAAAGGTTTAAAAAGCATTACGTAGATTATCAAATAATGATAATTGTAGTGAACCGAACTTTTCCATGTTTATATATTAATTGAGATTGATATTTACATGACTAAATATTTCCAACGTGTTAAGCAATCAAACTTGTTAAGACTTGATTAAATGAAATAAGTTTCATATAGACAATTGATTACCCAAGTTGACCGGCGATTCACGAACGTTACAAATTTGTAAAAACTACATGTTGTGGTATATATAGACATATATATATGGTTGACATGAGATTATGATGAGTAAGTATCTCACTAAGTATATTAACAATGTGTGATATACATAAGAAATGAGATTACTAAGTTAAGAAACTCGAAATGATATATATAACGATTATCGTTATGATAACGTCTACTAAATACACATGTATCAATATCACTATATTTAACATGATAAAATGATATTTAAATATATCATTAAGTGTGTTAATAATGAACTACATATGTAAAAACAAGACTACTAACTCAAGAATTACGAAACAAGACTTATATGTAACGATTATCGTTGTAACGATATTTTAATGTATATTTCATATTAAGAGATATTAATACATCATAATATTATGATAACATAATAATTTAACATCTCATTTGATATAATAAACATTGGGTTAACAACATTAATTGAGATCATTAACTTAAAGGTTTCAAAACAACACTTACATGTAACGACTAACGAAGACTTAACGACTCCATTAGAATGTATATACATGTTGTGTTTTGATATGTATTCTTACACTTTTGAAAGACTTCAAGACACATATCAAAGTACTTCTACTTAACAAAAATGCTTACAATTACATCCTCGTTCAGTCTCATCAACAATTCTACTCGTATGCACCCGTATTCGTACTCATACAATACACAGCTTTTAGATGTATGTACTATTGGTATATACACTCCAATGATCAGCTCTTAGCAGCCCATGTGAGTCACCTAACATATGTGGGAACCATCATTTGGCAACTAGCATGAAATATCTCATAAAATTACAAAAATATTAGTAATCATTCATGACTTATTTACATGAAAACAAAATTACATATCCTTTATATCTAATCCATATACCAACGACATAAAACACCTACAAACACTTTCATTCTTCAATTTTCTTCATCTAATTGATCTCTCTCAAGTTCCATCTTCAAGTTCTAAGTGTTCTTCATAAATTCCATAAGTATAGTTTCATAAAAATCAAGAATACTTTCAAGTTTGCAAGTCTACTTCCAAGCTTTCTAATCCATTCCAAGTAATCATCTAAGATCAAGGAACCTTTGTTATTTACAGTAGGTTATATTTCTAATTCAAGGTAATATTCATATTCAAACTTTGATTCGATTTCTACAACTATAACAATCTTATTTCGAGTGAAAATCTTACTTGAACTGTTTTTGTGTCATGATTCTGCTTCAAGAACTTTCAAGCCATCCAAGGATCCTTTGAAGCTAGATCCATTTTTCTCATTTCCAGTAGTTTTATCCAGAAAACTTGAGGTAGTAATGATGTTCATAACATCATTCGATTCATACATATAAAGCTATCTTATTCGAATGTTTAAACTTGTAATCACTAGAACATAGTTTAGTTAATTCTAAACTTGTTCGCAAACAAAAGTTAATCCTTCTGAATTGACTTTTAAAATCAACTAAACATATGTTCTATATCTATATGATATGCGAACTTAATGATTTAAAACCTGGAAATACGATGAACACCATAAAATCGAATATACGCTGTCGTAGTGAAACCGGGGTCTGTTTTGGTTTGGATAATTAAAAACTATGATAAACTTCGATTTAAAAATTGTTCTTCTGGGAAAATGATTTTTCATATGAACATGAAACTATATCTAAAAATCTTGGTTAAACTCAAAGTGAAAGTATGTTTTTCAAAATGGTCATCAAGATGTCGTTCTTTCGACGAAAATGACTACCTCTTTAGTAATTGACATGTAACTTAAATTTCTGACTATAAACCTATACTTTTTCTATTTGGATTCTTAAATTAGAATTCAATATGAAACCATAGCAATTTGATTCACTCAAAACGGATTTAAAATGAAGAAGTTATGGGTAAAACAAGATTGGATATTTTTGATCTTTTTAGCTACGAGAAATGTTTAACAAATCTATACAAATCATATCATAGCTAACTTATATTGTATTATACATGTATTCTAATATATTATGTAATCTTGGGATACCATAGACACGTATGCAAATGTTTTGACATATCATATCGACCCATGTATATATATTATTTGGAACAACCATAGACACTCTATATGCAGTAATGTTGGAGTTAGCTATACAGGGTTGAGGTTGATTCCAAAAATATATATACTTTGAGTTGTGATCTAGCCTGAGATGTGTATACACTGGGTCGTGGATTGATTCAAGATAATATATATAGATTTATTTCTGTACATCTAACTGTGGACAACTAGTTGTAGGTTATTAACGAGGACAGCTGACTTAATACACTCAAATCTTTAAAACATAATAAAAATGGTTGTAATTATATTTTGATCATACTTTGATATATATGTACATATTTTTATAGGTTCGTGAATCGATCCGTGGCCAAGTCTTATTTTCGAGGAAGGAAATATCTGTGAAAGTGAGTTATAGTCCCACTTTTAAAATCTAATATTTTTGGGATGAGAATACATGCAGGTTTTATAAATGATTTACAAAATAGACACAAGTACGTGAAACTACATTCTATGGTTGAATTATCGAAATCGAATATGCCCCTTTTTATTAAGTCTGGTAATCTAAGAATTAGGGAACAGACAACCTAATTGACGCGAATCCTAAAGATAGATCTATTGGGCCTAACAAACCCCATCCAAAGTACCGGATGCTTTAGTACTTCAAAATTTGTATCATATCCGAAGGGTGTCCCGGAATGATAGGGATATTCTTATATATGCATCTTGTTATTGTCGGTTACCAGGTGTTCACCATATGAATGATTTTTATCTCTATGTATGGGATGTGTATTGAAATATGAAATCTTGTGGTCTATTGTTACGATTTGATATATATAGGTTAAACCTATAACTCACCAACATTTTTGTTGACGTTTAAAGCATGTTTATTCTCAGGTGAATACTAAGAGCTTCCGCTGTTGCATACTAAAATAAGGACAAAATTTGGAGTCCATGTTTATATGATATTGTGTAAAAACTGCATTCAAGAAACATATGTCGATGTAATATATTTCTATTGTAAACCATTATGTAATGGTCGTGTGTAAACAGTATATTTTAGATTATCATTATTTGATAATCTACGTAATGCTTTTGAAACCTTTATTGATAAAATAAAGGCTATGGTTGTTTTAAAAATGAATGCAGTCTTTGAAAAACGTCTCATATAGAGGTCAAAACCTCGCAACGAAATCAATTAATATGGAACGTTTATAATCAATATGAACGGGACATTTCAATAATCTAAAATATACCGTTTACACACGACCATTACATAATGGTTTACAATAAGAATATATTACATCAAAAATAAGTTTCTTGATTGCAGTTTTTACATAATATCATACAAGCATGGACTCCAAATCTTGTCCTTATTTTAGTATGCAACAGCGGAAGCTCTTAATAATCACCTGAGAATAAACATGCTTAAAACGTCAACAAAAATGTTGGTGAGTTATAGGTTTAACCTATATATTATCAAATCATAATAATAGACCACAAGATTTCATATTTCAACACACATCCTATACATAGAGATAAAAATCATTCATATAGTTTGAACACCTGGTAACCGACATTAACAAGATGCATATAAGAATATCCCCTATCATTCCGGGACATCCATCGGACATGATAAAATAACATCGAAGTACTAAAGCATCCGCTACAACGGATGGGGTTTGTTGGGCCCAATAGATCTATCTTTAGGATTCGCGTCAATTAGTAGACTGGTTTACTAATTCTTAGGTTACCAAGTAAAAGGGGCATATTCGGCTTCAATCGTTCAACCATAGAAAGTAGTTTCATGTACTTGTGTCTATTTTGTAAAACATTTATAAAGCTGCATGTATTCTCATCCCAAAAATATTAGATTTTAAAAGTGGGACTATAACTCACTTTCACAGATTTTTACTTCGTCGGGAAGTAAGACTTGGCCACTGGTCGATTCACGAACCTATAACAAATATGTACATATATATATCAAAGTATGTTCAAAATATATTTACAACATTTTTAATACATTTTAATGTTTTAAGTTTATTAAGTTAGCTGTCCTCATTAGTAACCTACAACTAGTTGTCTAGAGTTAGGTGTACAGAAATAAATTGATATATATTATCTTGACCCAATCCACGGCCCAGTGTATACACGTCTCAGGCTAGAACACAACTCAAAATATATATATTTTTGGAATCAACCTCAACCCTGTATAGCTAACTCCAACATTACTGCATATAGAGTGTCTATGGTTGTTCCAAATAATATATATAGATGGGTCGATATGATATGTCAAAACATTTGCATACGTGTCTATGGTATCCCAAGATTACATAATATATTAGAATATATGTATTATACAATATAAGTTAGCTAGGATATGATTAATATAGATTTGTTACCAATTTTCACGTAGCTACAACAAGTAAAAATATCCAATCTTATTTTACCCATAACTTCTTAGTTTTAAATCCGTTTTGAGTGAATCCAATTGCTATGGTTTCAGTCGAAAGAACGACGTCTAGATGACCATTTTGGAAAATATACTTCCACTTTGAGTTTAATCATGATTTTTGGATATAGTTTCATGTTCATAAGAGAAATCATTTTACCAGAAGAAAAACTTTTAAATCAAAGTTTATCATAGTTTTTAATTAACTAACCCAAAACAGCCCGCGGTGTTACTACGACGGCGTATATCCAGTTTTACGGTATTTTTCGTGTTTTCAGGTTTTAAATCATTAAGTTAGCATATCATATAGATATAGAACATGTGTCTAGTTGATTTTAAAAGTCAAGTTAGAAGGATTAACTTTTGTTTGCGAACAAGTTTAGAATTAACTAAACTATGTTCTAGTGATTTCAAGTTTAAACCTTCGAATAAGGTAGTTTTATATATATGAATCGAATGATGTTATGAACATCATTACTACCTTAGGTTTTGTGGATAAACCTACTGGAAATGAGAAAAATAGATCTAGCTTCAAAGGATCCTTGGATGGCTTGAAAGTTCTTGAAGCAGAATCATGACACGAAAACAAGTTCAAGTAAGATTTCCACTCGAAATAAGATTGTTATAGTTATAGAAATTGAATCAAAGTTTGAATATGAGTATTACCTTTTATTAGAAAAATATCTTACTGTAAATAAGAAAGATTTATTGAGGTTAGATGATCACTTTACAAGATTGGAAGTAAGCTAGCAAACTTGGAAGTATTCTTGATTTTATGAAACTAGAACTTATAGAATTTATGAATAACACTTAGAACTTGAAGATAGAACTTGAGAGAGATCAATTTGATGAAGAAAATTGAAGAATGAAAGTGTTTGTAGGTGTTTTTGGTCGTTGGTATATGGATTAGATATAAAGGATGTGTAATTTTGTTTACATGTAAATAAGTCATGAATGATTACTAATATTTTTTGTAATTTTATGAGATATTTCATGCTAGTTGCCAAATGATGGTTCCCAAATGTGTTAGGTAACTCACATGGGCTGCTAAGAGCTAATCATTGGAGTGTATATACCAATAGTACATACATCTAAAAGCTATGTATTGTACGAGTACGAATACGGGTGCATACGAGTAGAATTGTTAATGAAACTGAACGAGGATGTAATTGTAAGCATTTTTGTTAAGTAGAAGTATTTTGATAAGTGTCTTGAATTCTTTCAAAAGTGTATGAATACATATTAAAACACTACATGTATATACATTTTAACTGAGTCGTTAAGTCATCGTTAGTCGTTACATGTAAATGTTGTTTTGAAACCTTTAGGTTAACGATCTTGTTAAATGTTGTTAACCCATTGTTTATTATATCTAAAGAGATGTTAAATTATTAAATTATCATGATATTAGGATATATTAATATATCTTAATATGATATATATATATACAGTTAAATGTTGTTACAACGATAATCATTACATATATGTCTCGTTTCGAAATCATTAAGTTAGTAGTCTTGTTTTTACATATGTAGTTCATTGTTAATACACTTAATGACATGTTTACTTATCATTTATCATGATTAAACATAGTGTATCAATATCTTAATATGATTCATATGTATTTAGTAAGACGTTGTTATAACGATAATCTTTATATATATCGTTTCGAGTTTCTTAATTCAATAAACTCAATTTTATGTATATAACTCATTGTTAAAATACTTAATGAGATACTTACTTATCATAATATCATGTTAACTATATATATAATCATATATATGTCATCATATAGTTTTTACAAGTTTTAACGTTCGTGAATCACCGGTCAACTTGGGTGGTCAATTGTCTATATGAAACCTATTTAAATTAATCAAGTCTTAACAAGTTTGATTGCTTAACATGTTGGAAACACTTAATCATGTAAATAACAATTTCATTTAATATATATAAACATGGAAAAGTTCGGGTCACTACACAAAGGAACGTCTTTCGTGCATGGGGTTTCTTCTAAAAACAACTTTTGATGGTGGTATGGTGGTGGTGATGGCCGACGGCCTAGAGAGGGGGAGAAGGAGAGGGTTTTGACTAGAATGGGGAACAAATAAGGGTTCTTGTGATTTATTTTTCCTTTTATAGTTAATAATTATGCCTAAACACAAACCACTAATGATCCACTAGCCAAATTAAGTCCATTAAGGTGCATGGGGGTGGGGTCGGCCGAATGGCCCTTTAATGGGTGTTCAGGCTCGTTTTTGCTTAACTCTTGGTACGCGCGTGGTCCGTTTCGAATGTCGTTAACCATACCGGGTCTCCGAAACGTTAACTAGTCGTTGAAACCAAATCACCGGGTTTAATTCATTAAATAAATAATAAATTAAATTAGTTTTTCTTAAAGTTAATAATTATTGAAAATAATTATTTCATCGTTTTCCTGAGTTCCGTAAACTGAAAAGCATTCTAGGCGATAAACTTAATCGTAACGTTTTCTAGTTATTTCACCTTCTGAAATAAATTCATAGATTAATATAACTTATTAATTAAAGAATCTCTCTAATAAGCATGTATTTAATTCCATTAAACACACAAGTCTAAGTAACCACCATTAAACACTTCACGGACAAGTAACTATAGCAAACGGAAAAAGTCGGGTTGTTACATTACCCACCTGTTATGAAAAATTTCGTCCCGAAATTTTAGTGTTCATCCGTCGTAGTCGTCTCCTCGGGAAACAGTTGCGGATACTTAAGTCTTATCTGATCTTCACATTCCCACGTGAATTCTGGTCCTCTACGGGCATTCTATCTAACCTTAACAAGAGGAATTCTACTTTGATTTAGTTGTTTAATCTCGTGATCCATAATCTCACAGGTTCTTCAATGAAATTAAGCTTAGGATCAACTTGCACTTCGTCTAAAGGAATTATCAAACTTTCGTCTAATAAACATTTCTTCAAATTGGAAACATGAAACGTATCGTGAATTTCACTGAGTTCTTGCGGCAAGTTCTGTCTATACGCTACTGGACCAATTCTTTCGGTAATCTCAAACGGTCGAATATACCTCGGACTCAACTTTCCTCTTTTGCCAAAACGCACTACACCCTTCCAAGGTGGTACCTTGAGCATAACTTTGTCTCCAACCTGAAATTCCAAATCTTTCCTTCTAATATCGGCATAACTCTTTTGACGATCTCGCGCTATTTTCATTCTCTCTCGTATCTGCGCGATCTTCTCCGTCTTTTCATGTAAAATCTCAGGACCAGTTAACTGACTATCTCCTAACTCAGTCCAACATATAGGTGATCTGCACTTTCTGCCATACAGTGCTTTAAAAGGCGCTGCCTTTATACTTGCGTGATAACTATTGTTGTAAGAAAATTCTACTAACGGTAGATGTCTATCCCATCCAATTCCAAAGTCAATAACACACGCTCTTAACATGTCTTCTAGTGTCTGAATAGTTCTCTCACTTTGACCATCTGTCTGTAGGTGGTATGCTGTGCTCATATCTAAACGGGTTCCCATGGCATCCTGCATAGCTTGCCAGAATCTAGATGTAAATCTACTATCTCTGTCAAAAATAATGGATAACAGCACTCCATGTCGAGAAACTACTTCCTTTATGTAGATCTGTGCCAACCTCTCCATCTTATCCGTTTCCTTAATTGGTAGAAAATGAGCGGACTTCATTATATGATCAACGATAACCCAAATCGTATCATATGCTCCTACCATTTTAGGCAACTTAGTGATAAAATCCATTGTAATATTCTCCCACTTCCATAGTGGTATCTCTGGCTACGTCAACAATCCTGACGGTTTCTGATGCTCTGCCTTAACTTTAGCACAAGTCAAGCACTTACCAACATAAGTAGCAATGTCAGCTTTCATATTAGGCCACCAATACAGTGCCTTAAGATCTTGGTACATCTTGTCGGACCAGGGTGAATAGAATACCTTGTCTTGTGTGCCTCTTCTAGCACTAGTTCCCTTAATCCGCCAAAATTCGGTACCCAAATTCTGTCGATGAAATATCGGGTTCCATCATCTCGAGTAATGAACTTCTTATCAATTCCTCGAAGCGATTCGTTACTAACATTCTATTCTTTCAACGCCTCTAACCTTGCGTCATGTATCTGCGTAGTAAGGTTTCTTCAAATAGTCAAGTTCAATGCTCTAACTCGAATACGCTTAATTCTCTCCTTCCTACTCAAAGCATCTGCCACCACGTTAGCCTTACCAGGGTGATAGCTAATGTCGCAGTCGTAGTCGTTCAATAGTTCAATCCAACGCCTCTGCCTCATATTAAGTTGTTTCGGATCGAAAATATGTAGCAAACTCTTGTGATCCGTGAAAACAGTAACCTTAGTACCATAGATAATGTCTCCACATCTTCAATGCAAAGACTACAGCTCCAAGTTCTAAATCGTTAGTCGTATAGTTCAACTCATGTATCTTCAACTGTCGTGATCCATACGCAATCACTTTATTACATTGCATCAACACGCAACCGAAACCCTATCGTGAAGCGTCACAGTAAACTACAAAGTCCTCGGTTCCTTCGGGTAAAGACAAAATCGGTGCAGTTGTTAACTTCTCTTTTAACAACTGAAATGCAGCTTCATGCAACTTTGTCCATTCATACTTCTTACGCTTATGAGTCAATGCTGTTAACGGTCGGACAATAGTAGAAAATCCCTCAATGAATCTTCTATAATAACCGGCGAGACCTAAAAATTGTCGTATCTGCGTTGGCGGGAGTCTCCCATTTTTTAACCATCTCTATCTTCGCAGGATCAACTTGAATACCATTGACACCTACGATATGACCCAGAAATTGCACTTCTTGTAGCCAAAAGTCACACTTCGAAAATTTCGAGTACAACTGCTCCTTCAGAAACATCTCTAGTAACAAACGGAGATATTGTTCATGTTCCTCCTCACTCTTAGAATATAGCAGAATATCATCGATGAACACAATAACAAACTTGTCTAGATATGGCTTACACACACAGTTCATGAGGTCCATGAACACAGCCGATGCTTTCGTCAATTCAAACGGCATTACAGTAAATTCATGATGGCCATAGCGTGTCCTAAACGCTGTCTTCAATATATCTGTCTCCTTCACTCTCATCTGATGATAACCTGATCTCAGATCGATCTTAGAGTAACACGCTGATCCTTGCAATTGATCAAACAAATCATCAATCCTTGGCAACGGGTATCTATTCTTGATGGTTAACTTATTTAACTCCCTGTAATCAATACAGAGTCTCATAGATCCATCCTTTTTCTTCACAAACAATACTGGAGCTCCCCATGGTGACGAGCTCGGTCGAATGAATCCTTTGTCCAAAAGCTCTTGCAGTTGACTAGACAACTCTTGCAATTCTGGTGGTGCAAGTCTATACGGTTCACGCGCTATTGGTGCTGCTCCGGGAACTAAATCAATCTGGAACTCTACATCTCTAGGTGGCGGTAATCCGTGTAACTCATCGGGATAAACATCGGGAAATTCTCTAACAATGGGCACATCTTCGAGTTTCTTGCCTTCAGATTCAGTTTTGCTTACGTGAACCAGCATAGCAAGACAACCCTTTCTCATGTGTTTTTGTGCCTTCAAACCATTGATAAAATGTAACGACGTATTGCTTCACTCTCCATACACCATTAGAGGTTCACCTTCGATAACAGAAATGCGAATTGCCTTCTGATAACAAATGATGTTGGCTCTATTCTCGGCTAACCAATCCATTCCAACAACAAGGTCAAAAATTCCTAGCTTAATCGGTATCACATCTATCTTAAATGACAATCTAGCCAAAGTCAAAGTACAATCACGGTAAACCTTATCAGCACTCATTAGATTACCATTTCCTAGCTCTATAAAGTACAAGTTTTCTAATGACGATACAGGATTCGTAAGATTATGGCAAAATTCTCTAGACACAAAGCTTCTATCAGCTCCGGATTCAAAAAGTACATAAACATGTTGATTATCGAGAAGAAACGTACCCATGACTAGCTTAGGATCATCATGAGCTTCACTAGAGTAAATGTTGAAAGCCCTTCCTCTAGCAGGTTCAGTCGTCTTACTAGCAGTTGGGCAATCCTTCCGAAAATGACCTTCCTTTCCGCACCCATAACACATATTCGTTCCAACTTTACACTCTGCAGCCACATGTCCATTCTTCTTACACTTATCACACCTCCTCATACAATCTCCCGGGTGATGCCTATTACACTTAGCACACAACGGTAACTTTCCCTTATAACCAGAGCTAGCATTCGGAGTTTCAGTGTTACCTTTAGCAGTATCTTGTTTCTTAAAAGGTTGCTGATTGAAATTCTTCCCCGAGTTGTTATTATTGTTGTTCCATTTCCTCTTGTTATCGTGAGTTTTAGTCTCAGTCAAAGCAAGAGTCTTTCCTCGCTGTTCAACTTAGTCTAACAACTCAATAGCCATCTCTACAGCCTCTTGTATAGTTCTCGGCTTCGAAGTAGTCACACCGCTTTGAATCTTCTCGGCCAAACCTTTCGCATAAAGAGTGATCTTGCGACGTTCGGGAGTAACCATATGTGGACACATGAGAGCAAGTTCAAAGAATCTCTTGTTGTAACTGGCCAGATCTGTACCCACTAATTTCAAGTTTTGGAGTTCCCGCTCCATCTTAACAGTTTTTGTGTAGGGACAATACTATTCGATCATCCGTCGTTTCAAATCCTCCCATGGAGTCTCAAAAGCCTGATCCATACTTACGGATTTTGCGTAAGTATTCCACCATGTCAAGGCTCCATCTGATAACTTAGAAGTTGCAAACTTCGTTCTATCCGCATCTCTACAACCGTTGATACGGAAAACAAACTCAAGCTTCTCAAACCATCGAGTCAAACCAACTGGACCTTCGGTGCCATTAAACGAGTGTGGTTCGCAACTCAAGAAGGTCTTGTACGTATACCCTGCTTATCCATTGTTATGAGTATTGGTTGTATCCTGGTTTCACTGATTGGTAGCTGATGTGTCAAGACGTAACCTTTAAAATGAAGACAATATGCTTAATAATTAACACATAATACAGGCAACTAAAACCCGATCATGCAGTAACTAGCAAGTAAATTGACCAGTTCGATCTACAGGGAGAAGTTTGTTTTTAAGATTTTACCACGATTAATTATTCTAAAAGGGATGTTTTGTGTTTGAAGTTGTGTTTTCGTTTAACGAAACAGTAAATAAATATAGTAATTAACAAAAATGAGAATGCGGTGTTTACTTCTATGCTTGATAAATGACAGGGATTGTTCTTTTATAATTAAAACCATTATGTAATAGTTACAATAGAGCAATTTATATCAATTTCACAATTAGTATAAACTTAAGAGCTATGTTTAATCAACAAGATTCTTTTGTGGTTGAATTCACATAAAACCTAGTTTACTAAAATTACTCTAAGTAAACTACATGATTGTATATCCTAAATATCGTTCAATTAACATCCTATACTTACATATAGGTAGCTAGATCACTAGGTGTTGAAGTATAAGCTATGGTCTTTGATAAATTCACATAAACCAAGTCATAACTTACATAATTGAACTAGGATACAAGGATGATTACAACTATGGATCTTTTTGAAAGAATATGGTGATTTAGATTGATTAACTAACTAGATTCAACCCAGTTAAACTCACGTGAAACCTGAATTACAACAATCACTTGAGGTAATTTCATAACTATGTTGCTTTGGAACTTATTCAATTACCGAATTAAACACATAACAAAATCACTTAAGTTTATGCATCTAATCGTCTAGATTACTAGGTGTATTGAAGTATAGATTATTTTCCTAGTTAACTCACATTAATAGGTTTGCAATCTATATAATTGAAGTAATGAACTAAACAAGCATAACAATGGTTCTTACTGTTGAACTAGATAATTTAATCAATCAAACATATGTGTAACTAGCATAACATCAAAGTATAGAACAATCCCAAGCCATAAATCTTACATTGAAGCAAACACACAAGGCTTTTAGCCTAACATAATCATAGTAGAACTAATGAAACAGTAAATACAATTCGAATTCATGTTTAAAAGATATAGAACAAAAGTACCAATAGTGATGAATGATCCTAGCTTAATCTTGATGTTGAAAGAGTGGAGATTGACTTGCAGCCTTCCTTGAACCTTGAAAATCATATTAGAACTGAGGGAGAACGTAGTAGTGAAGGTATATGAAGTATGTAACCAAAGGCACTCTTAAATAGGCTAAAAAGTTAGGTAAAATGGCCAGAAATTGACCAGATGCGCCGCATCTCTTTGGGATGCGCCGCATCTCTTTACGTTCAGTAGATTCCAGCTCGATTCTGCACTCAGGACTATCGGTAGGGAAGCAGATGCGCCGCATCTGGGACAGATGCGCCGCATCTGGCTTGGATGCGCCGCATCCATCTCAGATGCGCCGCATCTGAGGCTGTTTTGGTCCAGAAGTCTTCATGCTCCGCATCTGAAACTGTCGGGAGTTATTTGGTGCATAGATGCGCCGCATCTAAGAGATATGCACCGCATTTGGACCTGTCTCAGTGGTTTCGGGCTGTTTTACACGTTCAATCTTCGTTTTAACTCTGTTTTTGCTGTTGTTCTTCATTTATTCATTCACAATGGACTTTTACAAATATATACGAGTTACAATACATACGTACAACAATTACATACAAATGGAACAACTTTGGATCGAAATAACGGCAATAAACATGTATAATTTTTGCGTTATCAAAATCCCCACACTTAAACCTTGCTTGTCCTCAAGCAAGACTTACAAGAAATCGAAATTTACTACAGTAAACACACTTATTTAATTGAGAACATAAAAAATGGGAATCACACTCACTCGATATAGTACACAAGATACACAAGTTATTTAGTAACACAATAACTCACGCTATATGGAAATCACACTTGGGTCACAATATATACACACTCACACTTTTATTTCACACACGAATCAAACTCACGCGTTTTGAGTGTACACACACCTTTGGAGTACACACACGAAAAGAAATCACACCAAAGTCGAAAGGTGGGTTTTAAAGTCCACATTTCTTAAAAATTTGGATCCTTAGGGAAATTGGGACCCTTGCGAAAAACCTTTTATATTTTAAAAAGTAGACATGTTAGTTTTTTACACTAACAAGTTTTCCGGTTTTAACCTTAAAGTCCGGTTGAGGATAACTGAAAACCGAAGCCTCAGTCGGCGCTTAGCAAGCTACTCGCCCCCATGATTGAAGTATCATGGAACTTGAAACCGGATGTCCTAAAAATGGTTTTACACAATATAGATCATAAAATAGCATAAGTTTTAGAAGAAACTATATCATGTCCAAATATCATCGGTGAACCATGAGTTTGCACACCTCAATTTGTTATGGCATATGTATGTTGGCCGCAGTCAACATAGATGCGGTTGATCTTTCCGGAGATCATCCATCTGGGGATTAGATTCATTAGTCTTAAAAGCTAATTTGTAATGTGCCCCCCCATTGTACGAGACAGATCCATCTCATGGTTAGGATAAGTCTGACCACCAAAAACCCTGTTTGATGCTGAGGTGAGGTGGATTTCCAGCCGATGATAGAGATGACTTTTCAAGATTTTTCGTCAACCTACAGCTGTTCTGGACTACATCTTCTAACATAAGTTAGCAAGTGTGTCATATTGGAAGACTTGACTTCCTTCACAATCCTTACATAGATGAGTATTGGATTAGATTGTTAGAACAACAAATTACTTGATGATTCTTTTTCATTCAGAATGTGGTATAGCATGATGATTATATCTTTTATATGACTACTAGTTTTATGATTTTTAACAAAATAAACTCAATCATTTGGTTGTTTCTTAATTTGTTTTGTGATAATAATTTTGGTGTATACACCTAGTTTTAAAATCTATAAATTTTAAACAAAATTTGAATTTATGAAGATAAAAGTTTAAAAATTTTCACCATTTTAAGCCTTTTTAACCAAAATCAAAAACCCAAAAACCTGAAAGAATTTATAACTTCCTCCCACACTTGAGTTCATGTATCGCCCTCGTTACATGAAATCAGAAAAATTTAAATTCAAGAGGGTTAAATAGTGTAAGAGAGTTTATTACTTTCAAGGTCTAAAACCGAAGTTCACGGGATGATGGCACTGAACTGAATGCCAGTATAAGAACATCATCCGCTTCTTGCAACCTCAAAACAATCATCAATCAAGTATGTGCTGAACTTACTGCCAGTCTTTGTAAAAATGCAGCATATAGCACAATTCTCACCTGTATCAATTCAAACAAAGCAAACATACGATTCACACAAATAAATGGGGGTGTACTCCATGTACTAAAATCCCCACTTATAATTATCTAAATTATTCAAATTACAATCATCCAAAATACTATCAAGTTATTACACACCAAACATAAAGATAAATTGTTTTTGAAACAAACTAACATCAATCAAACCGTTCACACACTTCACCAATAATCATGTCAACATCAGAAGAATCCCTAAAAAGAGTTACTTGGGCCACCTCCGCCTTCATTTTGGTTTCCCGCGTCGTCGTCCTAAAATATTGAGGGGTTGTACCCCTGATAAGTTGCTTGAGCAGGGACGACAGCGGTGTCTTCAGTAGGCGGTTTAGGAGGAGGAGGATAATGCGCAGGATATGGATCACCCATTCAAACCCATGGTTCGTATGCAGGCCAAGGAGAGGGGGTATAGTTAGCGGGATCTGCAGCATATGACACAGTCTGTTCATGTATCCAGTTAAGCTGATTTTGCTGCCCCGCTTGAGTGTACCACGTTCGATCATTCCCTACATCAATGTAATGTTGCATCTCCCTGTTACCTGTATCGTAGTGATAAATTACCTTTTGGGTGTTTCGATCATTATGGAGTCGCAAATCCGAAAACTGTCGCGCCATGTAAGCCTCCCAATCATTTCCCGGACCCGAACTACTTCCAACATTCGGCTGTGGATGTGGCTGCGGTTGTGGTTGTTCTGGTTTCCTGTTCACGGGATCCACAAACCTAGTTAGAAGGCCGTTCAACCCCCTCGTCAAAATGTTTGTCGTTGTATAGCTTACTCTATCAAAGGCAATCATATGTTTCTCCTCTAACCCACTTGTATTGATACGAAAATGTTGGGCAATCCTAGTTACAAAATGGCCGCCCATGATTGGTGTAATCTTTTTCCTTTCTTCGAGAAGGAAAGTGAGAATCATTCGAGGAATATGAACATGGGAGTGATCCATTATCGCGTGAATGTACCAGATATCCAAGTTGGTAACTTTTTCGCTACTGTCTTTTCGACAGTTTATGGTACTTGAAATGAATCTTTGGACGCATCGATGCTCGTAGGTACGTAGCTTGCTACAAGTCTGCTTGCTTGCACTATATGCGCTATTGCTGATATCCATCCATGCCTTTGAATGATTAAAAGAAGAAACATAGTATATACATTGATTAAAATAATTTTGCATTAATTAATGTGGCAACCCTTCATAGATGTCCAACGCCTTTACAAATTGTAGCAGTGTTAATGTTCGGTCTTGTCCTCTAAGACGAAATCTCATAAAGGTACCGGATGTTGGTGACGTGTAATCAACACAAAGTGAACAAACGAATTCTTTGACTAAAAGTGGGTACACTCTTTCTTGCATTCTGAATAGGTTTTCCCATGCATATATTCGATGGCCTTGATACGTTACTCGGAAAAGGTTGCGAAAATTTTGATATTTGCCGGCTTCTTCTAATGGTGTCCAATCGATATATTTCCCCGGATATACGTCTTTGTGTAGAAGTCCTTCATCCGTTCATGATATTCCAGATGCCTTAAAACTGCATTGATCCATGGATCCGGAGTGGTTAATCCACGGACATTTAACTGCCGGTTATCAATATCCATTTCTTCCTCTTCACCAGCATGTTCTTCTTCACTTGTTTCCTCATCAACAATTGTCGGGGCTTTTTGCTTCTTTGATTTTGGGTTTGATGATGAAGCTCTAGTCTACAAAAAAACACAACAAAACCAAACAAACAAAACAACAACAAACCAAGTTGATTAGCGTTAAAGAAATTCAAAACATCTTTCATATAGCACAAGCCAAAACCATGTAGAACACGTTATATCGTACGCATTACACAAATTCTCATGTCTATTATGGATGTACTTATCTCATTTTCAACAAACATGTACTAGTATGACTCATAATTTATTTTTTTATCACTTCATAAGTTCAATCATATCTAGCATAATTAGTTTCACCAAAATAAGTGTATGAAACCATTAGCATTCATCAATAAGCATGTCAAACAATATGCAATCAATGGTTATCATACATTTAGACACTAAATTCGACTCAAGTCAACAATTTCATCAAAAAGCCTAAGCATACAATCCTTAACTTTCACAAGTAAAACTTTTCAATTCGAACAAACACTGAGTTAAGGCATATATGAGTTTAGCATAATCAATGCATTGCTTTAATTCCACTTAGAACACTTACTAGTCAACAAAAGTCAAAATCCTCATTTTAAGAACCCTAAAATTCAATAATTTGTTCAATCGTGTAATTCAACTAAGGTTCATGCGGATTTGCTAATGTATACTAGTAATTGAACTCTAAATCATCCCAATTTAAACAAGTAATGGTCATTTTTTCGAAATCCCCAAATTCATGAAGAACCCTAATTTCTAAAGTAAATTTTTGAGCAATTAGGCATGAAATTCGAGCATAAATAAGGATTAGTGACAACAATACAAGCATATAATGACCAAAACATGAAGATTTAAACATCCCCACACTTAGAACAAGCTAAACCCGAATTTGAGAATGAAGAACACAAGAACCATGAAGAAATGAAGATTAATCTTACCTTCCTCATGTTGATATATGGATTAGATGCTCAAAGATGGGTTTAATCGGTTGATTTAGTGTTTAGAGGTGGAAACCTTGAGAGAAAAAGAGATGAAGTTCGGATTTGTAGGTGAAAAAAATGAGTAAAATTGATAAACTCCCGTATTTGTGCAAAATGTTTAGGCAGACTCCCACATTCAGACACAGATGCGGCGCATCTGGCTCAGATGCGGCGCATTTGAAGCAGATGCGGCGCATCTGCTGGCCCTAAAGCGGTGCATGACCTTTTCTCGGCGCATCAAAAACTGTCGGCTTTTTTCTTGTCCTCAGATGCGGCGCATCCAGACTGGATGCGGCGCATCTGACTCTGTTTCATCAGTTTTTGCTGTTTTTTCGCGTTTTAAGCATTGCGGAAGGTCCGTAAACAACTTGGTTCGTACTAAAGCTCGAAAAATCACTCAAATCACTCAAAAACAATAAATCCTAATAAACGAGACACACGAATGAGACTATGTACACGTTGTGAAGTTTATTAGCGAGTCGTTCACGCGACTCCTTCCCAAGTTAATTAGCGTGGGGGGAGAAAGTGATGTCATCTTGAACCGTGGTATCAACTCCATCAAAATAGAGTTTTAATCGATGACCATTCACTTTAAAAGTATTCCTGTTTCCAAACAATTCAACATATCCCGATGGAAATGCTTGTTTCACCAAATAAGGTCCCGTCCATCGGGACTTCAACTTCCTGGGAGAAAATTTAAACTGTGAGTTAAAAACCAAAACCTTATCACCGGTTTTAAACTCCTTCACTTCTTTCAATCGGGCATCATGCCACCTTTTCGTTTTCTCCTTATACGAGCTCGAATTCTCGTACGCTTCTAACCTCAACTCTTCCAATTCATGCATTTGCATGAATCGGTTTTCACCAGCCTTTTCCATGTCTAAATTACAAAGCTTCAATGCCCAGTATGCTCTATGTTCCACTTCAACCGGAAGATGGCACGCTTTACCATATACAAGTCTAAATGGTGTGGTACCAATTGGTGTTTTAAAAGCAGTCCTAAAGGCCCACAACGCATCATCTAACTTGTGTTGCCAAATCTTAGGGTTGTTATCAACCGTCTTCTCAAGTATGCGTTTCAAGGCACGATTCGTGTTCTCCACTTGACCACTCGTTTGCGGGTGGTACGGAGTAGAGAAACGATGAGTTACGCCATACTTCTTCAACACCTTTTCAAGAAGGTTGTTGGCAAAATGTGTTCCTCGATCGGATATGAGCGCCTTTGGGATTCCAAAGCGCGAGAAGATATTTTTCAAGAAGTTCACCACCACCCTAGCATCATTCGTAGGTAAAGCTTTCGCTTCAGCCCACTTAGATACATAGTCAACGGCTACTAGGATGTACTTGCACTTATGGGAGCTTGGAAATGGTCCCATAAAGTCGATTCCCCAAATATCAAAGATTTCACAAACTTGGATGCCGGTTTGAGGCATCTCATCCTTTTTCGTGATGTTACCCGTTCGTTGGCATGCATTACAAGTCCGAACAAAATTATGGGCATCTTTAAAGATCGTGGGCCAATAAAAGCCTGAGTCAAGGATTGTTCTTGCGGTGTGGTTTGGTCCGAAATGACCGCCGGTGGGCCCTTGATGACAATGCTCAAGAATTTGTTGAGCCTCTTTTTCGTACACACAACGGCAAATCATTTAATCCGCACCAACACGAAATTGGTCGGGATGTTCCCAGAAATAAGACTTCAAATCCGCAAAGAATTTCTTCTTTTGTTGATAAGAAAGTCCTTTTTGAAGAATGCCTGACGCAAGATAGTTTGCAAAATGGGCTAACCATGGGATTTCAGATTCCTTGTCAACCCTCATTAGAGATTCATCAGGAAATGTGTCCTTGATGATTGTATCATCGAGTTTTTCTAATTCGGGGTTTTTAAGTCGGGATAAATGGTCGGCGGCTAGATTCTCGGCTCCTTTCTTATCACGTATCTCAATGTCAAACTCTTGAAGTAAAAGAACCCAACGTATGAGACGATGTTTTGCATCTAGTTTCGAGAATAAGTACCTAAGGACTGAATGGTCCGTGTAGACAATGGTTTTGGACAACACCAAATATGACCGAAATTTATCAAACGCATAAACAACCGCCAGGAGCTCCTTTTCCGTGGTGGTATAATTAATTTGAGCTCCCGTTAGAGTTTTGCTCGCATAATAAATTGGGCAAAAATGATTATCAGGACGTTGTCCTAAAACAGCACCTAAGGCATAGTCGCTTGCGTCACACATTAACTCAAAAGGCATACTCTAATCCGGAGATACGATAATGGGAGCTTGTGTGAGTTTTGACTTTAGAATGGAGAATGCATTCTCGCAATTGGAATCGAAGTCAAAAGGAGCATCCTTTTTTAGAAGTTTGGTCATTGGGCGGGCGATTTTAGAAAAATCTTTGATAAATCGTCTGTAGAATCCCGCGTGACCAAGAAAACTTCTAATGGCCTTGACATTTGTCGGTATAGGTAGCTTAGAGATAAATTCAATTTTAGCTTTATCTACCTCTATTCCCGCACGAGATATTTTGTGACCAAGTACAATGCCCTCCTTTACCATAAAGTGGCATTTTTCCCAATTTAGGACCAAGTTTGCTTTTTCACATCGGATAAGCATACGTTCAAGGTAAAAAAGATACGATTCAAAGGAGTCTCCAAACACAGAAAAGTCATCCATGAAGACTTCCATACAATCCTCTACCATATCATCAAAAATTGCCATCATGCACCTTTGAAAGGTTCCGGGTGCATTGCATAAACCAAATGGCATGCGGCGATAGGCAAAGGTCCCGAAAGGACAAGTGAACGTGGTCTTTTCTTGGTCGTTGGGATCAATTGGAATTTGGAAGTAACCGGAGAAACCATCTAGAAAGCAATAGTATTCTTTCTCCGCTAATCGTTCAATCATTTGATCAATAAAAGGCAACAGGAAATGATCCTTTCTAGTGGCATCATTGAGACATCTGTAATCAATACATACTCTCCAGCCGGTAACCGTTCTAGTTGGGACGAGTTCGTCCTTTTCATTTACAATAACGGTTGTACCCCCCTTTTTAGGCACTACTTGTACTGGACTAACCCAAGGACTATCGGAGATGGGGTAGATTAACCCGGCGTCAAGAAGCTTGACTACCTCCTTTTTAACAACCTCTTTCATGTTGGGATTTAGCCTACGTTGTCTTTGTACTACTGGTTTGAAGTCATTCTCAAGGAGAATTTTATGTGTACAATAAGACGGGTTTATCCCTGGAATGTCAGTCATTTTCCAGGCTATAGCCTTTTTATGGGTTTTCAAAACAGAGATTAACCTATCCTTCTCGTTACCGGAAAGGTGTGAAGCAATAATTACCTGTAATTGAGATGTACCTTCGAGATAAGCATACTCCAAGTGTTTGGGTAGCTCCTTAAGCTCTAGTACGGGTGGTTCTTCCAATGAATTCTTTATTCAAAATCTATCTTTATTTCCGATATCTTCAAATGATTCCTCTTCCTTGGGAATTTCCTCTTCCATGGTCTCATCATCCGTGACCACTTTCATCAACTCATCAAAAGCTTCATCAATATTGAAATACTCACTTTCACTTACTGGGGCAAACTGTGAAGACCCGTCCTAATCCATCCGGACGAAGTCCATATCGATTATAAACGATTCACAACAGTTGATTACATCGCGAGGTACTTGACCTCTATATGATACATTTTACAAACATTGCATTCGTTTTTGAAAAGACAAACTTTCATTACATCGAAAGTTGACAGGCATGCATACCATTTCATAATATATCCAACTATAATTGACTTGATAATAATCTTGATGAACTCGACGACTCGAATGCAACGTCTTTTGAAATATGCCCTGAATGACTCCAAGTAATATCTATAAAATGAGCAAATACACAGCGGAAGATTTCTTTCGTACCTGAGAATAAACATGCTTTAAAGTGTCAACCAAAAGGTTGGTGAGTTCATTAGTTTAACTTAAACAATCGTTTTCATCATTTTAATAGACCACAAGATTTCAGATTTCCATTTCTCATAAACATACGTCCCATGTATAGAGACAAAAATATCATTCATATGGATTGAACACCTGGTAACCGACATTAACAATATGCATATATAAGAATATCTCCATCATTCCGGGATCCTCCTTCGGACATGATATAAATTTCGAAGTACTAAAACATCCGGTACTTTGGATGGGGCTTGTTGGGCCCGATAGATCTATCTTTAGGATTCGCGTCAATTAGGGTGTCTGTTCCCTAATTCTTAGATTACCAGACTTAATAAAAAGGGGCATATTCGACTTCGATAATCCAACCATAGAATGTAGTTTCACGTACTTGTGTCAATTTCGTAAAACAGTTATAAAAGTTGCGCATGTATTCTCAGCCCAAAAATATAAAGGGTAAAAAGGCAAATGAAACTCACGATACTGTATTTTGTAGTAAAAATACATATGACGTCATTGAACAATGCAGGGTTGGCCTCGGATTTACGAACCTATATCAATTGTGTATATATTAATACGTATAATGTAAGTTACAAAATTTCATTTATTAATATGTATTATTTATATATTATAGTTTTGTAGAATTTATTCTAACCTTTATTTTAAAACGTATACTTATATTATATTTTATATATATATCGATTTTATGTATATATATCTATAATGATTTACGTTTATATAAATAGTGACATTAATATATTTATATACATATATTTGTGGTTAGTATTGTATTTATGAAATTTTATTAGTTTGTTATGTGAATTATTAATACAATCCTAGTATATACCATAAGTATATATATAGTGTACAAAATATTTATTTGTTAAAATAATAATTTAGATAATAATGATTTACTAATAATAATAATAATTTTATTAATAATGATAATACTAATAGCAAAAAAAATGAAAATGATAACTGTTAATGATACTAATAATAATAACTCTAAAATAATATTAATACTAATACCATACTTATGTTAATAATAAGGGTTCTAATATTTATAAAATGATAAATGATAATCATAATAATACTAGTAAATATTAATGATGATACTGATAAATATGATATTATTAATTGTAAATGTACTGATGATACTATTATTTATAAACCGGTACAAATTCTAATATTGATGATAATAATATATTTTTATTTCCTTCATAATAATAATAATGATAATCATAATCATAATCCTAATGATGATAAAATACTAAAATGATAAGTTTATTACTAATAATAATATTATTAATACCTATCATAATAATAATAGTAATGTCTATAATACTTTCAAATATGATAACAAGTATGATACTAATAATAACAATAACAATAACAATCAAAACAATCACAATAATAATAATAATACTAATAATAATTAATATATAATAACAATAATAAAATTAGAAAAGAAAACTACCTCACATGAAAAGAGTTTCAAAAAAAAAAAGAAACTACCGTCCTCTGGAATCGATCTCGTGACCACATGCTCATACGCAAACACTCTCGACCATCCCACCAATTCTGATTCTCTGTACTAATATCGAATTTAAATTTTATATATAAACTGTTTTTCTTCTATTCCTCTTCTTCTCCACAAGTCTCATGGATTCAACAAAACATCAATAACCAAAAAAATAAAAATAAAATCGGGGTTCCCTTTAAAGCTTCAAAACATTACAGAAAAAAAATAATTTGGGTTCTAAAATAAAAAAAAAAATACTAAAGGACTACTGCAGCGTCGGTTCTTGGAACAAAAAAAAAATTGATTTCGTAATAGATAACATTATAGATAATGTTTATAACACGAAATAGTTTTCTAAACATGTATAAAAACTACTGGAATCGTCAATTTGATCAGAAACATATACACGAACGCGAATTTGTCTCAAGAACAATTGTTGACTTTTTTTAAACTAAACTTTGACTTCAAAATTCAAGATCGATATAAAGATTTGAGAGTTGAGATTTTGCAGATAGATTCAAAGAAAGATTTCTAACCTTTCTGCATTTTTAGATTTTGAAATTTTATTCGAAATTGAATTAAGAGAAAAAAAAATTGGAGCGTGCAGAGAAGAAGAAAAAAAAATATCGCTGTGCTCTTTAATCCCATTGGATTTCCTTTTTATTTGATTTGCAATTATACATAATCATGTTGTAATAATAGAGATCGGTTGATAAAAAATGGAGAAAATGTCAACACAGGTTCACGAGTTGGGAGCAGGAAAGAAACAAAAAAATAATAATAATAGAGATAAAGGATACAGAGGTCACGCGTATAATATAGATCCCTACTGTTTTTTTAATTAATAATAATAATATATAATAACAATACTATTAATATCTAATAATATTAATAAAATTAATAATAATGATAAATATAATATTAATGATAATAATAATTGTAAAAATGATAATAATAATAATAATAATACCATACTAATTATGATAATATTAATATTTTATCGATAATAATAATATTAGTAATAATAATCTAATATATACATCCAATTTCATCTTTATATGATATAAAGTGATATTATGAATACAAATATTGATATTTGACGATACAAATAACATTACTACAACAACTATATTTGTATTTAAATTTAATTTATTAATATCATCTATTATTATGTAATATTTAATAATTATGTAATATGTATTGTAACATATACTGAATATTATATATTTATGCATTTTAATATAAATATATTATAATATTTATTTACATACTAATTATATTATACTTATGTATGTAATTATGAAAAATATAAATGTTTTATATATGTAAGTATTATATATATTTATTAAAATAGTACATTATTTCATCATAGATATATTATAAATTTCTACATATACATAATATAATAATTATGTATAAAATCATATATATATAGTTATATTTATGTATATATGTATACTACCATATATATAAAATCATGTTTTAAATGTTGAGTAGATGATTAATTATGTATATTTTTACAATTAACTACAAAGTATAACATTGTACATTTAATATTTTGATAACGTTGGTAAAATATGTTTGAATCATTTATATACAATATACTATATATATTCAAAATGAAAATCTTTAGTTATTAAATGTTATCTTTTATAATAACAAAATTACTTAATAGTTCATTAATACTAATATAATTAGTTTTATATATAATTATTTATATTTACATTCTTAGTTACAATTAAAGGTTCGTGAATCGTCGGAAATAGTTAAAGGTCAAATGTTATCATGAAATAGTTCAAACATAATGAGACTCGGTTTAATAGACTTTGCTTATCAAGTCGAATCATATAAGATTATGTTTAAATTTGGTCGGAAATTCCCGGGTCATCACAGTACCTACCCGTTAAAGAAATTTCGTCCCGAAATTTGAGTGAGGTCGTCATAGCTAACAATAAATATGTTTTCCTGACGAATATGAGTTGATAACTTGAGTTTTATCATCATTGAGTAATATGGATAAAAATAATTCGATTATTCGAAGAGTGCGAATGAAGCTATTCACAAAAGGATGAAATGAGAAACAAAGATTTGTTTTTAACTTTTGACGTAGTCAGGTTTGAATTTAGAAAATAAGGCGCGTCTTAACTTTTGACATTGCCTTGGTTGAATTCCGAAATTTAAGGGATTTAAAGAAAATCTTGAAGATCTATAAAATCTGATTCTTCGGGATTTATGGAAATTAAGATCTCTTTAATTAAATACGGTGATCTGCCCCGATTACTACGTCTGATATTTCCAGTATAAATTAAGCTCTTCCTTTCCATTATTCTCACCATTCTTATACTTTCTTTCTTAGTTCATACATCCAAAAGATTCTGAAAATGATTAATCCAGTTCTGATCCTTGTCCTCATCCTTACTATCGCAACAATCATTCTCCTTTTCCAACTTCCACCAGAGGAATCTGCTTTCTTCTACTTCGCCCTCGGGATTATAATGTTTTTAATTCTCCCGTGTCTTTATGTTGCGATAAACATTGATATACACGGTTTGTAATTTATGTATTGTTATCGGACTTTATATTCTCCCTTATATTTCAAAGCTCTATGCTTTTGTTTTCTCTTCCCGACTTCAAGTCAAGCGAATAATGGTCCAGAATTTATAGATATAGAGTTTCGAATGATTATAATGTTCTAAGCATGAAGGAACGTGATAGCACGATTTGATTTTCAAATTTATCAACATCACGGAAGATAGAACCATCAAGAATACATTTTCTTGATTTGTTACGGAGTTAAGTAGGATGAAAGAGTTATGTAACATGGCACATGATGACGTTATGATCTGTGAATCATCACGTTTCATTTAGAAACTCAACATGACTTACTGTAATATAATCACGTTGATCAAGTGTCATTATATTATACTAACTCATGCATCAGTTCCCATCATTACTTCAATAACATTCATATTTTAAGCTTGAAAATTTACAGAATATAGAAACTAACAGTTTCTATATGATGTAATACTGATAGCACGAAAAGATTAATGATTTCAGATAAGAATAGTTATAAAAATATCTCCAGAAATATGGAGGATATTTATAATGAAAGGTACGATAATATCTCAGAATATCTAAGATCAGAGGATGATAGAAACTATTGTCTGCAAGGGTTTAGAGTAAGGAGCAAGTTATTCACTATAGACTTTAGCAGACATTGAATTATTTGGATTCTTTGAAGTCAAACTTATTCTTTGTGATTTATCCACGGCTTTCTTCATAGTTTCGCATAATCTACTTTTTGGTACTATATTTTCTATTGAATGTTTCCAATATATTGATACACAGGAAGCACGAAGAGGTATATAATTTCGGACGAGAATATTTATGAAAATATCCTCAGAAATATCAAAGATATTGATGATGATATTTTGGAATTTCTAAGTTCGACGGTTGATGGAGAAAGATTTTCCGCAAGATTTTAACATGACTTCGGAGCAAGATATTCTCTAAAGATTTCAGCGGATCCAGAATTACCTGAATCCTTTGAATATAGGATTTGGTCCTTGTATTTGTCCTTGGTCTCCTTCATGGGTAACTCAATCTGTTTTTCAATACCCAATTTTCTATCGAGCGTTCCCAACACTCCTTTCTTTATCATCAAACTTTGGTCCGTTTAGACCATCTACCATTTTTCTGTTTCCTCTGCATTTAATGCTATGATATCTGAATCATCGGTTATTAATCCGAGGTGGTTTCAGGAGAATTGTGTTTTTAGATGATTAAACGCTGATGGTAATATGATGGAATATGAAAGGTTACCTGGTAACAATAAAAGAGCACGCGTATATATAAACGTTATAATAAGGTTGTTTCGTACGAAAAGTCGAAGTTGACTTGTTGGAGCTGTGACAAAATTGGCTAATTTTGAAAAGGGATCGCAAAGTTGTTTTTGTTAATAAATGCCAAAGGATCTGACGCGGCTACGTGTTGAACTTTTACTCAATTGCCGAGAGTTTCTCAGGTGCATAACTATATGCATAAATCTTTCCTTCCGTAGATGAAGTGCGGTTGATTCATCCTATCGATTGAGGTGTTTTCAAGAATCATGAAAGGTTTGAACGCAGAATGTAATCGTGAAGATACAAATGAGGTTTAAGACGAAATCAAGTGGCAAACTTGAAGAATTGTTTAGTTTCATATGTTATATTCAATATTTTAATTCATTTTAATTGTCCAATGTTATTAGTCCACAGTCGATAGTCCACAGTTGACAGTGCAATCATTCATATATAGTTTAATATATAATATTTGAATTAATTAATACGTATCGTGACCCGTGTACATGTCTCAGACTCGATCACAACTCAAAGTATATATATTATTATAGAATCAACCTCAACCCTGTATAGAGAACTCGATCATTACTGCATATAGAGTGTCTATGGTGATTCCAAATAATATATATAGATGTGTCGATATGATATGTCAAAACCTTGTATACGTGTCCCGATATTTAAAGTGCGTAAAATAAATAACAGAAATTAAATGACGATAAATAAAGTGCGTAAAGTAAATAACAGAAATTAAATGACAATAAATAAAATTGCGAGAATATAAATTGCGATAAAATAAATTGCGATAAATAAATTGCGATAAATAAAATGTAATACGGAATTAACAGTTAGCTAGGATTTTGTTAGCGTGGTTTCTTAATAAAATTTAATATTGTTAATTAGTCTGTTTCTAATCAATTTTTATTGTGTCCATTATTTCTTCATTATGCCACTTGTTGGATTCTGATAGGTCAAAATTCAAATATGAAATTGAATTTGAATGAAAATAGTTATTCTTTGGTGAACGGATAAGTATCCCGGTGGTTTTAAATAGGATAGTGAATAACTGTTGAATCAGATTCGAAGAATATACAGTGTAACTTATTAATGTGAAATTTAAATATTCCTCGGGTATTACCTACCCGTTAAAATATTTTTATTATTAACAGTTTGTACAAAAGAATTTTTAATTACAATCTTTATGAAAACATATATACATATATATTTTCTTCAGATGTAATCATGAATTTAATGAGTTAACATGATATTAAACTCATTTAGTTTTCAGTTGGAACTAGAATAAATAATCTCTAAAACATTAGAGATTACATAATCACCATGTCGAACGAAGATAACTGATGTAGAATGTCATGTAGAATGATGATTATACTCGAGGTATATATTGAGATGTTGAGGCATGTGATATTGAAATTTGGGTTGTTGGTGGTACTGTTGGTGCCGGTGATTTGGATGAAGCTGGTACGTTTTGCACCATATTTTCCAAGACTACAACTTATGCGCGAAGTTCGTTAACTTCTTCTATTACACCGGGATGATTGTCGGTTCGGACGAGCGGATGAATGAGGTTTAGAATCTGAGATAGTATATGATCGTGATGAGATACTTTGGAAATGAGAGAGAAAATGGTGTCTCGAACAGGTTCGCCGGTAAACGTTTTAGGTTCATTGTCAAGAGGTGAATTTGGTTAGTGGAAATGATCGCCTTCTTCGCGTTTCCATTGATTAAGTCGACTACGAACCCATCTTCAATTCATTCAGAATAGATGATGGCTAATTGATCGATTCATTCCGGTTACTCTGCTTTCGGAGCTCGAGTGGAAATCCATATCGAAATAGCTGTCGGAATAACTATCGAAATAGCTATCGAAATCTGATGGACTCGAACTGGTTGAGGGATTCATCTCGTACGATCAGATGAAGGATTTTCGATAAGAAATAGATTATAGGATGTAGATTAGTACCCTGCAATACATAATTTACATATGCATATATAATACTAAAATCCCATAAGCTACGGAGGAATCTACGGAAGCTGTCAGGCAAAGGTAACAATAACAGATACGCTAAGATATGAATTTAACTATACACTGTCTATGCAATAAAGGCAGTAAGACGTGTCTTAGACTTTAAGGATGATAAGCAAATAATTTTTCGACACTAAATGATAAGCAAAACTTTTGACATGCAGACACGGTCGAAGTCCAGACTCATTAATGCATTCTAACGACTATCAGTTAGACTCACTAATGCAAGACCTGGTTCGCTAAGACCACCGCTCTGATACCAACTGTGAAGACCCGTCCTAATCCATCCGGACGAAGTCCATATCGATTATAAACGATTCACAACAGTTGATTACATCGCGAGGTACTTGACTTCTATATGATACATTTTACAAACATTGCATTCGTTTTTGAAAAGACAAACTTTCATTACATCGAAAGTTGACAGGCATGCATACCATTTCATAATATATCCAACTATAATTGACTTGATAATAATCTTGATGAACTCGACGACTCGAATGCAACGTCTTTTGAAATATGCCATGAATGACTCCAAGTAATATCTATAAAATGAGCAAATACACAGCGGAAGATTTCTTTCGTACCTGAGAATAAACATGCTTTAAAGTGTCAACCAAAAGGTTGGTGAGTTCATTAGTTTAACTTAAACAATCGTTTTCATCATTTTAATAGACCACAAGATTTCAGATTTCCATTTCTCATAAACATACGTCCCATGTATAGAGACAAAAATATCATTCATATGGATTGAACACCTGGTAACCGACATTAACAATATGCATATATAAGAATATCTCCATCATTCCGGGATCCTCCTTCGGACATGATATAAATTTCGAAGTACTAAAACATCCGGTACTTTGGATGGGGCTTGTTGGGCCCGATAGATCTATCTTTAGGATTCGCGTCAATTAGGGTGTATGTTCCCTAATTCTTAGATTACCAGACTTAATAAAAAGGGGCATATTCGACTTCGATAATCCAACCATAGAATGTAGTTTCACGTACTTGTGTCAATTTCGTAAAACAGTTATAAAAGTTGCGCATGTATTCTCAGCCCAAAAATATAAAGGGTAAAAAGGCAAATGAAACTCACGATACTGTATTTTGTAGTAAAAATACATATGACGTCATTGAACAATGCAGGGTTGGCCTCGGATTTACGAACCTATATCAATTGTGTATATATTAATACGTATAATGTAAGTTACAAAATTTCATTTATTAATATGTATTATTTATATATTATAGTTTTGTAGAATTTATTCTAACCTTTATTTTAAAACGTATACTTATATTATATTTTATATATATATCGATTTTATGTATATATATCTATAATGATTTACGTTTATATAAATAGTGACATTAATATATTTATATACATATATTTGTGGTTAGTATTGTATTTATGAAATTTTATTAGTTTGTTATGTGAATTATTAATACAATCCTAGTATATACCATAAGTATATATATAGTGTACAAAATATTTATTTGTTAAAATAATAATTTAGATAATAATGATTTACTAATAATGATAATAATTTTATTAATAATGATAATACTAATAGCAAAAAAAATGAAAATGATAACTGTTAATGATACTAATAATAATAACTCTAAAATAATATTAATACTAATACCATACTTATGTTAATAATAAGGGTTCTAATATTTATAAAATGATAAATGATAATCATAATAATACTAGTAAATATTAATGATGATACTGATAAATATGATATTATTAATTGTAAATGTACTGATGATACTATTATTTATAAACCGGTACAAATTCTAATATTGATGATAATAATATATTTTTATTTCCTTCATAATAATAATAATGATAATCATAATCATAATCCTAATGATGATAAAATACTAAAATGATAAGTTTATTACTAATAATAATATTATTAATACCTATCATAATAATAATAGTAATGTCTATAATACTTTCAAATATGATAACAAGTATGATACTAATAATAACAATAACAATAACAATCAAAACAATCACAATAATAATAATAATACTAATAATAATTAATATATAATAACAATAATAAAATTAGAAAAGAAAACTACCTCACATGAAAAGAGTTTCAAAAAAAAAAAGAAACTACCGTCCTCTGGAATCGATCTCGTGACCACATGCTCACACGCAAACACTCTCGACCATCCCACCAATTCTGATTCTCTGTACTAATATCGAATTTAAATTTTATATATAAACTGTTTTTCTTCTATTCCTCTTCTTCTCCACAAGTCTCATGGATTCAACAAAACATCAATAACCAAAAAAAAAAAAACAAAATTGGGGTTCCCTTTAAAGCTTCAAAACATTACAGAAAAAAAATAATTTGGGTTCTAAAATAAAAAAAAAATACTAAAGGACTACTGCAGCGTCGGTTCTTGGAACAAAAAAAAAATTGATTTCGTAATAGATAACATTATAGATAATGTTTATAACACGAAATAGTTTTCTAAACATGTATAAAAACTACTGGAATCGTCAATTTGATCAGAAACATATACACGAACGCGAATTTGTCTCAAGAACAATTGTTGACTTTTTTTAAACTAAACTTTGACTTCAAAATTCAAGATCGATATAAAGATTTGAGAGTTGAGATTTTGCAGATAGATTCAAAGAAAGATTTCTAACCTTTCTGCATTTTTAGATTTTGAAATTTTATTCGAAATTGAATTAAGAGAAAAAAAAATTGGAGCGTGCAGAGAAGAAGAAAAAAAAATATCGCTGTGCTCTTTAATCCCATTGGATTTCCTTTTTATTTGATTTGCAATTATACATAATCATGTTGTAATAATAGAGATCGGTTGATAAAAAATGGAGAAAATGTCAACACAGGTTCACGAGTTGGGAGCAGGAAAGAAACAAAAAAATAATAATAATAGAGATAAAGGATACAGAGGTCACGCGTATAATATAGATCCCTACTGTTTTTTTTAATTAATAATAATAATATATAATAACAATACTATTAATATCTAATAATATTAATAAAATTAATAATAATGATAAATATAATATTAATGATAATAATAATTGTAAAAATGATAATAATAATAATAATACCATACTAATTATGATAATATTAATATTTTATCGATAATAATAATATTAGTAATAATAATCTAATATATACATCCAATTTCATCTTTATATGATATAAAGTGATATTATGAATACAAATATTGATATTTGACGATACAAATAACATTACTACAACAACTATATTTGTATTTAAATTTAATTTATTAATATCATCTATTATTATGTAATATTTAATAATTATGTAATATGTATTGTAACATATACTGAATATTATATATTTATGCATTTTAATATAAATATATTATAATATTTATTTACATACTAATTATATTATACTTATGTATGTAATTATGAAAAATATAAATGTTTTATATATGTAAGTATTATATATATTTATTAAAATAGTACATTATTTCATCATAGATATATTATAAATTTCTACATATACATAATATAATAATTATGTATAAAATCATATATATATAGTTATATTTATGTATATATGTATACTACCATATATATAAAATCATGTTTTAAATGTTGAGTAGATGATTAATTATGTATATTTTTACAATTAACTACAAAGTATAACATTGTACATTTAATATTTTGATAACGTTGGTAAAATATGTTTGAATCATTTATATACAATATACTATATATATTCAAAATGAAAATCTTTAGTTATTAAATGTTATCTTTTATAATAACAAAATTACTTAATAGTTCATTAATACTAATATAATTAGTTTTATATATAATTATTTATATTTACATTCTTAGTTACAATTAAAGGTTCGTGAATCGTCGGAAATAGTTAAAGGTCAAATGTTATCATGAAATAGTTCAAACATAATGAGACTCGGTTTAATAGACTTTGCTTATCGAGTCGAATCATATAAGATTATGTTTAAATTTGGTCGGAAATTCCCGGGTCATCACACAAACCCCGATGTATCAATAGAAGTTCATGCAACTAGGGTTCATGCAACTTAACGAGTCTAAGGTTACAGTCTAGACTCAATAGAAGTCCTATCTTCGAATCTCTAATGCAGCCTAGTCCTAGGTAACCGATCTGCTCTGATACCAAATGTAATACCCCATCAAAATCCACTAACGGAATATTAACTCCTGGTCCCACAGTTTAGTGGTTCCGCCCTCTATATGAGACGTTTTCGAAAAGTATTCGCATTAATTATCGATCGAAGTCATTTATTAAAGAAAATGTAACTGGAAAATGTTTGACATAAATAACTAAGGTCTATGAACCCAAAACATCTTGAAATAAAGTAGTTTAAATGCGAATGTTTGTTCTTGAAATGAAAACAATAAATATGCTGGACGCCGTCCAGTTCTAGCAGCAAACAGCATAATAACTTTAGATAAGCGGAAGCACTACCTCTAAGTACCTGAAATGAAACATGCAAAACGTCAACAAAAATGTTGAGTGAAACTACAGGTTTAGTAAATCATTTCATAAGTTAGGCCACAAGATTTTCTTAGAAAACATCATTGGAAAATTATATATTATCATGAGCACTTGATTATAAAGCTTTAACCTTTGCGTAGGCCGAGCCCACGTCTTTAGTTTACCCTATACATTGCGCTAAACCGATCAAGTGTACGAGTAACAACAGAATAGACGCCTGCTATGTTTTAGGCAAGGTTTGTCAAACCTAACGGTACCGTCCCTATAAGTCGAGCTTACAAAGTAACTAATATAATCAAGCTAAGGGATTTTTGATCTGAACTCATATGTATATTCTTGGTAAGTTACTTGTGCCAAACATGTAAAACATTTGTAAAAAAAGCATGCATCTCATCCCTGTAAAAATGTAGTAGGGACTGTAGACTCACCTTGGCAAAAGCACTTGTAATTTATTAGCAAAACGTACAGTTGTCGAACAATCTCGACTGAACAACGTAACCTAAATAAGTAAATCATCTTAAGTATACACTTATAGGTCAAACCATGTCAACCCATAGTGTACGCGAAGTCCTAGTGCTCAGACTGACTCAACAAACAAGCAAAAGTCAACTAATCCAAGCAAGTCAACAAAAGTCAACTTGGTCAAAGTGGTCAACTAAAGTCAAAAATCTCAGTAGGTCACGCAAACATGATCAATAAGTCAAACCTAGGTCAAGTATCACTTTTCATGTCATAGTTGAGCATATTGCACTTTTGCACCTTAAAGCACGTCTTAGAATTTCGGACGTCATAGAAAGATCCAACTATAGCTCATAGCACATAAATCATTAATCATTGTTCATTGCAGCAATTTCTGCTCGCGCGTTAGTTTTGAAATATTTCTCATAAAACTCCAAATCTTAACTACACTTAAAATTGATTCCAAAAAGTTCAGCCAAAGCCTCATATGATAAATAAAAGTCAGAAGTCAGAAGGGGTCTAATCATTGTTCATTACAGCAATTTCTACTCGTGCGTCAGTTTTGAAATATTTCTCATAAAATATCGAAAATAGATTTTGAAGAACGGCCAATTGGAGTCATCTCAAAACATCTCAAAATTTTAGTGATAAAATACTCAGAAACATTGCTTTAGCCGATTTGTACAGATTTGAAAATCTTTACAGACTCATCAGTTTTTAATCATCAACCGGACACATCACAAAGACGAGCATATATCTCATGGTAAATCACGTTCTTGAAAGTTTGCATACAAATGAAACATATCAAGGAACACTTAAACTAACATATTCCAGAATATCAAAGTCTCAAACAATTCCTAGTTCACTCTAGCAATTTTTATGTAACTTTGAAAAATGATTCAGCTCACTTTAAAAACCAAATCTTCGTTTTGACATAACGGGAGAATTACATAACCTTTTGTCACAAATCTTAAGTCTAAATTGCATAAATTTCATAAGAAATACAGTAGTACACTTTTTATAAGCTAAAACACAAAGCATGCAACTCAGAAAATTAGGATTACGCACAAAACTTAGTCAAATCTTCGATTAAGCACAACTTAAGCATACGGTAACGAAATCACGCAAAATTGGAGTCTAAAATTAATAACTTTTTGATATCTTTCTATTTAAACATATTACAAAGTCAGATTTCATGTCAAATAAATCCAATCATCAATAAACAAATTCATTTTTCGTGCATACAACGTTAATTACACAATCAAACGATAAATAACGACACTAGACACCATTAATTGATCACTAGACTCTAATACACTATGTAATTGAACAAAATTCAGATTTAGAAACGTTAGGGTTTGCAATTATACCTCAAACGATTGAATAGCTTATACTATGGCGTGTAGAACGATCAAAGGAACGTCTTTCGTGCACGGGGTTTCTTCTTAAAACAACTTTTGATGGTGGTATGGTGGTGTTGATGGCCGACGGCCTAGAGAGGGGGAGAGGGAGAGGGTGTCGACTAGAATGGGGAACAAATAAGGGTTCTTTTGATTTATTTTTCCTTTTATAGTTAATAATTAGGCCTAAACACAAACCACTAATGATCCACTAGCCAAATTAAGTCCATTAAGGTGCATGGGGGTGGGGTCGGCTGAATGGCCCTTTAATGGGTGTTCGGGCTCGTTTTTGCTTAACTCTTGGTACGCGCGTGGTCCGTTTAGAATGCCGTTAATCGTACCGGGTCTCCGAAACGTTAACTAGTCGTTGAAACCAAATCACCGGGTTTAATTCATTAAATAAATAATAAATTAAATTAGTTTTTCTTAAAGTTAATAATTATTGAAAATAATTATTTCATCGTTTTCCTGAGTTCCGTAAACTGAAAAGCATTCTAGTCTAAGTAACCACCGTTATACACTTAACGGACAAGTAAAGATAGCAAACGAAAAAAGTCGGGTTGTTACAGTTTAGGGCTATAATCGCAGTTGGTTTCTGCCACGTATTCCTCGGTTTTATCAAAAAGATTTCCCAACCCAAAGCACTCAGACCTTAGGTCTTCCACTGGTGGGTTTTAGCCAGCTGGAGGACTGCCATGACCACCGTCATGATCCACCTTCAATTGGTTCCCGTCAAAATCAGACAAGTTACGTGATCTATAATCATCATCTGAATCACCTAAAACATAATCATCATCATCTTCAGGAGATTGCATCTGATCATAGCTACTATAGAGAATTAAAAATGAAATGTCCTGTTCATATTGATTATAAACGTTTCATATTAATTGGTTTTGTTGCGAGGTTTTGACCTCTATATGAGACGTTTTTCAAAGACTGCATTCGATTTTTAAAACAAACCATAACCTTTACTTTATCGATAAAGATTTAAAATGTAGTGACCCGAACTTTTCCATTATTATTCCATGATTATATATTAAAAAAAACTATATTTGCATGATTAAATGTTTCCAACATGTTAAACAATCAAACTTGTTAAGACTTGATTATTTGAAATGAGTTTCATGTAGACAATTGACCACCCAAGTTGACCGGCGATTCACGAACGTTAAAACTTGTAAAAATGACATGATGATATATATATGGACATATATATGGTTAACATGAGATTATGATAAGTAATTATCTCACTAAGTATATTAACAATGTGTGATATACATAAAAAAAAATGAGAATATTGAATTATGAAGCTCGAAACGATATACATAATGATTATCGTTATAACAACGTCTTACTAAATACATATATATTGTATTAAGATATTGATATACTATATTTAACATGATAAAATGATAATTAAGTATATCATTGAGTGTATTAACAATGAACTATACAAGTAAGATGAGACTACTAACTTAAGGATTTCGAAAAAATATATATGTAACGATTATCGTTGTAATAGTATTTTAACATATATATATGATGTTAAGATATATTCATACACCATGTTAATATAACAATTTAACATCTCATTTAAGTATAATAACAATGAATCAATTACATTTAACAAGATCGTTAACTTAAAGGTTTCAAAACAACACTTACATGTAATGACTAACGATGACTTAACGACTCAGTTAAAATGTATATACATGTAGTGTATTTAGATGTATTAGAACACTTTTTAAAGACTTCAACACACATATCAAAGTACTTCTACTTAACAAAAATGCTTACAATTACATCCTCATTCATTTTCATCAACAATTCTACTCGTATGCACCCGTATTCGTACTCGTACAATACACAGCTTCTAGATGTATTTACTATTGGTATATACACTTCAATGATCAGCTCTTAGCAGTCCTTGTGAGTCACCTAAACATGTGGGAACCATCATTTGGCAACTAGCATGAAATATCTCACAAAATTACAAAAAATATTATAAATCATTCATGAATTATTTACAAAAAAACAAACTTACACATCCTTTATATCTAATCCATATACCAACGACCAAAAACACCTATAAACACTTTCATTCTTCAATTTTATTTATCTAATTGATCTCTCTCAAGTTCTATCTTCAAGTTCTAAGTGTTCTTCATAAAAACTATAAGTTCTAGTTTCATAAAATCAAGAATACTTTCAAGTTTACAAGTCTACTTCCAAGCTTTCTAATCCATTCCAAGTAATCATCTAAGATCAAGAAACCTCTGTTATTTATAGTAGGTTATCATTCTAATTCAAGGTAATATTCATATTCAAACTTTGATTCGATTTCTATAACTATAAACTATCTTAATTCGAGTAAAAATCTTACTTGAACTTGTTTTTGTGTCATGATTCTACTTCAAGAACTTTCAAGCCATCCAAGATCCTTTGAAGCTAGATCAATTTTTGTCACTTCCAGTAGGTTTACCTACTAAACTTAAGGTAGTAATGATGTTCATAACATCATTCGATTCATATATATATAACTATCTTATTCGAAGATTTAAACTTGTAATCACTAGAACATAGTTTAGTTAATTCTAAACTTGTTCGCAAACAAAGCTAATCCTTCTAACATAACTTTTAAAATCAATTAAACACATGTTCTATATCTTTATGATATGCTAACTTAATGATTTAAAACCTGGAAACACGAAGAACACCGTAAAACCGGACATACGCCGTCGTAGTGAAACCGGAGGCTGTTTTGGGTTAGAAAAATAAAAACTATCTTAATCTTTGAATTGGAAGTTTATTTTCTGGAAAAATGATATTTCATATGAATATGATACTATATCCAAAAATCATGGTTAAACACAAAGTTGAAGTATATTTTTCAAAATGGTCATCAAGATGTCGTTTTTCGACGGAAATGACTACCTCTTTAAAAAATGACTTATAACCTGTATTTCTGACTATAAACTTATACTTTTTCTGTTTAGTTTCATAAATTTCAGTTCATTATGAAACCATAGCAACTTGAATCACTCAAAACGGATTTGAAACGAAGAAATGACGGGTAAAATAAAATTGGATAAATTTGCTAGTTTTAGCTACGAAAATTTTGTAACAAATCTAGAATAACCATAACTTAACTAAATTATATTGTATTATACATGTATTCTAACATATATTATGTAATCTTGGGATACCATAGACACGTATACAATGTTTTGACATATCATATCGACCCATCTATATATATTATTTGGAACAACCATAGACACTCTATATGCAGTAATGCTTGAGTTAGCTATACATGGTTGAGGTTGATTCCAAAATAATATATATACTTTGAGTTGTGATCTAGCCTGAGACTTGTATACACTGGGTCGTGAATTGATTCGAGATAATATATATTGATTTATTTCTGTACATCTAACTGTGGACAACTAGTTGTAGATTACTAACGTTGGACCGCTAACTTAATAAACTTAAATCATTAAAACGTAATAAAAAATGTTGTGAATGTATTTCGATCATACTTTGATATATATGTATATATTTGTTATAGGTTCGTGAATCGATTCGTGGCCAAGTCTTAAATTTCCGACGAAGTAAAAATCTTTGAAAGTGAGTTATAGTCCCATTTTTAAAATCTAATATTTTTTGAATGAGAATACATGCAGTTTTATAAATGTTTTACAAAATAGACACAAGTATGCGAAACTACATTCTATGGTTGGATTATTAAACCGAATATCGCCCTTCAAGTCTGGTAACCTAAGAATTAGGGAAATGGCCCCTAATTGACGCGAATCCTAAAGATAGATCTATTGGGCCTAACAACCCCCATTCAGGTTATGGAAGGCTTTAGTACTTCGAGATTATTATACAGACGAGAGGTTCTGTTTGGGGATATTCTATGCATTAAGTTAATGTCGGTTATCAGGTGTTCAACATATGAATGATTTTTATCTCTATGCAGTTTGCGAAATGCCTGATATGAGATGTGTTTATAAAAATAAATATCTTGTGGTCTATTATTATGATTGATAATTATATAGGTTAAACCTATAACTCACCAACATTTTTGTTGACGTTTTAAGCATGTTTATTCTCATGTGATTGTTAAGAGCTTCCGCTATTGCATACTAAATTAAGGACAAGATTTGGAGTCCATGCTTGTCTGATATTGTCTAAAAAATGCATTCAAAAGTTTTCTTTGTTGTAACATAATATTTATTGTAAATCATTATGTAATGGTAGTGTGTAAGCGTGATATTTTAGATTATCATTACTTGATAACCTAGGTTATGTCCTTTAAACCTTTGTCGATAAAATAAAGGTTATGGTTTGTTTTAAAAACGAATGCAGCCTTTGAAAAACGTCTCATATAGAGGTCAAAACCTCGCAATGAAATAAATTAATATGAAATGTTTATAATTATTATGAACGGGACATTTCATAAAATACATAGCGTAGATTACCAAATAATGGTAATCTAAAGTACAACGTTTACATACGACCATTACATAATGGGTTACGATAATATATTACAACAATTTATTTTTTGAATGCAGTTTTTCTTTAAACATTATCATACAAGCATACTGACTCCGAATCTTGTCCTTAATTTAGCATGCAACAGCGGAAGCTCTTAATAATCACCTGAGAATAAACATGCTTAAAATGTCAACAAAAATGTTGATGAGTTATAGGTTTAGCCTATATGTATATCAATTTGTAATAATAGACCACAAGATTTCACTTTTCATAAACATCCATCTCATATCAGGCATTTCGCAAACTGCATAGAGATAAAAATCATTCATATGGTGAACACCTGGTAACCGACCTTAACAAGATTCATATAGAATATCCCCATCATTCCGGGACTCCCTTCAGACATGATAAATTCGAAGTACTAAAGCATCTGGTACTTTGGATGGGGCTTGTTGGGCCCAATAGATCTATCTTTAGGATTCGCGTCAATTAGGGTGTCTGTTCACTAATTCTTAGATTACCAGACTAAAAAGGGGCATATCCGATTTAATAATTCAACCATAGAATGTAGTTTCACGTACTTGTGTCTATTTTGTAAAACATTTATAAAACTGCATATATTCTCATCCTAAAAATATTAGATTTTAAAAGTGGGACTATAACTCACTTTCACAGATTATCAATTCGTCGAGAATTAGACTTGGCCACGGGTCGATTCATGAACCGATAACAAATATATACATATATATCAAAGTATGATCGAAATATATTCATACCATATTTTATTACGTTTTAACGATTTAAGTTTGTTAAGTTGACAGTCCAACGTTAGTAGTCCATAATTAATTGTCCACATTTAGTAGTACAGAAATAAATCAATATATATATATATATATTATCTCGAATCAATCCACGACCCAGTGTATACAAGTCTCAGAATCAATCACAACTCAAAGTATATATATTATTTTGGAATCAACCTCAACCCTGTATAGCTAACTCGATCAATACCGCATATAGAGTGTCTAAGGTTATTCCAAATAATATATATAGATGACATCGATATGATATGTCAAAACATTGTATACTTGTCTATTGTCTATCAAGATTACATAATATATGTTAGAATACATGTATAATACAATATAAGTTAGTTAAGTTATGGTTAGTATAGATTTGTTACAAAGTTTCACGTAGCTAAAACAAGCAAAAGTATCCAATTTTATTTTACCCATAACTTCTTCGTTTTAAATCCGTTTTGAGTGAATCCAATTGCTATGGTTTCATATTGAACCAAATATTAATAATCTAAACAGAAAAAGTATAGGTTTATAGTCAAAAATATAAGTTACAAGTCATTTTTTAAAGAGATAGTCATTTCCGTCGAAAGAACGACATCTTGATGACCATTTTGAAAAACATACTTCCACTTTGAGTTTAACCATGATTTTTGGATATAGTTTCATGTTCATATGAAATATCATTTTCTCAGAAGAACAACTTTTAAATCAAAGTTTAACATAGTTTTTAATTATCTTACCCAAAACAGCCCCCGGTTTTACTACAACGGCGTATGTCCAGTTTTACGGTGTTCTTCGTGTTTCCAGATTTTAAATCATTAAGTTAGCATATCATATAGATATAGAACATGTGTTTAGTTGATTTTAAAAGTTAAGTTAGAAGGATTTACTTTGTTTGCGAACAAGTTTAGAATTAACTAAACTATGTTCTAGTGATCACAAGTTTAAATCTTCGAATAAGATAGTTATATATATATATATATATATATATATATATATATATATATATATATATATATATATATATATATATATATATATATATATATGAATCGAATGATGTTATGAACATCATTATCAAGTATAGTAGGTAAACCTACTGGAAATGACAAGAAATGATCTAGAGCTTCAAAGGATCTTGGATGGCTTGAAAGTTCTTGAAGTAGAATCATGACACGAAAATAAGTTCAAGTGAGTTTACTACTCGAATTAAGATTGTTATAGTTATATAAACTGAATCAAAGTTTGAATATGAGTATTACCTTGAATTAGAAAGATAACCTACTGTAAATAACAAAGATTTCTTGAGATTGGATAATCACTTGAAATGGATTTGCAAGGTTGGAAGTAAGCTAGTAAACTTGAAAGTGTTCTTGATGTGTTCTTGAGTTGTTGTTTTGTAAGTTGGTTTATGTATAGATTTATGAGCTAGATTGATGTAGATTCTGATGAAGATGATGAAGAACACTTAGAACATCAAGAGAGAATTTGAGAGAGATGTGTTTGATGCAGAAAAGTTGAAATGAAAATGTGTTTGTGGTGGGTGAAAGAAAACGTGATTATGGAGTCAAGATATAGGCTCCATTAGTTTGATTTTTAGTGTAATCATTCATGCTAGTTGCCAAATGATGGTTCCCACCTGTTTGATGACTCATTAAGGCTGCTAAGGAGCTGATCATTGAGTGTATATACCAATAGTATATACGTCTAGAGGCTGGGTATTGTACGAGTACGAATACGGATTGAATACGAGTAAATAGTGTTTTACTGTAGCAAATAGTGTTTTACTTGTACACCTTTGATTTAATTGTATTTTTTCTTATATATATATATAAAATAAAAACTTACATCATAAAAAAATAAAATGATTATATAATCATCACAAGTTATGACGTTCGTGAATCATCAGGCAAACGGGGTGGTCAATTGTCTACATAAACTCATTTCAATTAATCAAGTCTTAACAAGTTTGATTGCTTAACATGTTGGAAACATTTAATCATGTAAATATAGTTTTCATTTAATATATAAACATGGAAAATTTCGGGTCACTAAAAAAATGTGTTACCACGGGTGTATTTGAATACACGTGGTTAGTACCTAGTATATACATAATGGTCTGCGCGTTTTTGACGACAGGAAAATTGCCTAAAAAGGAACGGAACCGTCGATAAAATATAGTTATTTTGAGTTGTTTATTTTACGTGTATGTATATTTAAGAAAGTTAGCCCGAAATATTTAACATTTTTTAAAATACGTTTGTTTCGCGTATAGTTAGTTGCGTTATGTTTGTAAAATTATTTTGAGTTGAACGGTGATGTCGAATAAATTTAACGTATAGCGAGCGAGAAAATAGGTCCCGTTAAAAATTGAGTGGAGTTTATTTAAGAGTTTTCATTAACATTATGAAGTTACATTTTACCCCTTGTTTGGAGGGTTAGAAGTGTAAGGTGGGAAAAGTTTGGGGGCTTTTTTGTTTCTTTTTTTTGGTGTCGTTTCACTTTCATCAAACGACAAAAGTTTGCATTACAATTAATATACTAGTGAAATGATCCGTGGAATCACGGGTTTGTTTAAACGAAACAATTTAATGACATGTTTTAGGTATTAAGTTAATGTAAATGTTAAAGTCATTTATTTGAATGACCCTTTCGACTAAGAAACTTTTCGTTGTTTTTACAAATATATAGAGACATGTATTTTCGCATACATATGTAATGTAATTAATCTCGTGAACATAATCAATATTTAAATATTAATAATATAAAATTATAATTATAATCTATATCTATAATCTATATCTATATACTTATATAAAAAAGAGATTAATTAAACCTATGTGTCATTAGAAGCATATTAGTAGGAAATAGTGACAAGTGGAATTTACACATGTCAAATTGTAAGTGGTTATGATTAAAACAAAATAAATAAATTGATTGATTAAAAAACGTTAAGTAGGAGTAAATCAAATAAATAAACTTATTTAAAAAAAATAAGAACTAAAAACTAACTCCCCCATCCTTTAAAAAAAAATAGGAACTTAAAACTAACTACCTCGTCCTTTTTTCACAATCAATATCTCTTCTCTTTTTTAATATATAATATATAATATATCTTATATCTTATATCTTATATCTTATTATAGATAGATAGAAATGCATATTTTAGTACTATTCTTTAATGTAAAAATATCCATCATGTTATGTTTTTGAAGTAATTTGTCTACATTTTATGTGAAGAATAGAAAAAGGGGCATTACTTAAGAGGATCATAGGAGACAATTGTGATTGAATAGTCGAAGTAGAAGAGGCATTGAGGTTCGCAAAAATCGTACCAAATCGCAGTCTTCATATGAGAGAAGGTGCCGATAACATCTTTTCTACCCTAAGAACTAATATTTATTTTTTTGGTTCTTATAGAGCCGTGTATCGTAGAGGCTCTGTCTTTTTGTGCATTTTCTAATTAAAAGTTTTATAATAATTTTGTAACAATAGACACATTTAATTCGGTATTGATTCGTATGTACATTGGGCCTGCAAATCAAATACGTTGATGATAGAAGATAGTTATATAGCAATATCTAGAGGATGATTTGTCTGCATTAATCTGCCGGATGTCACCAAGGCAATAGATAATTCTTGAAAATAACTACTCAAATGGGTAACACTTCATGTTGTGACTCTTTTGGACATTAACTCGGATAACAACGTCTCTTTTGTGTATAATTTGTAGTTACATTCATCCTATGTGATTTTTCTTAATTTAACAATTCTCATTCTCATCTAATATACGAGTTGTTTGATTATTTTTTCACTACCCATTCTCGATTAGATTTGTGTTGCACAAATCAAATTTAACAACATTGTCATTTATCTATGAATAATTGAAGTTCTTTTTTTTCTTTTTTTCTCAAAAGTAAACGCACGGGCTTAAAATCTAGTTATTAATATAAAAATAAATGATAATAATAATAAAGTTTTCTCAAAGTTGAGTATTTATATTTTTAATAATAATTATTAGTAATAATAAATTCCTTTTGCATTTTTTTAGAAAATTAATATACAATTATTATATAAAAATTGTAAAATATGCTTTAAAATTTGTATTTAAGAGAGATTATTATTTTCTTTTATAAAAGATTCCGTATTAATTTTTAATTATATTAATATAAAATAATGACATCATCAAAGATGTTTTAAAAAATTTCTTTTTTAATTTGAATTATTTTTATGCTTATAAAATATTTATTTATGACATCATTATTTTAGAGATTTAATAGATAAAAATTATATAGTATAGATAGGATTAATATTACGGAGTAATATTAATATTAAATTTTGGATTTTAATATTTGAAAGTGATGAAATAAAATATGAGGACGGCCAAAATTGTAAAGAAGGGTCTAGAGAATTAAAGCATATAATTATCACGCATTTCATGAACCTATAGGCTATAGTTGAGAGCGAAATAACAAAATAATAATAGGCGTACATTTCAGTAAAATTATTTCTCCTCATTCATATTCAAATTCAACAACAAAATTTTGAGAAAGAATAATATAAAGACTAATAGATTTATCTTTTTAATTATTTGTTATACAGAGTACTTATTACTACCATAACCATCTAATTTATATTTATATTTATATTTATTTATATAATTCTTAAAATAAAGAAATTTATCACATATCTTATTGGTTAACAACACACAATATTTGTGCAGCCAATAGCACATAACTATATATTCATGTATTTTTGTGTTAATCTGCCAATTATGGGTGAAAAAGGTATTTTTTTTTTCTTTTTTTTTCTTTTTTTTTTGAAAAACAACAAGATTATATATTACTCGCACAAAGAATACATACATGAGCTATGGTACAACAATTGGCAGGCACCTATGAGCTCTGGATACAAAACACACGAAGATTTTTGACTGCGAAGAGAGCAACCTAACTAATACAGAATACACGAAGCATTTTCTAACATACTATGAGTTAAGATATATTGATGGATTTGTTATCCAAATGAGCCAATCCGTCTTTTTTCCATTTGCTCTTTTAGATATCCACTCGAATGAAAGGATTTTTATCTCATTTAGAGCCACCGGGATATTCCAACTCTTCCCTCAGAATACCATACTGTTCCGGTTTTTTCATATTAGGTACGCACACACCCATTTCAACGCTTGCCAAATCAATTTCCCGAACTTGACATATTTGCATTACCATCTTCTCCTAATAAATCCAAGAGACTTGAGCACGTAAAATTTCCCATGCCCCACCAATTATATACTCGAGCTCAAACATCATGAGCATACTTACATAAGTATATGGCGTGATCCACCGTTTCCAAGTCATCATCACAAAGGGGATATTTCACACTATGTTCTCTTTTGTCTAGTTCAAGTCACACCGGAATCATTTTCTTTGTCAAACGCCAGTTAAAGATTTCCACTTTTTAGGAACATAATTGTTTTTAGCCGTCTGTTGCTGCGAACAAAATGGACCCAACAACTGTTCATCAATGATATTCGCTAGCTTCTTCACTCTAAACAGACCAAGGTATTTGATGTAGCGACACGAAATGGAAATATGACATCGAATGTTAAGAGCGAAGCAATAGGTAATTTATTTATATAATAATTGGATATCGAGCAATTAGACATCCCCTTTACTAAATCTTTTGTGAAAGTAATTGGGGATGGCGAGAGTACAGCATTTTGAGACGAGAGTTGGATCGGTGACATGAAGTTGAAAAAGAGATTTGCAAGGTTATACCGTTTGGAAGCTGTTAAAAACGTAAGCATAAGAAACAAGATCGCATGTAATGAGCAAAATATGCGCTGAAATTGAATTTGGACTACTTCGCCAAGGGGATCGGACGCACACAAGGGAGCTAGATGAGTTACTCAATCCAATTTCCTCGTATACGTTCGATCATAGTAAGAAAGGATTCGTGGAGATGGAGCCTAGCGAGCAATGATTTGTTATCGGTACGGAAGCTCACACATTTGATAGATGAGAAGACGATAATTAATAGTGCATTAACAGGTAATACTACTGAACGCAATAATTTTGTCCCAAAAAATTTGGAAGCGTTTGCATGGAGGGCTTTAAAGCGAAGACTACCGGTTCGTATCGAGTACGATAAAAGAAGCGTAGACCATCATAGTGTAAGGTGCCCTCTTTGTGTTGATGATATAGAAACGGTCGATCACCCTTTGTTATTCTGTAAGCATGCTATGGAGGTTTGGGATTATGTGTATAAATAGTGGAATCTTGAAAACGTTTCAAACTTGAGCATCGATGAGTTATTATTAGATAAATATATATGTTACACGTTTTATATTATGTCACATGTGAAATGTCCCGTTCTTATTGATTAAAAACGTTCCATATTAATTGATTTCGTTGCGAGGTTTTGACCTCTATATGAGACGTTTTCAAAGACTGCATTCATTTTTAAAACAAACCATAACCTTTATTTCATAGATAAAGGTTTTAAAAAGCTTTACGTAGATTATCAAATAATGATAATCTAAAATATCCTGTTTACACACGACCATTACATAATGGTTTACAATACAAATATGTTACAACAAAATAAGTTTCTTGAATGCAGTTTTTACACAATATCATACAAGCATGGACTCCAAATCTTGTCCTTATTTAAGTATGCAACAGCGGAAGCTCTTAATAATCACCTGAGAATAAACATGCTTAAAACGTCAACAAAAATGTTGGTGAGTTATAGGTTTAACCTATATATATCAAATCATAATAATAGACCACAAGATTTCATATTTCAATACACATCCCATACATAGAGATAAAAATCATTCATATGGTGAACACCTGGTAACCGACATTAACAAGATGCATATATAAGAATATCCCCATCATTCCGGGACACCCTTCGGATATGATATAAATTTCGAAGTACTAAAGCATCCGGTACTTTGGATGGGGTTTGTTAGGCCCAATAGATCTATCTTTAGGATTCGCGTCAATTAGGGTGTCTGTTCCCTAATTCTTAGATTACCAGACTTAATAAAAAGGGGCATATTCGATTTCGATAATTCAACCATAGAATGTAGTTTCACGTACTTGTGTCTATTTTGTAAATCATTTATAAAACCTGCATGTATTCTCATCCCAAAAATATTAGATTTTAAAAGTGGGACTATAACTCACTTTCACAGATTTTTACTTCGTCGGGAAGTAAGACTTGGCCACTGGTTGATTCACGAACCTATAACAATATATACATATATATCAAAGTATGTTCAAAATATATTTACAACACTTTTAATATATTTTGATGTTTTAAGTTTATTAAGTCAGCTGTCCTCGTTAGTAACCTACAACTAGTTGTCCACAGTTAGATGTACAGAAATAAATCGACAAATATTATCTTGAATCAATCCACGACCCAGTGTATACGTATCTCAGTATTGATCACAACTCAAACTATATATATTTTGGAATCAACCTCAACCCTGTATAGCTAACTCCAACATTCACATATAGAGTGTCTATGGTTGTTCCGAAATATATATAGATGTGTCGACATGATAGGTCGAAACATTGTATACGTGTCTATGGTATCTCAAGATTACATAATATACAATACAAGTTGATTAAGTTATGGTTGGAATAGATTTGTTACCAATTTTCACGTAGCTAAAATGAGAAAAATTATCCAATCTTGTTTTACCCATAACTTCTTCATTTTAAATCCGTTTTGAGTGAATCAAATTGCTATGGTTTCATATTGAACTCTATTTTATGAATCTAAACATAAAAGTATAGGTTTATAGTCAGAAAAATAAGTTACAAGTCGTTTTTGTAAAGGTAGTCATTTCAGTCGAAAGAACGACGTCTAGATGACCATTTTAGAAAACATACTTCCACTTTAAGTTTAATCATAATTTTTGGATATAGTTTCATGTTCATAATAAAAATCATTTTCTCAGAATAACAACTTTAAAATCAAAGTTTATCATAGTTTTTAATTAACTAACCCAAAACAGCCCGCGGTGTTACTACGACGGCGTAAATCCGGTTTTACGATGTTTTTCGTGTTTCCAGATTTTAAATCATTAAGTTAGCATATCATATAGATATAGAACATGTGTTTAGTTGATTTTAAAAGTCAATTTAGAAGGATTAACTTTTGTTTGCGAACAAGTTTAGAATTAACTAAACTATGTTCTAGTGATTACAAGTTTAAACCTTCGAATAAGATAGCTTTATATGTATGAATTGAATGATGTTATGAACATCATTACTACCTTAAGTTCCTTGGATAAACCTACTGGAAAAGAGAAAAATGGATCTAGCTTCAATGGATCCTTGGATGGCTCGAAGTTCTTGAAGCAGAATCATGACACGAAAACAAGTTCAAGTAAGATCATCACTTGAAATAAGATTGTTATAGTTATAGAAATTGAACAAAAGTTTGAATATGATTATTAACTTGTATTAGAATTATAACCTACTGTAAGAAACAAAGATTTCTTGAGGTTGGATGATCACCTTACAAGATTGGAAGTGAGCTAGCAAACTTGAAAGTATTCTTGATTTTATGAAACTAGAACTTTTGGAATTTATGAAGAACACTTAGAACTTGAAGATAGAACTTGAGAGAGATCAATTAGATGAAGAAAATTGAAGAATGAAAGTGTTTGTAGGTGTTTTTGGTCGTTGGTGTATGGATTAGATATAAAGGATATGTAATTTTGTTTTCATGTAAATAAGTCATGAATGATTACTCATATTTTTGTAATTTTATGAGATATTTCATGCTAGTTGCCAAATGATGGTTCCCACATGTGTTAGGTGACTCACATGGGCTGCTAAGAGCTGATCATTGGAGTGTATATACCAATAGTACATACATCTAAAAGCTGTGTATTGTACGAGTACGAATACGGGTGCATACGAGTAGAATTGTTGATGAAACTGAACGAGGATGTAATTGTAAGCATTTTTGTTAAGTAGAAGTATTTTGATAAGTGTCTTGAAGTCTTTCAAAAGTGTATGAATACATATTAAAACACTACATGTATATACATTTTAACTGAGTCGTTAAGTCATCGTTAGTCGTTACATGTAAGTGTTGTTTTGAAACCTTTAGGTTAACGATCTTGTTAAATGTTGTTAACCCAATGTTTATAATATCAAATGAGATTTTAAATTATTATATTATCATGATATTATCATGTATGAATATCTCTTAATATGATATATATACATTAAATGTCTTTACAACGATAATCGTTACATATATGTCTCGTTTAAAAATCATTAAGTTAGTAGTCTTGTTTTTACATATGTAGTTCATTGTTAATATACTTAATGATATGTTTACTTATCATAGTATCATGTTAACTATATATATATATATATCCATATATATGTCATCATATAGTTTTTACAAGTTTTAACGTTCGTGAATCACCGGTCAACTTGGGTGGTCAATTGTCTATATGAAACATATTTCAATTAATCAAGTCTTAACAAGTTTGATTGCTTAACATGTTGGAAACATTTAATCATGTAAATATCAATCTCAATTAATATATATAAACATGGAAAAGTTCGGGTCACTACAGTACCTACCCGTTAAATAAATTTCGTCCCGAAATTTTAAGCTGTTGAAGGTGTTGATGAATCTTCTGAAAATAGATGCGGGTATTTCTTCTTCATCTGATCTTCACGCTCCCAGGTGAACTCGGGTCCTCTACGAGCATTCCATCGAACCTTAACAATTGGTATCTTGTTTTGCTTAAGTCTTTTAACCTCACGATCCATTATTTCGACGGGTTCTTCGATGAATTGAAGTTTTTCGTTGATTTGGATTTCATCTAACGGAATAGTGAGATCTTCTTTAGCAAAACATTTCTTTAAATTCGAGACGTGGAAAGTGTTATGTACAGCCGCGAGTTGTTGAGGTAACTCTAGTCGGTAAGCTACTGGTCCGATACGATCAATAATCTTGAATGGTCCAATATACCTTGGATTTAATTTCCCTCGTTTACCAAATCGAACAACGCCTTTCCAAGGTGCAACTTTAAGCATGAACATCTCTCTAATTTCAAATTCTATATCTTTTCTTTTAATGTCAGCGTAGCTCTTTTGTCGACTTTGGGCGGTTTTCAACCGTTGTTGAATTTGGATGATCTTCTCGGTAGTTTCTTGTATAATCTCCGGACCCGTAATCTGTCTATCCCCCACTTCACTCCAACAAATCGGAGACCTGCACTTTCTACCATAAAGTTCTTCAAACGGTGCCATCTCAATGCTTGAATGGTAGCTGTTGTTGTAGGAAAATTCTGCTAACGGTAGATGTCGATCCCAACTGTTTCCGAAATCAATAACACATGCTCGTAGCATGTCTTCAAGCGTTTGTATCGTCCTTTCGCTCTGCCCATCAGTTTGTGGATGATAGGCAGTACTCATGTCTAGACGAGTTCCTAATGCTTGCTGTAATGTCTGTCAGAATCTTGAAATAAATCTGCCATCCCTATCAGAGATAATAGAGATTGGTATTCCATGTCTGGAAATGACTTCCTTCAAATACAGTCGTGCTAACTTCTCCATCTTGTCATCTTCTCTTATTGGTAAGAAGTGTGCTGATTTGGTGAGACGGTCAACTATTACCCAAATAGTATCAAAACCACTTGCAGTCCTTGGCAATTTAGTGATGAAATCCATGGTAATGTTTTCCCATTTCCATTCCGGGATTTCGGGTTGTTGAAGTAGACCTGATGGTTTCTGATGCTCAGTTTTGACCTTAGAACACGTCAAACATTTTCCTACGTATTTAGCAACATCGGCTTTCATACCCGGCCACCAAAAATATTTCTTGAGATCCTTGTACATCTTCCCCGTTCCAGGATGTATTGAGTATCTGGTTTTATGAGCTTCTCTAAGTACCATTTCTCTCATATCTCCAAATTTTGGTACCCAAATCCTTTCAGCCCTATACCGGGTTCCGTCTTCCCGAATATTAAGATGCTTCTCCGATCCTTTGGGTATTTCATCCTTTAAATTTCCCTCCTTTAAAACTCCTTGTTGCGCCTCCTTTATTTGAGTAGTAATGTTATTATGAATCATTATATTCATAGATTTTACTCGAATGGGTTCTCTGTCCTTCCTGCTCAAGGCATCGGCTACCACATTTGCCTTCCCCGGGTGGTAACGAATCTCAAAGTCGTAATCATTCAATAATTCAATCCACCTACGCTGCCTCATATTCAGTTGTTTCTGATTAAATATGTGTTGAAGACTTTTGTGGTCGGTATATATAATACTTTTGACCCCATATAAGTAGTGCCTCCAAGTCTTTAATGCAAAAACAACCGCGCCTAATTCCAAATCATGCGTCGTATAATTTTGTTCGTGAATCTTCAATTGTCTAGACGCATAAGCAATCACCTTCGTTCGTTGCATTAATACACAACCGAGACCTTGCTTTGATGCATCACAATAAATCACAAAATCATCATTCCCTTCAGGCAATGACAATATTGTAACATCCCGCCTTTTTCCGTCAACTTTTCCGTTTAACTATTTAAGTTCCGTTAGATGTTTATAACACATCTCGTTAATATGCGTTTGAATTATCTTGTTAGGTAATTCCCGCACCCGATTTAAGTTGAGGGACCAATCTTGCCAATTGTTGAAACTTGTGACTAGGTCAAAGAGTCAAACTCTCATTCTATCCATTCATTCATCTCTTCCAATTTCTTAATACTTCAACTTTTCCTCTCAACCTCAAGAACAAAGATTCATCATCCAAAACCGAGCTAGTGATCTTCTTGCCAAACAAAATACATATTTGAACTCCTCGTGATCTCCTCTTCGATTCCATACCGATTTCATCAATTTTGGGTAACTTTCTAAAATCACTAATCTTTGTGTTCTTGAGATTTTTAAGTTATAAGTTTGTTAATTAGTATCTATGGCTCAAGTCTAGTTTGTTTATGTGTTTGGTATGCTCGTTTTTGATATTTTGGAGTAACTAGTTCATATGGAAAGTTAACATGCTTAATCTTGAGTTTTAAGTGTTCATGTGTTGTTAGATGCTAAGACTTCATGTTTTAATCTTGTTCCTAGTGTTACTAGCTTCATTATGATGTAAAGATTGATCAAAGAAACCTCTTAAACTTGATTATGAAATTTGGTAACTTTTGGTTAGGGTTTCATGAACTAGGAATGGATTTTGATGCATTAAATGACATGAAGTGTTAATTATAAGTGTTAGGTTGTGTTGTATGCTTAATTACCTTCGAAACGGCATATTGTTCATGTCTTTTGGTTACCGAATCATTAAATAGCATTTATGACTTATATGCATTGAATGAGGGTCACTAAATGCGGTTTTTGGTTGTTGTATGCGAAAGTTTGATTGATGATAAGTGCATAGTTGTGTTCCTCGTCAAAATACCTTTCCGGTGATATAAAATACATGTCTTGAATGTTTGCGGGTTGTAATTTGTGTTGGTTTATGTTTGGACTCGTGCACTTAGGAGTTTCAGCAACCAGGGTCTGGAAACAAGCCAAGACGCCGTCCCAATACCCAGGACGACGTCCTGACTTTCAAACCTAGACGCCGTCTAGGGGTCCAAGACGCCGTCTTGCCCTTCAAAGTGGGACGCCGTCTAGGCCTTTTGGGACGCCGTCCCATAAGCCTAAAGTGGGCTGTTTTGGTTGTCATTTAACGAAAAATGTTTGGGACGTTCTAGACCTCCGCTTCACATGAGACTTGTTCCAACATGCTTATATATGATTAAAAACTTCAGAAAATTCGTTCGAGGCCCGACCCGAACGTGTTGACTTTTTCGTTGACTTTGACCCGACCAAGTTTGACTTTTAATCAAACTTGACCAATTACTTATGTAATCTTTCTAACTTGTTTCTATACGTGTACCTTGCATGAAACTTGACTATTTGCTTCACATGCTTCGTAATCGAGTCGTATTGAGCCATAGGACTAATTGAACAACTTTGACCCCTCGTGACTTTCGTTATTGATACAACCTATTTGTTTAGGTCAAGACTAGCATTGTTACTGCACGTTTACTTGTCGAAGTACTTTTTGGTTCGTGCATACAAGGTGAGATCATAGTCCCACTTTTACTCTTTTTGAACTTACATTTGGGATGAGAAAACATAAACATTTCTTTTACTAAGTGAACACAAGTACAGGAAAACAAACATTCTACATACGAGTTTAGAACAAAATCCTCAATTCGATTATCATTAGTTACACTTGCCGGGTGTAAGCGAGAACTTATGTTGTATGGATCCATATGGGTTTGACAAACCCTCATTCAAACGGTTCGCTACCGTTTACGAATGAAATATATTTTCGAGAAACAGTGTATGTTCTAGCACTAAGTGATGGGGTTCAATGGAAGGAAATGTTAAGCATTGATAATTGGGTGCTCGTGAAACAAACTTTTGGAATGTATTACTATTATTTCATTGATGCAAATCTTGTGGTTCACTTGTACTTACTTACTTAAACCTATGATTTCACCAACGTTTTCGTTGACAGATTTCTATGTTTTTCTCAGGTCCTTGAACGATACATGATACATGCTTCCGCTCATTATTTGATACTTGCATTGGATGTCGAGTATACGTGCATTTCATGGAGTGTCTTTTGACTTTACTTTAAACCGTGTCGCCTAGATTTCATTCGTATTATAACGTTGTAACTTAACTATTGGTTGAACAATTCTTGTAAACTTTGAAACAATCTTTATTTTGAAATGAAGGCGACATATCTTTTGGTCAAACGTTGTTTTAAAGACTTATGACCACGTAACGGGACCTAAGTAGACGACGCCGTCAATGACGATTTGGTCGGGTCGCTACAGATGGTATCAGAGCGTTGGTTGTAGGGATTTAGAGTTCATTGGTGTCGACCCCGAGTCATAGGGTACATTGGTGAGTCTAGACTACAACCGGCATATAGACTTGAAGTAGGAATTACTTGACTACTTGTGCATTTATACTCGAACGCTTCTACTCATATCTACTCTTAGTTCATCTTAATCTCACGTTGTTTAATTTGATTGACACGCCACCTTGACTATATGAAATGATGTCGAATGCACATATGAATCAGGGTAATATAATTTCCGGGATTATATTACGGTGACTCATATGAACGTTCCGACATGATGACATAAAGAATTTAAGGCGAGTCGAGGAAAAACTTCTCTTTATCTTTATTCTATATCACGGTTAGTATTATTGAGAATACTAATCAATGATATTCTTGTGTCTTGAAGGAACAATGGCTCCTCGTCGTGTACGCCGCAATGAAACTCCCGAACAAGCTCTCGAACGGATGATAGCAACCGCCGTAGATGCGGCCATGGCCGGTCACTCATCCAACAACAATAATAATAACAACCACAACAACAACAACAACAATAACAACAACAATGGAGCCGGAAACTCAAACGAGGGATGCTCCTATAAAGCTTTCATGGGGTGCAAACCTCACACTTTTGATGGAACCGGGGGACCGGTCGTGCTCACCCGATGGTTTGAGCAAACGGAAGCCGTCTTTAGCATAAGCGGTTGTCGGGACCAAGACAAGGTCAAATACTCCACTCACACTTTCTCCGGAATTGCTCTAACATGGTGGAACACCTATGTTCAATCGGTGGGTACCGATGAAGCTCATGCCCTCTCTTGGGCCGATCTAAAGGAAAAGATGATTGTTGAATATTTTCCGCGCGAAGAAACCCGAAAGCTTGAGGAAGAACTAAGAGCTTTGAAAGCGGTCGGAAACGATCTTAAAGCTTATAATCAACGTTTCGCCGAACTATCCTTGATGTGTCCTAACCTTGTTAACCCCGAATCTCAAAGGATTGAGCTCTACATGCTCGGTCTTCCAAAAAGCATCAAACAAGGGGTGATGTCATCCAAACCCACTACTCATCAAGCCGCTATGAACATGGCTCGCCAACTAATTGAAACGGTTGACGAAATCGTAGTTCCGGCACCTAAGGCCGAGGATAAATCGGGCGGCAACAAAAGAAAGTGGGAACCCTCCCAATCAAGCAACAACAACTTTGCCAAGAAATCTTTCACTTCCGACGGCAAGAAGGGTTATGCCGGGAACCTACCTCTTTGCAACAAATGCAACAAACATCACTTTGGTGAATGTGGCAAGTTAATTTGCCACCGGTGCCAAGGAGTTGGTCATAAGGCCAACGATTGTAAAAGTGCCACTCCCATTGCTCGAAAGTGGCCCAATGCACCAAAGACGGGCACTTGTTACGAATGTGGTCAAACGGGTCATTATAGAAATGCATGCCCGAAAAGGAAAGATAACACCAATACGCGCGGCCGAGCTTTCAACATCAACACCGAGGAAGCCCGGGATGACACTGAACTAGTCACGGGTACGTTTCTTCTCAAAAATTCTTATGTCTCTTGCTTATTCGATTCAGGTGCCGATAAATGCTTTGTATCCAAGACTTTGACTCATTCTTTTAGCACTCCACCTCTTCCATTAGATACCACTTATACCATTGAAGTGGCTAACGGGAAACTATTAAGTGCCGACACATATTACCGGGGGTGTGCGTTAAACATTTTGGGTAAGGAATTTGAAATTGACTTGATACCCATGGAACTAGGAAGCTTTGATGTAATAATCGGTATGAATTGGTTAGTCAAAACGAAATCTCACATTCTTTGTGATCTTAACGCAATCCGAATTCCTATCGAGAATGGTGAACCTTTGATTGTTTATGGCGATAAGAGTTGCACCAGACTCAACCTCGTTTCGTGCCTTAAAGTTAGAAAACTACTCCGTAAGGGTTGTTTTGCGATCCTTGCTCACGTTAAGAAAGTCGAGTCCGATGAGAAGCACATCGATGATGTGCCAATTGTTAGTGACTATTCCGATGTATTTCCCGACGAATTGCCGGGTCTCCCGCCTCATCGACCGGTTGAATTTCAAATCGATCTTATTCCGGGAGCCGCACCCGTAGCACGTGCACCGTATAGACTTGCTCCATCCGAAATGCAAGAATTGCAAAGTCAAATCCAAGAACTACTTGATCGTGGTTTTATCCAACCTAGCCATTCACCTTGGGGCGCTCCGATTTTGTTTGTTAAAAAGAAAGACGGATCCCTACGAATGTGCATTGATTATCGTGAACTAAATAAATTGACGGTTAAGAACCGATATCCTCTTCCTCGCATCGATGACCTCTTTGATCAACTACAAGGGTCTTGTATATATTCGAAAATCGATCTCCGCTCGGGTTATCATCAATTGAGGGTTAAGGGGGAAGATGTCTCCAAAACCGCTTTCCGAACTCGTTATGGTAGTTATGAATTCCTTGTCATGCCATTTGGTCTCACTAACGCACCGGCGGTGTTCATGGATCTTATGAACCGCGTGTGCAAACCGTATCTCGATAAATTCGTTATTGTGTTCATCGATGACATATTGATCTATTCTAAAAATGAAGAAGAGCACGAACAACATCTCCGACTTGTGCTTGAACTTTTAAGACAAGAACAACTCTATGCCAAATTCTCCAAGTGTGAATTTTGGTTAAAGGAAGTTCAATTTCTTGGTCATGTTGTAAGTGACCAAGGTATTAAAGTCGATCCAACGAAAATCGAAGCCATTAGCAAATGGGAGACTCCTACTACTCCTACTCACATTCGTCAATTTTTGGGTCTCGCCGGGTACTATCGTAGATTCATCGAAAATTTCTCTTTGGTTGCACGTCCTCTAACCGCATTGACTCACAAGGGAAAGAAATTCATTTGGGCGACCGAACATGAATCCGCATTCCAAATCTTGAAAACGAAGCTAACCACCGCTCCTATCTTGTCACTTCCCGAAGGCAATGATGACTTTGTTGTATATTGCGATGCCTCAAAACATGGTTTTGGGTGTGTATTGATGCAACGAACGAAAGTCATTGCTTATGCTTCTCGACAACTCAAAATTCATGAACGAAACTACACGACGCATGATCTCGAACTCGGAGCCGTTGTCTTTGCACTTAAAATGTGGAGACACTATCTTTATGGAACCAAAAGTACTATCTTTACCGACCACAAAAGTCTCCAACACATTTTCGATCAAAAGCAACTAAACATGAGACAACGAAGGTGGATTGAAACCTTAAACGATTACGATTGCGAGCTTCGTTACCATCCCGGGAAGGCAAATGTAGTAGCCGATGCCTTAAGTCGAAAAGAAAGAGCGGTGCCTCTCCGTGTCCGAGCTTTAAACATCACCATTCACACCAACCTTAATAGCCAAATTCGGGTAGCCCAAGATGAGGCTCTCAAGGATGAAAACATCTCTCTCGAACACTTGAACGTCCTCACCTCTCGATTCGAAGTTAAAGAAACCGGACTCCGATATTTCGCCGGAAGAATTTGGGTGCCTAGTTATGGGGATCTACGAAGCCTTATTTTAGATGAAGCCCATAAGTCACGATACTCGATTCACCCCGGTGCCAATAAGATGTACCACGACCTTAAACAACTATATTGGTGGCCGAACATCAAAAGGGACGTAGCTACTTATGTTTCCAAGTGTTTGACATGTTCCAAAGTCAAAGCCGAACACCAAAGACCATCCGGACTACTTCAACAACCCGAGATCCCGCAATGGAAGTGGGAAAGGATAACGATGGATTTTATCACCAAGCTACCAAAAACGACGGGCGGTTATGATACCATTTGGGTTATTGTTGACCGTCTCACCAAATCCGCACACTTCCTTGCCATGAAAGAAACGGACAAAATGGAGAAACTTGCACAACTTTACATTAAGGAGATCGTAGCCCGACACGGTGTACCATTATCGATTATCTCCGACCGAGATGGCCGTTTCGTTTCTAGATTTTGGCGTACATTGCAAGAAGCGTTGGGAACGCGTTTAGATATGAGCACCGCATATCATCCTCAAACCGATGGACAAAGCGAACGTACAATTCAAACCTTAGAGGACATGTTACGAGCTTGCGTGGTTGATTTCGGAAAAGCTTGGGACAAGCACTTACCTCTCGCCGAGTTCTCTTACAACAATAGTTATCACGCGAGTATTAAAGCCGCACCTTTTGAAGCGCTATATGGCCGCAAATGTCGTTCACCTCTTTGTTGGGCCGAGGTAGGCGACGTACAAATCACCGGACCCGAACTCATTCACGAAACCACCGAGAAAATCGTTCAAATCCGAGATAGGCTTAGGACGGCCCGAAGTCGTCAAAAGAGCTATACCGACAAACGACGCAACGATCTTGAATTTCAAGTCGGTGACCGAGTAATGTTAAAAGTCGCACCTTGGAAGGGTGTAATCCGTTTTGGGAAACGCGGGAAGCTAAATCCGCGGTATATTGGTCCTTTCGAAATCTTGGAGCGTATTGGAACAGTTGCTTATCGTTTAGATCTTCCGCCTCAATTGAACTCCGTTCATCCTACCTTCCATGTATCTAACTTGAAAAAGTGTCTTGCCGAACCCGATATCGTCATCCCTCTCGAAGAACTTACTATTGATGACAAACTTCATTTTGTGGAGGAACCGGTTGAAATTGTGGACACCTCCGTCAAGACTTTGAAACAAAGCCGAATCCCGATTGTCAAGGTTCGTTGGAACGCCAAAAGGGGGCCCGAGTTTACTTGGGAAAGACAAGATCAAATGCAAAGGAAGTATCCTCATCTATTCGTGAATTCGGAAACGCAAGATCTCGAGGAAGAAACAACGACTACTACGCCTGCTTAAATTTCGGGACGAAATTTCTTTTAAGGTGTAGGTAATGTAACATCCCGCCTTTTTCCGTCAACTTTTCCGTTTAACTATTTAAGTTCCGTTAGATGTTTATAACACATCTCGTTAATATGCGTTTGAATTATCTTGTTAGGTAATTCCCGCACCCGATTTAAGTTGAGGGACCAATCTTGCCAATTATTGAAACTTGTGACTAGGTCAAAGAGTCAAACTCTCATTCTATCCATTCATTCATCTCTTCCAATTTCTTAATACTTCAACTTTTCCTCTCAACCTCAAGAACAAAGATTCATCATCCAAAACCGAGCTAGTGATCTTCTTGCCAAACAAAATACATATTTGAACTCCTCGTGATCTCCTCTTCGATTCCATACCGATTTCATCAATTTTGGGTAACTTTCTAAAATCACTAATCTTTGTGTTCTTGAGATTTTTAAGTTATAAGTTTGTTAATTAGTATCTATGGCTCAAGTCTAGTTTGTTTATGTGTTTGGTATGCTCGTTTTTGATATTTTGGAGTAACTAGTTCATATGGAAAGTTAACATGCTTAATCTTGAGTTTTAAGTGTTCATGTGTTGTTAGATGCTAAGACTTCATGTTTTAATCTTGTTCCTAGTGTTACTAGCTTCATTATGATGTAAAGATTGATCAAAGAAACCTCTTAAACTTGATTATGAAATTTGGTAACTTTTGGTTAGGGTTTCATGAACTAGGAATGGATTTTGATGCATTAAATGACATGAAGTGTTAATTATAAGTGTTAGGTTGTGTTGTATGCTTAATTACCTTCGAAACGGCATATTGTTCATGTCTTTTGGTTACCGAATCATTAAATAGCATTTATGACTTATATGCATTGAATGAGGGTCACTAAATGCGGTTTTTGGTTGTTGTATGCGAAAGTTTGATTGATGATAAGTGCATAGTTGTGTTCCTCGTCAAAATACCTTTCCGGTGATATAAAATACATGTCTTGAATGTTTGCGGGTTGTAATTTGTGTTGGTTTATGTTTGGACTCGTGCACTTAGGAGTTTCAGCAACCAGGGTCTGGAAACAAGCCAAGACGCCGTCCCAATACCCAGGACGACGTCCTGACTTTCAAACCTAGACGCCGTCTAGGGGTCCAAGACGCCGTCTTGCCCTTCAAAGTGGGACGCCGTCTAGGCCTTTTGGGACGCCGTCCCATAAGCCTAAAGTGGGCTGTTTTGGTTGTCATTTAACGAAAAATGTTTGGGACGTTCTAGACCTCCGCTTCACATGAGACTTGTTCCAACATGCTTATATATGATTAAAAACTTCAGAAAATTCGTTCGAGGCCCGACCCGAACGTGTTGACTTTTTCGTTGACTTTGACCCGACCAAGTTTGACTTTTAATCAAACTTGACCAATTACTTATGTAATCTTTCTAACTTGTTTCTATACGTGTACCTTGCATGAAACTTGACTATTTGCTTCACATGCTTCGTAATCGAGTCGTATTGAGCCATAGGACTAATTGAACAACTTTGACCCCTCGTGACTTTCGTTATTGATACAACCTATTTGTTTAGGTCAAGACTAGCATTGTTACTGCACGTTTACTTGTCGAAGTACTTTTTGGTTCGTGCATACAAGGTGAGATCATAGTCCCACTTTTACTCTTTTTGAACTTACATTTGGGATGAGAAAACATAAACATTTCTTTTACCAAGTGAACACAAGTACAGGAAAACAAACATTCTACATACGAGTTTAGAACAAAATCCTCAATTCGATTATCATTAGTTACACTTGCCGGGTGTAAGCGAGAACTTATGTTGTATGGATCCATATGGGTTTGACAAACCCTCATTCAAACGGTTCGCTACCGTTTACGAATGAAATATATTTTCGAGAAACAGTGTATGTTCTAGCACTAAGTGATGGGGTTCAATGGAAGGAAATGTTAAGCATTGATAATTGGGTGCTCGTGAAACAAACTTTTGGAATGTATTACTATTATTTCATTGATGCAAATCTTGTGGTTCACTTGTACTTACTTACTTAAACCTATGATTTCACCAACGTTTTCGTTGACAGATTTCTATGTTTTTCTCAGGTCCTTGAACGATACATGATACATGCTTCCGCTCATTATTTGATACTTGCATTGGATGTCGAGTATACGTGCATTTCATGGAGTGTCTTTTGACTTTACTTTAAACCGTGTCGCCTAGATTTCATTCGTATTATAACGTTGTAACTTAACTATTGGTTGAACAATTCTTGTAAACTTTGAAACAATCTTTATTTTGAAATGAAGGCGACATATCTTTTGGTCAAACGTTGTTTTAAAGACTTATGACCACGTAACGGGACCTAAGTAGACGACGCCGTCAATGACGATTTGGTCGGGTCGCTACAAATATAGGTGCCGTAGTTAGCTTTTTCTTCAATAACTGAAACGCTTTCTCTTGTTCATCATTCCATTCAAATTTCTTCCCTTTATGCGTTAATGCAGTCAAGGGTTTTGCTATTCTGGAAAAGTCTTGGATGAACCTTCTGTAGTAACCAGCTAGTCCTAAAAACTGGCGTATGTGTTTCGGAGTTTTCGGGGTTTCCCACTTTTCAACAGTTTCTATCTTTGCCGGATCCACCTTAATACCTTCTTTGTTCACTATGTGACCGAGGAATTGAACTTCTTCCAACCAAAATGCACACTTTGAAAACTTAGCGTACAATTCTTCCTTCCTCAATACTTCTAACACCTTTCTCAAATGTTCACCGTGTTCTTGGTCATTCTTTGAGTAAATAAGTATGTCATCAATGAAAACAATGACAAACTTGTCAAGGTATGGTCCACACACTCGGTTCATAAGGTCCATGAACACAGCTGGTGCATTAGTTAAACCAAACGGCATGACCATAAACTCGTAATGACCGTAACGTGTTCTGAAAGCAGTCTTTGGAATATCATCTTCTTTCACCCGCATTTGATGATACCCGGAACGTAAGTCAATCTTTGAATAAACAGACGAGCCTTGTAGTTGATCAAATAAGTCATCGATTCTCGGTAGTGGGTAGCGGTTCTTGATGGTAAGTTTGTTCAACTCTCGGTAGTCGATACACAACCTGAATGTACCATCTTTCTTCTTGACAAACAAAACAGGAGCTCCCCACGGTGATGTGCTTGGTCGAATGAAACCACGCTCTAAAAGTTCTTGTAATTGGCTTTGTAGTTCTTTCATCTCGCTAGGTGCGAGTCTGTAAGGAGCACGAGCTATTGGTGCAGCTCCTGGTACAAGATCTATTTGAAATTCAACGGATCGATGTGGGGGTAATCCCGGTAATTCTTTCGGAAATACATCAGGAAATTCTTTTGCGACGGGAACATCATTGATGCTCTTTTCTTCAGTTTGTACTTTCTCGACGTGTGCTAGAACAGCATAGCAACCTTTTCTTATTAGTTTTTGTGCCTTCAAATTACTAATAAGATGTAGCTTCGTGTTGCCCTTTTCTCCGTACACCATTAAGGGTTTTCCTTTTTCTCGTATAATGCGAATTGCATTTTTGTAACAAACGATCTCCGCTTTCACTTCTTTCAACCAGTCCATACCGATTATCACATCAAAACTCCCTAACTCTACTGGTATCAAATCAATCTTAAATGTTTCGCTAACCAGTTTAATTTCTCGATTCCGACATATATTATCTGCTAAAATTAATTTACCATTTGCTAATTCGAGTAAAAATTTACTATCCAAAGGCGTCAATGGACAACTTAATTTAGCACAAAAATCTCTACTCATATAGCTTCTATCCGCACCCGAATCAAATAAAACGTAAGCAGATTTATTGTCAATAAGAAACGTACCCGTAACAAGCTCCGGGTCTTCCTGTACCTCTGCCGCATTAATATTGAAAACTCTTCCACGGCCTTGTCCATTCGTGTTCTCCTGGTTCGGGCAATTTCTAATAATGTGGCCCGATTTTCCACATTTATAACAAACTACATTGGCATAACTTGCTCCGACACTACTTGCTCCGCCATTACTCGTTCCGACACTATTTTTTCCTTTCGTTCTATTAACCCCTGGTCCGTAGACCTCACACTTCGCCGCGCTATGACCATTTCTTTTACACTTGTTGCAAAATTTGGTGCAGAACCCCGAGTGATTCTTTTCACACCTTTGGCATAGCTGCTTCTGATTGTTGTTGTTGTTGCGGTTATTATTATTGTTAGGATGATTGTTGTAGTTGCTGTTGTTGTTGTTGTTGTTGTTGTTGTTGGGCCGTTTGTTGTAGTTGCGATTGATGTTGCGATTGTTGGGATAATTGTTGCGATTATTGTTGTAATTGCTGTTGTTGTTGTATTGGTGATTCTTATCACCGTTTTCCTCCCACTTTCTTTTGACTTGCTTCACATTGGCCTCTTCAGCAGTCTGTTCTTTAATTCTTTCTTCAATTTGGTTCACGAGTTTGTGAGCCATTCTACATGCCTGTTGTATGGAGGCGGGCTCATGTGAACTTATATCTTCTTGGATTCTTTCCGGTAATCCTTTCACAAACGCGTCGATCTTCTCTTCCTCATCTTCGAATGCTCCCGGACACAATAGGCACAATTCTGTGAATCGTCTTTCGTACGTGGTAATATCAAATCCTTGGGTTCGTAACCCTCTAAGTTCTGTCTTGAGCTTATTGACCTCGGTTCTGGGACGGTACTTCTCGTTCATCAAGTGCTTGAATGCTGACCACGGTAGTGCGTACGCATCGTCTTGTCCCACTTGCTCTAGATAGGTATTCCACCATGTTAACGCAGAACCTGTGAAGGTATGCGTAGCGTACTTTACTTTGTCCTCTTCAGTACACTTACTTATGGCAAACACCGATTCGACCTTCTCGGTCCACCATTTCAATCCGATCGGTCCTTCGGTTCCATCAAATTCCAAAGGTTTGCAGGCAGTGAATTCTTTGTAGGTGCATCCTACACGATTTCCTGTACTGCTAGATCCAAGGTTATTGTTGGTATGTAGCGCAGCCTGTACTGCGGCTATGTTTGAAGCTAGAAAAGTACGGAATTCCTCTTCATTCATATTCACGGTGTGTCGAGTAGTCGGTGCCATTTCCTTCAAAATAGTTAAATGGAACAAGTTAATCATACAGAATATTAAGAGTAGTTAATAGTATTTCGTAGCATAATATGAACTCATTTATAAAAGCTTTTTCTTCATATTAGCGTTTTATAAGTTTAAATTCGGGTAGTACCTACCCGTTAAGTTCATACTTAGCAGCTAATATACAATTCAACTACTACAATTCTATATGAAAAACTGATTATAATAATATTTCGCGTTCAAACTTTTACACAATATTTTACAAACTTACAATACCGCTTATTTTACATATAGCATGAAATATAGCACACAATAAATTTGATACAAGATGTTTGTGAAGATAATTCTAGCTAGTACACAAGTCGTTCAGCAAAGGCAATAAAGACACGTAATTCATACGTCCAGAAACAAGTCATGCATTCTGGTTTTACTAGGATTACTTCCCATCCTTGGTCTTGTGGAACATAACCGTTATGGCCGTTGATAAGACATCGTGTTGTAACGTCGTCAAAGGGACGAGGGTTACGTAATGTCCAACAGTCCCGTAACAATCCAAAAACCTCATTTCTTACCCCAATTACCGACTCCGTCACTTGTGGGAACGTTTTGTTTAATACTTGTAGCCCGATGTTCTTGTTCTCACTTTGGTGAGAAGCAAACATTACTAATCCGTAAGCATAACATGCTTCTTTATGTTGCATGTTAGCCGCTTTTTCTAAATCACGAAGTCCAATATTCGGATATATTGAGTCAAAATAATTTCTTAACCCATTGCGTAAAATAGCATTTGGGTTCCCCGCAATATATGCGTCAAAGTAAACACATCGTAACTTATGGATTTCCCAATGTGATATCCCCCATCTTTCGAACGAAAGCCTTTTATAAACCAAGGCATTCTTGGAACGTTCTTCGAATGTCTTACAAACTGATCTCGCCTTAAATAGTTGTGGCGAAGAATTCTGACCGACTCTAGACAAGATTTCATCAATCATGTCTCCGGGTAGGTCTCTTAAAATATTTGGTTGTCTATCCATTTTGTGTTTTTATACTGTAAAATAGACAAGAGTTAGATTCATAAAAAAATACTTATTAATACAAGCAATTTTTACATATATCATAAAGCATAAGCACACTATATTACATATATTACACCACACGAATACAACTATCTTATTCCGACTCGCTTGTTTCTTCTTCTTCGGTTTTGGTTCGTTTTGCCAAGTTTCTAGGGATATATGATGTTCCCCTAATACGAGCCGTCGTTATCCACATTGGTTTAGAAAAACCTGGTGGTTTAGAGGTTCCCGGGTCATTATTACAACTTAAGGACTTCGGGGGTTGACGATACATATAAAGTTCATCGGGGTTGGAATTAGATTTCTTTATTTTTATGCCCTTTCCCTTATTATTTTGTTTTGCCTTTTTAAATTCAGTTGGGGTAATTTCTATAACATCATCGGAATTCTCGTCGGAATCCGTTTCATCAGAGAATTGGTAATCCTCCCAATATTTTGCTTCCTTGGCGGAAACATCATTGACCATAATTAACCTTGGTCGGTTGGTTGAGGATTTTCTTTTACTTAACCGTTTTATTATTTCCCCCACCGGTTCTATTTCTTCATCCGGTTCCGATTCTTCTTCCGGTTCCGATTCTTCTTCTGGTTCCGACTCTTCTTCCGGTTCCTCTTCGGGAACTTGTGAATCAGTCCACGAATCATTCCAATTTACATTTGACTCTTCATTATTATTAGGTGAGTCAATGGGACTTGTTCTAGAGGTAGACATCTATCACATAATATCAAACGCGTTAAGAGATTAATATATCACATAATATTCACATGTTAAAAATATATAGTTTCCAACAAAATTTGTTAAGCAATCATTTTTCAAGTAAACACGGTCGAAGTCCAGACTCACTAATGCATCCTAACAAACTCGATAAGACACACTAATGCAAAATTCTGGTTCTCTAAGACCAACGCTCGGATACCAACTGAAATGTCCCGTTCTTATTGATTAAAAACGTTCCATATTAATTGATTTCGTTGCGAGGTTTTGAACTCTATATGAGACGTTTTTCAAAGACTGCATTCATTTTTAAAACAAACCATAACCTTTATTTCATAGATAAAGGTTTTAAAAAGCTTTACGTAGATTATCAAATAATGATAATCTAAAATATCCTGTTTACACACGACCATTACATAATGGTTTACAATACAAATATGTTACAACAAAATAAGTTTCTTGAATGCAGTTTTTACACAATATCATACAAGCATGGACTCCAAATCTTGTCCTTATTTAAGTATGCGACAGCGGAAGCTCTTAATAATCACCTGAGAATAAACATGCTTAAAACGTCAACAAAAATGTTGGTGAGTTATAGGTTTAACCTATATATATCAAATCATAATAATAGACCACAAGATTTCATATTTCAATACACATCCCATACATAGAGATAAAAATCATTCATATGGTGAACACCTGGTAACCGACATTAACAAGATGCATATATAAGAATATCCCCATCATTCCGGGACACCCTTCGGATATGATATAAATTTCGAAGTACTAAAGCATCCGGTACTTTGGATGGGGTTTGTTAGGCCCAATAGATCTATCTTTAGGATTCGCGTCAATTAGGGTGTCTGTTCCCTAATTCTTAGATTACCAGACTTAATAAAAAGGGGCATATTCGATTTCGATAATTCAACCATAGAATGTAGTTTCACGTACTTGTGTCTATTTTGTAAATCATTTATAAAACCTACATGTATTCTCATCCCAAAAATATTAGATTTTAAAAGTGGGACTATAACTCACTTTCACAGATTTTTACTTCGTCGGGAAGTAAGACTTGGCCACTGGTTGATTCACGAACCTATAACAATATATACATATATATCAAAGTATGTTCAAAATATATTTACAACACTTTTAATATATTTTGATGTTTTAAGTTTATTAAGTCAGCTGTCCTCGTTAGTAACCTACAACTAGTTGTCCACAGTTAGATGTACAGAAATAAATCGACAAATATTATCTTGAATCAATCCACGACCCAGTGTATACGTATCTCAGTATTGATCACAACTCAAACTATATATATTTTGGAATCAACCTCAACCCTGTATAGCTAACTCCAACATTCACATATAGAGTGTCTATGGTTGTTCCGAAATATATATAGATGTGTCGACATGATAGGTCGAAACATTGTATACGTGTCTATGGTATCTCAAGATTACATAATATACAATACAAGTTGATTAAGTTATGGTTGGAATAGATTTGTTACCAATTTTCACGTAGCTAAAATGAGAAAAATTATCCAATCTTGTTTTACCCATAACTTCTTCATTTTAAATCCGTTTTGAGTGAATCAAATTGCTATGGTTTCATATTGAACTCTATTTTATGAATCTAAACAGAAAAGTATAGGTTTATAGTCAGAAAAATAAGTTACAAGTCGTTTTTGTAAAGGTAGTCATTTCAGTCGAAAGATCGACGTCTAGATGACCATTTTAGAAAACATACTTCCACTTTAAGTTTAATCATAATATTTGGATATAGTTTCATGTTCATAATAAAAATCATTTTCTCAGAATAACAACTTTAAAATCAAAGTTTATCATAGTTTTTAATTAACTAACCCAAAACAGCCCGCGGTGTTACTACGACGGCGTAAATCCGGTTTTACGATGTTTTTCGTGTTTCCAGATTTTAAATCATTAAGTTAGCATATTATATAGATATAGAACATGTGTTTAGTTGATTTTAAAAGTCAATTTAGAAGGATTAACTTTTGTTTGCGAACAAGTTTAGAATTAACTAAACTATGTTCTAGTGATTACAAGTTTAAACCTTCGAATAAGATAGCTTTATATGTATGAATTGAATGATGTTATGAACATCATTACTACCTTAAGTTCCTTGGATAAACCTACTGGAAAAGAGAAAAATGGATCTAGCTTCAATGGATCCTTGGATGGCTCGAAGTTCTTGAAGCAGAATCATGACACGAAAACAAGTTCAAGTAAGATCATCACTTGAAATAAGATTGTTATAGTTATAGAAATTGAACCAAAGTTTGAATATGATTATTACCTTGTATTAGAATGATAACCTACTGTAAGAAACAAATATTTCTTGAGGTTGGATGATCACCTTACAAGATTGGAAGTGAGCTAGCAAACTTGAAAGTATTCGTGATTTTATGAAACTAGAACTTTTGGAATTTATGAAGAACACTTAGAACTTGAAGATAGAACTTGAGAGAGATCAATTAGATGAAGAAAATTGAAGAATGAAAGTGTTTGTAGGTGTTTTTGGTCGTTGGTGTATGGATTAGATATAAAGGATATGTAATTTTGTTTTCATGTAAATAAGTCATGAATGATTACTCATATTTTTGTAATTTTATGAGATATTTCATGCTAGTTGCCAAATGATGGTTCCCACATGTGTTAGGTGACTCACATTCCCTGCTAAGAGCTGATCATTGGAGTGTATATACCAATAGTACATACATCTAAAAGCTGTGTATTGTACGAGTACGAATACGGGTGCATACGAGTAGAATTGTTGATGAAACTGAACGAGGATGTAATTGTAAGCATTTTTGTTAAGTAGAAGTATTTTGATAAGTGTCTTGAAGTCTTTCAAAAGTGTATGAATACATATTAAAACACTACATGTATATACATTTTAACTGAGTCGTTAAGTCATCGTTAGTCGTTACATGTAAGTGTTGTTTTGAAACCTTTAGGTTAACGATCTTGTTAAATGTTGTTAACCCAATGTTTATAATATCAAATGAGATTTTAAATTATTATATTATCATGATATTATCATGTATGAATATCTCTTAATATGATATATATACATTAAATGTCTTTACAACGATAATCGTTACATATATGTCTCGTTTAAAAATCATTAAGTTAGTAGTCTTGTTTTTACATATGTAGTTCATTGTTAATATACTTAATGATATGTTTACTTATCATAGTATCATGTTAACTTTATATATATATATATCCATATATATGTCATCATATAGTTTTTACAAGTTTTAACGTTCGTGAATCACCGGTCAACTTGGGTGGTCAATTGTCTATATGAAACATATTTCAATTAATCAAGTCTTAACAAGTTTGATTGCTTAACATGTTGGAAACATTTAATCATGTAAATATCAATCTCAATTAATATATATAAACATGGAAAAGTTCGGGTCACTACAGTACCTACCCGTTAAATAAATTTCGTCCCGAAATTTTAAGCTGTTGAAGGTGTTGATGAATCTTCTGGAAATAGATGCGGGTATTTCTTCTTCATCTGATCTTCACGCTCCCAGGTGAACTCGGGTCCTCTACGAGCATTCCATCGAACCTTAACAATTGGTATCTTGTTTTGCTTAAGTCTTTTAACCTCACGATCCATTATTTCGACGGGTTCTTCGATGAATTGAAGTTTTTCGTTGATTTGGATTTCATCTAACGGAATAGTGAGATCTTCTTTAGCAAAACATTTCTTTAAATTCGATACGTGGAAAGTGTTATGTACAGCCGCGAGTTGTTGAGGTAACTCTAGTCGGTAAGCTACTGGTCCGATACGATCAATAATCTTGAATGGTCCAATATACCTTGGATTTAATTTCCCTCGTTTACCAAATCGAACAACGCCTTTCCAAGGTGCAACTTTAAGCATGAACATCTCTCCAATTTCAAATTCTATATCTTTTCTTTTAATGTCAGCGTAGCTCTTTTGTCGACTTTGGGCGGTTTTCAACCGTTGTTGAATTTGGATGATCTTCTCGGTAGTTTCTTGTATAATCTCCGGACCCGTAATCTGTCTATCCCCCACTTCACTCCAACAAATCGGAGACCTGCACTTTCTACCATAAAGTGCTTCAAACGGTGCCATCTCAATGCTTGAATGGTAGCTGTTGTTGTAGGAAAATTCTGCTAACGGTAGATGTCGATCCCAACTGTTTCCGAAATCAATAACACATGCTCGTAGCATGTCTTCAAGCGTTTGTATCGTCCTTTCGCTCTGCCCATCAGTTTGTGGATGATAGGCAGTACTCATGTCTAGACGAGTTCCTAATGCTTGCTGTAATGTCTGCCAGAATCTTGAAATAAATCTGCCATCCCTATCAGAGATAATAGAGATTGGTATTCCATGTCTGGAGATGACTTCCTTCAAATACAGTCGTGCTAACTTCTCCATCTTGTCATCTTCTCTTATTGGTAAGAAGTGTGCTGATTTGGTGAGACGGTCAACTATTACCCAAATAGTATCAAAACCACTTGCAGTCCTTGGCAATTTAGTGATGAAATCCATGGTAATGTTTTCCCATTTCCATTCCGGGATTTCGGGTTGTTGAAGTAGACCTGATGGTTTCTGATGCTCAGCTTTGACCTTAGAACACGTCAAACATTCTCCTACGTATTTAGCAACATCGGCTTTCATACCCGGCCACCAAAAATGTTTCTTGAGATCCTTGTACATCTTCCCCGTTCCAGGATGTATTGAGTATCTGGTTTTATGAGCTTCTCTAAGTACCATTTCTCTCATATCTCCAAATTTTGGTACCCAAATCCTTTCAGCCCTATACCGGGTTCCGTCTTCCCGAATATTAAGATGCTTCTCCGATCCTTTGGGTATTTCATCCTTTAAATTTCCCTCCTTTAAAACTCCTTGTTGCGCCTCCTTTATTTGAGTAGTAATGTTATTATGAATCATTATATTCATAGATTTTACTCGAATGGGTTCTCTGTCCTTCCTGCTCAAGGCATCGGCTACCACATTTGCCTTCCCCGGGTGGTAACGAATCTCAAAGTCGTAATCATTCAATAATTCAATCCACCTACACTGCCTCATATTCAGTTGTTTCTGATTAAATATGTGTTGAAGACTTTTGTGGTCGGTATATATAATACTTTTGACCCCATATAAGTAGTGCCTCCAAGTCTTTAATGCAAAAACAACCGCGCCTAATTCCAAATCATGCGTCGTATAATTTTGTTCGTGAATCTTCAATTGTCTAGACGCATAAGCAATCACCTTCGTTCGTTGCATTAATACACAACCGAGACCTTGCTTTGATGCATCACAATAAATCACAAAATCATCATTCCCTTCAGGCAATGACAATATAGGTGCCGTAGTTAGCTTTTTCTTCAATAACTGAAACGCTTTCTCTTGTTCATCATTCCATTCAAATTTCTTCCCTTTATGCGTTAATGCAGTCAAGGGTTTTGCTATTCTGGAAAAGTCTTGGATGAACCTTCTGTAGTAACCAGCTAGTCCTAAAAACTGGCGTATGTGTTTCGGAGTTTTCGGGGTTTCCCACTTTTCAACAGTTTCTATCTTTGCCGGATCCACCTTAATACCTTCTTTGTTCACTATGTGACCGAGGAATTGAACTTCTTCCAACCAAAATGCACACTTTGAAAACTTAGCGTACAATTCTTCCTTCCTCAATACTTCTAACACCTTTCTCAAATGTTCACCGTGTTCTTGGTCATTCTTTGAGTAAATAAGTATGTCATCAATGAAAACAATGACAAACTTGTCAAGGTATGGTCCACACACTCGGTTCATAAGGTCCATGAACACAGCTGGTGCATTAGTTAAACCAAACGGCATGACCATAAACTCGTAATGACCGTAACGTGTTCTGAAAGCAGTCTTTGGAATATCATCTTCTTTCACCCGCATTTGATGATACCCGGAACGTAAGTCAATCTTTGAATAAACAGACGAGCCTTGTAGTTGATCAAATAAGTCATCGATTCTCGGTAGTGGGTAGCGGTTCTTGATGGTAAGTTTGTTCAACTCTCGGTAGTCGATACACAACCTGAATGTACCATCTTTCTTCTTGACAAACAAAACAGGAGCTCCCCACGGTGATGTGCTTGGTCGAATGAAACCACGCTCTAAAAGTTCTTGTAATTGGCTTTGTAGTTCTTTCATCTCGCTAGGTGCGAGTCTGTAAGGAGCACGAGCTATTGGTGCAGCTCCTGGTACAAGATCTATTTGAAATTCAACGGATCGATGTGGGGGTAATCCCGGTAATTCTTTCAGAAATACATCAGGAAATTCTTTTGCGACGGGAACATCATTGATGCTCTTTTCTTCAGTTTGTACTTTCTTGACGTGTGCTAGAACAGCATAGCAACCTTTTCTTATTAGTTTTTGTGCCTTCAAATTACTAATAAGATGTAGCTTCGTGTTGCCCTTTTCTCCGTACACCATTAAGGGTTTTCCTTTTTCTCGTATAATGCGAATTGCATTTTTGTAACAAACGATCTCCGCTTTCACTTCTTTCAACCAGTCCATACCGATTATCACATCAAAACTCCCTAACTCTACTGGTATCAAATCAATCTTAAATGTTTCGCTAACCAGTTTAATTTCTCGATTCCGACATATATTATCTGCTGAAATTAATTTACCATTTGCTAATTCGAGTAAAAATTTACTATCCAAAGGCGTCAATGGACAACTTAATTTAGCACAAAAATCTCTACTCATATAGCTTCTATCCGCACCCGAATCAAATAAAACGTAAGCAGATTTATTGTCAATAAGAAACGTACCCGTAACAAGCTCCGGGTCTTCCTGTGCCTCTGCCGCATTAATATTGAAAACTCTTCCACGGCCTTGTCCATTCGTGTTCTCCTGGTTCGGGCAATTTCTAATAATGTGGCCCAATTTTCCACATTTATAACAAACTACATTGGCATAACTTGCTCCGACACTACTTGCTCCGCCATTACTCGTTCCGACACCATTTGTTCCTTTCGTTCTATTAACCCCTGGTCCGTAGACCTCACACTTCGCCGCGCTATGACCATTTCTTTTACACTTGTTGCAAAATTTGGTGCAGAACCCCGAGTGATTCTTTTCACACCTTTGGCATAGCTGCTTCTGATTGTTGTTGTTGTTGCGGTTATTATTATTGTTGGGATGATTGTTGTAGTTGCTGTTGTTGTTGTTGTTGTTGTTGTTGTTGTTGTTGTTGGGCCGTTTATTGTAGTTGTGATTGATGTTGCGATTGTTGGGATAATTGTTGCGATTATTGTTGTAATTGCTGTTGTTGTTGTATTGGTGATTCTTATCACCGTTTTCCTCCCACTTTCTTTTGACTTGCTTCACATTGGCCTCTTCAGCAGTCTGTTCTTTAATTCTTTCTTCAAATTGGTTCACGAGTTTGTGAGCCATTCTACCTGCCTGTTGTATGGAGGCGGGCTCATGTGAACTTATATCTTCTTGGATTCTTTCCGATAATCCTTTCACAAACGCGTCGATCTTCTCTTCCTCATCTTCGAATGCTCCCGGACACAATAGGCACAATTCTGTGAATCGTCTTTCGTACGTGGTAATATCAAATCCTTGGGTTCGTAACCCTCTAAGTTCTGTCTTGAGCTTATTGACCTCGGTTCTGGGACGGTACTTCTCGTTCATCAAGTGCTTGAATGCTGACCACGGTAGTGCGTACGCATCGTCTTGTCCCAGTTGCTCTAGATAGGTATTCCACCATGTTAACGCAGAACCTGTGAAGGTATGCGTAGCGTACTTTACTTTGTCCTCTTCAGTACACTTACTTATGGCAAACACCGATTCGACCTTCTCGGTCCACCGTTTCAATCCGATCGGTCCTTCGGTTCCATCAAATTCCAAAGGTTTGCAGGCAGTGAATTCTTTGTAGGTGCATCCTACACGATTTCCTGTACTGCTAGATCCAAGGTTATTGTGGTCTGTGATAAGTGCAACAAGAAAGGACATGTGGCGAAAGATTGTTATGCCACCGTTTCTGAAGTAAAGACAAAATCGACCGATGTCAAGAAATGTTTTGGATGCGGGAAGTCTGGTCACTTTATAAATCAATGCCCTGATAAGGAGAAGAACAAAGAACCCGCACGTGGGAGGGCATTTAACATTAATGTCAGCGAAGCACGTGAGGACCCTGATCTTGTTACGGGTACGTTTACCGTTAATGATCAACTAGCTTCTATTATGTTTGATACGGGTGCTGATAGAAGTTATATGTGTAAAGACTTTAGTTCTAAACTGAAATGTGCATCATTGCCTCTAGACGATAAATATACTATTGAATTAGCTAATGGTAAATTGATAAAAGCCGATAAAATGTGCCATGATTGTGAAATAAATCTCGCTGGTGAAACCTTCAAAATCGATTTGATACCCGTAGAATTAGGAAGTTTTAACGTAATCGTTGGCCTGGACTGGATGTCCAAAACAAGAGCGGAAGTTATTTGTGCTAAGAAAGCGATCCGTATCCCTCGTAAGGATGAAATGTCATTAATGATTTATGGGGAGAAGAGCAAATCAAAGCTGAACCTTATCAGCTGTATGAAGGCCCAGAAACTTATAAGAAAGGGTTGTTATGTTATTCTGGCACACGTAAAGAAGATCGATACTGAAGAAAGAAACATTGATGATGTGCCAGTTGTGAGAGAATATCCCGAAGTATTTCCAGAAGAATTACCAGGGCTACCTCCACACAGATGTGTAGAATTCCAGATTGGTCTTGTACCAGGAGCCGCACCTGTTGCACGATCCCCATATAGACTTGCACCTTCAGAAATGCAAGAATTACAAAACCAGTTGCAAGAATTATCGGACCGTGGATTTATTCGTCCCAGTTTTTCACCTTGGGGTGCTCGTATTCTGTTCGTCAAGAAGAAGGATGGATCTATGAGAATGTGCATAGATTACCGAGAATTAAACAAATTAACGATCAAGAATCGGTACCCATTACCGAGGATTGATGATTTGTTTGATAAATTACAAGGATCAAGTGTTTATTCTAAGATTGATCTACGCTCCGGATATCATCAGCTGAGAGTGAAGGAAGAAGATGTTCCTAAAACCGCGTTCAGAACCTGTTACGGTCACTATGAGTTTTTAGTTATGCCTTTTGGATTGACTAATGCTCCAGCAGTATTCATGGATCTAATGAATCGTATCTGCAGACCGTATTTAGACAAATTTGTCATTGTTTTTATCGACATATTGATTTACTCGAAGAACAAGGAAGAACATGAGCAACACTTAAGACTGGTACTAGAGGTACTCAAGAAAGAAGAACTGTACGAAAAATTTTCGAAGTGTGATTTATGGTTACAAGAAGTACAATTTTTGGGCTATGTTGTTAGTAAAGATGGAATTAAAGTTGACCCCGCCAAGATCGAAGCCATTAGTAAATGGAAAACCCCGAAGACTCCAACACAAATCCGCCAATTTTTAGGTCTTGCTGGTTACTACCGAAGATTCATTCAAGATTTCTCTAAAATCACCAAACCCTTAACTGCATTGACTCAAAAGGGAAAGAAGTATGATTGGTCCACAGAACAGGAATCCGCATTTCAACTGTTAAAGAAGAAGTTAACGTCTGCACCCATTTTGTCATTACCAGAAGGAAATGATGATTTCGTGATCTATTATGACACTTCGCGCCAAGGTTTAGGATGTGTATTAATGCAACGCATAAAATTTATCGCATACGCTTCACGACAACTAAAAATTCACGAAAGGAACTATACGACGCACGATTTGGAACTTGGAGCAGTAGTTTTTGCACTCAAAATATGGAGACACTATCTATATGGCACCAAGTGTACAGTGTACACCGACCATAAGAGTCTTTAGCATATTTTTGATCAAAAACAACTCAATATGAGGCAACGTCGCTGGGTAGAGTTATTAAACGATTACGATTGTGAAATCCGTTACCACCCCGAAAAGGCTAATGTTGTAGCTGATGCCCTAAGTCGGAAAGAAAGAGTAAAACCTCTTAGGGTCCGAGCTTTGAACATTACAATTCGTACTGATCTCACAAAGTAAATTCAAGCAGCACAGTTAGAAGTTTTAAAAGAAGAAAATGAAAAAGGCGAAATGAGCAAAGGATTAGAAAAACAACTTGAAGTAAAAGCCGATGAAACCCTGTATTTTGCTGGTAGGATATGGGTACCAAAACATGGTAACCTAAGGCAACTAGTACTGGATGAAGCACACAAAACAAGGTACTCAATTCACCCAGGAAACGGAAAAATGTACCACGATCTTAAAAAGTTCTATTGGTGGCCTAATATGAAGACGGAAATTGCTACTTATGTAAGCAAATGTTTGACATGTTCCAAGGTAAAAGCTGAGCACCAAAAGCCGTTAGGATTACTGCAACAACCAGAAATTCCTCAGTGGAAATGGGAAAGAATAACCGTGGATTTCATCACGAAATTGCCAAGGACTGCAAGTAGTCACGATACTATTTGGGTGATAGTTGATCGCCTCACTAAATCAGCTCACTTTCTACCAATAAAGGAGACAGACAGTATGGAGAGATTAGCACGCCTATATTTGAAGGAAGTAGTTTCCAGGCATGGTGTACCTATCTCCATCATATCTGATCGCGACACCCGATTCACATCACATTTTTGGCAGTCATTACAAAAAGCATTGGGAACTCAATTAGATATGAGCACCGCTTATCACCCACAGACAGATGGTCAAAGTGAACGAATAATACAAACGTTATAAGACATGTTACGGGCATGCGTGATTGACTTTGGAACCGGTTGGGATCGACACTTACATTTGGCAGAATTTTCATACAATAACAGCTATCATACGAGCATCAACGCAGCACCATTTGAAGCACTTTACGGTAGAAAGTGCAGATCTCCTATTCGTTGGAGTGAAGTAGGAGAAAAACAACTTACTACACCAAACGATCATGGTCTCTTTTTGAGTCAACAAACGTATGCACAAGATATTTTAATTCGTGCGGGTATGAAAGATTGTAACACTGTTAAGACCCCGTTTGACACAAATGGAAAATTAAGTTCTACAACAGGCTCTTCATATGCTAATCCTTCTGTATACCGAAGTCTCGCGGGTGCCTTACAATACTTGACATTCACTCGCCCCGACATCTCATACGCAGTTCAACAAATATGCTTGCATATGCATGATCCGAAAGACTATCACATGCAAGCACTTCATCGAATTCTCAGGTACATTCGTGGCACTCTTAATCTCGGACTGCAGCTCACAAAAGGTTCACTCACCTCTCTTGTCTCATACACGGATGCGGATTTCACATCATTCGATGACTCCCTTTGGAAAAAAATTATGGCAAGAGATTGAATGGTCATATGGCTATTTGATTTGGAAAAGTAGGAATTAAATGATTTTCAAAGGTCAACATTGAAATCCATTGGTTGCCTTAAAACGAGATACAATTGAAATCCTATGAATGGATCTCACATCGGTTAAAAGAAAGAAAGATCGATCGGTAAGAATGACTTGTAAATCCTTGATCATACGCATTTTAACTATCTAGTGCATATAGATTCGTAATAGTATGCTGCTTTCTCAGCGGCATGTCTCTTTCGGTTGTTATGATCTTAACTTGATGTTTAGTTTAGTTTAGTTTAGAATGTATAAACGTGATCTGCTATTGCTGGGTATGCTGCATCCAGCTCCATGTATTTTTTTTGATAAGTTAACGATAATCATACATGCTTTTCAAAAAAAATAGTATGTAGTAATAATTATTTTAGCGATAATAAATTATACTCTGTATATAATTTAGATTTTATTATAATATATTTACAAAGAAAAAGGGAAATGACACAAGAATACATAGTTATAGATATGGGTGATGATATGTACACAACCTATTTTTGTTATGTACACAATCATCATGTTTTACAGTGTTATACAGTACAACATTGTAAAACATGATAGTTGTGTACATAACAAATTCAGGTTTTGTACACATCAGTACATCACTCCCATCTAGATATGTATCGAGTATTAAGTCGAGTAGACTCAAACTCGGTTGGCATGTAAGAATGAATCGGAAAAAAAATGGAGAACCAAATGATTACATGCTAATTATTGATAATCATATATCGTGTTTTACATAATTAAATATGGTTAGCGTGACAGAGTAGGGTACCTACCTTGTTTATGCCCCCATGTAATTTATTCTTGATTTGCTGACTTTTTTATTCGTAACTCGTAATAATATATAATTATATTATATTTATATTATATATATTATAATATTATATTAACGGATTTTCTAACATAGACGGTATATAATATATAGTTTCTATTAAAATCTTACAATGATGATGTCATTATTAAGCTAATTCATTTGTTAAGAAAAAATCAAAAAGAAAAAGAAAAAAAATCTAAGCCCTTAAAGTGATGTCATTAATCTAATTAATGACTAATTAAATTAAATTTACTTATTTATTTATTTAATATTTTTTGGGAAAAAAATTCACTCTCATTAATTATTATTATATAATTATTCAAATTCAAATATAAGTTATTTTTACGAGATTAATTACGTTATATATGTATACGAAATACACGTCTCCATAAAAGGTTCTAATGTAGGCTTTTATGACAAGAAAAATAGTAATTGTGATGAAAATTGGAAGATGAAGGTGGGAGAATATATGTAGTTCATTTATTTCGACCAAGTTAAGTACATCAATGTGTTTGTAAAAACAACGAGAAGTTTTTTAGTCGGAATCCGTTGGGTCATTAAACTAAATTACCTTTAGCGTTTAAATTCACTCAATACCTAAAATATACCATTAAACTATTTCGTTTAAACAAACCCGTGATTCCACGGGTCATTTCACTAGTAATAAAATATAATTCTGTTAAATGTGTAATTCTATAACATACTTTGATTTGTATTTAATAAATTTGCAATTTCTTTACAATAATATACTAATTTGTGATTTGTAGTGAATATTAAATGTTAAATGTAAATGTAATAATGAAGAAAATTCCAATATAAATTTAAACTTGAAGATGTGACAAGGTTTTTTTTTTTTTTTTTTTAAGCTGATATATATATATATATATATATATATATATATATATATATATATATATATATATATATATATATATATATATATATATATATATATATATATATATATATAATACTACTGTATATATTAAATTGTTGAGGTTTTGCTAATGCATCTATTTTTGTTAATGTATCGTTTGTAAGCCCATATATATATATATATATATATATATATATATATATATATATATATATATATATATATATATATATATATATATATATATATATATACTTATATCCAGATTTAATTATAAATAAATAATCATACGGATATGGAGTAATACATATACTTAAGTTTTATTCTCGGAATTCCGCTATTTAACAAAAATCGTTTTCATGTTCAGAATGACTGTACATAGTGGCACAAAAACTATGTCAGATGGTGAGTGAAGCTAGAAAACATGTACAGGTTTAATGATAAGTATTTATGAAATTCATTTATTATCCAGTCAAAGTGTTGACCATTTTTTATTTTACTACTAACGCAACATTTTTCAGAATTTATATTTTTCAGGATAAAATTTATTTATTTATTTATTTATTTATTATTATTATTATAATTATAATTATATGTATTTTAACCATTAATGCATCTCAAACTGAATAAATCTGTATCTCAAACTACATAAGTCTACTTCTCAATATGCAAATTATTTATAGTCTAGATCTTAAACTACGTCAGTCTACAACTAAATCAGCATCTCAGTTTGCATCTTAATGATACGCCTTTCGAATAGCGTATAGAAAATCAACAGAAAAGCCACGAAATGGATAGTGACGATTAGCGCTCAGCAAACCAGATAAGTCACACTAAAGTCATGATCTGTATTCTTCAGGTTTGACCAGTCAACTCCAACTATTTAGGGTTTACCATCCAATCATATCATGACGCGTGTCCTTTTGTGGACGACCAACCTTTGACGACTTTTACCTATAAATGCGACACATAAGCCTCCACCATTAGACACTTACGATCATTTGTCACAGCAGAGCTTTCTCTCTCTACAAAAAGACTTTCTCTCTCTAGTCATTGGTATTAAGTTTGACATTTGACTGGATCTCAATGAGCATTTGGATCCGGTACTCATTGTTACACGGAAGAGTTCTAAGGATTAAACCACTCACCGTTAACGTGATTTATATTTGCACTCGTATCCTTCTGTCTTCCGGATTTGGTACGATCACATCTCAATCTCAGTTGCATCATAGTATGCATCTCAAATTATATATGTTATACAATTCTTAGTCTTTAAAAAAGCAGTCACAAATATAATTGGATCCAACATTTATTAAATCTGAAGTTGGGAGTAGAGAAAAACTTATGAATACTCGAGGGAGATCCCACAGTAAGGAACAATGACACGTATGCAAAATCAATCCTACGGGAAGGGGTGTGAGACGAGCAGCAGGGATATGTGGACGAAGATGGAAAACGAGATCCCCAACAACTCTTTATTTTCATCTTAAAAAAAAAAAAAAAAAAAAGAATTAATGATGAAAATACTACTAGAATATATTCGTTATATTTTGATTTCAAATATGTATATTATTTACATGTGCAATACAATATGCACAAATTTTGATTTATGATAAGATATGGAAAAACAAGGCAAAGACCATTGGGCCAAGAAGTTATTAAAAGTAACATGGGGGTATGAAAGCTCAATACTTGTCCTCATGTGGTCCTTGGATTCTTAAATGCCGCATAGTCACAATTGTCATTTTTTTTTTTTTTTTTTTTAAATTGTCATTTTTCTTAGCAAATTTTGATTTAAATTGTCATTTTTCGTCAAGAGGGCAATGTGGTGGATGGAAGGGATCACCTTCTTCTTGTCTCCAATGATTGAGGAGGCTACGAACCCATCCCCAATTCATCCAGAATAGGTGATGACTGATTGGTTGATCTATTCCAGTCACACTGCTTTCGGAGCTTGAATGGGATTCCATTTCGGAATCTGAGTGACTTGAACTGATGACGAATTCCATTTCGTACGATTGGATAAAGGATTTTTTTTCGATATGAAATGATTTTGGCTAACGGATGGTATTCTAATTACATAGAATATATATATATATATATATATATATATATATATATATATATATATAGATAAAAAGATTTCGTAGATTACGGAGGACTTTGCGGGATATGTCAGGCAAAGTTTAAAGTAACAGATACGATAAGATATGATTTAGCAGATATGCTAAGATATAAATTTTTGTCTATACACTATTCTTGCAATCAATGCAGCAAGACGTGTCTTAGACTAAAAATGATAAGCAGGTAATTTTCTGAGGATGATAAGTAGTTAATTTTCGACACAAAATGATAAGCAAAACTTTTGACATGCAGACACGGTCGAAGTCCAGACTCACTAATGCATCCTATCGACTTATCAGTTAGACACACTAATGCAGGCCTGGTTCGCTAAGACCACCGCTCTGATACCAACTGAAAGGACCCGTTCATATACATTATAAACGATTCACAATAGTTGATTACATTGCGAGGTATTTGACCTCTATATGATACATTTTACAAACATTGCATTCGTTTTTAAAAGACAAACTTTCTTTACATCGAAAATTGACAGGCATGCATACCATTTCATAATATCCACTATCCAACTATAAATTGATTTAATAATAATCTTTGATGAACTCAATGACTCGAATGCAACGTTCTTCGAAATATGCTATGAAAGACTCCAAGTAATATCTTTAAAATGAGCAAATGCACAGCGGAAGATTTCTTTAACACCTGAGAATAAACATGCTTTAAAGTGTCAACCAAAAGGTTGGTGAGTTCATTAGTTTATCATAATCATTTATTTCCATCATTTTAATAGACCACAAGAATTTTATTTCCAGTTCTCATAAATATACGTCCCATGCATAGAGACAAAAATAATCATTCATATGGTGAACACCTGGTAACCGACATTAACTAGATACATATAAGAATATCCCCTATCATTCCGGGATCCTCCTTCGAACATGATATAAATTTCGAAGTACTAAAGCATCCGGTACTTTGGATGGGGTTTGTTAGGCCCAATAGATCTATCTTTAGGATTCGCGTCAATTAGGGTGTATGTTCCCTAATTCTTAGATTACCAGACTTTAATAAAAAGGGGCATATTCGATTTCGATAATTCAACCATAGAATGTAGTTTCAATTACTTGTGTCTATTTCGTCAAACATTTATAAAAGCGCATGTATTCTCAGTCCCAAAAATATAAAGGGTAAAAAGGCAAATGAAACTCACCATACTGTATTTCGTAGTAAAAATACATATAACGTCATTGAACAAGTGCAAGGTTGGCCTCGGATTCACGAACCTAAATTAATTATATATAATTATGTGTTGGTCAATATTTGTCTAACAAATTAGGTCAAGTCATAGTGTACCACAATCCTAATGCTCGAGACTAATATGCAAAAGTCAACAAAAGTAAATTTGACTCAAAATAATTTCCAAAAATCTATACATGATTAATATATAGTTTAAATATCGTCATTTTATATTTTTAAATATTTTTAAAAGATTTATTAGAGTAAATAATATAATTTATTTATTAATAAATAAAATTTTATATTAAATTTATATAATAAAATATACTTTTATATATATATATTAAGTAATAAAATTTATAGGGTTCATTTAATATCATAAAGATAATGTGATAGGTATTATTAAAGTAAGTTATTACACGTAGTAAAATATGTTTGTATCACATATTTATTTGATAAAATAATATCTATAATGATAGTAAGTAAAAGTTGTATTATTTTGTAATAATAATTATTATTATAAAAATATCAATATTTATAATTACTAAGATGACATTATGATAAAACGATAATTCTAATTATGATAACTTTACTATTTACGATAATTTTTAATATTATCTTTAAAATAATAATTCTATTTAAAATAATAATAATAATGATATTTTATAGTAACAATGACATTTCTATTAAAATGATAATTTTTGTTAAAATGATAGTTTTAATACTAACGATACTTTTAATAATAATAATAATGATAAAAATAATAAGAACGGTAATTTTATCTAAATCAATATCTTATAATATTTTAATTTCATCATGATACTCTTACTCATTATTTCCAAATCGTTTCATTTAATAGCTTTTAATCATCTTTTATATCGTGTTCATAATAATGATAATAATAGTAATCAAAATAATTAGGTGTTACAAATATTTGTTTTAATTACACTAATATTAATAATGATAGTTACTATAACATTATTAACGATAATACTAATAATTATCTTAATGATAATATAGTAATAATAATAATAACAATAACAATAACCATTTTTAAATAATGATATATATATTAATAATGATAATAATAATAATAATACTAATAATAATAATAATAATAATAATAATTGGATAACAATAATAATACTAATTATAACTTTAACGATAATAACGATAGTAATAATAAAAAAAAATAACAATTTTTAATGATAAATCCCTTTTATTGATAAAGATAATAATAATGATAATAATAAGATAAAACTAGAACGACGATAAAAACGACGATAATAATAATCATTTTTAATAAAAATATCGAAAATTCAATTGATTATAACTTCTAATCCGTTCATCGAAACCATTCGATATCTAAAGGAAAAGTTCTTAACTTTTCGCTAGCTTTCCAAAGACATGCATATCTTATACCTTATCTCAACCGCAAGTGTAACTAATTCAATATTCAACCTAACCTGTCTAAGGCCAATATCAAAAGTACAAGCATGCATAATCCTAAATACTCGAGCACTAGTCAGGGATACACTATTAGTATGTAAAAGTTAAATTATGAGTACTCACGTATCAATATTGAGATTCAATATTGCAGGAAAGGTACGTAGACGCAACGGAAATGATAAACACTATATTGACCTCACGAGCATACCCATGAACCATACTCAATCACCTCCATAGCTATAACCCATAATTTCCTAAATCCTATCCTACTCGAAAAACAATTTCAAAATCACTCGGACAGCACTCCGTCGTAATATTTTATGTATACTAATAATATCTTGAAATAATACGGAGTAAATATATATATGTAAATCGATTGAGAGAGTTTAGAGAAAAATATTTTCAAGTTTCTATGAAATAATGAAACCTATTGAATTCTATTTATAATAGATTTTTGAATTATTAACACAGTCAATATACATATCTCAATCAATAGTATAATCAAATCATACTATAAACTAGGTCATAACACCATATATTCATAATTTTATGAGTCTACATCATGACTCCATTCAATAATGGTATACAGGTGCGTGCAAAACACGACATACACACTAAAACTCCTTTTTTGACCCAAAACAGTTTGATCTAGTTTCTTAAAAGTTCACCATTGAAAAGTATTCTTTATTACGATTCTAACTATAGTTTATTCATCAAAAACGGAGTTACGTTTTGAAAGTTACGCCCGTTTCAATTTCATAAAAGGTACTGTAGCAAATAGTGGTACTGCAGCAACTCGTACTGTAGCAAATAGCGACACTGTAGCAACTCGGTACTGGAACAAATAGTGACACTGTAGCAACTCAGACTGTAGCAAATAGTGACACTGTAGCAACTCGGGCCCTGTAGCAAATAGTGACACTGTATCAACTCGGTACTGTAGCAACTTGGTACTGTAGCAAATATTGTAGCAAAATACTGTAGCAACTGGGTTACGAACAAGAGTTGCTGATTTCGAATATTTTTTGCCCAAAACTTGATTTTTGAGCGATTTTGATCAAATTTTAAGCACGCGGAAGCTACTAAACATATATACAACCTATTTCTAACATCAATTAAGCATAACTAACATATTTCATGAAGATTCAAGCTCAAAAACCACACTTTTTGCTCAAGAACATAAAAACCCATTTAATCAAGAATCAAAGCAAGGATTCAACAAGACAAACCTGAGATGATGCTCACAATGATGCTAGAAATCAGTTTCTAAAGTCTCTTAATCCAATTTCAAGTTTAGATCAACTAGGGTTTGTGAAGGAGATAGAGATTAGGTACGGTGTTTGTTTAGAAGCTTCAAGAAAATAAGAGAAGTAGCTTAATTCTAGCTTTTATATTTAGGTTAAATACAATACCCCATCACACACGGGTATTTACCAGTTATCTGATATCTTTCGTACTTCGTTAGGAGGCCCTAACGGAGTCCAAATTCAACAAACGAACCTGTTCTGTGACCCTTGTCACAAACTGGTCTCAACTAAACAACCAAATAATTATAAACGTATAATTATAAAAATCACTAATTACGCCCTACCCCAGGATACAATGGTCATTTCATCTAGGCCCAAAATGCGGGTGTTACCAATCTACCCTCCTTAAAAGAGATTCTGTCCTCATAATCGGGTCAACTATGGTCAATAAACCCAAAAATTGTTACTCGCACCGTCAAAACACACGGTTAACTTTATCGATCTTATCCCCGATACCGACAATATCCACCACAATTGCATAGGGAAATGAGATTCCTGACGTCAATACACTCCCGATACCAAATAACTTGTCACAATCTCCGTCGATCAACGTCCATTAATCCACTTAAGCCCACAAATTACACGATCAAGTCAAATAATCAGAGTCAAATTCGTGTTTCTTCGCCATTCCGTATCATAAATTTCACGATCTGCCATCCAATTCAACTCTTTATACAGTTCACTTTTCCCAATTATCCAAAGCTTAGGCAATAGAATTAGTCATCATGCTAAAATCTATACCTAGGTCCACGAAATTGTCTCGTAAGTCATCAAAACTTCACAGGTTATTCGTCTCATATCCAGTCACATCACAATCCAATATAGCACAGACCGCCTAATTTTCCTTCAGCTTCCCAGAAATTCCGTATGATTTATCACAATATACTTCTGTTGGCCAGACACAAGCATATTATCCTAATTCATACCTTCATTCTGAGTTGCTCGTAAAGGAAAAATTCTACTTGTCTCATTCACTAACTTATGTCCAATCAATTTCCTCAATAAGCATCGGTAATTAATTTAACTACTTTATAACTAATCAATCACAACATCTGTCCAATCATAGTTACTTAAACCTTGTCTATCAATCATCCAATTATAATCTATCAACCAGATCATACATCCAACAAGCTTAGGAAATACCGTCATAACAAACATACTCATGCCACTATCCAACAACTTCCCTTCATCCCAAAAATCCACCGCATAAAGATACCCAACACATCTTTATCCAAGTCACGGTTTTCAATCCCAAAAAGTCAACCTAAGGGTCACCCTTACCCCACATGGCACAGAAGGGTCGCAACCAAAACATAAACAACATAATGCAACAAAATAAATCTTACACTACTATCAAGATCTACTAATCTACCACACATATATATACACCCAATCATATACATGTATATAACTAAACAATACGAGGATTTTGAAGCATACCTGTATTCACATCATATTCAACATCTGCATCTGCAACCATCTGATAAGCTCTTGCTGTTTCTGTAGGTGGATTCTTTCTTTTCTGCCCAACTAGAGAACTAGAAGATCCACCTACTGATCCCGACTGCGCTCCTGGCCCCGCCCCAGAACTTCATCCTCTTACATACGGACACTGAGCTGACCTATGCCCCACTTGATGACATCTCCAACATACATCCTCTTGGAACGAACACATCCGAATCTCGTGTCCCACAATACCACATCTCAAACATCTTTTGGTTGAATCTGAACAAGGACCACTATGAGATGATCTGCAACTATAACACCAAGAATTCTGACTTGATGCTGACCCACTCTGTTCTGACCCACTCTTATGTTTCAACTTAACAGACTTCCTTGACCTAGAGTCCGAATGACTCATCACCTGATCTTGTTGTGACATCTCATAACCTACTATTCTATTCCTTACTGCCCTGACATCATCCTCTACCATCTTGGCCATAACAAACACTTGTGATAACGTCGTTGCCATCCTAACCATTGTTCTGTACTCTGGTAAAATTATGTTAACAAAGTGCTGAATTTTGGACTGCTCATCTGGAACCCACTGTTGCACAAACCTTAATTTATCCATATACTGCTCAATCACCTCATCTATCGTCATCTGAGGTGTCATTTTCATTGCCAGAAATTCCGTCTTAATTCTATTGAGGTCATAAGACGAACAATACTGCTCACAAACTTTACTATAAAATTGTTCCCAAGTAATCATGTTCACTTACTCTTTTGGTATACTAGACATAACCGTATCCCACCAAACCAATGCCCTATTCTTCAGCATACGACTAGCATAAATAACCTGTAATTCTGGTTCACACTGACATGCCTCAAAAACCTTTTCTATCTCTCTTAACCAGTTAAGGGTTACTGTTGGGTTGGAACTTCCTGAGTACTCGGGTGGATTACAATTCATAAACTGTTTGAAGGTACATTTCTTCGATTGTTGAAACGTCGGCATCTGATACGAACCCCACATCTGATTTGGGAACTGTTGATTAAACTGTGGTGGCATCTGATACTGTTGAGGAAACTGATTCTGAGATGGTATCCATTGCTATTGTTGGAAAGCACTTCCAGTTTGTTGATGAATATTTGACTGCACCGGATACCCACTAATCATCTGATTCGATACACTACCACTTGGATTCACGGTTACCTGACGTTGTTCTAATCCCGTATTCGATCACGTGCTTCCTTTAACTTACTTTGCAAATCTATTATTTGTTCCTGTGGATCCTCTTCTAACACGTACCCGTCTTCATCTGGGGCTCTGAATGTTCCGGGGGATGACGGACCAGTTGCGTTTCCTGTATTATCTGCCATATCTGCACTACCACAACATATCACACAAACTCTTAGTGGAAAACAGGTTAGTACCTATCAACTAACGCATGTAATCCTTACATTCACTTAACCCGTCCCCTCAGATATGTTTGACACAACACAAGGTTTGGGAACATGACATTCAACACAATGTACATGCGACCAAACCTATGCTCTGATACCAAGTTGTAACACCCTGCTTTTTTTTTTAAATCACAGCGGAAGTCTTAATTCACATAAATACCTTTAGTTAATTACGAACATGATTATCACAAATCATTAGCTAGTTACTTATTACAAACAACCGGTGTTACGTTAAATAACTAGTTACATATTTATAAAAGTTAAAACATCAGAGTTCGTCTTGTCAAACATATTGTCAACCCAACTCCCGTCCCTACCAGCACTAAGATCGAAAACCTGCAAGGGAGGAGGTGAGGGGGGTTAGCACGAGGCTAAGTGAATGGAATCATCTAACAGATCTAGCATACAGTACCAACTTGTACAACTACAGCAACTACAACAATCCATAACAGGCAACTGACAACTGACAACTAATAACTAGCAACTATCAACTGGCAACAATCAACTAGCAACTATGCTCCAACTAGAGACTCAGCGGCTTGTACGAGCACACGAACACTAGCTGATCAGTCTAGCATCTACCGAAAGTCCTTACTACTGAATCCCCAGTATAGTAAATCCACACGCAGGTGATGCGTCATTCAGCACTATACTCAACAAACAGTAGCCAACTGGACCCAACCACAATAAGGTTGACCTCCCTGAGCTGAACCTAACAACAATAGGTTCCAACAGGGAACTACAATTTGTGCACACAACTGTTAAGCAACTACCACTATGAACAACTGTTCCTACGACTAGCATGGCACCTCTACGATGATCATTATTACAACATATCTACTAAGCATAGCAACTATAACAGTATAACATAGTAGCATAACTTGCTACTCTATACTACACCCGGAGATAATCCCACTCACCGATTACCAGCAACAGAAGGCACTCAGAATTCTAATCTTACTGAGCCTTCTCTTCGTCCTTATCACCTGAGAATAGACATAACACAGTCAATATACATATCTCAATCAATAGTATAATCAAATCATACTATAAACTAGGTCATAACACCATATGTTCATAATTTTATGAGTCTACATCATGACTCCATTCAATAATGGTATACAGGTGCGTGCAAAACACGACATACACACTAAAACTCCTTTTCTGACCCAAAACAGTTTGATCTAGTTTCTTAAAAGTTCACCATTGAAAAGTATTCTTTATTACGATTCTAACGATAGTTTATTCATCAAAAACGGAGTTACGTTTTGAAAGTTACGCCCGTTCAATTTCATAAAAGGTACTGTAGCAAATAGTGGTACTGTAGCAACTCGGTACTGTAGCAAATAGTGACATTGTAGCAACTCGGTACTGTAGCAATAGTGACACTGTAGCAAATAGTGACATTGTAGCAACTAGGGCACTGTAGCAAATAGTGACACTGTATCAGCTCGGTACTGTAGCAACTCGGTACTGTAGCAAATACTGCAGCAAAATACTGTAGCAACTGGGTTACAAACAAGAGTTGCTGATTTCGAATATTTTTTGCCCAAAACTCGATTTTTGAGCGATTTTGATCAAATTTTAAGCACATGGAAGCTACTAAACATATATACAACCTATTTCTAACATCAATTAAACGTAACTAACATATTTCATGAAGATTCAAGCTCAAAAACCACACTTTTTACTCAAGAACATAAAAACCCATTTAATCAAGAATCAAAGCAAGGATTCAATAAGACAAACCTGAGATGATGCTCACAATGATGCTAGAAATCAGTTTCTAAAGTCTCTTAATCCAATTTCAAGTTTAGATCAACTAGGGTTTGTGAAGGAGATAGAGATTAGGTACGGTGTTTGTTTAGAAGCTTCAAGAAAATAAGAAAAGTAGCTTAATTCTAGCTTTTATATTTAGGTTAAATACAATACCCCATCACACACGGGTATTTACCAGTTATCTGATATCTTTCGTACTTCGTTATGAGACCCTAACGGAGTCCAAATTCAACAAACGAACCTGTTCTGTGACCCTTGTCACAAACTGGTCTCAACTAAACAACCAAATAATTATAAACATATAATTATAAAAATCACTAATTACGCCCTACCCCAGGGTACAATGGTCATTTCATCTAGGCCCAAAATGCGGGTGTTACAGCTATAACCCATAATTTCCTAATTCCTATCCTACTCGAAAAACAATTTCGAAATCACTCGGACAGCACTCCGTCGTAATATTTTATGTATACTAATAATATCTTGAAATAATACGGAGTAAATATATATATATATATATATATATATATATGTAAATCGATTAAGAGAGTTTAGAGAAAAATATTTTCAAGTTTCTATGAAATAATGAAACCTATTGAATTCTATTTATAATAGATTTTTGAATTATTAAAGTGAATTATTAAAGTATGAATTATTAAAGTGAATTATTAAAGTATGAATTATTAAAGTGAATTATTAAAGTATGAATTATTAAAGTGAATTATTAAAGTATGAATTATTAAAGTGAATTATTAAAGTATGAATTATTAAAGTGAATTATTAAAGTTAAAGTAAAGTAAAAATAAAGTAAATGTAAAGTTTAAGTATAGTAAAAGTATAAAACTATGTACGTATAATACGCGTATAAATATATATAATATTAATTTAAATCGTTATACATATTTAATAAAATAAAATATAAATATCGTTATCTTTATCATACTAGTTAAGTAATGAGTTGTCAAAAGTGGTTCTAGATATTTATAAAAGTTATATACGTTTTAATAATAAAGTTCTTTTTAAACTGAAAATGTTTTTGTACGTTTGAAACTAAATAGATCAATCGAATCTTTATGAGATTCAATCTTCCACTATCCTTTGTCTAGTTCTCAATGATTGAGAATATGTTCTTATTTATAAATCACTTTACCATTTTTCGAATATTGTTAAAATGGAAAGATTTCTCAAATCAACGTGGGCCTTTCAACAGAGACTTGTAATCATAATTCAATATATCTGATAATTCAATCATTTGATCTTATCTTCTAATTCCATTGATAAACATTTTGAAACAGATACAATCATATAAAGTATTTAATCTAATATTTTGTTTACGTTTTAAGTTATAATATATATACACATATACATATATAATCATATTCGTTTAATGGTTCGTGAATCGTTGGAACTTGGTCGAGGTTGAATGAATGTATGAACATAGTTTAAAATTCTTGCAATTTAACTTAACAAATATTGCTTATCGTGTCGGAAACATATAAAGATTAAAGTTTAAATGTGGTTGGAAATTTCCGGGTTGTCACAGTACCTACCCGTTAAAGAAATTTCGTCCCAAAATTTGAGTGGAAAGGTCGTGAATGATAATAAGTATGTTTTCATGATGCATACGGGCTGAAAATTAGAGTTTTATCATCAGCGAATAATTTGGATAAACAATCCATTTATATGAAGAGTACGAATGAAGCTAACATAGAAGAGTGAAATGAGTAAGTGTAGATTCATCTTATCATTTGACGTAGATATGATTGATTCCCAGATTTCAAGGGATTTGAACAAAATCTTCTTTATAAGATTTGACTCTCCGGTAATCAAGGGAATTAGGATCCGCTTTAAATGCGATCGTCCATTTTAATTGTTCTGTAGGAGATTTTCTTATAAATTCACCTCCTTCATTTCCTTACAACTCACACCTTCTGTTGATGCATTTTATGCAAGTCCCTAGACATCTACCCATGTCCATTGCAGGTACAACAGTTTACAGGCCACCATGATTGCTCGTTATTATCCTATCCGTGTTTGTATGTGGTTACAGGAACTGCAGGAACGAGATTTAGATGTTTGACTATGTTAGACTTAGTCAGACGTACGAGTGAAGCCTCACTAGTACGGCTGACAGGCTCATACGCACGGTTGATGCTGAGCTAAGTCACAATTACAACCTAAATGAGAAGACACGAGTGAGTGATCACCCGTACGGCTGATGAAGCCAACTCACACGTGTGATGAATGAATCGTATGGGTGAGTCAATAGCAGGGGTATATAAAGTCTTATGTTCTTCATTTTAGGTTAAGCCTCTCATTTGTTACACACACTCAGATCTAGTGAGCTCCTCCGATTCTCTCTCAGTCCAAATCACCCGGGTGGTGAATAATAACTCTAGGTGTTGATCTAATCACACTTGATTTAGTTGTGGTTTGACTAAATTAATCAAAAAAACTTAACCTATTCACTAGAGGGTTTGATTCACTTATTCCGCCATTGTGTGAGTTAAATCTGTTGATTTCTAAGTTCCTAGTCATGTTTCATCACCTTCTATTATTTCCCCCTCAACTCATATTTTAAAGTATTCATCAATATGCTCCATCCAGTTCTGATTCTCAATATACTTCTAACTTTCATATCGGTCATTCTTCTTTTTCATCTACCGCCAGAAGTATCTATTTACTTCTACTATACTCTTGGGTTTATAGTGTTTCTAGTTCTCCCGTGTCTTTATATTGCTATATGCATCGATATATTTGGTTTATAATTTCTGGTTTGTCGTTGGGATTTATATGTTCCCTTATATTTCAAAGTCTCTGCTTCTGTCTTCTATAATCATTATCATTCATAGTTAATGCTCTCTTTTATTTGCTGCAATTTATACCCCAATTTCTATTTCGGAGTTTTGTCCTTTCGTTTCTTCTTCTTGCGATTAAGCACCGCTTGTAATGGTCCAGAATTCACAGATATGAATTTCGGAATGAACATTGTTAATGTTCTAGGAAGGAAATTGTGATGGAACGATCTTGACTTGTTAAATTACTAGAATACCTTGGAAAAGGCCGAATCATCAAGAAATATTTTCTTGATATTTTAGAGTTTAAATAGAATATAAGAGTCGTATAACATGGCACATGATGATGTTATGATCTGTGAATCATCACGTTCCATTTAGAAACTCAGCATGACTTACTGTAATATAATCACATTGATCAAGTGTCATTATATTATACTAATTCATGCTTAAGTTCCCAACATTACTTCAAAATATTCCTATTTTAAAATTGAATGTTTCAGAATTTAGAAACTAAAATAGTTTCTTTTATGATGTAATACAGATAGCGCGAAGAGGTAAATGATTTCAAATAAGAAAAATTAAGAAAATATCTTCAGAAATATGGAGGATATTTATAATGAAAGATATGATGATATTTTAGAATTTCTAATATCAGAGTATGATGAAGAATATTGTCCGCAGAGGTTTAGAGTCAGGAGCAAGGTATTCGTTAATGACTTCAGCAGGTACTGAATCATTTGGATCCTTTGAAATCAGGTTCAGTCTTTGTAATTTGCCACAGCCTCCTTCCTACTTTGCTCAATCCGTTTTTCAGTTCCAAAACTTCTCTTTTTCTGCGCTTTGCCAGCACACTTCATCATTATCATCCAGCTTTTACCGTTTAAAGTCGTTTATAGTTTTTGCTGCTTCATCAGCATTTTTTTTCCATTTTCGGAGAACCAATTCGTAGTTCGGAGTGTTTTTCAGAAACTTCACATTCAAATTAAGTCCAGAAGATAGACGTTATATATACACATATAACTGTTGGCGTAGACATCCTGCGAGATTTCAAAATACTGATTGCTAATTCCCAATGATTCGTATGGCAATTCTCATTACAAGATGCGAATGAGTAAATGATGAGGTTTCAATGAATAATTATAATGACTTTTTGGAGAGGCTAAAGTCAAAGGGTAATGAAGTTGTTGGTACATCTGCTAATAATGTGGTGGAATGTAAAAGGTTCCCTGGTAACGATGGTGTATATCTCAAGGTTATAATAAGGTTAGTCTGACTGAAAAGTCGAAGTTGACTTGCTGGAGCTGTGACAAAACTGGCTACTTTGAATAGGAGTCGCAAAGTTATTTTTGCTAATAAATGCCAAAGAATCTGACGCGGATACGTTGTTTAAACTTTTACTTTGGTTTCAAGAGTTTTTCGGGTACATAACTGTGGGTAACATGTGGTTGGATCATCATCTCGATTGCTCATCATTCGAAGTGTCTTCAGAAATTTTCGAAGGGTTTGAACACAGATTGTAATCGTTAACATACATTTGATGTTCTAACACGGTTTTGAAGTCAAAATATAGCTTGTGAAAGATGTAAGGATCTAAGAGTGATGATTTTGGTCATATCTCAAGTTGAATTTTGAGATTTCAAAATCAGAATATGTAATTAAATTTTGAATGAGTATGGTTGTTTTGATTTCTATAAAAGAATGTATATTGTTGTGAAAGTAGGGAGTATAATGGATGATTTGCTGAATCAGATTCGAAGAATGTAACATATTAATTGTGAATTTATATATCTCTCGGGTATTACCTACCCGTTAAAAAAAATTCACAATTAATATTTTGTACAAAAGAATTTTATTACAGTCTTTATGAAAATATATATATGTATATTTTCTTCAGATGTAACATAGATTTAATGAGTTAATGTTAAATTAAACTCATTTGATTTACGGTTGAAACTAGAATTGAATAATCCCTAAAGGCTTTAAAAAGTACATAACTTTTACGCAGTATTTCTTTAATGACATTGAAATTATGAATCAATACTTCGTTATTTGTTGATGTATGATGTTCGGTTCATGGAATTCTTGTGAATTTCGCAAAGTACGAATGATGTTATCTGAAAACTTTCGGGTACATCGATGATGAAAGTGTAAAATCAAATATATACTTGATTTATTATGAATTGGAATTTGTTGAATTGTGACAGAGATTGTAGTTAACGCTGGTTAAGTTGCAGCCGAAGGACGTACATTATTGCATATTTGTAATATGAATTAACTGAGTAGTTAAGATTCACACACAATAGCTTAGCACGGAAAGATTTATTTCAATATATATATATATATATATATATATATATATATATACATATAATTTCTTCAGAGGGAATGAGTTAATTCTTCATAACTCGTTGATACAATATACACGTTATTGATTCGTAATGATGTCCACAGTGATTCTTGAACTGACGGAGTTTGTGATGTTATCGGTGTTGTTGATTCGGATGTTGACTGTACTGACGATGCTGGTAACGCTGACGGTACTGTTGATGCTGTTGGTAAAGCAAGTTTAGCTTGTTAATCACACACCATTTTTGTCAAGGTTTCTACTCTTCCTTCTATCATTTTGGTTCGCTTAACTGATTTATGGTTATGGTTAGATTAGATAATCTCTAAGACTTTAGAGATTACATAATCGCCGCGGAATGTTTCTCCAATGAAGTTATGAATTAATACTTCATCAGTTATTGTTGTTGGTACTCCTTGGTATCTATGGTGCGTATGACGTTGATGCTCGTGGGACAGATTCTGAAGTTGAGGTTTACGACGCGGTTGTGGTTGGAGGTGGTAATGTTACTGTTGGCGTTGATGATGGTGGTACTGGTTATGTTACTGATGCTGCTGCTGGTGTTTGTAATCTCTGCACCATATTCTCCAAAGCCACTACCCAAGCGCGAAGCTCGTTGACTTCTTCTATTACACCGGGGTGATTGTCGGTTCGGACGAGCGGATAAATAAAATCTAAAATTTGATGTAATATATAATCGTGATGAGATACTCTGAAAATGAGCGAGAAAATGGTGTTTCGGACAGGTTCGCCGGTAAGTGCTTCAGGTTCTTCGTCAAGAGGGCAATGTGGTGGATGGAAGGGATCACCTTCTTCTTGTCTCCAATGATTGAGGAGGCTACGAACCCATCCCCAATTCATCCAGAATAGGTGATGACTGATTGGTTGATCTATTCTAGTCACACTGCTTTCGGAGCTTGAATGGGATTCCATTTCGGAATCTGAGTGACTTGAACTGATGACGAATTCCATTTCGTACGATTGGATAAAGGATTTTTTTCCGATATGAAATGATTTTGGCTAACGGATGGTATTCTAATTACATAGAATATATATATATATATATATATATATATATATATATATATATATATATATATATATATATATATATATATATATAGATAGATAAAAAGATTTCGTAGATTACGGAGGACTTTGCGGGATATGTCAGGCAAAGTTTAAAGTAACAGATACGATAAGATATGATTTAGCAGATATGCTAAGATATAAATTTTTGTCTATACACTATTCATGCAATCAATGCAGCAAGACGTGTCTTAGACTAAAAATGATAAGCAGGTAATTTCCTGAGGATGATAAGTAGTTAATTTTCGACACAAAATGATAAGCAAAACTTTTGACATGCAGACACGGTCGAAGTCCAGACTCACTAATGCATCCTATCGACTTATCAGTTAGACACACTAATGCAGACCTGGTTCGCTAAGACCACCGCTCTGATACCAACTGAAAGGACCCGTTCATATACATTATAAACGATTCACAATAGTTGATTACATTGCGAGGTATTTGACCTCTATATGATACATTTTACAAACATTGCATTCGTTTTTAAAAGACAAACTTTCTTTACATCGAAAATTGACAGGCATGCATACCATTTCATAATATCCACTATCCAACTATAAATTGATTTAATAATAATCTTTGATGAACTCAATGTCTCGAATGCAATGTTCTTCGAAATATGTTATGAAAGACTCCAAGTAATATCTTTAAAATGAGCAAATGCACAGCGGAAGATTTCTTTAACATCTGAGAATAAACATGCTTTAAAGTGTCAACCAAAAGGTTGGTGAGTTCATTAGTTTATCATAATCATTTATTTCCATCATTTTAATAGACCACAAGAATTTCATTTCCAGTTTTCATAAATATACGTCCCATGCATAGAGAAAAAAATAATCATTCATATGGTGAACACCTGGTAACCGACATTAACTAGATACATATAAGAATATCCCCTATCATTCCGGGATCCTCCTTCGAACATGATATAAATTTCGAAGTACTAAAGCATCCGGTACTTTGGATGGGGTTTGTTAGGCCCAATAGATCTATCTTTAGGATTCACGTCAATTAGGGTGTATGTTCCCTAATTCTTAGATTACCAGACTTTAATAAAAAGGGGCATATTCGATTTCGATAATTCAACCATAGAATGTAGTTTCAATTACTTGTGTCTATTTCGTCAAACATTTATAAAAGCGCATGTATTCTCAGTCCCACAAATATAAAGGGTAAAAAGGCAAATGAAACTCACCATACTGTATTTCGTAGTAAAAATACATATAACGTCATTGAACAAGTGCAAGGTTGGCCTCGGATTCACGAACCTAAATTAATTATATATAATTATGTGTTGGTCAATATTTGTCTAACAAATTAGGTCAAGTCATAGTGTACCACAATCCTAATGCTCGAGACTAATATGCAAAAGTCAACAAAAGTAAATTTGACTCAAAATAATTTCCAAAAATCTATACATGATTAATATATAGTTTAAATATCGTCGTTTTATATTTTTAAATATTTTTAAAAGATTTATTAGAGTAAATAATATAATTTATTTATTAATAAATAAAATTTTATATTAAATTTATATAATAAAATATACTTTTATATATATATTAAGTAATAAAATTTATAGGGTTCATTTAATATCATAAAGATAATATGATAGGTATTATTAAAGTAAGTTATTACACGTAGTAAAATATGTTTGTATCACATATTTATTTGATAAAATAATATCTATAATGATAGTAAGTAAAAGTTGTATTATTTTGTAATAATAATTATTATTATAAAAATATCAATATTTATAATTACTAAGATGACATTATGATAAAACGATAATTCTAATTATGATAACTTTACTATTTACGATAATTTTTAATATTATCTTTAAAATAATAATTCTATTTAAAATAATAATAATAATGATATTTTATAGTAACAATGACATTTCTATTAAAATGATAATTTTTGTTAAAATGATAGTTTTAATACTAACGATACTTTTAATAATAATAATAATGATAAAAATAATAAGAACGATAATTTTATCTAAATCAATATCTTATAATATTTTAATTTCATCATGATACTCTTACTCATTATTTCCAAATCGTTTCATTTAATAGCTTTTAATCATCTTTTATATCGTGTTCATAATAATGATAATAATAGTAATCAAAATAATTAGGTGTTACAAATATTTTTTTTAATTACACTAATATTAATAATGATAGTTACTATAACATTATTAACGATAATACTAATAATTATCTTAATGATAATATAGTAATAATAATAATAACAATAACAATAACCATTTTTAAATAATGATATATATATATTAATATATATTAATAATGATAATAATAATAATAATAATACTAATAATAATAATAATAATAATAATAATAATAATAATTGGATAACAATAATAATACTAATTATAACTTTAATGATAATAACGATAGTAATAATAAAAAAAATAACAATTTTTAATGATAAATCCCTTTTATTGATAAAGATAATAATAATGATAATAATAAGATAAAACTAGAACGACGATAAAAACGACGATAATAATAATCATTTTTAATAAAAATATCGAAAATTCAATTGATTATAACTTCTAATCCGTTCATCGAAACCATTCGATATCTAAAGGAAAAGTTCTTAATTTTTCGCTAGCTTTCCAAAGACATGCATATCTTATACCTTATCTCAACCGCAAGTGTAACTAATTCAATATTCAACCTAACCTGTCTAAGGGCAATATCAAAAGTACAAGCATGCATAATCCTAAATACTCGAGCACTAGTCAGGGATACACTATTAGTATGTAAAAGTTAAATTATGAGTACTCACGTATCAATATTGAGATTCAATATTGCAGGAAAGGTACGTAGACGCAACAGAAATGATAAACACTATATTGACCTCACGAGCATACCCATGAACCTTACTCAATCACCTCCATAGCTATAACCCATAATTTCCTAAATCCTATCCTACTCGAAAAACAATTTCGAAATCACTCGGACAGCACTCCGTCGTAATATTTTATGTATACTAATAATATCTTGAAATAATACGGAGTAAATATATATATGTAAATCGATTGAGAGAGTTTAGAGAAAAATATTTTCAAGTTTCTATGAAATAATGAAACCTATTGAATTCTATTTATAATAGATTTTTGAATTATTAAAGTGAATTATTAAAGTATGAATTATTAAAGTGAATTACTAAAGTATGAATTATTAAAGTGAATTATTAAAGTATGAATTATTAAAGTGAATTATTAAAGTATGAATTATTAAAGTGAATTATTAAAGTATAAATTATTAAAGTGAATTATTAAAGTTAAAGTAAAGTAAAAATAAAGTAAAGGTAAAGTTTAATTATAGTAAAAGTATAAAACTATGTACGTATAATACGCGTATAAATATATATAATATTAATTTAAATCGTTATACATATTTAATAAAATAAAATATAAATATCGTTATCTTTATCATACTAGTTAAGTAATGAGTTGTCAAAAGTGATTCTAGATATTTATAAAAGTTATATACGTTTTAATAATAAAGTTCTTTTTAAACTGAAAACGTTTTTGTACGTTTGAAACTAAATAGATCAATCGAGTCTTTATGAGATTCAATCTTCCACTATCCTTTGTCTAGTTCTCAATGATTGACAATATGTTCTTATTTATAAATCACTTTACCATTTTTCGAATATTGTTAAAATGGAAAGATTTCTCAAATCAACGTGGGCCTTTCAACAGAGACTTGTAATCATAATTCAATATATCTGATAATTCAATCATTTGATCTTATCTTCTAATTTTATTGATAAACATTTTGAAACAGATACAATCATATAAAGTATTTAATCTAATATTTTGTTTACGTTTCAAGTTATAATATATATACACATATACATATATAATCATATTTGTTTAATGGTTCGTGAATCGTTGGAACTTGGTCGAGGTTGAATGAATGTATGAACATAGTTTAAAATTCTTGCAATTTAACTTAACAAATATTGCTGATCGTGTCGGAAACATATAAAGATTAAAATTTAAATTTGGTTGGAAATTTCCAGGTTGTCACAATATAAAAGATAATATATGAATGCTCACGTATCAATATTGTGATTCAATATTGCAGGAAAGTACGTAGACACAACGGAGATGATAAACACTAGGTTTGACTTGCGAACAATACCCATGAACATTACTCATAACCTCCATAGCTATAACTCATAGTTTCCTTAGCTCTATCCCGCTTGCAAAATCCGTTTTGAAAACATGCGAGCAGAACCTCGTCGTAGTATTTTATGTATAAATAATAATAATACTAATACTACTAATAATAATAAGATTAATAATAATAATAATAATAATAATAATAATAATATATATATATATATATATATATATATATATATATATATATATATATATATATATATATATATATAAATATATATCGAGAGAGTAGAGTGAAAGAAGAGAAAATGAATGCACAAAACTGAAATGTTTTTGCTCGATTTATAGATGTTGCCAGCATTCAGTAGTCATGCGATCGCATGACTTTATAGTTCATTCCCCATGCGATCGCATGGGGAGTCCTGACAGCTCACGCTTAGAAAACTAGCACTTTACGTTTTGCGACGTGTACCTTTATTAATAGTTAGACTTAAATTATCCATAAATTATATTACTTGAAATATAACTTGATCGCTCGAGTGTTTTGGTCATTTGCTTCTATATATCGACGTCTCGTTATTTACTAATATATATATATAAGTATTATTTTAAATCAAATCGTTTTAAGATTAAGTTAATATTTTATTTTATCACCTTGTAAAATATATAGATACATTTTCATTTTGAAATAGTATTTTACTGTAGCAAATAGTGATTTTCGAAAACACTGTAGCTTTTTGGGTACAGTAGCAATTCGAAAATACTGTAGCAAATTAGTGTTTTACTTGTTCATCTTAAACGTTTTAGCTAACTTATCTAAATATCAATTGAATTAACAAACGAATGTTACTAACGTTTACTAAATAACTTGAAATTATATATATGTATACATCTTTATTTAATTACAAATAGATGTTCGTGAATCGTCGGTCAATAGTCAAAGGTTAACTGAATATATAACATTAGTTCAAAAATTTTGAGAATCAATATTACAGACTTTGCTTATCGTGTCAGAAATATTAAATCATTTAAAGATAAAGTTTAAATTTGGTCATAAATTTCTGGGTTGTCACAAATAAATAATTGATAACATTCATCATGAGTAATGTTATTCCTAATAATATTTTTGGAACGTTATTTTCTTTCATCTTATATGAAGTTTTTTTCAAAATTTAGCCCGGTTTAGAGTTTAAGCTTTAGGGTTTAGTGTTTTGGGTTTAGTCCCTAAACCCTAAACTCTAAACCGCTCGTGTTAAAAATTCAATCTAAACCCTAATTTATAAACCCTACTTTTTAAACCCCTAATTTCTAAACCCTAATTACTAAACCCTAATTTTTAAACCAAAAAAAAAAAAAAAACCTCAGAAGCATAATATTACACATAATGCATGTTTTTATTTTTCTCTTCGAGCGTTTTCTCGCCAAAATAATAACATTAATCACAAAGTGTCCTTTTTAAATTTTTATATTTTCATGTGATCTTGATCACTATAAAAAATTTTTGAAAAAAACGAAAAAAATTTACTTTCCCCCAAAAAAATGCTTCTCTCTTGATTATATATATATATGCTTCTCTCTTGATTATATATATATATATATATATATATATATATATATATATATATATATATATATATAGGAGGGATCCCCTGAGAACTTTAGTACTGTGAGAACCTGAGAACTCATAGTCGAACAATAAATTGACGCGGCCGAACAAAAAGTAGGGTTAGTCGAACAAAAAAAAAAAACAAGGGCGAACCATTTTGTTGTGCTAGAATAAATTTGAGCTGCATCTTTATTCTGTAGAACAAATAATTGTAGAATAACAAATTGTAGAACATGTTCGAATTAGCCAAAAATTGCTCGAATTCATATATTTTTGTTCGGCCGCTAGTGTTTTTGTTCGAATATCACCATGTTCTACAAGCACAAAATCAATATTGGTTCTACATTTCTGTTCTACACATCATGTTATACAAAAATGTAGAACGTAAGTGTTCGACTTTCACCTGTTTTTTTCAAAAAATAACATTTTTTTTATTTAGCCCGATTTAGAGTTCCGTAAACCCTCAACCCTAAACCCTAAACCCTAAACTCTAAACCGTTCGCGTAAAAATCTCATTCTAAACCCTAAATCTAAACCCTAAAATCTAAATCCTAAACCCTAAAATCTAAACTCTAAATCTAAACCCTAACTTAATTTGATGAAAATTGATGAAAATCATGTTCTACATAAAATGTAGAACCAAGCAAACAAATGCATCTAAAGACAAAAAATAAAAATTGTTCGACTAGGGTAGTTTTTTGTTCGGCCGCGTCCCACTTTTTGCTCGAATAGAAAAGTTCTCAGGGTTCTCATTCTAAAAATAGTTCTCATTATAAGAACACCCACATAATAATAATAATAATATGTAATAAATCAGTGACTTCAGTAAGACCCATTTGATCTTTCTGCAACACATCTAACAGTCCAAACTAGTTTTCCGATTATACATCAAATATTTCCACCCCAAGACATAACTATATATATCTTCATACCATTCATTGAAGACCCAATGTATAACAAGTCAACCACAAAACATTAGACCATTTGTAGTGGTTATTCGTGTTGTGAATTTTTTGCACTTTATTGCTGACTAGTTTGTGTTGTGTTAGTGAGTGGAGTGGTGGTGGTGTTGGATGTTGGTTTTGTTTGTTAGACCACTCCATATGGTTAGTTACCCGCTCATTACCCGTAGTTACCCGTAATGAACCATAGGCACGGCTTAGTTACCCGCTTTAATTACCCGCACTCACCATGGATTTAATGGAAGAGTTTTGGTTAGTTATAGGAATTGTGGGTCTCAGTGGCTTTTTATTGTTGTACTTGATGCTTTATTGCTTGTACGTTGTATATTAAGAGGAGTATTGTTTTAGCCATGATATGGAGTGTTTAGTTATGAGTTAGTTATAGGATATTGGTGTTGATGTGGCGCTGATGTGGAAGGTTAAGAGGATGAATAGTTTAGTTACGATAGAGAGTGACCTTAGTAGAATGCTGATGTGGCAAAATATAATTGGTCAAGTATTAAAAAGGGGATAAAAATAATATTTTTATAATAATAAAAAACCAAAACATACGTTGCTTATTCCGTTGCATTTCAACCAACACGGATTAAATTTTCAATCCAACACATGGATATGGGTGTTGGTGAGGCGTTGACTCTTTGCCACATCGGATCCAACCCCGTTGAATCCCACCGATACAAATCGTCTTAAAGAGGTAAACGGGTGCATTCTTCTTTCTTTTTGCAATTAGTCAACTGTCTATGCAGTCTTGTAAATCAGTAAAAGATTGAGACTAAGAAGTCAAACATGACATTTCAAAATCCCAGACCAATGCAGCTATCAATGGTTCACTTTCCCTCGAATCATTTTTTCAGTTCCGTCTTAATTATCTTCTTAATTATCTGATCTATTTTCATCAATACAGTCCCTACCAACATTACCATAACTTGAAATCCCAGAATCTATAAATATATTGCTAGTTTCATCCTTCAAAATGTTTTCTTGATGAAATTTTGTGGTTGTTAAAGATATCAAATGAGTGAATGTAAGCCAAGTTTTCCAAATTATTGTTGATGTTTTGAGAATTTTGGACTAATTATTATCATGTAAAACTAGAATTAGATTAATCCGCTGCATATACTTAAGAATAGGTATCCATTGTTGGATGATCAATTTAGTTGTATGGTTTTAATACTACTAGTATTCATAAAAGGTTTATAGTTTGATTCTTTTTCTTCAGGACTTACCTGTCTTCTTCGAATGCAGTATAATGGAAGAATGGGATATGTGGAGACTGAAGCATGTGATGTTAGTGAAACATTGGTTACCCCTTTAGCATTAAAGCAATCAATTCATGCTTTTAGGCTTCTTAATGAAAATCCAAAAGCTCAGGAATGTTTGTTTATCCTTTTCCTTGTTATGCATATTAATTTGATTTTTTTTTTTAAGGTTTGTACCAACTGTAATGGAAACAGGTTCGCATTATTCCCTTCACTTAGAAATATAGAATGAGAAATGAACTTGGATCATCAGTTTTAAAGACCGAACATGAATTATCACAGGCCTTTTTGTGCCCTTTTAATGTAGGTGCAAATACTAATACTACTGTATTAAATTTGTACCTTAGGATTAGAACTTGGAATTTGGATAAGATTGAAGCAAGATTTATGCTAACTTTGCTTGCTTTTACTAACTTATTCGGTTCGTATATTGGGTTTAATAAAAAATGATTGTTACCATCTTCAAGTAAATACAAATGCCTTTTACAAATTAGATACAAATATACGACATGGGAGGATCCTTTTGTGCTTCATGTACACTTTTGTAAGCTACAGTCTGTCAGTCTATACCATGTTCATGAGGAATTGTTATACTCTAGCTAATAAGCTTGATGCTCCCCAGATGTCAAAACACCCTTGAACCAATTAACAGAAGACTTTGGGATCCTTGTCAAATTGTTGTTGTAGTCCACAAAATAGAGTCCAAATCGGACCGTATATCCATAGTTCCATTCCCAGTTGTCAAGCAGAGACCACACAAAGTAGCCTCGCACGTCGCACCCATCTTCCCTGGATTAATAGATTTTCAAGTTTATTAATTTACTAAACATTTTATATTTATAATTTGATTTATTATAATGATTAGTAAAATAATAACGGGCACCTGATAGCAGCTGATAGGTTCGACAGATAGTCCGTGTGGAAACTTATCCTCTTATCATCCTGCAGCGCCTCATCGAGATCTATATGAGCTTTGTTTGGGTCATCCATGCCTGCATTATCCGAGGTCAATGTAAATTTTTTAGTTTTTAGACGTTGGGGGTGGTAATCTTGACTCGTTTATCTTTGCCGTGTTACGGAAAAATTAAAACAGAAAGAAATGAACAGAGTCTCCAGACTTGCATCTGTCTTTAGCATGTGAAAGGGGAAAAGATTATTAAACGGAACGTGTCAAACAGTTAGAAAGTTGTCCAAATCTGCCCATTAAGTAATTAACACTCCGTAAATGGTAAAGTTTTAGGGCGATAAGTCTTACGGGTCAATCTGTTGAGATGTAGAGTCTTTAAACAAAACGAAGGGAAAGAAGACCCTTGCGAATCGTGAGGGTCGGGGCCCAGTTCGCAACAAGAGTGGTTAAACGCGAGATAAGAGATCGAGCATTTGTAGAGCTGGATGGTCAAGTGGGTCGCGAAACGCGAGGCTGGGCTCGCGAAACTCGACCAGTGGATTGGGCAGCAAGTCGCTCTAGAAGTTTCCTTATTATGTTTAACTCTATTTATAACTAAATTGTAACCCCAACCTCCTGTGTATCGTGTGCACGGAATTTATTAGCGAAAATCTCTAGTTTTTGGTTTGCGCCCGTGGACTAAGCCCTTCTCCGTGTTTGGAGTTGAAATATAACCATGTTAAATCCTTGCATCGTTTATTGTTAATTTATCGTTTTTTTTCTTATTCGTTTGTTGTTTGTGCATGTAATCCGGGTGACACGAGTCTTTTGCTAACAAGGGTATCGTTAGTTGGCTCCTTCCGCTGCCAATTCCTAACACAGTCCAACCGGACCAGTGGGAAAAATATATTTCAATTTGATATTAATATTTTGGGACCCGTTACCCAACATGTCCGACCCGCACATTTTCTACCTCTAAGGTTAATAATCTTTGAATCACTTACCATTTTCAGTGATGATCACTGGTGGGTTCCCATATTTTTCTTTAATGTATACTGCTAACTTTCTTAATCCCCACGGTACGATGCGTAACCAACTGGAAGCAGCCTGCAAGTGACATTAAAGTTCATCTTTAGTTTTTTCTGTATAATTTCTCCAATAAAGATCCTAAAATTCAACGAGATTCAGACATACTGTTTCTCCAATCGATTGTCCGTTTCTAGAAGCTACATTAAGCAAGAACAACCATTAATTAGTTCAAATTCCACTATCTTTATACTAAATAAGACGTAAGCAGTTAATGCTATTTTACTTACTTGATGTAATAACAGAGGAATCAGTAGAGGCGTCCCGCAGTATGAATTTTCGAATTCCAGTTCTGTCATTTTTGGCATACAACGACGTGTAATGGTTGATGCCAACGAAGTCCAACGAACCAACGATGAATTCTGAAACATCAGGAGTGATTTCAGGTAGTCGGTCACCGACTTGCGTTCGCATAGAAAGAGGATAGTTTCCGAGCAACAAAGGATCAAGAAACCTGATTCACTTTAATCTGCGTTACACAGTGAGTTTGATTTTACCCCCACATAACAACCTTACAATTCCTTCGCAACGTTACTTTAGAGGTGGCACAGTTAGTTAGTCGGGTGACGGGTCAAACAGGTAAATTTTGGTGCAGATTAAATTTGTCAAAAATAAAATAATATAAAATATAGTGAGATTGACTCATTTAGCTTATCGGGTCATAACCTCATAATCACTATTTAATGAAGCTACTATGGTTGAAGTATTACCAGCCAAGTTCAAAATCCATTGCTCGAGTTGCAGCTTCTTGATCTTCGTCAGAGTCGGAGTACGGTTCATACCATTTGATATCCAATGAGATTCCAATTAAACCTCCTTGCTTTTCCTTGAGGATGCAAAATCATTTAAAAATTCACGAGTTACTCTTGACTAGAGGTGGCCAAATGGGCGGGTAGGCACATAGGGTATCAGATCAAAACAGGTCGTATTGGGCTGACCCACCACTTTTTTACCCCTTCTCATTTTATTAAATATTTAATATTTAATATTAATATTAAATATTAAATTAACCTGTTAAAACAATAGCCAACACTTTTCAATTTAGGACATTTTAAGCATCTTAAAACTTTTAACCACTTGACCCGTTTACACATTAAGTTTGATCTTTTAACCAGTTGAGCCGTTTGATATGAAATGCAACCATCTTGCACATAGAGAGAGAGATCAAAGACGCGCACACAGACCATTTTAAAACCTTGTTGAACTGGCGGGCCTATAATTTTTTTGTTATAATTGGGAGGAGTACCTTAAAATAATTTTGGTAGCCATGATAAACAGCAGCATGAGTCAACAAAATGTTGTGAGCTACAATGTACGGTTCATCGGATGATTTCCCCTTCTTACACAATAAATGAAAGAGAAACGAGCACCTCCCCGGAGCCTGAATACCATAATCGTAACCTTGTATCGCAAATCCATGAGGCTCGTTAAATGTGATCCAATGTTTAACTCTATCCCCAAATTCTTCAAAACACGTGAAAGCATAATTCTTAAAGTCTTCTCTACAAACACAAATATATTCTTTAAGCCTTGTTTCAGTATTCACATTTCACCCTACACAAAGGTAAATAATACACAGTAATTTATTTGACATAATACTTACATTATTCGAGTATCCAACCATCCTTCGTATATATCTTCAAGCATTTGCGGAAGATCCCAATGATACAAAGTTGCATAAGGCTGAATTCCTGGTAAAAACACATTCGCATGATCATATACTATTTTTCCATATGGTATTTGTACATATTACATCTTATCGTTATCAAACGGATAAAGTTTTCACTGTTCAGCAACCAGGTGACCCTACTTTTAAATAAACAGAGTTGTAAGGTTTTTCCCTGTTCGGGTTACCCGGGAAGGTCGGGTAATCCGACCCCATACTCTAGTGTACACAGGCCAACAGGAATACTTCATGGCTGGTTCCAACCGTTCCCAGGGACCTCTTAAGATGTCAAGGGACCAACCACTGGGCTACCTTGGAATGGTTTATTAAATACAAAGAAAATGACCTTTTTCTAGTAAAGAATCAATGAGGTTGTTGTAGTACTCGATCCCTTTTGGATTCGGTACGCCAGTTCCATCTGTTAACATCAACTTACATTTTAGTTCATTTGCTACTTTCAAACAAATATAGAACACAATAATTAATTGATTAAGATGTGTAATAAGATAACTTTACTTGGAAATATTCTTGACCATGATATTGAGAATCTATAAGCATCCATTCCCAGATTCTTCATCAATTCAATATCATCCTAATAAATTAAATTTAAAAAACAATTAAAAACAATTCAATTACCAATAATTAAATCATTAACACATGATAAAGAAAAGAATATGAATCTTGAATAGAGTAGAACTCAAGTATTCACAAAAAAAAAAAAAACCTTAAATCTATGATATTGATCAACTGTTTCATCAGCATTGCTAAAATCAAATATCCTTCCTGTTTTATCATCATCATCATCAAATTGATTCATATAAAATCAATATTAACTGTACTTCTATTTCCAAAAAATTAAAACAGATAAATGAATTAAATATGCACTTTAATCACCAGGCAGCCTTGAGAAGGTATCCCATATACTATCTCCTTTATTTCCTTCATCAACCGCACCTTCAAACTGCCATTGAAAAATAACCCAACTTCATCATCTCTTTCATACACATATACATGTTTTGATTATTGATTAAATATCTAAAAAATGATGAAAAAAATAAAATATAAAATAAAATATAGATAGATAGAAAACCTGGTAAGCAGAAGAAGCAGTTCCAAATGTAAATCCATCTGGGAAATCATTTCTGCTTGTAGATTCTAATTTTGATATCATCAAACATGAAGTAAATAACTGTTGGAGGTTTTATTAAATTCTTTTGTGTAGGGTAAAATAATCGATAGCCGGATAAATCACTGAATCGTGGTATCACTTTCCGAAAGTAATTATTCGACCCTTATAGCCTGGGTTACACGAATATCACTTTGGGATAAGACAGAGATTAAATTCTTGTTTTGGCAGAAACAAGAATTCCTTTTTGCAGAAGAATATTTTGGTGTTCGTAACTTGTGTCTCTCCTCATGCATATTGGTTAATATATTTATATACACCCTTAATCATGAAAGAGTCTTTTATTAAAATCAATTGGCCGATTGATTAATAAAAGTATCTTCTATAATATTCAAAAGTGGTTACAGGAAGAATATTTCTATAAACAAATATTATCACTTCCATCATTAAAGTAAAAGTTGTTACTTTTACAATAAACAAATATTATATTTTACAACTATCAAAGCATGAGTGATCACTTTATAATAAACAAGTATTATTCCTTCAACTACTAAAGCAAAAGTGGGTGCAAGAATAATTCTTTCGTAATCACTCAAAATTGTGTTAAGTGTTTTCTTACTGTTGTCTCTTAAGAACCAGCACTGCAAAAGGACCAGCAGCGCAAAAATCAGCAAACAGGACCAGCAGCGCAAAAGTCAGCATACAGGACCAGCAGCGCAAAAGTCAGCATACAGGACCAGCAGCGCAGAGGAACCAGCAAACAGGACCAGCTGCGCAGAACAACCAGCACAGGGACTAGCTGCGCAGAACAACCAGCACAGGGACCAGCTGCGCAAAACAACCAGCACAGGGACCAGCTGCGCAGAACAACCAGCACAGGGACCAGCAATGCAGAACAACCAGCACAAGGACCAGCAATGCAGAACAACCAGCACAAGGACCAGCAATGCAGAACAACCAGCACAAAACACTTAGCCAAATTTCAGCTTACTAAGAAAACTTAGTACTGAAAACACTTAGTCAAATTTCAGGTAGACCAAGTCATGATAGTAAATAATGGAAAACCACTTTTGGGTTCGGGTAATCTATCACTTAATGGGTGTACACTCCGTACCTCCAAACCCATTTACAAGTGTAGATTAAAACCCAAAATTACACTAAATTTACAACAATCCTCCCCAATTTAGTGCAATTCGTTTCATGAGAATTAAACAAATTAAAACAAAACTCATGCATAAATGAAAATATCTTGAAGATTGAATTTTCACCTTAGTACATTACACATTCCAAATATTCGAGAATCGGGGTGTTCTAAGAATTGAACCCTTCAACCCATTTGAATAACTGAAAATAACATACACATAAGTTTTCAAATACTCTAAAGCTATCCTGACACTTTACAAGCCATGTGTCCATATCCATTCATGAATGTATCTAAAGCAAAAGTCCAAGCTTTGTTGAAGCGGCAAAACTTCACATTCACATAGGTAGTTCATTTCAGTCATGCACCTGCTATTGCACTTTTTCAAATAAACCATTAAGAAGCTAAACTTCATCCTCACCTTCAACAGGTCCGAGTACATACCTTACCTTGGGATGATACAAAATTTTGTACTCCAAATTTCTAAGTATAAGCCTTCCACATTGAATTCAACTTCTAATTTTCATCAGAAGGGAATTGGGTATCTTATAATTAGAAATTTATGTGGACTTTAAACCCATCCCCACAGCAGACTTGTTCACCAAGTCTCTTGCCAATCCCTTCGTCAAGTGATCAGTTAAATTCTGTTGTGACCTCACGAACACTATAGAAATCACCCCATTCATGATGAGTTCACGAATCATGCTATGTCTGACACCTAAGTGTCTAGACTTTCCATTGTACATCTGGCTATAAGCCTTTGCCAATGTCGCAGCACTATCACAATGGATAGACATGGGTGCTATAGGTTTAGGCCATAATGGTATCTCATGGATCAAGTTTCTAAGCCATTCTGCTTCTTTACCAGCAGCAGCTAAAGCAACAAACTCAGATTCCATCGTTGAGTTGGTAATACATGTCTGCTTCTTAGAAGCCCATGAAATAGCACCTCCCCCAAGCAAGAACACCCAACCACTCATTGAAGAATGATCTTCAATATTGGTTATCCAACTCGCATCAGAATATCCTTCTATTACCGAAGGAAATCCATTATAAGATAAACTATAGTCCATAGTTTTCTTCAAGTACTTCAGTACCCGCCTAATTGCTTGCCAGTGATGAGTACTAGGATTACTAGTATATCTACTCAGTTTTCCCACAGCAAAAGCAATATCCGGCCTTGTACAAGTCATGGCGTACATCAAACAGCCAATCACCTGAGAATACTCAAGTTGTGATACAGCTTCACCTTGATTAGGCATAAGCTTCTCACTTGGATCAACAGGGGTACTCACAGGATTACATTCAAAGCAATTGAACTTTTTCAACACCTTCTCAATATAATGAGATTGACAAATCAAAATTCCTTTGCTTTCACGTTTGATCCTAATGCCAAGGATAACGTCAGCCTCCCCCATATCTTTCATGGAGAATTTTGATGACAAAAATTCTTTTGTTAAATCAACCTGACTTTGGTCAGTCCCAAAGATTAACATGTCATCAACATATAGACAAATTATAACTCCTTTACCAGAATCATCAAATTTACTATATACACATTTATCTGCTTGGTTTAATTTAAAACCACTAGATAAAATCACTTCATCAAACTTTTGATGCCATTGCTTAGGTGCTTGTTTCAAACCATATAAGGATTTCACAAGTTTGCACACCTTGCCTTCATTTCCTGGCATGACAAAGCCCTGAGGTTGGTTCATATAAACCTCCTCATCCAATTCACCATTCAAGAATGCTGTCTTCACATCCATCTGGTGAATAACTAGATTGTGAATCGTAGCCAAAGCAATCAGCAGTCTAATGGTAGTGATACGTGCCACGGGAGCATAAGTATCAAAATAGTCAATTCCAGACTTTTGTCTAAAGCCTTGAATGACTAACCTTGCCTTGAATTTTTCAATAGTTCCATCCACCTTCATCTTCTTTTTGAAGATCCATTTGCAACCCAAAGGTTTGCAACCAGGAGGTAGATCAGCTAACACCCAAGTGTTATTGCCCATGATAGAATCCATCTCATCATTAATTGCCTCTTTCCAGAATGCAACATCCTGAGACCTCATTGCTTCATCATATGTTTTAGGATCATCATCAACATTGAAACAATACGAATATTGGGTAGACACATCATCCCTAGAACCTTCAACTAAGTATAGTTGAAAATCTGGTCCAAATGATTTAGGTTTCCTTTTTCTTTTGCTTTTCCGAAGCTCAAGTGACTGATCAACAGCCTTTTCAGAGACTTCATCATTACAATCCTTATTGATTCCATTGTTACTTGGAATCATATCCTTTGGTCTAGGTATAGATGAAAATCGATTTTCATCAAAGATTGCATCCCTTGAATCAATCACAGAATTGATTGAGACAAACTCATTAGGCTCTATTACATAGAACCTATATGCCTTGGAATGTTCAACATATCCAACAAATATGCAATCTATACCTCTTTCACCTAAAATTTTCTTCTTGGGATCAGGTAGTCTTACAACCGCCCTACAACCCCATACCCGAAGATAATTCAAGTTAGGTTTCCTTTTATTCCAAAGTTCATAAGGTGTAATCTTGTTTCTTTTGTTAGGAACTCTATTAAGCAAATAACAAGCTGTTAACATAGCTTCCCCCCAAAATCCTTCACTTAAACCCGAATAGGATAACATGGAATTAACCATTTCCTTAAGGACCCTATTCTTCCTTTCAGATATACCATTTTGTTGTGGAGTATAAGGAGCTGTGGTCTCATGGATAATACCAACGGATTGGAAATACGATTGGTCAATGTATTCACCTCCCCTATCTGTTCTAAGTCTTTTAATCAAAGCCTTTTGTTGTAATTCTACTTCAGTTTTAAATATTTTAAATTTATCTAATGCTTCATCCTTAGTATGTAACAAATAAACATAGCAAAATCTAGAAGCATCATCAATAAAAGTCACAAAATATTTCTTGTTCTCTAAAGTAGGAGTAGCATGCAAATCACATAAATCACTATGTATTAATTCCAAAATTTCAGTATCACGATGTACATTTTGAAATGGTTTCTTAGTGATCTTTGTTAACATACACGTTTTACACTTTTCATTGTTCATGTCAAAAGCCGGTATTAATCCATCTTTAGACATATCTTGCATTCTTTTAAAGTGTATATGTCCTAGTCTAGCATGCCAAAGTGTAGAATTATTTATGCTAGAAGTAGATATAAAAGCAAAATTAACATCCAAGTGATTAATGTTAAGTCTAAACATTCTATTGCATAAATAACCAAAACCAACAAACATACCATGTTTTGACAAAACAAACTTATCAGATTCAATCACTTGTTTATAACCACAACAATTTAACACACTACTGGAAACCAAATTTTTTCTTATTTGTGGTACATGCAAAACATCAAACAAACAAATAGTTTTTCCAGAACTAAAACACAAATTCACACTTCCACGTCCATGAACAGAGGCTGTTGACTCATTTCCCATATGAAGAATTGATCCATCAGTCACGGACTCGTAAGTCTTGAACCAAAATCTATCCTTGCATACATGGGTGGTGGCTCCCGAGTCAACCCACCACGCGACATCATCATCCTGCACAAAATAAGCCTCAGATATACATGAAACATAATAATTCTCATTTGAATTATTAAATATATTCTGACCTTTCGAGTTGTGGTTGTTTAAACCATTTCCCGAACCGCTTGTGCTAGATCCTTTGGCATTATTATTACCAAAAATAACCTTGCAATCCCTTTTCATGTGTCCAGTTTTACCACACTTCCAACAAGTCAATTTAGACTTCTTGTTCGGATTAGCCTTGTTATAACCTTGATGTTTACGTTTGCCCTTTTTGTCATTATTACTAGTGAACTTTTTATGTTCCACCATATTGACAACAGACGTACCAGCAACTTCGTTGCTCTTTGGCTTGTCATTATCCTGCAACCTGAGGGATTCCTCAATACGCAGATGACTACCCAACTCAACAAGAGTTAACTCCTCCTTCTTATGTTTCAAAGAATGTTTAAATTCTTTCCAAGATGGAGGTAGTTTATCAATTATGCTTGAGACTTGAATAGACTCATCCATGTTCATCTTATGTTGTGTGAATTGACCAAGTATACGAATGAGCTCATTGTATTGTTCCAAGACCGGTCTAGAATCGACCATCTTGTAATTATTAAAATTACTCACAAGGAACTTTTTACTAGAAGCATCCTCAGACATATACTTGGTTTCTAAACAGTCCCATAGTTCTTTAGAAGATTCAACATTTAGGTAAATATCAAAAAAGGAATCAGCCATACCATTGAGGATTAAACCTCTAGCGATGTAGTCATCGTTCTCCCACTTGCACCTTTTCCGAATTTGTTCAATAGTGGCATCATCACCATGATCTTCAGGAATTGGTGTGCTGAGTACGTACACCACACTCATGCTGCTCAGAAAGAAGTGCATCTTCTTTTGCCATCTCCTAAAATCAATTCCCTCAAACTTATCAAGTTTGGAGAAATTCGCCGTCATGTGTTTCATCGTAGCCGCCATCGATTATAACATATAATTACTTTCGATTGTTGGAGGTTTTATTAAATTCTTTCGTGTAGGGTAAAATAATCGATAGCCGGATAAATCACTGAATCGTGGTATCACTTTCCGAAAGTAATTATTCGACCCTTATAGCCTGGGTTACACGAATATCACTTTGGGATAAGACAGAGATTAAATTCTTGTTTTGGCAGAAACAAGAATTCCTTTTTGCAGAAGAATATTTTGGTGTTCGTAACTTGTGTCTCTCCTCATGCATATTGGTTAATATATTTATATACACCCTTAATCATGAAAGAGTCTTTTATTAAAATCAATTGGCCGATTGATTAATAAAAGTATCTTCTATAATATTCAAAAGTGGTTACAGGAAGAATATTTCTATAAACAAATATTATCACTTCCATCATTAAAGTAAAAGTTGTTACTTTTACAATAAACAAATATTATATTTTACAACTATCAAAGCATGAGTGATCACTTTATAATAAACAAGTATTATTCCTTCAACTACTAAAGCAAAAGTGGGTGCAAGAATAATTCTTTCGTAATCACTCAAAATTGTGTTAAGTGTTTTCTTACTGTTGTCTCTTAAGAACCAGCACTGCAAAAGGACCAGCAGCGCAAAAATCAGCAAACAGGACCAGCAGCGCAAAAGTCAGCATACAGGACCAGCAGCGCAAAAGTCAGCATACAGGACCAGCAGCGCAGAGGAACCAGCAAACAGGACCAGCTGCGCAGAACAACCAGCACAGGGACTAGCTGCGCAGAACAACCAGCACAGGGACCAGCTGCGCAAAACAACCAGCACAGGGACCAGCTGCGCAGAACAACCAGCACAGGGACCAGCAATGCAGAACAACCAGCACAAGGACCAGCAATGCAGAACAACCAGCACAAGGACCAGCAATGCAGAACAACCAGCACAAAACACTTAGCCAAATTTCAGCTTACTAAGAAAACTTAGTACTGAAAACACTTAGTCAAATTTCAGGTAGACCAAGTCATGATAGTAAATAATGGAAAACCACTTTTGGGTTCGGGTAATCTATCACTTAATGGGTGTACACTCCGTACCTCCAAACCCATTTACAAGTGTAGATTAAAACCCAAAATTACACTAAATTTACAACAATAACAAGAACAAAATTATGTTAATCTGATTCATGAGTCAGTAGTTTGAAGGGTGTTTTATTTTTTGGCGGTGAACTATTTATTGAGTGACTAGAGCAGGAATAAAAACAGGGGATTAAATATTATTTTTATTTATTTTTATTCTTTTAGCTAAAGTATCAAAATTCAAAAGAAGATATACCGTATATAGATATATAAACTTTAAAATGATATGGAGGTTTGTGACGCATTCTATTAGTTAGGATAACTTAAAAGCGATTCAATCTGTAGGTCAACTAAAGAATCGTTGGATCTTATCTTTAATCGACTATTTATTATCGCACAAAATAAATCTTAATTTTTATTTATAATTCAATAATTTTATAAGGGTAATGTTTTTTCCTGACTTTCAAATATAAATGATACATTAACATTATTATTTTTAGAAAGACAAACCCAAGCAACCCACATATTTTACACGAATAATGTCATAAACAAAACTCGAACACATGATTTCAAGGTTTGAGGGGCTCTTCAATACTGTTAAGTCCAAAGCTCATTGGTTACATTAACATTATTTATTTAAAGACAGATTTCCTTATTCAATTTTAAAATTTGAATTACTATATTGCTTAGCATTAGGTTTCTTGAGTGATTGATATCACAATCAACATGGAAGCGAAAATAGTTTCCGATATAGTTAGCAAGAAATTGTTTTAAGATCAGGCAAATGATGATAGCGGCCAATTCTTCTTAACTTGTGAGAATGATCGAATAATTATGTGTAATCAGTGTTGTACGTGTGTTGATGATAAACAATTTTTTTTAAAACGAGTATTTGGAATCACTGACGAGTGAATAACCCACCCACCCGATCATTTTTCACACACAAACGCGTTTTCGGGTTTAATAAACAAAGTATTAAAAGATCTGGCTTAATAAAATGTAGGATGTGTTAGAATGTTATAATTCACCCATAATTCTTATTGATCAAAGAAGCCAAATATATAGTACATGATCTGATCTCATATCCCTTGATTTTAGGGATCCTACATTTAATATGAGATATGGATAGATATGCCTACATTTAATGCTAGATATTACATAAGATATTGTCTACGTCTAATATCCGTTAACATCCCCCCGCAGTTTGAGCGAGAGAGGAATGAACGGTCAAACTGGATTAAAACGCTAAAAACTAAATAACATTCTTCTTTCCGAGCAGACTGATATTCGTTGATGTGGTTGCGTATTGCTTGACTGCGTTTCCTTTTCCGTAACGTTTTTTTTTTTTTTTACGTCGTGGCTTGCTTTGCCTAAGGATTGAGCAGGACTTGGGCATTGAACTTTGTCGACGATAACCAGTCTTTATCGGAAGAGATTATTATTCTTATTATTAATTTTTTTCGAGGTTTGAAACCTAGTCTAGTTAGGCGGCTCATCCTAACGCCGATTATGAATGTAAAAAGTTTCACTAGATTCACGAATGATGAAAAAAAAATGATAATAAGGTTGGAGAAGAGTCCGTAAAAAATAGATATAAGAATAAAGATAAAGAGATGGTATGTAGATAAAAGGTGAGTGTCGGTAGAAAGGAATTTAGAGATTGAATGGAGTTGGTAATGGTGAGGTCCACGCTCACAAAAGATAATATAACTTTTACAAATTAAGGTGACATGCCATAAATGTTACCATGTTTCTTAACATCACTCATATTCTTTCATCTAAAATCTCAGCATCTTCCCAAATTCACAAATTAAAATAATATTGTACCGAAAATAACTAGAATACAGTAGCTGTGGAAGGCAGATAATTTTCCTGAACCAAACAGAACCATGATAGCAGAAAGAGGAAGAAGTCTATTTGGGTGAAGAAGAAAAGAAGAAAGAGGAAGGAGAGTTTGAAGTAGCAGCGGTGTATATTTCAACCGTGAGGTGGATGTTTTTTTGCAAGAAATGGAAAAACAAAAGAAAAGGATAAAGACGGGAGCTAAAACGGTGTATATTTCAACCGTGATGTTGCTGCTCCGCTGGTAATTTGACGGTGTATATTTCAACCGTGATTTGGGGGTTTTTTTTTTTTTTTGATTGCATGAAATTGAAATGCAAAAGAAAATATAGATAGAAGACCGAAGAGGTTCGGTATTGATGGTGGATAGGAAGATTTGCAACGGTGTATATTTCAACCGTATTTGTTTGAAGAAGCGGTGTATATTTCAACCGCGAGGTTAGTGATTTGCTGTGGTTTTTGGGTTTTGCAAGAAACAAGAAATTGAAAAAGATAGATAGATGACCAAAGTAGATGTTCGGCCAAGATGGGGTTAGGAAGATTTGATGGGTGGTAGAGCAGAAGCGGCACACATTCGGGCGACTAGGTTTTGGATCAAACCCTCTGATACCATGTTAGAATGTTATAATTCACCCATAATTCTTATTGATCAAAGAGGCCATATATAGTACATGATCTGATCTCATATCCCTTGATTTTAGGGATCCTACATTCAATATGAGATATGGATAGATATACTTACATTTAATGCTAGATATTACATAAGATATTGTCTACGTCTAATATTCGTTAACAGGATGTAGGATGTATGATTGCATGTTGCTAGTAGAATCATTTAAAATATTGGATTGGATAACTTGAATCATAGAGCCTACAACTTAGGAGACTTATCTTTTAAAAAAAAAGGCAAATAGTTCAAGGTTGACTCAAGGTTGGCTTCGCTTACTGAGATTGAAAAGAAAATTATTTTAACTTTGGAGTTTGATCAATTATGCATAAGAGAGTATGCAGAGGTTTTACAACAAGCACATATTAAATGGGATGTCGAGGGAATTTCAACTTCTTTCATGACATGCTTAAACAATGGAGGACGGGGCAAACGATTATAGGTGTTAGCTTGAATGGGGATTGGATCTCTGATCCGACTGAAATTAAGGAGGCGTTTTTTTCTTTTTATAAAGATAAATTTTCTCATTCGGATGATGGTTTAGAATTTTCTGTTTTGCAGCCTAATCTTTTTCGGCCAGCGATATGGGTGAGTTGGAAATTCCTACTTCTCAAGTTGAGATTCGTGAGGCGGTGTGCGATTGCGGTAGTGACAAAGCTCCGGGTCCGGATAGGTTCACTTTTGAGTTTATTAAACATTATTGGGATTCCATTCGTGTCCATTTTGTTCCTTCCATAACTTCAGCTTTTTGAGCTTTGGATGCACAAAGGTGCGAGATCGGCGTTTGTTACTTTGATTCCAAATGTTCCTAATCCAACCGGTATTAAATATTACCGTCCGATATCTTTAGTAGGCGTACAGTACAAGATTATTACTAAATTTTGGCTAACCGTCTTGCTAAGGTCATCGACTCGGTGATTGGTAAGAAACATTCCGCTTTTTTGATGGTCGACAGATTCTTGATGGTCTGTTGATTTTGTTGATTTTATCTGAGACAATGGAGTGGTTTAAGAATATGAAGAGGAAACTCCTCATTCTAAAAGTGGATTTTGAAAAGGCTTACGACTCGGTCTCTTGGCATTTTCTTGATTATATAATCAGGTTTTGGTACGAGGTGGCGCAAGTGGATTTCTATGGTTCTTAATCATGCACGCACATCGATTCTTATTAATGGCAGCCCTACTAAAGAGTTTGAGATTCAAAGAGGGTTACGATAAGGGGGTACGATAGGTATGTTTTTCTTTCTTTTAATTGTGGATGGGTTGCGTTTATTAGATCCGAGATAGAGTTGCGGAGGGTTTAATTCATGGTGCGTATGTTGGTAACCCCGGAATAAATATTCCACACCTTATTTATGTGGATGATGCGGTGATTGTATGCAAATGGCATAAAGAGAGCCTTTTTAACGCCATTAACATGTTTAATGATCTTTTGGCATTTTCATGTCTTATAATTAATGTTTCAAAATCTCATATATTATGGACTTCGAGTGCAAGGGGAATTTTCGAATTTACCTATGTTGTGGTTTGTTCTTGGGGTGGACTACTGTTTACTCATTTGGGGATTCCTATTTGTCTAAATATGATTCGGATCGGTAGTTGGTAGATGTTGGTCAATAGATTCAGTAAGAGATTGGCGAGATGGAAGGCTAACATGCTTTCTATTGGTGGTAGACCAACATTGGTTAAAGCGGTGTTGGGTAGTCTTGAAATTTTTTATTTATCAACTTTTTAATGTCCGGAGACTACAATTAATGAACTTGAAAGTATCATAGCATCGTTTTTTTAGGGGTAATATGGAAAACAAACGAAAGATGCATTGGGTTCGACGGGATAACACTATGGCTGTTTGATAGCTTTCAATCAATCTCTTATATGTAAACGGCTTTGGCGTTTGCGTTAAGACTCGAATTCTTTTTAGTCTAGGGTGTTTTGATGCTATTTATGGCCCTACAACATGATTAAAGGGTGGCTTGGTACATGGGCATGGTATGGAATAATATAATTGGTTCACATAATTCAATTGCAGCCAAAGAGATATTACCAAGTTATGCATTTATACGTTTATGTGTGGGGATGATAAACTCATATGCTTTTGGAAGGGAAAGATGGGATTATTTTGAAAAACAAATTCCCAATCTTTATCATTTAGATGTTGACAAAGATTGCAAGCTTGCCAATTGGTTGATGGAAGGAATCTGGTTATGGAATTGGTTCCATGATCTTCAAGGCACTTGAACGGCTTCACACTTTGCTGATTTGGTTGTTGATACTCGAGATTGAATAGGAAGAAAACTCTATGCAGCGACAGTGTTCGACGATTCGTGGGTTTGATTTATAGCTAATGATGGTGTTTTTCAGGTAGGCATCACTCGAAGGCATATAGATTCAAGTGTTCTTCATGGTGACACCGTTCGAACTACTTGGGAGAGGTCGTTGACTCGTAAGGTAAATAATTTCATTCATATATTTTGGTTGGATAGGTAGTATACTCGTTTTAATTTTTCAGCTCGTGACATGGAAATTAATGACATTGGGTCCCCTTTATATTCGTATCGTGTGGAATCTGAAATGACCCGTCCTAATCCATCTGGACGAAGTCTTCAACAGCAGGTCCCATTGCGAGGTTCTGACCTCTATATGCCCTGAATGACTCCATGTAATATGAGCAAATGCATAGCGGAAGGTTTCTTTCATACCTGAGAATAAACATGCTTTAAAGTGTCAACCAAAAGGTTGGTGAGTTCATAGGTTTATCATAAACAATAAAATTCATCATTTTGATAGACCACAAGATTTAAATGCTGTATGGTACAAATGGGCCCAAATCCTATACCCACATATAATGTACATGTGATATCTTTTAAATACAGTACACCTTTCTCGTGTACGAAATCATCTTTCATAAATCTTAGTAACCGTACACATATCTTGTGCACAAAAATAACATACACATAACCTGTGTATAAAATCATTCTCTCGATACATAACATTCACATCATTTGGTGGCAATTATCATGTCCACATAATTCAATGGTGGCCATTATCATGTCCACATAATTCAATGGTGGCAATTATCATGTCCACATAATTCAATGGTGGCAATTATCATGTCCACATAATTCAATAATAATCCGCAGAACTTCTGTCTGCATAATAATTCATTCAAGGAATGTTTTGCTTGTGTCTATCTCGTCAAACATTTATAAAAGCATTTCATGTATTCGCAGTTCAAAATATATTTCAAAAGCATTTAATAGAGCAGTTGTAAAAATAGCGCATGTATTCTCAGTCCCAAAAATGTAAAGAGTAAAAGGGAATCAAATGAACTCACCATATTGTATTTTGTAGTAAAAATACATATGACTATATTGAATAATTGAACAATGCAGGGTTGGCCTCGGATTCACGAACCTATATCGATTGTATATCTATTAAAACGTATAATCGTAATCGAATAAATTTATGTATATTATATCTTAGTTTATATGTTATATGTATTTAATTTGTATATATTTAAAATGATTAATATTTATACATGTAGATATTTTAATATGTATTTTAGTATTTTATCAATAATTTGTTATTTGTAATATTTATAAAAAAAATGTTAATATGTTTAGTATATAATTTATATGTAATATAAGTATAACATTTATTTGTTATAAAAATAATAATAAAAATGATGATTAAAATACTAATGATAATTAAAATAGTAATGATAATAATAATGATAGTTTTTAATAATAATGTAAAATAATAATAATAATAATAATATTGAAAATAATAATGTTTTTATAATAAAATCATTTCATTAATAATAATAATAATAATAATAATAATAATAATAATAATAATAATAATAATAATAATAATAATAATAATAATAATAATAATAATAATAGTAATGATAAAAGTATTAGTAATACTACCTCACAAGAATAGGCTCCAAAAAAATAAATAAATGCCCTTGCCAAGACTCGAACCCGCAACCTCTCGCTCATTCGTAACACTCCTTAACCATTCAACTGTCCTCGTTTTTCTATTGCCATCTGTATCCTAAATTTAGTTAACCCATTTTTCACTAGCAACCACAAATGGGTCTCGGCCCAATAGAAATTAATTAAAAGCCCACTAAGACTAATAATGTGTTGGGCTTAAGGAGTCCAATAAAACCGCCTGCTTTATATCCTCCGTTTCCTGTAACCTGTCGGTTCATCCCCAAATCATACGAACACCCCAAATCTTCTTCTAGGTTAACCTTTATAAAAAAAATCAAATCACAAAATCAAATGAACTTACTTCATAGATCCACGCTTAATACGTTTTGCAAAGGAATCAAGGCTGTGATCATCAACAAGTTCGAATTTTTGGTTAAGAATAACGGCGATGGTGATGATGAAGTTAAGAAATCGAAATCCAAAGTGTATCAGGTATGAATTTCTTCTTGAAATATGTTTAGAAACCCTCGTAGTTAATCAATTTTCCAGGTTCATTGTGATGTAATCCATTTGTTTGGTTTGATTGTTATTAACTAGCATATAAAAAAAAATAGGAACAACAGGCAGCAGCATAATAATCGTATAACAGTGATAATCATAAAGTAATTGAGTTTTTCTAATTTACTATGATTTAGACAGGGAGACAGGAGCGATTATAGCAGCTGTAATGGTGCTATTGACAGAAAAATAGAAAGTTTATAGTGTGACAGCTGTAGCTTCTCATGTAGGTTTTGTTTGGTTTAATAAATTAGTAAATAATGAATCATAATTGTGTTCAATAATAGATAATAAGGTTGAGGCTGTGTGATTGAAAAATTGAAGATGAAGTTGGGCTGTTTTGATTGGAAACAGGATAAACAAGTATAGCAGCTTACAGTGGTTGTGGCATTTTTTTAGATTGAGTCGATCAAGATGGGTGTCGTGGTGGAAGTGGCTGTGGTGCTAATTGTGACCAAAATAGACTGTATAATATATGTTCTTCGATGTGTAAGAGTAAGGACAAAGGACCTTACAACAATATTCATTCTATTGTGTTTGCAGGTTTATGGTCATTGATGTTGGTGATCGAGAAATAGAAGAACAGAAGCAGGTGGCTGTTTTATTGCCATTGTTTGTCTCGTACAGAGTTGAAATAAACAAGAACGTAGACAACGAGTTTAACTATATTACAAGATTGAAACTGAAAATGAGTAAGATGCAATGCAACTTACGATGCATTCTTGAGTTAATTTATACAGTGGTTTTTCAGTTCCAGGTTCAATGGGTTATTGAAATAATGATCAAATGGAAGAGAGAGTAGGAAAATAGTAGATAGTTTTGGTTCCTGGTTTGATAAATGAAAACAGGCAGAAAGATAGCGAGGTAAAAGATAATAGAATGAAAAGCTAAGGGTAGTGATATATATTTGTTGTTCTTCTGCATTAGTACATGTATATAATATATATTAAGTTAGATAGTGGATGGTTTGGTTGATTGTCGAGAAGAATGAAACAAGAAGATGGGTTTTGAAGTTTGAAGATAAAAGACATATAGAAGTGGTGTTAGGTTGTAGGTGATTATGTAATTCGGTGTGTTTACAAGAGAATGAAGAAGAGTGTGGCATTCCCTCCCATGTGATATGGGTTCATTGATTGTTATAATTGATTAAAGAAGTCGACAGCAATATTTGTGCCAAGGAGGAACAAGCCAAGGAGGAACAAACAAAGAAAATATAAAGTAGATATTGATGTACAACTGAATTCGTTTGTTAATGTGAATTGGTTTTTGTTATTTACCAAAATCAGAGGCAGGAACCAATCAAGAAAAAGGGAAGAAAGAAAATGATAGAAAGTAGATAGCGAAAGTTATCGATGATATGTATATGTATATCTTGTATCATGTAATTTATCTAATATTCCATCACTATAGTAAATTATTTGTATGATATAAATTGTGATAGGTAACATAAAGTTGACAGAGGAAAAGGTAGTGGTTTGCACTTCACTTTCATTGTATGTGTCTATATTTCATATGCCCTTTTTATTTTATATATTAGATTTAGATGAAGATTGAAATCAATCACAGTGAGCCTTCTTAAAAAGTGAATTGCACAATTGATGGAATTCTTGAGTTGTGTAATGATATATGATAATATTATTATATATATTTAAGTGTAATATATTCAAGTGTAATAAAGTACCATGTAAATGTAATTATGTAGTGAGACTTGCCGAGTATGAAAACAAAGTATAAGTGGTTTGCTTTAAGCTTTTTGTTTGCATATATATAAAAAAAATTGACAGGAAATATATATAAGAAAAAGAAAGGAACGAACAAAGTGAAATTAATATTTTATCTATTTCAAATCTTTAACTAATAAAACGTGTGATATGACTTTACAGCTCTCATATTTGCAATATTATGCAGACGGTTTTCACAAAGTGCTATATCGCTTCCGTGATTAACTTAGTTGCGGACAAAAGTATTCGGAAAAATATATATATATATATATATATATATATATATATATATATATATATTTATTTATTTATTTCAATAATAGATTTTATTATCTTATATTATTTTACTTTACAAAATTTAATTCTAATAACTAAATACTATAAAATTATATTTCTAATTATTATTATTATTATTATTATATATATCTATTTACAATTAATTGTTCGTGAATCGTCGAGAATAGTCGAAGGTCGAATGCATATATGAAAACAGTTCAAAAGTTTTTGAGACTCAACATTACAGACTTTGCTTATCGTGTCGAATTCATATTAAGATTAAGTTTAAATTTAGTCAGAAATTTCTGGGTCGTCACAGTACCTACCCGTTAAAGAAATTTCGTCCCGAAATTTGAGTGAGGTGTTTATGGTTAACAATAAATATGTTTTCATGACGCATACGAGCTGAAAATTTGAGTTTTATCATTATTGAATATTATGGATAATTCAACTCGATTCTGTAAAGAGTACGAGTGAAGCTATCACCAAATAATGAAATGAAAAAGACTAGTTTCATCATACTTTTGAGTAGTCATGGTTGAATTTAGAAAATAAGGTGCGTCTTAACTTTTGACATTGTCTTGATTGAATTCCGGAATTCAAGGGTTTTAAAGAAAATCTTCAAAATCTAAAAGATTTGATTCTTCGGCGAGTAAGGAAATTAAGATCTCTATAATTAAATACAGTGATCTGCTTCGATTACTCTGTCTAATATTCCATTATAAATTAAGCCCTTCCGTTCTATTATTCTCACCATTCCTATACTTTCTTTCTTAGTTTATACATCCCAAAAGATTGTGAAAATGCTTAATTCTATTCTAATCCTTGATATTTTTCTAATTAACATTTATATCATCCCTCTTTTCAATCTTTCAACAGAAAAATCTGTTAATCCCTACTATTACCTTGGGGTTATAGTATTTATAATTCTCCCGTGTCTTTATCTTACTATACGTATTGATATACACGGTTTGTAATTTATGTGTTGTTATCGGACTTTATATTTTTCCTTATATTTCGGAGTTCCATGCTTTTGTTTCTTCTTCCCGACTTTGAGTCAAGCGTATAATGGTCCAGAATTCGTAGGTATGGAGTTTTGAATGATCATAATGTTCTAAGTAAGAAAGAACGTAATAGCACAAGTTGATTTGTGAAATTACCAGATTCACTGAGAATAGAACTATCAAGAATATACTATCTTAATATGTTCAGAAGTTAAGCAGAATGAAAGAGCTATGTAACATGGCACATGATGATGTTATTATCTGCTGTGAACCATCATCACGTTTCATTAAAAACTCAGCATGACTTACTGTAATATAATCACGTTGGTCGGGCGTCATTATATTATACTAACCCATGCTTCAATTTCCAACACTTCTGACAATTCATTCATAATTTACACTTAGATGTTACAGAAGTTTCCTATATAATGGAATATAGAAAACACGAAGAGGTAGATAATTTCGGACAAGAATATTTATGAAAATATCTTCGGAAATATCGAAGATATTTATGATGATATTTTGGGATTTCTAAGTTCGAAGGTTGATGAAGAAAAATTTTCCGCAAGATTTTAACATGACTTCGGAGCAAGATATTCTCTAAAGATTTCAACGGATCCAGAATTACCTAGATTCTTTGAATATAGGGTATGGTCCTTGTATTTCTCCTTGGTCTCCTTCGTGGTTAGCTCAATCCGTTTTTTTTCAGTTCCAACTTTTCTGAGCTTTACCAACATACTATTCTTTATCATCAAACTTTCGATGATTAAGGTCATTTACGGTTGTCTACAGTTTCTGCTGCTTCATTCAGCTTTTTCAACATTCAGAGTATTGATTTGTAGACTGAGTGCTTTTCAGAATTTCAGAATGAAAGATCATAATTCTAAGAGATAAATGTTATACATATAACTGTTGATGTAGATATGCTGTGAGTTTTCAAAGTACTGATTGCTGATTCCCGGTAATTGGTATGGCAGTTCTCGTTACAAGATGCGGATGAGTATATGATAGGGTTTCTATGAATAAATATAATAATTTATCAGAGAGATTTAAGCCAAGAAGCAACGAGGTTGCTGGTACTTCTGCTGGTAATATGGTGGAATATAAAAGGTTCCCTGGTAACAATAAAAGAGCACGCATTTATATCAAGGTTATAATAAGGTTGTTTGGAACAAAAAGTCGAAGTTGACTTGCTGGAGCTGTGACAAAATTTGCTACTTTGAAAAGGGATTGTAAAGCTATTTTTTTTTGTAGTAACAACGCTAAAGGAGCTAGCACATATACGTGTTAAACGTTTACTGAGGTTCCGAGTATTTTCAGGTGTATATCTACATGCATCAATCTTTTCTTCCGTAGATGAAGTATGATTGTTTCATCTTCTCAATTGAGGTATTTTCAAGAATCATGAAAGGTTTAAACGCAGATTGTAATCGTCAAGATACAAATAAGGTTTAAAATGAAATCAAGTGGCAAACTTGAAGAATTGTTTAGTTTCATATGTTATAAATAATATTTTAATTCATTTTAATTGTCCAATGTTGGCAGTTCACAGTCGATAGTCCACAGTTAACAGTCTAATAATTCATTAATATATAATATTCGAATTAATTAATATGTATCGTGACCCGTATACGTCTCAGACTCGATCACAACTCAAACTATATATATTATTGTAGAATCAACCTCAACCCTGTATAGCTAACTCCTGCATTACTGCTGTGACGACCCCGTCAAAACACTTAACGGATCCGTCAGTTGGTCCCATAGCTTGATCGGACTTAAATGAATTAAATAAACAAAGTTGCATTCTTTTATTTCAAAATGTTCCCCAAAAAGGAAACAAACCAAATTAAGTAGTTTGAAAACCAACCAACCATAATATGAAACCAAAAGTTGACACAAAACATTGCCAACAATCCCACAATTTAAATTATCCAAAATAGAATGCAAACTTAAGTTTCATAAATTGTTTCATAAAATCTGCCCAAATGCATGCAGACTTTTCTAACGACAGCGGAAGCATCAAATAACTCAAGTACCTGTGAAAACATGCAAGTAAACTGTCAACACAAAGGTTGAGTGAATTATAGGTTTAAATAAATAAGTAAACTTTAGACCACAAGATTTAAAAATGTTAGAAAACATTAAACATTATTCCATTATCAATGAGCCACCTGGTAACCACTTAACCCTTTATTTACCCTTGCCAAACACAATAAAAATATACACTTGGACAGTGTATCTACAACAAATTACGAAGTACTAAACATTCCGATTATAAATTGCTAGCGCGACTAGCTCGAAATGGGGTTGTCAAACCCGATAGATCTATCCATAGGATTCGCGTTCACCGGTAGAAACCAATGATTACAGTTACCAGACTAGGGAATATTTTTGTCCAACTCACAATGAATAATTAAATTTAACTGTTACTTGTGTCTAAACGTAAATAAAAATCTGCATGTAATCACATCCCAAAAATATACTTTGAAAAGTATGTAAAAACGGGACTATAACTCACCTTAAATAGCAACTGAAGAAATCTCACAAACACGCGAACAGCAAGTAAAGTAATGTGATCAAGAAAGATCACAACGCCGACCTATAAATAAAGCAGGTCGAAATAAATAACTAACTTAGGCCAAGTCTTAGTATGATAGCTATTGTACATGTTGCAAGTAGGCATAGAACATTACTCAGCAAGCATCGGTTTGATTGGAGCAGCATAAGGACACACACTTTCTATTTTTAGAAAGTTTCTATTTTTAGCAGGTTTCCATTTTTGGAAAGTTTTCTATTTTAGGAAAGTTTCTATTTTTGGAAAGTTTCTATTTTTGGAAAGTTTCTATTTTTGGAAAGTTTCTATTTTTGGAAAGTTTCCAAATTTAGAAAGTTCTATTTTTAGAAAGTTTTGAAGTTAGGAAAGTTTCCTTATTTAGAAAGTCAACAGAAGTCAACTGAAAGTCAAAGTCAACCGAAAGTCAACTCAAAAGTCAACCTTGGTCAAACATAGTCAACATTAATTTTAAAAGTGTAAGTTATAATAATAACATAGGTTATAATGTTATTTAAAGTCAAAAGTGTATAATAATGTCTTAACATAAGTTTAATTAAATAAAATGAATTATTAAAGTTAATATAAGTTGAAATGTTATAATTAGTATAACATAAGTATTTAATTAATTAATTAAATATCAATCATAATATAAATATTATTAATTTATAATAAATTTTAAATCATATCATAAGTATTATTAATTAATAATGAATTATTAATCATATCATGAGTTTCTAATTAAAATTATTAAATCATAAGTATTTAATAATTAAGTCATAATTAAATAATAATTAAGTCTTATAATAATTAAATAATTATTTAATATTTATTATAAGTCTTTTAATAATTTCTCAAAAACAAATTTAATACTTATCATAAGTATTTTCCTTTAATAATAAAAGTATTATTAATCATAAGTCTAATTAAAATGTTAATGAAATTATAATTAATAATTAAATGATATAATAAATATTTATATCATAAGTTTTAAATAATAATAATTACTTCTTTTATCTTAAGTAATTAATTAATAATGAATTCCATAAATTTTATCATAAGTTTAATCATTAACCATAAGTTTTAAGTTTAAAAGTTCGCCGGGTCGTATCTTGAGCCCCGGGCGTCGGTTTCGGGCAAGCCACATATGTAACTTCACCTACTCAAACCACCCGACACATTTATGAACTCAAGAACACTCCAAGAACAGTCCCTAGGTCGTGGATATCAGCCATGACATCAATTGGGAAAATCATTTTACTCAAAACAGTAATTCGGGCGAAACGGGTGAACCGTGGCTCGGATTTAGGTGACCCGAACATGAATATTCGTCTCACCATCAGTCCTAACCAAATGAGGCACCCTAAAGATACCAAGGATGGTCACAAAGTCGGACCCAACCTTGTTCATGCCAAGAACACCTTTCAATCTTTAACAAAAACCAAATTAAGCGTATCTAGGGCTCCGGGAATCGAAACGACATGAATCCGGAGTCTAAAATTAATGTCTTGATGAGAGGAACTCATTTATGTACTTTATTTTAACATTCATATCAGTTACAAAGTCAGAATATACGTTTCAAACTGCTGTCCAAAATTTACAAACCGAAATCATACGCAAACGAGTAATTCTACGCATTCAAACAACAATACACTAACTTATACACATCATACTAATCATATAACATATAAAATCAGTAAAATAATTGAAAATTCAAAAAGCTAGGGTTAGGGTTTATACCCTAATCGAGAATCAAAGTATATGATCGCGTAGGGAACGAAGAGGAGAACACGTTTATGTAGATGATCTCTTGATCCAAGCTAGCTTTTTGATGAAGATGGTGGTTTATGGTGGTGATGGTGGCGGTACAAAGAGGGAGGAGAGGAGAGGGTGAGAGCAAAAATAAAACTAGGTCTTGAAAAATTGGGAAAGTGATAAACAAAATCTCAAAAAAAGAAAAATAAGGAGAAGGGATCCCCTCCCCCCCTTGGCTTCGGCCGAAATTGCTTGGGGGTGGGCCCCATGGGTCCAATTTTGCTAAATGGTGAAATCCTTGTGGCCGAAACCCGAAACGCGAAAACACGCTTACGCGATTAAAAATCCGGAAAGATAACGAACGCGCGACGAAAAATAAATATAAATACACCTACTAATAATATGACCTTAAAATATCATATTTAAAATATTTAGGATTTAAAAATCCAGAAAACTCGACCGTTGGTTTAAAAACCGAAAAGATTCGCCGGATGGAAATCCGCGGAACGTAGAAACGTATAATTTAAAATATGAATACATATATCCACATAACACATAATAATTATTATATATATATTATTATTACAAAAAAAATAATAATATAGGTCATGGAAATGACGTGGCACACTAACAGTTAACGGTCGTTAAATAGTTAACGAAAGAAAATAACGGAAAAAGTAGGGTCGTGACAACTGCATATAGAGTGTCTATGGTTATTCTAAATAATATATATATATGCGTCGATATGATATGTCAAAACCTTGTATACGTGTCCCGATATTTAAAGTGAGTAAAATAAATCACAGAAATTAAATGACAATAAATAAAATTGCGATAATTAACTTGCGATAAATAAACTGCGATAAATAAAATGTAATCAGTTAGCTAGGAACAGTTAGCGTGGATTCTTAACAAAATTTCTCATAGTTAATTTGTTTGTTTCTAACAAATTTTATTTTGTCCAATGTTTTCTTCATTATGCCACTTGTTGGATTCTGATAGGTCAAAATCTAAATATGAAATTGAATGAAAATGGTTATTCTGTGGTGAGCGGATTCGTATATCTGTAGATGTAAGTAGGATAGTAAATGACTGTTGAATTAGATTCGAAGAATGTACAGTGTAACTTATTAATGTGAAATCTAAATATTCCTCGGGTATTACCTACCCGTTAAAATATTTTCACCATTAACAGTTTGTACAAAAGGATTTTCAATTACAATCTTTATGAAAATATACTTACATATATATTTCCTTCAGATATAATCATAGATTTAATGAGTTAATATAATATTAATCTCATTTTATTTACCGTTATAACTAGAATACATAATCTCTAAAACATTAGAGATTACATAATCGTCATGAAGAACGAAGATAATTGATGTAGAATGATACGTAGAACGATGATTGTACTCGAGGTACTGAATGAGATGTTGAGGCACGGATTGTTGGTGGTACTAGTGTTGTTACTGATGATACTGTTGGTATCGGTGATGTTGCTAAAGCTGGTAAATTTTGCACCATATTCTCCGAATTTATTACTCGGGCGCGAAGCTCGTTGACTTCTTCCATTACTCCGGATGATTGTCGGTCAGGACGAGCGGATGAATAAGGTTTAGAATTGTGGATAATATATAGTAGTTACGAGATATCCTAGAAATGAGGGTGAAAATAGTGTGTCGGACTGATTCGCCGGTAAGTGCTTCAGGTTCATTGCCAAGAGGTGAATTCGGTTGGTGGAAAGGATCGCCTTCTTCTCGTCTCCATTGATTAAGTCGACTACAAACCCATCAGATGAATTGGGGATGGCTGATTGATTGATTCATTCTGGTGACCCCGCTTTCGGAGCTTAGGTGAATATCCATGTCGAAATAGCTGTCGGAATAACTATCGGAATAGCTATCGGAATCTGAGGAACTCGAACTGGTTGAGGGATTCATCTCGTACGATCAGATGATGGATTTTTGATAAGAAATAGATTATAGAATGGAGATTAGTACCGTGGAATACATAATTTACATATGCATATATAATACCAAAATCCCATAAGTTACGGAGGAATCTATGGAAGCTGTCAGGAAAGGTCTATAGTAACAGATACGCTAAGATATGAATTTTGTCTATACACTATCGATGCACTAAATGCAGTAAGAAGTGTCTAGACTTAAAATAATAAGCAAGTAATTCCCTAAGAATGATAAGCAGGTAATTTTTGACACGAAATGATAAGCAAAACTTTTGACATGCAGACACGGTCGAAGTCCAGACTTACTAATGCATCTAAACAACTATCAGTTAGACACACTAATGCAAGACCTAGTTCGCTAAGACCACCGCTCTGATACCAACTGAAATGACCCGTCCTAATCCATCTGAACGAAGTCTTCAACAGCTGGTCCCATTGCGAGGTTCTGACCTCTATATGCCCTGAATGACTCCATGTAATATGAGCAAATGCATAGCGGAAGGTTTCTTTCATACCTGAGAATAAACATGCTTTAAAGTGTCAACCAAAAGGTTGGTGAGTTCATAAGTTTATCATAAACAATAAAATTCATCATTTTGATAGACCACAAGATTTAAATGCTGTATGGTACAAATGGGCCCAAATCTTATACCCACATATAATGTACATGTGATATCTTTTAAATACAGTACACCTTTCTCGTGTACGAAATCATCTTTCATAAATCTTAGTAACCGTACACATATCTTGTGCACAAAAATAACATACACATAACCTGTGTATAAAATCATTCTCTCGATACATAACATTCACATCATTTGGTGGCAATTATCATGTCCACATAATTCAATGGTGGCCATTATCATGTCCACATAATTCAATGGTGGCAATTATCATGTCCACATAATTCAATGGTGGCAATTATCATGTCCACATAATTCAATAATAATCCGCAGAACTTCTGTCTGCATAATAATTCATTCAAGGAATGTTTTGCTTGTGTCTATCTCGTCAAACATTTATAAAAGCATTTTATGTATTCGCAGTTCAAATTATATTTCAAAAGCATTTAATAGAGCAGTTGTAAAAATAGCGCATGTATTCTCAGTCCCAAAAATGTAAAGAGTAAAAGGGAATCAAATGAACTCACCATATTGTATTTTGTAGTAAAAATACATATGACTATATTGAATAATTGAACAATGCAGGGTTGGCCTCAGATTCACGAACCTATATCGATTGTATATCTATTAAAACGTATAATCGTAATCGAATAAATTTATGTATATTATATCTTAGTTTATATGTTATATGTATTTAATTTGTATATATTTAAAATGATTAATATTTATACATGTAGATATTTTAATATGTATTTTAGTATTTTATCAATAATTTGTTATTTGTAATATTTATAAAAAAAATGTTAATATGTTTAGTATATAATTTATATGTAATATAAGTATAACATTTATTTGTTATAAAAATAATAATAAAAATGATGATTAAAATACTAATGATAATTAAAATAGTAATGATAATACTAATGATAGTTTTTAATAATAATGTAAATTAATAATAATAATAATAATATTGAAAATAATAATGTTTTTATAATAAAATCATTTCATTAATAATAATAATAATAATAATAATAATAATAATAATAATAATAATAATAATAATAATAATAATAATAATAATAATAATAATAATAATAATAATAGTAATGATAAAAGTATTAGTAATACTACCTCACAAGAATAGGCTCCAAAAAAATAAATAAATGCCCTTGCCAAGACTCGAACCCGCAACCTCTCGCTCATTCGTAACACTCCTTAACCATTCGACTGTCCTCGTTTTTCTATTGCCATCTGTATCCTAAATTTAGTTAACCCATTTTTCACTAGCAACCACAAATGGGTCTCGGCCCAATCGAAATTAATTAAAAGCCCACTAAGACTAATAATGTGTTGGGCTTAAGGAGTCCAATAAAACCGCCTGCTTTATATCCTCCGTTTCCTGTAACCTGTCGGTTCATCCCCAAATCATACGAACACCCCAAATCTTCTTCTAGGTTAACCTTTATAAAAAAAATCAAATCACAAAATCAAATGAACTTACTTCATAGATCCACGCTTAATACGTTTTGCAAAGGAATCAAGGCTGTGATCATCAACAAGTTCGAATTTTTGGTTAAGAATAACGGCGATGGTGATGATGAAGTTAAGAAATCGAAATCCAAAGTGTATCAGGTATGAATTTCTTCTTGAAATATGTTTAGAAACCCTCGTAGTTAATCAATTTTCCAGGTTCATTGTGATGTAATCCATTTGTTTGGTTTGATTGTTATTAACTTGCATATAAAAAAAATAGGAACAACAGGCAGCAGCATAATAATCGTATAACAGTGATAATCATAAAGTAATTGAGTTTTTCTAATTTACTATGATTTAGACAGGGAGACAGGAGCGAGTATAGCAACTGTAATGGTGCTATTGACAAAAAAATAGAAAGTTTATAGTGTGACAGCTGTAGCTTCTCATGTAGGTTTTGTTTGGTTTAATAAATTAGTAAATAATGAATCATAATTGTGTTCAATAATAGATAATAAGGTTGAGGCTGTGTGATTGAAAAATTGAAGATGAAGTTGGGCTGTTTGATTGGAAACAGGATAAACAAGTATAGCAGCTTACAGTGGTTGTGGCATTTTTTTAGATTGAGTCGATCAAGATGGGTGTCGTGGTGGAAGTGGCTGTGGTGCTAATTGTGACCAAAACAGACTGTATAATATATGTTCTTCGATGTGTAAGAGTAAGGACAAAGGACCTTACAACAATATTCATTCTATTGTGTTTGCAGGTTTATAGTCATTGATGTTGGTGATCGAGAAATAGAAGAACAGAAGCAGGTGGCTGTTTTATTGCCATTGTTTGTCTCGTACAGAGTTGAAATAAACAAGAACGTAGACAACGAGTTTAACTATATTACAAGATTGAAACTGAAAATGAGTAAGATGCAATGCAACTTACGATGCATTCTTGAGTTAATTTATACAGTGGTTTTTCAGTTCCAGGTTCAATGGGTTATTGAAATAATGATCAAATGGAAGAGAGAGTAGGAAAATAGTAGATAGTTTTGGTTCCTGGTTTGATAAATGAAAACAGGCAGAAAGATAGCGAGGTAAAAGATAATAGAATGAAAAGCTAAGGGTAGTGATATATATTTGTTGTTCTTCTGCATTAGTACATGTATATAATATATATTAAGTTAGATAGTGGATGGTTTGGTTGATTGTCGAGAAGAATGAAACAAGAAGATGGGTTTTGAAGTTTGAAGATAAAAGACATATAGAAGTGGTGTTAGGTTGTAGGTGATTATGTAATTCGGTGTGTTTACAAGAGAATGAAGAAGAGTGTGGCATTCCCTCCCATGTGATATGGGTTCATTGATTGTTATAATTGATTAAAGAAGTCGACAGCAATATTTGTGCCAAGGAGGAACAAGCTAAGGAGGAACAAACAAAGAAAATATAAAGTAGATATTGATGTACAACTGAATTCGTTTGTTAATGTGAATTGGTTTTTGTTATTTACCAAAATCAGAGGCAGGAACCAATCAAGAAAAAGGGAAGAAAGAAAATGATAGAAAGTAGATAGCGAAAGTTATCGATGATATGTATATGTATATCTTGTATCATGTAATTTATCTAATATTCCATCACTATAGTAAATTATTTGTATGATATAAATTGTGATAGGTAACATAAAGTTGACAGAGGAAAAGGTAGTGGTTTGCACTTCACTTTCATTGTATGTGTCTATATTTCATATGCCCTTTTTATTTTATATATTAGATTTAGATGAAGATTGAAATCAATCACAGTGAGCCTTCTTAAAAAGTGAATTGCACAATTGATGGAATTCTTGAGTTGTGTAATGATATATGATAATATTATTGTATATATTTAAGTGTAATATATTCAAGTGTAATAAAGTACCATGTAAATGTAATTATGTAGTGAGACTTGCCGAGTATGAAAACAAAGTATAAGTGGTTTGCTTTAAGCTTTTTGTTTGCATATATATATAAAAAATTGACAGGAAATATATATAAGAAAAAGAAAGGAACGAACAAAGTGAAATTAATATTTTATCTATTTCAAATCTTTAACTAATAAAACGTGTGATAAGACTTTACAGCTCTCATATTTGCAATATTATGCAGACGGTTTTCACAAAGTGCTATATCGCTTCCGTGATTAACTTAGTTGCGGACAAAAGTATTCGGAAAAATATGTATATATATATATATATATATATATATATATATATATATTTATTTATTTATTTCAATAATAGATTTTATTATCTTATATTATTTTACTTTACAAAATTTAATTCTAATAACTAAATACTATAAAATTATATTTCTAATTATTATTATTATTATTATATATATCTATTTACAATTAATTGTTCGTGAATCGTCGAGAATAGTCGAAGGTCGAATGCATATATGAAAACAGTTCAAAAGTTTTTGAGACTCAACATTACAGACTTTGCTTATCGTGTCGAATTCATATTAAGATTAAGTTTAAATTTAGTCAGAAATTTCTGGGTCGTCACAGAATCGTTGTCCCGTATTTATTTTTGTGCGAAGTTACCTTGGAGGTATGGAGAATAGTAAGGATTTGACCGATGTTCAAATGCCTAGTTGTGATGGTTGGTCCGATGGGTTGTGTGGTATCAATGGAGGAAAGTCGTTGCAAAGAAGAAGTTGCGCATATATGCGATTGTTGCATCATTAACTTGGAGTGTATGGAGGTATAAAAATGCATTCCTTTTTTACCCGGGCAAGATGAAGAAACAAAATTTGTTTGAATTAATTTGTTTGTATTCAGTGGCGGAACTTAAACCCGAATACAGATGGGGCGAGTGTAAAAATTAAATAAAGTTTTCATTGTCAAGAGAGGTAACACTAAAAAAACCTTATATTTTAGTAAAAAAAAAAAGATTAGTGTAAATTTTTTTTTCCCCGTTAAATCTAGGTGGGGCTAATACCCCCTTACGGTTATACTAAGTACCGCTACTGTTTGTATTCTTTTAATTGGATCACGGATAGAAACGAAGATTGTATTAGTTAGACCGATTGGTTAGTTAAGTCATTGTAGTTTGTCGGTTACGCCCCTCCCTAGTATATCACTAGCGAGGTGATAACTTTAATAAAATTTGATGTTATAAAAAATTGCTTTGATCAATTCTTAACACTCCACATACAATAATCAATAATGACATTAACATAACTATAAAACACATTTTAGAAGTTTACAGTTACGTATAAAATGTTGCTTGACTATGTGAACATTATGGCGGATTAATCTAATTTAACATTATATAGTTTGTACATGCTTTTTCTTTTAAAGATGACATTTCATAATGTGTTGCGTATGCAATGAACCTTCTTCGATAGACTTAACTTGTACATAAATTGCAACTTGTCAAATGATTTCATTTTTAAAATTTCATACTAATATATTGTTATTGATTAGTATATAGTTTGTCATCTAAATACAAGGAGTAATTCTTGTGGGGGTTGTTGAAGCTTCTTACACACATAATCCGTAATTAACAAGTTTTATTCATCAATCCACATGTTTAAGAAGTATTTGATTACACGGAAAGAATACATAAAGATCCATAATTGTTGGAGTCCATGCTTTTCGAATGCTTAACCAACGACATTAGACCATTTTCCTTTATATACTTTTTAGATTTGTATAAAAAAAAAAGGTAGGAATTGTATTCATAATAGTATAACTCAAACTATATACACAACTATCTTCCATCTATACATCCTAAATCCTACTGCTAGTATCAGTTGTGTCGTTGGCTCACCGTTGAGTACGCAGTTCAACAGCGCCAATACTAACAGCCTCCGTTGAGCGTGCGGTTGATCAACGCCCTTTGAAATGTCATTGTTTAACACAATCTAGCACGCAAGTTTAACTCAACTAGTTAACTGATTAGTTTATTTATTTATTTTTATTATTTTTTATTTTTTTAATGGTGAATAATATAAAGGAAACAGATGTTCACGTGTTTAGTTGGAACACAATGACTTTTTTTTTTACATTTTTTTAAATTAATAATAAAAATAATATATTAAATAATAGTAATTAATAATATAATAATAATAAATATTTTTTTTTTACCAGCAAAATTCGTTTATATATAAATAAACAGCAACCTCCCTAGCGAGAAACTAGGAAGGCGCTAAAGCGGATTACAACGGTTTCAATAACCAAGTGTTCCGGCAGATATTAAATCTGCCTCTATTACAAACCCAATTAAACGACATGATACGAATACAATAAAAAATGTCATTCTTCTTTAGCGGATTTGGACCGAAGAGGACACTATTCCGAAGCCTCCATAAATACCAAAGTGAAGTCACTACAATAACATACAACCGTTACTTTGAGTCGGGAGTAGAACGCCAATCGTTGAACCATACCAGCCATTCGGCCCATGACGAGCACAAAGGAATATCAATGGTAGTCCAGATGCAAATTTTTCTCCAAATATCGCTAGCCACCTTGCAACCAAACATCACATGATCGATAGTCTCTACTAGATGATCACATAATACACATATAATAATAATAAATAGCTCTTTGCTAATGATATATAGATATAGATTAATAATAATAATGATAATTAAATTATTATAATAAAAGTGAGACTAATGTGGTTGTGAAGACATATGTCATGTATGTTACTGTTGAATGATGGGTAAGTGGTTGGAAAAAAGTGTTGGTGTGACATTGAGTGGTTGTTAAGCAATATGTCATTGATAAGAGTAATCTTATACATTCTATTTACCATTTTCAACACCACCAACAACAACAAGGATGCAGTCCCCCGCCTTACCACTCAGCCATATTGCCAAAACGATACATAATGTGAGGAAATAAATCTCCGGTTTTATACTAAACTTTTGTTTCTTGTAATTGCATATTGCATCCCCTTTTCAACCCTTTTTCTAATTTATAAAAATTAGAAGAGAAACCTTTTATTCCCCTTTTGATTGTATTTGATCTGCATAGTCGATTGATTGGGTAGTATCTCAAAATACACAATGCCGAAAAACTTTCACGGACTTTTACATTGAAAAAGAAAATGTAAATTTTCACTCGAAAATGTCAAAATTTATGAAAAAAGGAAACCATTAACCATTTCTTGGCTGACAATTCGTGAAAGATTATGGGATTTGAATCTAAAATTTGGTTTGCCTAATAACAAAAGAAAATACAAATTAATATATACTTAATTGATTAATTATCTTGAATCAAAAATTTTACTCAAACTTAATTTCCTTTATAACAAAAGTTATAAGTATATGTAATACTCAAAACGAAAATTGTTACACATATACGAAATTGGCTATTTTAAGTATGTTGCCTATCTAAATAAAGAGAATTCCTTGAAAGAAAAAGCCCGACTAGATATCGACCGAGCCAGTTGTAAGACCCTAATATTCATGGTACATAGCGTAAGAATGACGTACGTATATTGTGAGAAGTGTGGGTAAAAGTTAAAAGCTCATAATCTGTTCATACGTGTGTGCGCGCCGCGCACACTTAAAGGAGCGCGTCGCGCACGTGGCTTGCGACAGAAATTCTGTCTTTTTGTATTTTGGGTTAAATGAAGGGCATTTTGATCATTTCACTTGGGGTCGGTTTGGAGCCCTTAAAGCTGATCCATTGATCATCTTATCCTCATTTCTACACCACAAACACTCTCATCTTCAAACCCTAGAGAAAGGAAGTGTTTTAGAGAGAGGAAGCTCCGTTTGGAGAAGAAGGAGTTGGATTCTCGCCAAAGCTCGGGTTTTAAAGTTGTTCATCTCGTTCATGGCTACGTTGTGGTAGCATTGGTAAGTTCAAACTAAGAATTTCATTTGTTAGATTTGATATTCAAGTTAGGGATTGAGCTTAATTTGTTGTGAAACCCCTTTTGATGATGTAGTGGGTTTATGGTGACTAGTTATTCTTGTCACTTGTCGGGTTTTGGGTTGGTTGATGATTTGGCCTTGATTAGGTTTTGATAATAGGTTTAATCACTAGGTTTAGTGATTATGAAAGTGTTGGAACCCATTTGGGGGTTTTTGGTTGACTAATTTTGAAATGAGTCAAAATTAGGGTTTATGGGTGATTTTGAGAATGGTAAGTGTTTACACTTGTGTTTGGGTTTAATTGGCGTATTAAGACCATTGTCACTAGTGTTAGTGATTATTGGTTAGTTTGGGGGCGTTTCGTGCTTGGAAGTGCGATTGGATGAAATTGCACTAAGTGTCATTTTGAGTTGGTTTGTAAATCCACTCTAAGTGTGTTACTTGAATTGTGATATTGGATTAGGTACTTTCCTTTGGCGAGTTTCGGATTATTCGGTAGCATTCATCAAGGCGACAAGGTGAGTGTTAATATCCTATGTGCATATGTATGTGTAGGATGGGTGCAGGTCGGGTGAAGTGGTTCTCGGTTAGAGCTCACTTCACATATAGGTGAATTTGACGGACTTGTGTTTTAGGTCCAATTGGCACGGATGTGCGTCTGGTATTTGATTTCGGTTGATTAACCCCGAGGTCGTGGATTTTAGTAATCTTGAGACCGTGGGTTGTGGTTTGGGGACGTGAATATCGGGTCGTTCGTATTCACAATACTTCGGGTTGTACGATTGTCCTTTTGGTTGAATTCGTGGTTGAGGTGGTGAATAACGGGTTGTACGTATTCACTAAGGCTCGGTTAGCACGGCCATCCTCGGTTATTCTACGAAGTGAAAGTAGTGAGTATCGGGTTGTACGTATTCACCAAGGCCGGGTTGCACTGTCATCCTTCGGGTGTTTAAGGTTAAGTGGTTAACCTTGGGTTGTGGTTTCGTTGGTTATATATTTCGTATATACGTTATTGATATAATTGTTACGTAGCTAACCCTCCGGGTGTAGCTTGATGACGTTGTTCTTATCGTTTGGTGTTCGCGCATCGTTGATTATTAGCTTGTTGTATAGCATTCGTACAGTATGCCTAGATTAGCTTACCTTTATGCATTGGACTCCGGTATGTGCTATTTGATTATTATTGTGTGGCGTGTCCATTTTATGCATATATATGTATGTAGTATATTCTCACTCACTAAGCGTTAGCTTACCCTCTCATTATTTACATTTTTTATAGATTTGCATGGATGCGGTTGCTCGGGTAAGTGTGGGAACTAGTGGAGTCGCGTAGTTGCTTAGAAGACGTGCTTTTGGATTGATTAGGATTGGGTAGCATATCCCCAATCACCATGCTCGGTCTTTATTTTGTGTTAAAAATCATGTGGTCGGAAATTTGTATTTTGTACGAAAGTCGTAAAACGGCCGATGTGGGCCCGGTGTCGTAAAACTTGTTTTATTATGAAAACGCGTGAGTTTTACTTATTATAATGTGTTGTGAAAACCGTTTCGCCTAAAAGTGTCGGGAAGTGGTAGATCATTAAACGAAATATGGAAAATTCGGACAGAACTGATCAGGCTCTGTGCGTGCCGCGCACAGAAAGGGTGTGATGACCCGGAAATTTCTGACCAAATTTAAATTTAATCTTTAACGTTTTCGACACGATAAGCAAAGTCTATGAAGTTGAATCTCAAAATTTTGAACTATTCAATTACCATTCAATTGTTCTCAATGATTCGCGAACAATTATATGTAAATAGATACATATACTATAATTTGAAAACGTAACAAAGTGTGGAGTATATGATACTGTGCATTAAACTTATTGGTTTGATTATCTTATTTATATATTTAACTACGGAGTTAAAAGATTATGCCAAACGATTGAATGAAAGGATATTTATTGAGTCGCTTAAGGATTATGATATTATTACGGGTCTCTGTTGTGAGGTCCACGTTGATTTGGGAAATCATTCATTTTAATAGTATTCGGAATAAATGGTAAAGAGTTTGTTTAAATAACGTTATTTGGACACATACAATAATAAGGAATATTAACTGTTAGAATTAGATATATTTGATTTCAAGTTATTTAGTAAACGATGGTAACATTCGATTGATATTTAGATAAGTTAACTAAAACGTTTAAGATGAACAAGTAAAACACTATTTGCTACAGTAAAAACGACTTTGCTACAGTAAACACTATTTGCTACAGTGAACACTATTCGCTACAGTAGCACTATTTGCTGCAGTATTTTTATGTCGACGAACTAGCAAACAAAAGCGGATCAGACGGCCATGCGATCGCATGGCAAAAGTACTGAAAACCCATGCGATCGCATGGGGTACTGTAGCAGGCCACATACTATAAAAACTCGATTTGGTTCCAGTTTCTTTTCCTCACTCATTTTTACTCCGTATCATTTATGTTATTATTATTATTATTATTATTATTATTATTGTTATTATTATTATTATTATTATTATTATTAAGATTAATATTATTATTAATCCTATTATTATTAGTAGTATTAGTACATAAAATACTACGACGAGGTTATGAGTGTGTAACCTTCAAAATGGGTTTTCGAGCGGGATAGAGCTAAGGAAATTATGGGTCATAGCTATGGAGGTTATGGGTAATATTCGTGGGTAATATTCGCAAGTCAAACCTAGTGTTTATCATCTCTGTTGCGTCTACGTACTTTCCTGCAATATTGAATCTCAATATTGATACGTGAGCATTCATATCTTATCTTTTATATAGTAATTGTGTATCCATGTCTAATGCTCGAGTATATATATTTATGCATGCTTGTATGCTAAATTTCGCCGTTAAACAGTTTATAATGAATCACGAATTAAATACATATATTACTAGAAAAAGATATATGATATGCATGTTTTTGGAAAGCTAACGAAAAATCAATAACTTTTCATTTAGATATCGAATAGTTTCGATGAACGGATTAAAAGATATGATCAACTGAATTATGATTGACGTTAATTGGAATTGCTTTTGAATCTGCAATTAATATTTAAACAACTTGTTTACGAGATTGATAAAATGGATTTTTGAATATTACCAACCGAGTAAATGAATCCTTATATAAGGTACATCATGTTTTGTGAACTATTGTCAAAATTGACTTTTTGAAACGACTTTGGATAACTTTTGTATGTCGATCTCGAGCATTAGGATTGTGATACACTATGACCTGACCTAGCTTGATAGACATTTATTGACCAACATATGTTCTCTAGGTTGAGATCTACGATTATTTGGTAATCCGAGTTTCAGTCACGTTTTGGTGAACGACTTTATGTGCTGCTAAGGTGAGTTTCATTTGCTCCCTTTTTAATTGCTTTTGCAATCTATATTTTTTGGCTGAGAATACATGCACTTTATTTTAAACGCAATGGATACAAGTACGTACTAAATTCTACACCGAGTTTAAACCGAAAATCCCTTAGCTTTGGTAACTAGTAACTGCCGGTTATAAGAACTGGTGGGCGCGAGTAGTTATATATGGATCCATAGGGCTTGACATCCCCGTCCATTCCAGGTATAGAAACCCTAGCCTGAACTATAAAACAGACGTATGCTATTTGAGTTTAGTACACGTTGGTTTACGTGTACTGTACATGTTGGTTGCATGTATGTTAAAACATGGGTACTTATTATATAGACGTTAAAGTTTAGTTACCAGGGTGCTCAATCTTGTAGAATATTTTGATAAACGTTTCTGGATGAAACAACTGAAATCTTGTGATCCACCTTTATGTACAGATTATGCAAAACTTTAAAACTATGAACTCACCAACCTTTGTGTTGACACTTGTTAGCATGTTTATTCTCAGGTTCCCTAGAAGTCTTCCGCTGTTTGCTTATATGTTAGACAAGCTATGTGCATGGAGTCTTACATGGCATATTTTTCAAGAAAACGTTGCATTCACCAAATCATCACCATGTATTTTATTTTGACTGCATTGTCAACAGAAGTACTGTTGTAAACTATTATTTATGGTGATTGTCTATATGTAGAAATCATCAGATGTCGAAAACCTTTGATTTAAATATTCATTTATGGTGTGCTTTTTCAAAAGAATGCAATGTTTACAAAACATATCATATAGAGGTCAAATACCTCGCAATGAAATCGATGAATGACGTGTTCGTCCATATGGATTTGGAGCGATCATCACAGAGGGTTGGATAACGGGTTGGGTCGTTACAAGTGGTATCAGAGCATGGTCTAAGGGATTTAGGTGACTTGAGATAGGCGCCTAGACTTAGACTTTTTGTGTGTGCTTATTTGTTACGGGACTTGTAGGATTACGGGTCGGAATGGGAACTTGGTTAGTGTCTTAGCGTGTAGGTGAACTAACTAGGGTATTGGCTTGTGTTGTTTATATCATCGAGCGAGGCGGTCGTTGCACTAACAAGTTGATACAGCGTGTGTGCGTAATAAGGACTTGCAAACCTTATTATGGGTGCAAATCGTGTCTAACAAGTGATGTTCGATGAGTGTTGAGCAAGATGGGGCGGTGTTGTGCGTGTGGTTTTATACGTTCGTGGACTAATCGTTTTTGAATTCTTTAGAATGACGACGCGAAACCAGATCGAGACGAATGACGAGGAGTTTAACGCTAGAGTTGCGGCCGCCGTTGCGGAGCAAATGGGTGCGTTTCGAGAAGAAGTGGATAGGAAGTATTCCGAATTTCGGAGTAGTAGTGAAATGGAGCGTTGTCTTAAGAGCTTCATGAGGACTAAACCCCCGATGTTGAAAGGACCCGTCCTAATCCATCCGGACGAAGTCCATATCGATTATAAACGAATCACAACAGTTGATTACATCGCGAGGTACTTGACCCCTATATGATACATTTTACAAACATTGCATTCGTTTTTGAAAAGACAAACTTTCATTTCATCGAAAGTTGACAGCAGGCATACAATTTCATAATATATCCAACTATAATTGACTTAATAATAATATTGATGAACTCAATGACTTGAATGCAACGTCTTTTGAAATATGTCATGAATGACTCCAAGTAATGTCTTTAATATAAGTTAATGCACAGCGAAAGATTTCTTTCGTACCTGAGAATAAACATGCTTTCAAGTGTCAACCAAAAGGTTGGTGAGTTCATTAGTTTAACATAAATAATCATTTCATAATTTTAATAGACCACAAGATTTCATATCTCCATTTCTCATAAACATACGTCCCATGCATAGAGACAAAAATATCATTCATATGGATTAAACACCTGGTAACCGACATTCACAATATGCATATAAGAATATCCCCATCATTCCGGGATCCTCCTTCGGACATGATATAAATTTCGAAGTACTAAAGCATCCGGTACTTTGGATGGGGCTTGTTGGGCCCGATAGATCTATCTTTAGTGTTCGCGTCAATTAGGGTGTCGGTTCCCTAATTCTTAGATTACCAGACTTAATAAAAAGGGGCATATCCGATTTCGACCATTCAACCATATAATGTAGTTTCAATTACTTGTGTCTATTTCGTAAAACAGTTATAAAAGCAGCGCATGTATTCTCAGTCCCAAAAATATATATTGCAAAAGCATTTAAAAAGGGATTAATGAAACTCACCTAATGTATTTTGTAGTAAAAATACATATGACGACATTAAACAACAAAACAATGCAAGGTTGGCCTCGGATTCACGAACCTATATCATTCGTATATATATTAAAACTTGTAATCATAATCGAACAATTCCATATGTTATAACTTTATATATCATTTATTTAATTTGTATATATCTTTGAAAATGATTATTATTTGAATAGTTATATGTATGTATGTATATATATATATATATATATATATATATATATATATATATATATATATATATATATATATATATATATATTAAACATATCTAATTTGTTTTATATGAATATTTATGTAAAAAAAATTGTTAATATAAAATATTCATACATATATGTAATATTACTTATAAGTATATTTTTATATATTTAATAATATAGTAGTGAAAAGTTGTAATTGAATATAATGATAATATTATTAATAACATTACCTATATTAATAATTATAATAAGAATCATAGTAATAATAGTAGTGACATTTATAATAATATTTGTAGCAATATTGGTTTTACTGTTATGATGGTCATGATATTAATTTTAGTACTTACCTACTAATAATATTCGTGACAATAATATTACTTATGTCAATATTACCACTTCTATTATTTACAAAAAGATATTAATACTAATGTTTACAAAGATGATAACAATTTATATTACTTTCTTAATAATAATGATAATAAACATATTCTTGCTAATAATATTATAGTTTTACATTTAATAGTAATATCATTTTTAATACATGTAATAATATTAATAAAATAGATGTAGTACTTATTATTATCAATTCTTATAATAACAATAATAATAACTACAACAATAGTAAATATCATGATAATAATAATAATAATAATAATAATAATAATAATAATAATAATAATAATAATAATAATGAATATTGAAACTACCTTCAAGAGAAAATTGGCCCAAAAAGAATAAACTGTCCTAACAGGGACTCGAACCCGCGACCTCCCGTATACCCATCATCTCATCAAACCAGTTAGGCTATGGCCTATTTTCCGAAATTTAACTGCATCCTTAAATATATAACCCGTATTAATATTATCCCTACTTCTTCTTCTTCAACCTCTCAAACTTAAACTCAGCAGGGATTATTATCAACCATCATCACAAAACAAAACAAAAAAATTTAAGTTTTAGAATTTATAAACTACTAGAAGGGCTCGATTGACCAATTGATTTTCAAAATCGTGGAAGGGAAAAAAATTCATTATCAGCTTCGCTGTAACAGGAAAAAAAAAAAAAAAAATTTGATTTTGATAATGGTACGTTTTTAGACCCCAATGTCTTCATGAAATATCTTAGTAATGGTCATTAGAATACATTAAAATCATTATTTAGACTTGAACTCTAACAAATAAATCGAATTTGATTCACGAACAAACTGTTGACTTTTTGAAAATTCAGTTTGACTCCAAAATTCATACTTGTTTGAAAGAATTGAAGACTAAGTTTTTGCAGATAGATTAAAGGAAGGATTTCAAATAAGACTGCAATAAAGGATTTTACAATTGAACTCAAATTCGATGCATTTGGTTTTACAGTTCACGAACAGAGATATTAAAAAAAATCGATTAATATTATAGCTTTTTATTGATGACAGGAATTTTGTAATTAAATTTGAGGATGTAAAAATGAATGAAATCTTTACTAACACAAACTAATCGAGTTGGTATATTAATTGAAAGTATTCGACATCCAGATTCCTGTTAGGAAGATGAAAAAAAAAAAAAAAAAGGGATGGAGATGGCTAACGGGTTTTGTCCCAACACCGTATTAGATTTAACTTTGTAATCAGATAAAGGACAATCACAAAATCATCTACAGGTTTATATATATCTGTAACTGAATTCGTAAGATTTCCAAGTTTTTATAATTTATATAATTAATATTGATACATAAATATATTAGTAAAATTAATGTTATATAATATTAGTTATAATAATAATACTGATAATAATATAAATATTAATATTAATTAATGATAAAATAATTAATAATGCTAATATTAACATTTATAATGTTAAAAGATATAATAATAGTAAAAATTATAATTTGATATTGATAATTACAATAATGATAAATTTCAATAAGTTTAATAATAATTAATAATAAAATGATATTAATAATATTATTATTCTTATTAATACTAACTTAGGTAATATCAATACTATTAAATGATAATAATAATATCACTAACAATGATAATATGATACATAATAAATTTTATATTATTATAACAACTATATTTACTATATTAGTATTAAATTTTTATAGATTATGTGATATAACTATATAATATATGTTATTGATGTGCAGCGGGGTAGTATATAAAATAGTTATTATTTTACTAGAAAATACTATTAAATACGATACAATTTTACACAAGATATTTATTTATTTATAGAATGGATATACTTAAACCTTGCTACAACACTTATAGGCAGTGTACCTAATCGTACAGTAGTGTAGTTTTTAGTAAGTCCGGTTCGTTCCACAGGGAGATCTTTAAGCAAAGCTCAACGCTATATTAGTTTACTTTTATAAAAATACAAATATATATATAAGTAATATTATTATTATAAAGAGGGGTTTTTACCGTTTAATGACCGGTTTGTCGATTTTAAAACTTTAGTCGCAGTTAAAACCTAATGTAAAATATAAAATAAATACAAGACTTTAAATTAAAGCGTAAAGTAAATAACGATAATGAAATTGCGAATAATAAAAATGCGATAAAAATTAAATTGCGATAATTAAAAAGTACGATAATTAAAAGTGCGATAAAATGAAATAACAATAAATAAAAGTGCGATAATTAGAAGTGCAATTAAATATAAAATAAAGGAAATAAAATATGATATAAAAGAATTATGCTTATTTAAACTTCCGTAATCATGATGTTTGACGTGTTGGTTTTAGTTTTATGCCCATGGGTTAATTGTCCTTTGTCCTGGATTATTCAATATGTCCGTCTGGTTTTTGTCCATAACAGTCCATCAGTCATAAATATAAATTGCAAGTGTCCTTGTCAAATTATTATTATACCCGAAGATAAATATTCCAACTAATTGGGGATTCGAATTGTAACAAGGTTTTAATACTTTGTTTAATGAATACACCAGGTTATCGACTGCGTGTAAACCAAGGTTTTACTACTTTGTTAACAATTACACCAATTACCCTTGAATGTAATGTCACCCCTGTTTTAATTATTCTAGTGGCTATTAATCCATTCCCGTGTCCGGTTAAATGAACGATTATTCGTACATATAAATACCCTGCCCATCGTGTCCGATCGAGTGTATATGGTAATTTATAGGGACGCCCAATTGTAAATCTTTATATTAACATTAACAAACTTTCATTTAGTTAAACAAATATAAAGCCCATTAATAACCCATAGTCTAGTTTCCACAAGTGTCGTTCTTTTGTCCAAACCCCAATTATGGTACAAAGCCCAATTACCCAATTTTAGTAATTAGCCCAACATCATGATTACTTCGTTTTAAATAAGCATAATAATAACTTAGCTACGAGACATTAATATAAAAAGGTTGAACATAACTTACAATGATTAAAAATAGCGTAGCGTTACACGGACAGAATTTCGACTTACACCCTTACAACATTCGCTAACATACCCTTATTATTAGAATTATAATTAAAATTAAAATATAAATTATAAATATAAATATATATTACTTCGTATGAATGAGAAGAAAAAAAATGATGATAAATTCGATCAGAATTCGGTTGGCTTTATAGCCAGAAGTGAAATTTGGGGCTCCGCGACTCGCGGCAAAAAGCCCTTCAAACTCCGCGAGTCGCGGAGAGGTATTTTCAATTCACACCCTTGGAGTTTCTGGCTGCCGACAGTTTTTAATATATATATATAATATATATATAATTAATATAATTAATTATATATTATATTATATTTATATACATAGTTAACTTGTAATTTTTAGTCCGTTGCGTCGAGCGTTAAGAGTTGACTCTAGTCCCGGTTCCGGATTTTCGAACGTCCTCGCGTACAATTTAATATCTTGTACTTTGCGTTTTGAATCTTGTACTCTTGTGATTTCGAGACGTTTCTTATCAATAATTGGAACCTTTTTGATTGTCTTTTGTTCTTTTGAGCTTTTTGGTCGTTTGCGTCTTCAAATCGTCGAATCTGTCTTTTGTCTTCACCTTTTATTATTTAAACGAATATCACTTGTAAATAGAACAATTGCAACTAAAAGCTTGTCTTTCTTGAGGAATAATGCTATGAAATATATGTTCGTTTTTAGCATTATCAAATATTCCCACACTTGAGCGTTGCTTGTCCTCAAGCAATATCGTCTTGAAATACTAGAATCACTTTTTTATTCTTCACACTTTGTACATCAGTGATTTCTATACGGCGGTATAAACAATGGTAGTAACGATATGGTTTACAGTCCCACATGACTATAAAAATTTAGATCCATTAAGGAAATTGGATCTTTATGAAAACATTTGATCTTTTGAAAATTAAATCTAGTTTTTACCCTAGATAAATTTTCCGGAATAACCCTTTACCGGTGTTTGCAAAATATTTTTGTGGGTTTGGTGGGTTTCAGATTTGAAAATTTTAGCTCAAAACTTGCGGTTTTGTGTCACCCACTTGCTAACCTTGTATTTGGAAAGCAACACGTCCAGTTTACTTGTTCCGTATATTACCTTTCGGCAAACTACCGTCCGGTTGTAAAGGAAAGCGTTGAACAAGCAACTGTTTAAGGCAATGTCCCGTGACATGCTTTTGATTATGGTCTATAACGTGTCGAACGCAATTACTATCCTTGGTAGGAGCAATAGTAAAGCTCACCCTTATAATTTGTCGGTCTGGCACAAGGTCCTGTCTTTGACCATGCTATGCAACCACCGTTCTTACGGTTGACACCCGATTTGATTCAGGTGACCTAATGAATTCCAGGTGAATTCCTAGGATTTTACGTTCAATGGTAATGAACGCATTGAAAATAGGGTTTTCAGAAAACAAATCGGTTTATAATTTTGATCAAAATATTTTTTCGTTTAAGCTCGAGTTTAGATATCATTGAATTCCATGAGTTTGAATTCTCAATCTTTAAGGTCAATCTCTAGGATTGAGTAATATCAGTCTTAAAAGCTGATTTTTAATCTTTAAGGAGATTATCCTTTCTGGGGATCTGATTCATTAGTCTTATCCAGCTAATTTGCACGGTGCCTCCCCATTGTACGAGATAAATCCTTCTCATGGTTAGGATAAATCTGACCACTTGACGACCCTGTTTAATGCTGAGGTCCGTGGATTTCCTGCTGATTTTAGTGATGATTTTTCTAGATTTTTCGTCAACCTACAGCTGGTCTGAACGACAACTTCATGACCTAAATCAAGAAGCGCGTGTCTTTTTCGGAAGACTTTACTTCCTTTTAATGATGGAATTGATTCATCGTGTAGATCCATCTCTTCTTTTCTTTCATTGGGTAAAACAGTTTAGTTTAGTTCAAAGCAAAAGTATTTTCAGTTATTTGTTACAAATATATGTGGCATATGTTTAAAATAACTTGGTAAATTTTCCCACACTTGGCTTTTTATTTTTCTTTTTATCGTCCTCTATTCCATTTTAAATGAATTTTAACATTTTAGTTTCTTTCTCAATTTATGTCCTTTCCTAGGTAACAATAATTTCGGTGTTAAAACCTAGTTTTATCGTTCATAAATATGTATAAACATGATTTGAATTCATTTAATTGAAAATTTTGAAAAATTTTACTAGAATTGGGTAGTCAGTATATAAGACTAGGGCTGTTCTTTTTTATCAGAGAGCACTAGATTCTAATACAACTACTGCTTTACTAGTATTTTTTCTTAATGGTAACCAAGTGTTTATAAAAATTTTTAAAAAATCCGAAAGAATTTAACCCCTTCCCACACTTAAGATCTTGCAATGCCCTCATTTGCAAGAAATCAGTAACAATTTAAATTATTGAGGGTGATTTGTGTGAATATGAGTAAATTTTTACCAAAGTTTCCAAATATATTGGCGTTTGTTTGCTGAATGATAAATGGTGCACATCATTTGTTCATTCCGTCTTGTTGTTATTTCACATATATTTTGCATCATTGTCGTCAAAATTACTTGCTTTTGCTGAACTTAATGCCAGTCTTTGAAAATGCGTTGTTTTACCCTGTTGTTTACATAAGATAAACTGCAAACATATATACATATTTTTGAAGTTTGGTTTATTACCCCACATTCAAAAATTATTAAAATCTAAGAATAAAAGTTAGATAATTATAAAAATGATTACAATATTAACAAAAATATTAAATACATCAATAATTACAAATTACATAATAATAAAAAAAAATAAGTAAACTAAGGATGATATTGGTACCAATAGGGGTTCCACGCATAACCATAAGTGCTATAGAATGCTTCGGCAGGGTCATACGTAGGATATGGTGGCTGCATCTCTATCGACCAAGGAGGGAAGACGGGCTTCGGTGTAGGAATATAGTTTCTACCTATATGTTGGCAATGCGCTATGATCTGGTTCTGATGAACTTGCCAATCTTCAAATGCTCTCTGTCTAGCATTTTCGTATTCCTGAGAAGCTATAAACCTATGCATCTCATTCCCCCCTCCTACATTACCTTGTTCCTGGTTTCTCTCTACCTGTGGATGTCTACCATTGTATCGTACTGCGGCGTTATTTCGCCGCTTCAACACTTTCGCACCATGGTATACATTTAAACCTATAGTGTCGCGGGGTTCCGGCTCTTCTACTAATAATCCCCCCCGACTTATATCCACACCGAGATATTCACCAATCAAAGTAATAAAAATACCACCTCCTATTATGCTATGTGGACGCATCCCTCGAACCATAGCTGATAAATAATAACCCACACAATATGGTATACTTACAGCGCTGTGTGGGTCTCGAATACACATATGGTAAAACAAATCTTGTTCATTTACCTTTTCTTTGTTTTTACCCCTTTGTGTAATCGAGTTAGCTAAAAACCTATGTATTACTCTTAATTCGGCTCTATCTATATCCAAATAAGAGTAGTTTCCTCCTTTGAAACGGTGATGGCTTGTCATTTGACTCCACACACCGTGTGTATCAAAATTTTCATCTATTTTCCTACCGTTTAGTATCAATCCTCTACAATCGGCAGACGCTAATTCCTCAGGCGTATATATACGTAAAGCCTGAGCCATGTCCAGTAAAGACATGTGGCGCATCGAACCGCCTAACAAAAATCTAATAAAAGAACGATCGGTTAAACTAGCTACCCGATCATTCAACTCTATACTACATAACAACTCTTCACACCATACTTTATATACAGGTCTGCGTATGGTGAATAAACATATCCAGTCATTGAAAGAAGAATTACCATACCTCTGTACCAGTAATTCCCTAATTGGCCCGGCCAATTCTACAGCTTCCAAGGGTCCCCATTCTATGACCCTTGGTACCTCAACAACCTTGGAATGAAGAGTATGCAAACCCCGTTGATATTTTGGATAATCTATCCAAAGTCTGTCAAATCTCAGGTTCGGGTGCAACTGTTCCAAGTGCATATCTGAAAAGGTCATGACTGGATGAGGTACATCCTGCTTGTAGTAGTTATCTACCTCCTGTTGTTCCAAGTTCTCAGCAGGAGCATGGCGGGCTTGGGATGAAGATTCACCCCTTTCATTCTGCAAAACACATCAAACACAAATTTTGTGCATCCAAATATGCATTAGTGTCAGCAAAATCATCAATCAAAATAATTACAATGACATTATCAATTTATATCAAACTTAAGCTTATTTCCACATTTTTATCAAATCTACACTTTTTCAAATAAGCATATACGAAAATTTTCGCCAAGTTCATAAGCATTCAACTCAAATAACATGTCAAAATAATCATTACTAGCAAATAAACAAGTCTCAAATGGCATTATCTTTCAAAAATCAAGTTCATGAATTTTGGGCTTGAAAAAGTCCACTTTAATTCTCAAAATCATGTTTAGGCTCAAAGTTTGGATCTTTTAACTACCTAGACATGTTACACTACTCAATTTAGCAACAATTCATGACAAAAATCGGCCATAACCTGTTTATATCAAAAAGCCCCAAATTTGCTCAAGAACACAAACCCTAGATTCTAAAGATTTTGAAGTTTTTGGCTTCAAATCATGTTAACAAGCATCAATCTAGGTTATACATGCATAATATACTAACAATTTAACACTAATTACACTAAAAATTAACAAAATTCAAATTATGAAAATATGCTCAAGAACACACTAAAATTCGGATTTAAAGGTGATTTGGGGTGTAATTGTACCTGTTTTCTTGAGTAATTCTTAGATAAGATCCTCCTCAACATGATTGTAGTGAAAAATTTGAAGATTAACGGTGAAAAATCGAGTTTTTGGGATGATTTTCGTGGGTTTTCTCGGGTTTTTTCGAAGTGCAGTATGTGTGTGTGTGTTATTCTGTTCCAGCTCGTTCCTTTTATTTTTTTTTTCTGTATTTTCATACCACCGCGAGTCGCGGAGGTTTGTACTGTAAACTCCGCGAGTCGCGGAGTTTACCCTTTTTTTTTTTTTTTTTTTTTTTTTTATATAATCTTTAACTTATAAAACAATCAAGTATTTAATTTTAAAATTTTGTTTCCCTTGTTATTTAGGACGAGGTCGTTTCGGATCGATGTCCTAGTCCGTCCCTCGACAAAATTTTAAAATTTGTCTTTTTGTAGCGATTGTTTTAAAAGCTAAGATTTTTGGGTTTTTTAATGTTTTTGGCATACTTTAAATCAATAAGATTAAAAATAATGATAATAAAAGTTCTCGTCCCTCCCTCGGGTAAAGCAATTTCGGTTCAAAGACCTAGTCTTCAACTTACGACGAATTTTAAAATCATATTTTTAACTTAATGAGATAAAGTAAATTTTTGTTTTTAAATTCACACAACATAAATATAAAATTCAAAATTAATATTAAAAATTCACACCAAACTTAAAATTTGAAATGCATAAAATTAAAATTTCATATTTTAAAAATTAAAAATTCACACCAAACTTAATTTAAAAATTCATAAATTCATACCAAACTTATTTTAAAAATTCATAAATTCATACCAAACTTATATTAATTTTTCAAATATTTACAATTTTAAAAATATTGTTTTTACAAAGTTTACAATATTAATTTAAGATTTAAATATTAATTTTAAAAACATGGTAAAAATAAATTTAAAAATCTTTTTTTTTTCTTTTTATCCCACTTTAATCAATCAAATATTATCAAAAATATGCGCCCCTCTTTTCGGTAAAGTAATTTCGGTTCCAAGACCTAATTTAACTCATGACGAATTTTTGAAATATTTTGGGTTGATTGATTAAAGATATTTATACCTTAAGAATAAACGTTAAATTTCGCAGTGATGTAATAAATTTTTGAAGGATATCAATAATTTCGGTCGCCAAACCTAATTTTATTTAATACCAATTTAATACTTTTTAGCGAACAAATTAGCGTTTATTATCAAAAGGTTAAAAATAAAAATAAAAAAAAAAACTGTACAGACATACCTGTGAAATAGATTTCTTAGTTATATGATCTATTATATTCATAAGATAGTCGGTTTAATTGGTTTTCCATGGCTGCATAGGCGTAACCTCGAGCATTCATTGTCTTTTCTTCTAAACATATGAACGGTCCGTCTCTGCATAAAGTAACAAATTCTGTATTTGAATAGGTTTGATTATTTGAACATTTACCTCCATGTGACCATTTTCCGCATTTGTGACATCTTTCTAGGTGTCGTGCTCTTCTTTTCGCTGCGGATTTTGATTTTCCTTTACCAAATTGTAACTTATTATCTTCGCATCTGGATCCTTTTCTAACTCCGTCCATTCTTTCTCTGATTACTGATACTATTTCACTCGGGAGTATGTCATTATTACGTTTAGTGATCAAAGCGTGTAGCATTAGACCATGGTTTAGTTCACAGGCAGTCTTCATTTTGTAAAAACCTAAAAAAAATAAAAATTCAGAATGGGGGGAGAAGACTAGTTCTTTAGGGTCTGCTAGGGAAAGACCATACGTGTTCCATTTTCGAGAACTACACGAAAACAGACAATCTAACTCTAACAGAAATATATATTATCCTTTAAAGACTTGATTCTCCTCACACTTAGTTAGCTGTGGCATCGAAATTGTGATTAACTTCGTTGTCGACCTCCATCGGACCATGTATGTAATGTTTAACTCTGTGACCATTAACTTTAAATTCAATCCCATTTGAATTTATCAATTCTATCGTTCCGTATGGGAAAACTCTTTTGACTATGAATGGTCCAGACCATCTTGATTTCAATTTTCCAGGAAATAGCTTGAATCGTGAATTGAAAAGAAGAACTCTGTCTCCTTCTTTAAATTCTTTTGAACTTCTGATTCTTTTATCATGCCATTTCTTCGTTCTTTCTTTATATATTAACGAATTTTCGTATGCTTCATGTCTTAATTCTTCTAATTCGTTTAGTTGACTTAATCGTAGACGTCCGGCTTCATGTAAATCAAGATTACATGTCTTCAAAGCCCAAAATGCTTTGTGTTCAATTTCTACTGGAAGATGACATGCTTTTCCATAAACAAGTCTAAAAGGTGTGGTTCCAATTGGAGTTTTGTAGGCTGTTCTAAAAGCCCAGAGTGCATCCTCCAATTTAATGGACCATTCCTTTGGATTTGATCCTACGGTTTTCTCTAGAATACGTTTTAAAGCTCGGTTGGTATTTTCAACTTGTCCACTTGTTTGTGGATGATATGCGGTGGAGATTTTATGAGTTACTCCATATCTTTTAAGAACTTTTTCAAGTTGATTATTACAAAAATGAGTACCCCGATCACTTATTAAAGCTTTCGGTGTTCCAAACCTTGCAAAAAGACGTTTTAAAAAGTTTACTACAACTCGTGCATCGTTAGTTGGGAGAGCTTGTGCTTCCGCCCATTTAGATACATAATCAATGGCTACGAGTATATATAGATTATTATGAGATTTTGGAAATGGACCCATAAAGTCAATACCCCAAATGTCAAATACTTCACATACTTGGATGACATTTTGTGGCATTTCATCACGTTGACTTATTTTTCCGGCCCTTTGACATGCATCACAGGATTTGCAAAGAAGGTGTGCGTCTTTGTAAATTGTAGGCCAATAGAATCCAGCTTCATAAACTTTTCTTGCTGTTAGTTGAGGCCCATAATGCCCTCCTGTTGGTCCTGTGTGACAATTGTTTAAAATTTTACTAGCTTCATCTCCAAATACACATCGGCGTATTATTCCATCGGGACAACTTTTAAACAGGTGTGGATCTTCCCAGAAATAGTGTTTTATATTACTGAAGAATTTCTTTCGTCTTTGGTACGATAATCCTTTTTCAAGGAATCCACAAACCAAGTAGTTTGCATAGTCTGCAAACCATGGGATTTCTTTATAATCTATCTTCAATAGATATTCATCAGGAAAGTTGTCTTGTATGGCCGATTCATTCAGAACTTCTAATTCGGGATTTTCAAGACGAGAAAGATGATCAGCGGCGAGATTTTCTGCTCCTTTTTTATCTCGGATTTCAATATCAAACTCTTGTAAGAGTAAGATCCAACGGATTAATCTTGGTTTAGCATTTTGTTTTGAAAATAGGTATCTAAGAGCAGAATGGTCGGTATAGACCACCGTTTTTGCTAGAACGAGATATGATCGAAATTTGTCAAAAGCAAAGACAATAGCAAGGAGTTCTTTTTCAGTAGTTGTATAGTTCGTTTGTGCTCCTTGTAATGTCTTACTAGCATAATATATAGGTTGAAATCGTTTTTCAATCCTTTGTCCTAAAACGGCTCCCATTGCAAAATCACTTGCATCGCACATTAGTTCAAATGGTAGATTCCAATTTGGTGTTATCATGATCGGCGCATTAGTGAGTTTTTCTTTAAGAATATTAAAAGATTTGATACATTCATCTGAAAAGATGAATGGCGCATCCTTTTCTAGGAGTTTATTCATAGGAGTGGCAATTTTAGAAAAATCTTTTATGAAACGTCGGTAAAAACCGGCATGCCCTAGAAAACTCCTAACTCCTCTAACATTGGTGGGATGTGGAAGTTTAGCAATTACATCTACTTTAGCTCTATCCACTTCAATTCCTTCTTTTGAAATTTTATGTCCAAGAACGATGCCTTCTTTAACCATAAAATGGCATTTCTCCCAATTAAGTACTAGATTTGATTTTTCGCATCTAATTAGCATTCGTTCCAGATTAACTAGACATGATTTAAATGTATCACCGAAGACTGAAAAGTCATCCATGAATACTTCCATGCATTCTTCTATCATGTCATGAAAAATCGCCATCATACACCTTTGAAAGGTTGCAGGGGCGTTACAAAGTCCAAATGGCATGCGTTTGTAAGCAAAAGTACCATAAGGGCACGTGAATGTGGTTTTCTCTTGGTCTTCGGGTGCTATTGGAATTTGAAAATATCCGGAAAATCCATCTAGAAAACAATAGTAACTATTTCCGGCTAATCTTTCCAACATTTGATCTATGAAAGGTAAGGGAAAGTGATCTTTTCTGGTGGCGTCATTTAATTTTCTATAATCAATACATACACGCCATCCTGTTACAGTCCTAGTAGGAATAAGCTCATTTTTCTCATTTGTAATGACAGTCATGCCACCCTTCTTAGGCACGCATTGAACTGGGCTTACCCATGGACTATCAGAAATTGGATATATCAAACCTGCATCTAGCAGTTTAATAATCTCTTTCTTAACTACATCTTGCATATTAGGATTTAGTCTTCGTTGGCGTTGCACATACGTTTTATGACCTTCTTCCATAAGGATTTTATGTGTGCAATACGAAGGACTTATTCCTTTAATATCATGAATCTTCCATGCAATGGCTGGTTTATGAGCTTTCAACACAGAAATGAGTTGTGATTTCTCATTTTCAGTAAGAGAAGACGATATTATTACAGGTAATTCAGATTCACCATGTAAATAAGCGTATTCCAAATGGTTTGGAAGTGGCTTTAACTCTAATTTCGGAGGTTCTTCTATTGATGATTTATATCGATATCTGTCTTCTTCTTTTAGCATTTGAATTTCTTCTGTTGTTGGTTCATATCCATTAGCTATAAGTGTAGCTAACATTTCAGATTCATCAATTGGTTCATTTCCTTCTCCTAAAGAACATTCTCCTGTTCCTTGTAATTCTGGAAATTCTTCTAATAATTCTGCATGTGCATCTATAGTTTTAATATAATAACATGTATCATCTGCAGATTGTGGTTGTTGCATTGCTCTATCAACTGAAAAGGTAACACTCTCATCCTCTATACTTAGGGTCAGTTTCTTACCGAACACGTCTATCATTGCTTTAGCCGTGTTTAAGAATGGTCTTCCTAATATGAGAGGAACTTGAGAATCTTCTTCCATGTCTAAAACAACAAAATCTACTGGGAATACTAAAGTACCAACTTTAACTAGCATGTTCTCCATTATCCCTCTAGGATATTTTATTGATCTATCGGCTAGTTGTATGCTTATTCTGGTTGGTTTCAATTCTCCAAGGTCTAGTTTAGCGTATAGTGAATACGGCATTAGATTTATACTAGCACCTAAATCTGCCAATGCTTCTATTGAACTAAGGCTACCCAGAAAACATGGAATTGTGAAACTTCCTGGATCAGATAATTTTTCTGGTATCTTATTCAACAGCACTGCTGAACAATTAGCATTCATAGTAACAGCCGAGAGTTCTTCCATTTTCTTTCTATTCGTGATTAGATCTTTCAAGAATTTAGCATACCTTGGCATTCCTGAAATCACATCAATGAAAGGAAGATTTACATTTATCTGTTTAAACATATCCAAGAATTTGGATTGCTCGGCTTCAAGTTTTTCTTTCTTCATTTTACTCGGGTAAGGAAGTGGTGGTTGGTATGGTTTAACATAAGGTTTATCCTTAACTGTGTTATCTTTATTAACCTTTTCAACTACCGGTTCTTTTTCTTTATCCTGATCAGGTTGTGGTTCTTGTGGAGTAGGAATAGTTTCATCAGAAGTTACAGGTATTTCAGGTGGTTTAAGTGTTGTACCACTTCTTGTGGTAATAGCTTTAGCTGTTTCATTCCGGGGGTTAGCATTCGTATCACTAGGTAAACTTCCCGGTTTTCTTTCACCTATTAACCTTGCTAGGTTACTTACTTCTTGTTCCAGATTTTGAATAGAAGCTTGTTGATTTCTAAATGCTTGAGCATTTTGTTCATTGGTTTGTTTTTGAGATGTGAAAAACTGCGTTTGAGTTTCAACTAGCTTCGTCATCATATCTTCTAAATTCGGCTTTTTATCATCGGTTTGTTGTGGTGGTTTGTTTTGAAAATTCGGTCTTTGCTGATTGTAAGTATTATTGGATACTTGTTGATTGCTAGGACCTTGTTGGTTGTTGTATGGAATATTTCGGTTATAATTCTGGTTTTGATTGTAAATCGGTCTTGGCGGTTGATAATTATTCTGATAATTATTTCCAGGCCTTTGGTTTATGTATGAAATATTCTCTCTTTGTTCCATTGTTAATTCAATACTGAGACAATCTTTTGTCAAATGTGGTCCTCCACACTGCTCACAACTAATTCGTATAGCATGAATATCCTTAGTCATCTTTTCCATTCGTCTCTCGAAAGCATCTATCTTTGCGGAAATGGAATCTAAGTCATGGCTAGAATCGGCTCTAGCTGCTTTAGATGATCTAATGATATCTTTTTCTTGGTGCCACTCATGTGAGTGGGAAGCAGTATTATCAATAATTTTGTAAGCATCAGTTTCGGTTTTCTTCATAATCGAACCACCAGCTGCTATATCTATGTCTTTTCTTGTAGTGATGTCGCATCCTCGGTAGAATATTTGTACTATTTGACAAGTGTCTAAACCATGTTGCGGACATCCTCTTAACAACTTTCCATATCTTGTCCACGCCTCATATAGAGTTTCATTTGGCTTCTGTGTGAACGTAACAATTTCTGCTTGAAGTCTTACGGCTTTAGATGCAGGAAAAAATTGTTTAAGAAATTTGTCAACTAAAACATCCCATGTATCGATCGCCCCTTCAGGTAACGATTCCAACCAATCTTTGGCTTCTCCCTTTAAAGTCCAGGGAAATAACATGAGATATATTTGTTCATCCTCCACTTCTCGGATTTTAAATAGTGTGCAGATCCTATTAAAGGTACGTAGATGTTCATTTGGATCTTCCTTCGGCGCACCACTAAATTGGCATTGATTAGTCACCATGTGTAGAATTTGTCCTTTGATTTCATAATCTGGCGCATTAATGTCTGGATGAGTAATTGCGTGACCTTGGCCAGTGCGTTTAGCTCTCATTCGGTCTTCCATACTTAAAGGTTCCAGATTCTCCATAATTGAATTTGTTGAATCGGTATCACTAGATGATTCTGATTTAATAGTTCGTTCCTCAACAATCTCTGTTTGAATGATTGGTGGTTCCGGAGGAAAGTTTAATGGTTCAGGATCTATGAACCGTTCCTGAATATTTTCTGGATTCTCAATTGTGAGGTCGGGTTCAAAAAATGGATTATCGGAAATTTGAACTGAAGTACTTGGTCGACTGGATGACGATTCTAAAGAAAAATCAACGGCGGTTATATTTGTTAAACGATGTCTTGATCGAGTTACAGGTGGTGAACGTACAAAAGGTGGTGAACGTCTTGCTCGGTGCATTCACTGAATATTCTATTAGTTTTAAAAAGGAAAGAAAAATTATAATAAGTTATCCAATCAATAGACTTTTCTGATTTTGCCCACGTTTCGAATAGCCAAAAGATGCAGCAGAGGGGCAGGATTCGTTTGGTCTCAATATAATTGAGGACTGTTTGGCTCCAATAACCCGGTCCACGTACAAATCCAACTATTACTACGAACCAGAAAATTTTGATGTCTATCAATTTAACCACTCAAAATAAATTTTCGTAATTTTTAGAAATTTAGATAAGAAGTAGAATAAAATTCTAAGTCCTAAAAACTAGAATGGCGAGAAATAAGAGAGAAAAAGATTGCGCGTCGAAAAATGTCGAAAAAGAAAAAATGGTTGAAAAATAAAAGGTGACGGAAAAATAAAAGAAACTTATCAAAACTTAAAAATACTTAACTAATTTAACCTTATTACTACAACTAACTTAAAATTATAATCGCAAATTGAAATTACTAATTGGAATGATAATTGATACATAGTAAAAGGTGTAAAAATATTAAAGCTTACAAGAAAAACTAAATCCCAAATGGAAATAACTTAAAAAGAAACTAAAACTTAAAAAGTCGTCGCAAAATTCTAAAGCACCTAAATCTTAGTCTAAAGAAAAGGCACTTAAGGAATTCTACGGCAAAGCCTAAAAATATAGGAGTAAAAATAACTATAGCAAAAACTAAGTTTAAAATTAATTATGAGCTAAAAATACAAAAGTTACGCTACAACGATTAAAAAGGTACAAATTATAAAAATATACAAAAAGTTGTAAAAAGTACAATTTTTATAAAAATATTATTTTTATATTATTTATTTAATAAAACTACTAATTTTACAATTTTAATTAAACTTATTTAAACTAAATACATAAATTAAATAAAAATAAAACTTAAAACTAATACTAATACTAATAATAATAATATTTAGGTTTTAATAATAATAATTAATAATACCCCGTAATCAATGCTTGATTAGGGTTTTGTCCGTGTGTCAGAAGCCCTCCGCGAGTTGCGGTGATAAATGAGGAAAACCCCGCGAGTCGCGGGGTTCAGTAATTCAGTTGACAGGTACTAATTTTTACGCGTTTTCTTTATTTATTTTTTTTTATTATTTTCTGTTTTCTGTTTTTAATTTAAATAAACGATTTTTAATAAAATTTATATTTTTATAAATTAAAATAAAGATAAAGAAACTTATAAAACTTAAATATTTAACAAAATCCTAAAAATACTTATATTTTTGTTTTTCTTTTTATATTTTTGAATGATTAAAACGTAATTTTTACAAAAACGACTTTTAATAAAAGTAAATAAAAATCTTTTTTTTTTATTAGCGTTGCGCTTCCGGCTTTTAAGAGTAATTCCCCGGCAGCGGCGCCAAAAATACTTGATGTGCAGCGGGGTAGTATATAAAATAGTTATTATTTTACTAGAAAATACTATTAAATACGATACAATTTTACACAAGATATTTATTTATTTATAGAATGGATATACTTAAACCTTGCTACAACACTTATAGGCAGTGTACCTAATCGTACAGTAGTGTAGTTTTTAGTAAGTCCGGTTCGTTCCACAGGGAGATCTTTAAGCAAAGCTCAACGCTATATTAGTTTACTTTTATAAAAATACAAATATATATAAGTAATATTATTATTATAAAGAGGGGTTTTTACCGTTTAATGACCGGTTTGTCGATTTTAAAACTTTAGTCGCAGTTAAAACCTAATGTAAAATATAAAATAAATACAAGACTTTAAATTAAAGCGTAAAGTAAATAACGATAATGAAATTGCGAATAATAAAAATGCGATAAAAATTAAATTGCGATAATTAAAAAGTACGATAATTAAAAGTGCGATAAAATGAAATAACAATAAATAAAAGTGCGATAATTAGAAGTGCAATTAAATATAAAATAAAGGAAATAAAATATGATATAAAAGAATTATGCTTATTTAAACTTCCGTAATCATGATGTTTGACGTGTTGGTTTTAGTTTTATGCCCATGGGTTAATTGTCCTTTGTCCTGGATTATTCAATATGTCCGTCTGGTTTTTGTCCATAACAGTCCATCAGTCATAAATATAAATTGCAAGTGTCCTTGTCAAATTATTATTATACCCGAAGATAAATATTCCAACTAATTGGGGATTCGAATTGTAACAAGGTTTTAATACTTTGTTTAATGAATACACCAGGTTATCGACTGCGTGTAAACCAAGGTTTTACTACTTTGTTAACAATTACACCAATTACCCTTGAATGTAATGTCACCCCTGTTTTAATTATTCTAGTGGCTATTAATCCATTCCCGTGTCCGGTTAAATGAACGATTATTCGTACATATAAATACCCTGCCCATCGTGTCCGATCGAGTGTATATGGTAATTTATAGGGACGCCCAATTGTAAATCTTTATATTAACATTAACAAACTTTCATTTAGTTAAACAAATATAAAGCCCATTAATAACCCATAGTCTAGTTTCCACAAGTGTCGTTCTTTTGTCCAAACCCCAATTATGGTACAAAGCCCAATTACCCAATTTTAGTAATTAGCCCAACATCATGATTACTTCGTTTTAAATAAGCATAATAATAACTTAGCTACGAGACATTAATATAAAAAGGTTGAACATAACTTACAATGATTAAAAATAGCGTAGCGTTACACGGACAGAATTTCGACTTACACCCTTACAACATTCGCTAACATACCCTTATTATTAGAATTATAATTAAAATTAAAATATAAATTATAAATATAAATATATATTACTTCGTATGAATGAGAAGAAAAAAAATGATGATAAATTCGATCAGAATTCGGTTGGCTTTATAGCCAGAAGTGAAATTTGGGGCTCCGCGACTCGCGGCAAAAAGCCCTTCAAACTCCGCGAGTCGCGGAGAGGTATTTTCAATTCACACCCTTGGAGTTTCTGGCTGCCGACAGTTTTTAATATATATATATAATTAATATAATTAATTATATATTATATTATATTTATATACATAGTTAACTTGTAATTTTTAGTCCGTTGCGTCGAGCGTTAAGAGTTGACTCTAGTCCCGGTTCCGGATTTTCGAACGTCCTCGCGTACAATTTAATATCTTGTACTTTGCGTTTTGAATCTTGTACTCTTGTGATTTCGAGACGTTTCTTATCAATAATTGGAACCTTTTTGATTGTCTTTTGTTCTTTTGAGCTTTTTGGTCGTTTGCGTCTTCAAATCGTCGAATCTGTCTTTTGTCTTCACCTTTTATTATTTAAACGAATATCACTTGTAAATAGAACAATTGCAACTAAAAGCTTGTCTTTCTTGAGGAATAATGCTATGAAATATATGTTCGTTTTTAGCATTATCAGTTATATAATAATAAATACTAAATTTTATATATTTTAATAATAATAATATCTAATAATATAGGAAATATAATAAGTTACAGGTTTTAAAAAAATTAATAATACTTCTGTTGATATTATTATTAATAAAAGTAATAGTAATAATATTATAACAAATATATTTTTAGCTTGTAGTTACCTTTTATTATTGTTATAAATATTATATGATAATATATGCTGAATATTTATTATTTATACAATATATATATATATATATATATATATATATATATATATATATATATATATATATATATATATATATATATATATATATGTATATATTACCATGTAATCCTAATTACTAATAAGAATCATATATATATTTATTTTATTTTTGATAATGCTCGCTTATTCTATATATTATTTTATTTTAATTGATTAAAGTATATTTTATTAATCTCATACTATTATATATAAATCCTTATATTTATGTTTATTTATTTACATATTTATTTTCACACAATCGTTCGTGAATCGTCAGGCATGGTCAAAGGGTAATTGATTACATGAATATAGATTTCAAAACTTTCGAGACTCAACATTACAGATTTTTTTTGCTTATCGTGTCGGAAACATATAAAGATTAAATTTAAATTTGGTCGGAAATTCCCGGGTCATCTTAGATGTATGACGGGAAACCGGATCCTTTAGTAAACACAACATGGATCTTGAATGTTGAAGGGTGTTTTCGCACTATTAAATGCCCTCCCAAGAAGATGACAAGACTCGCTACTAGCTTGTTACGGGGTAGGGCGAAGGATTGGTTGGATGGTAAAATTGATCTTGTCGGTGGAGAAGCGTTTATGACGTTATCGTGGGACGATTTTAAGAAGGAATTCTTTGAGGAGTTCCAGACTTCAGTCGATTTGTCAAAAATGCGTAATGAGTTGCGAAATTTGCAACAAGGATCGATGGACTTAAATACTCTCAAGACGACCTTTACGGCGAAGGCTCATTTTTGCCCGGAGTATATTGGGAACGATCGGATGTTGATGGAAGATTTCTATCGAACTTTGAATATGATTTGCAGGGCAAAATTAGCGTTGGTCAAGTGAACTCGTTTGCGGAGTTATTCAACATGGCTAGGGGTTTCGAGTCGTATTCGCGATCAAAGATTGGTGAACCTTCAAGTAAGAGAAGGGTTAATTCGTATGGTGCTCCAAGTAAGAAAACTAAGGGTGCAAGTGCGAGTATGGGTAATGTGGAAAAAGGCACGACGAGTTCTCGTGCGCCTAGATGTTTCAATTGTGGTGTTAGGGGCCACAAGTTATGGGAGTGCACAATGCCGAGAAGTGATGACGGAATGTGTTACTATTGTCATAAAGAGGGACATCGTAAGCCAGATTGTCCTGAGTTGGCGGCGGCAAATGCCGCAAGGAGACGTTAAGGTACGTTTCGTTTTAATAAATATGTCATTGGATATTTATTATGCGTCGTTGTGTACGAGTTTGTTGAAAGCATTTGTGTTGTGCATATTCTGTTATGGGTGACATTCCTAATGGAATTACCCTACGGTGATGTTTTGATTAATGGGCGAAGGGCGTAAGACTTGGTGCAACCAAGCATTCCTTAGTGTTGGGAAATGTTTCTACCAAGCCATGGGTATGGGCTTTGGTGTCCGGTTGTTAAATGCACGTTCGATTTTATGTTGGGGATGGTGAACCATGAGGTTCATTGGGCGGATGGAACCTTAGAAATCGGGTGTTTGATCTCGATGTATGTTGGTAATGGAGTCTACGTGACGCGGTGTTAGGTGCCTCTTTCATACCTACTAGCGTAGGGACGGATTTTAGAATACCGACATCTCTAGCGCTGTTGAGCTAGGGTTTTTTCATGGTTTTGTGAACATTAACTGAACCATTACCTGATTCAGCTAGAGAAGGAATTCCCTGTGTTAGGGGAACTGGGACAGCCCTTCCTATTGATGAGATCAAGCCAAAAACTACTCCGATGGTAGTGCGGTTACTTTGTGCTTAGGGTACCGGTAAGAAACCCTTAGGTACATGAGTGACTAGGTGGAAATTTGACAAGCTATGGCAATTGGATGATTGCGAGAGTAAAGTTGTGCAAATTATGGTGACTTCTGTTCGAAGTGTTTAAGGATTGGTTAAAATCCTTTGCATGCTCAAGGTTGGAGCAAGATGTGGTGATGGGTCGTGTGAACCCAATTGTTAGTAAAGTCTACCTTTGGTAGCATGGTACGATTGTACAAGAGGCGGTTATGGAACGTAGTTCTGAGTGGGGGGTTACACTCCCACACGAGGAGGTTTCTAGTGTAAGGTTTCGGATGATGCTCTTAGTAGGTCCGGAATTTGTGACTGGACCTAGATTTGGTCGATTTGTGGTAGAGTACGATTTCGGTTAAATTGTACTTATGGTTTCGGATTTGAATTATCACCGAGGTGGTAATGTGGTGAATCTCGTTGAGATATAATGGGCGTATTTGGCGAGCAAGGTGAAATCCCTCGGTTAAGGGGATGTGTGTGTCAGATTCTCTTCTAGAGAATTATTATTTTGTGCCTATGTGTGATATTGGTGGTTCTTGCTCGATTGTGATAGCGATGTTCGCATATGCGTATATACTTCGTTTGTAGTGAATGTTTAGTGTAATCCGTTCGGATTCACTATAGTGTAGCAGTGCGCGATCTTGCATTACTCGTTGTTTGAGGCCAAAAGAGCGTATGTGATTGGTGGGTTATGGCCGTGATTCGGTCCGCTAACTTCATCATGGGTGTAGTGTTATATCGGTATGGTATGACATTATCGGGAAATTCGAGTACCGATGGGAAATGGGAGTACCATTCATGTGTTGTGTTATGGGACGTGAATATCGGGTTGTTCGAATTCACAATATTTCAGGTAGTACGATTGTCCCTATTGGTTGGACTCATAGTTTGAGGTAGTGAATGTCGGGTAGTTCGGATTCACTAAGGCTCGGGTTGTACGGCCATCCTCAGTTATATATGGGGTGGAGGTAGTGAATATCGGTTTGCGCGTATTCACGATGACTCGAGTTGTGCGGTCATTTTGTTGTGGGAAATATGGATTGGGTTGGTGAATTTCTGGTTGTTGCGAATTCACTAAGGTTCGGGTTGTTTCGACCATCCTCCATATGTGTTTAGGCTCGGGTTGTTTCGTCCATGTTGGTGTGGTTAGTATTGTGAACTATTGGTTGTTTTATACACCAATGGTGGGGTCTTAAGGACCATGTTGTGTGAACTATTGGTTGTTTTATACACCGATGGTGGGGTCGTAAGGACCATGTTGTGCGAACTATTGGTTGTTTATACACCGATGGTGGGGTCGTAAGGACCATGTTGTATGAACTATTAGTTGTTCTATACACCGATGGTTGGGTCGTAAGGACCATGTTGTGTGGTTAGTGATTCGATAGCCGTGTTTCGCTCACATGTTGTTACGGGTGTGACCATAGTCGACTTTGTACACATTGGGATTTGCGTTGTCATAGTCGTTTTTGGCGATATCGGTTTTAGCTGTTTGCTTATGATGTTACGATAGTTGCGTATTGGTCGTATTGCTCACTACAAGGGATGTTAAGTGGTAAGTGTTATCCGTAAGGATTCGCCTTGATTCGGTCTTCATCGGTTTGGTTGTTGACCTTAGGTTGGGACTTGGTTGTTTTTAGCATTGTACTTGGTAAGGGTACGCTAAGAGATTGATATCTCGGTAAGAGATTGGTTGAGTTTTTCCCGATGTGAGGGATTGAGCAAGTTTTAGTGCTCAGATTTGGGATTTGATAAATCGCGGATGACGATTTTGTATTAAAGGCGATTCATTGGGAAGGATTACCTAGAGAAGTTGGAAGGAAACATGATGTTTCCGTGTATGTTAAGCGATTGTGGTAGTTTTCGGATATTGTGCGCATTGCGTGTTCCAAAATGCGTGCAAGTGTGTAATTGGTAAAGGGATTAATCTTCGAGTTTATGATAATTATGGTGGAAATCGGTTTGGAACGTATGTTGAGGACCGTTGTGAAATGTCCCGTTCTTATTGATTAAAAACGTTCCATATTAATTGATTTCGTTGCGAGGTTTTGACCTCTATATGAGACATTTTTCAAAGACTGCATTCATTTTAAAACAAACCATAACCTTTATTTCATAAATAAAGGTTTAAAAAGCTTTACGTAGATTATCAAATAATGATAATCTAAAATATCCTGTTTACACACGACCATTACATAATGGTTTACAATACAAATATGTTACAACAAAATAAGTTTCTTGAATGCAGTTTTTACACAATATCATACAAGCATGGACTCCAAATCTCGTCCTTATTTAAGTATGCGACAGCGGAAGCTCTTAATAATCACCTGAGAATAAACATGCTTAAAACGTCAACAAAAATGTTGGTGAGTTATAGGTTTAACCTATATATATCAAATCATAATAATAGACCACAAGATTTCATATTTCAATACACATCCCATACATAGAGATAAAAATCATTCATATGGTGAACACCTGGTAACCGACATTAACAAGATGCATATATAAGAATATCCCCATCATTCCGGGACACCCTTCGGATATGATATAAATTTCGAAGTACTAAAGCATCCGGTACTTTGGATGGGGTTTGTTAGGCCCAATAGATCTATCTTTAGGATTCGCGTCAATTAGGGTGTCTGTTCCCTAATTCTTAGATTACCAGACTTAATAAAAAGGGGCATATTCGATTTCGATAATTCAGCCATAGAATGTAGTTTCACGTACTTGTGTCTATTTTGTAAATCATTTATAAAACCTGCATGTATTCTCATCCCAAAAATATTAGATTTTAAAAGTGGGACTATAACTCACTTTCACAGATTTTTACTTCGTCGGGAAGTAAGACTTGGCCACTGGTTGATTCACGAACCTATAACAATATATACATATATATCAAAGTATGTTCAAAATATATTTACAACACTTTTAATATATTTTGATGTTTTAAGTTTATTAAGTCAGCTGTCCTCGTTAGTAACCTACAACTAGTTGTCCACAGTTAGATGTACAGAAATAAATCGATAAATATTATCTTGAATCAATCCACGACCCAGTGTATACGTATCTCAGTATTGATCACAACTCAAACTATATATATTTTGGAATCAACCTCAACCCTGTATAGCTAACTCCAACATTCACATATAGAGTGTCTATGGTTGTTCCGAAATATATATAGATGTGTCGACATGATAGGTCGAAACATTGTATACGTGTCTATGGTATCTCAAGATTACATAATATACAATACAAGTTGATTAAGTTATGGTTGGAATAGATTTGTTACCAATTTTCACGTAGCTAAAATGAGAAAAATTATCCAATCTTGTTTTACCCATAACTTCTTCATTTTAAATCCGTTTTGAGTGAATCAAATTGCTATGGTTTCATATTGAACTCTATTTTATGAATCTAAACAGAAAAAGTATAGGTTTATAGTCGGAAAAATAAGTTACGAGTCGTTTTTGTAAAGGTAGTCATTTCAGTCGAAAGAACGACGTCTAGATGACCATTTTAGAAAACATACTTCCACTTTGAGTTTAACCATAATTTTTGGATATAGTTTCATGTTCATAATAAAAATAATTTTCTCAGAATAACAACTTTTAAATCAAAGTTTATCATAGTTTTTAATTAACTAACCCAAAACAGCCCGCGGTGTTACTACGACGGCGTAAATCCGGTTTTACGGTGTTTTTCGTGTTTCCAGGTTTTAAATCATTAAGTTAGCATATCATATAGATATAGAACATGTGTTTAGTTGATTTTAAAAGTCAAGTTAGAAGGATTAACTTTTGTTTGCGAACAAGTTTAGAATTAACTAAACTATGTTCTAGTGATTACAAGTTTAAACCTTCGAATAAGATAGCTTTATATATATGAATTGAATGATGTTATGAACATCATTAGTACCTTAAGTTCCTTGTATAAACCTACTGGAAAAGAGAAAAATGGATCTAGCTTCAACGGATCCTTGGATGGCTCGAAGTTCTTGAAGCAGAATCATGACACGAAAACAAGTTCAAGTAAGATCATCACTTGAAATAAGATTGTTATAGTTATAGAAATTGAACCAAAGTTTGAATATGATTATTACCTTGTATTAGAATGATAACCTACTGTAAGAAACAAAGATTTCTTGAGGTTGGATGATCACCTTACAAGATTGGAAGTGAGCTAGCAAACTTGAAAGTATTCTTGATTTTATGAAACTAGAACTTTTGGAATTTATGAAGAACACTTAGAACTTGAAGATAGAACTTGAGAGAGATCAATTAGATGAAGAAAATTGAAGAATGAAAGTGTTTGTAGGTGTTTTTGGTCGTTGGTGTATGGATTAGATATAAAGGATATGTAATTTTGTTTTCATGTAAATAAGTCATGAATGATTACTCATATTTTTGTAATTTTATGAGATATTTCATGCTAGTTGCCAAATGATGGTTCCCACATGTGTTAGGTGACTCACATGGGCTGCTAAGAGCTGATAATTGGAGTGTATATACCAATAGTACATACATCTAAAAGCTGTGTATTGTACGAGTACGAATACGGGTGCATACGAGTAGAATTGTTGATGAAACTGAATGAGGATGTAATTGTAAGCATTTTTGTTAAGTAGAAGTATTTTGATAAGTGTATTGAAGTCTTTCAAAAGTGTATAAATACATATTAAAACACTACATGTATATACATTTTAACTGAGTCGTTAAGTCATCGTTAGTCGTTACATGTAAGTGTTGTTTTGAAACCTTTAGGTTAACGATCTTGTTAAATGTTGTTAACCCAATGTTTATAATATCAAATGAGATTTTAAATTATTATATTATCATGATATTATCATGTATGAATATCTCTTAATATGATATATATACATTAAATGTCTTTACAACGATAATCGTTACATATATGTCTCGTTTAAAAATCATTAAGTTAGTAGTCTTGTTTTTACATATGTAGTTCATTGTTAATATACTTAATGATATGTTTACTTATCATAGTATCATGTTAACTATATATATATCCATATATATGTCATCATATAGTTTTTACAAGTTTTAACGTTCGTGAATCACCGGTCAACTTGGGTGGTCAATTGTCTATATGAAACATATTTCAATTAATCAAGTCTTAACAAGTTTGATTGCTTAACATGTTGGAAACATTTAATCATGTAAATATCAATCTCAATTAATATATATAAACATGGAAAAGTTCGGGTCACTACACGTTGAGTGTGGGTCCTGTTGGTTAAGTGACGAGGATCAAGAGGACGTGATCGATTCTAAGTGGGGGAGAGTTGTAAGAACCTAATATTTATGGTACATAGCGTAAGAATGACGTACGTATAGTGTGAGAAGCGTGGGTAAAAGTTAAAAGCTCATAATCTGTTCAGACGTGTGTGTGCGCCGCGCACACTTAAAGGAGCGCGCCGCGCACGTGGCCTGCGACAGAAATTCTGTCTTTTTGTATTTTGGGTTAAATGAACGGCATTTTGGTCATTTCACTTGGGGTCGATTTGGAGCCCTCAAAGCTGATCCATTGATCATCTTATCCTCATTTCTACACCACAAACACTTTCATCTTCAAACCCTAGAGAAAGGAAGTGTTTTAGAGAGAGGAAGCTCCGTTTGGAGAAGAAGGAGTTGGATTCTCACCAAAGCTCGGGTTTTAAAGTTGTTCATCTCGTTCACGGCTACGTTGTGGTAGCATTGGTAAGTTCAAACTAAGAATTTCATTTGTTAGATTTGATATTCAAGTTAGGGATTGAGCTTAATTTGTTGTGAAACCCCTTTTGATGATGAAGTGGGTTTATGGTGACTAGTTATTCTTGTCACTTGTCGGGTTTTGGGTTGGTTGACGATTTGGCCTTGATTATGTTTTGATAATGGGTTTAATCACTAAGTTTAGTGATTATGGAAGTGTTGGAACTCATTTGGGGGTTTTTGGTTGACTAATTTTGAAATGAGTCAAAATTAGGGTTTATGGGTGATTTTGAGAATGGTAAGTGTTTAACACTTGTGTTTGGTTTAATTGGCGTATTAGCACCATTGTCACTAGTGTTAGTGATTATTGGTTAGTTTGGGGGCTTTTCGTGCTCGGAAGTGCAATTGATCGAAATTGCACTAAGTGTCATTTTGAGTTGGTTTGTAAATCCACTCTAAGTGTGTCACTTGAATTGTGATATTGGATTAGGTACTTTCCTTTGGCGAGTTGCGGATTATTCGGTAGCATTCATCAAGGCGACAAGGTGAGTGTTAATATCCTATGTGCGTATGTATGTGTAGGATGGGTGCGGGTCGGGTGAAGTGGTTCTCGGTTATAGAGCTCACTTCACATATAGGTGGATTTGACGGACTTGTGTTTTAGGTCCAATTGGCACGGATGTGCGTCTGGTATTTGATTTCGGTTGATTAACCCCGAGGTCGTAGATTTTTGTAATCTTGAGACCGTGGGTTATGGTTTGGGGACGTGAATATCGGGTCGTTCGTATTCACAATACTTCGGGTTGTACGATTGTCCTTTTGGTTGAATTCGTGGTTGAGGTGGTGAATAACGGGTTGTACGTATTCACTAAGGCTCGGTTAGCACGGCCATCCTCGATTATTCTACGAAGTAAAAGTAGTGAGTATCGGGTTGTACGTATTCACCAAGGCCGGGTTGCACGGTCATCCTTCGGGTGTTTAAGGTTAAGTGGTTAACCTTGGGTTGTGGTTTCGTTGGTTATATATTTTATATATATACATTATTGATATAATTGTTACGTAGCTAACCCTCCGGGTGTAGCTTGATGACGTTGTTCTTATCGTTTGGTGTTCGCACATCGTTGATTATTAGCTTGTTGTATAGCATTCGTACGGTATGCCTATATTAGCTTACCTTTATGCATTGGACTCCGGTATGTGCTATTTGATTATTATTGTGTGGCGTGTCCATTTTATGCATATATATGTATGTATTATATTCTCACTCACTAAGCGTTAGCTTACCCTCTCGTTGTTTACATTTTTCATAGATTTGCATGGATGCGGTTGCTCGGGTAAGCGTGGGAACTAGTGGACTCGCGTAGTCGCTTAGAAGACGTGCTTTTGGATTGATTAAGATTGAGTAGCATATCCCCAATCACCATGCTCCATCTTTATTTTGTGTTAAAAATCACGTGGTAGGAAATTTGTATTTTGTACGAAAGTCGTAAAATGGGCGATGTGGGCCCGGTGTCGTAAAACTTGTTTTATTATGAAAACGCGTGAGTTTTACTTGTTATAATGTGTTGTGAAAACCGTTTCGCCGAAAAGTGTCGGGAAGTGGTAGATCATTAAACGAAAAAATGGAAAATCCGGACAGAACTGATCAGGCTCTGTACGCGCCGCGCACAGAGAGGGTTGCGCACCGCGCACCCTAACTGTATAAAAAAAAATTATTCTTTCATATTCAGTTGGACAACGGGTTGGGTCGTTACACCAGGCCCAAATGACACTTCAAAAAAAAAAAAAAAAAACAAGAAGGTCTTCTTTAATCCTAGCTTGATGTTAAAGAAATACTTTCTTTAATCCTTACTTCATGTATACTCTAACATAGTAATTATCTTTTTCAATCGGGAGAGATGGCCGATTGGACGAAAGAGGCAGATTGCTAATCCGTTGAACGAGTTATTCGTGCAGAGGGTTCAAATCCATCTCTTTCCGTTTTCGTAAGGATTAACGATATAAATTCGTGTTCGGATTTTTTATAAAAAATCTTTATTCTTTATATAATCTATTATAGATATAGATTCGTGTTCGATTTTTGGAATGTGTGTATCTATAATAATTCAACCCGATTTATTGATCATTACATATAATTAATTAAGATATTGTATTGAGATTTGGAGGATTTTTGATTTAGCGAAAAAATAATGATTTTTGTCTACCCAACTTTCTTCATTTTTCCTTATATCAATAACTCAATCAAAACGCAATTGTCTAGACGAAAAATGTCTGTTATGCTTAACATTTGTAGTTTAGTATGTCTTAATTATGCCCTTTATCCGTAGTAGTTTTTTATTCGCCATATTGCTCGAAGCATATGCTTTTTTGAATCCAATCATAGATATTATGTCAGTCATACCCCTGTTCTTTTTTTCTTTTTGTTTGGCAAGCTACTCTATGTTTTCGATAAGATCTTTAACACTATCCTAGAAAGTTAATTATTCATCGTTTTCATTATTTTTTGAGAAAAATGGTAACACTTGTAATGATAAGATCAAATTCGGGTGCCGCATCATCAACAAACGAACTGAAATATGTTATTCTGCTGTATTGTTTTATTCCGTTCTAAAATTTTGTAAACAACTGAAAATCATTAAATCTAATATTCAAAGAAAGATTATAGTGGAAAAATTCTGATGGTTGAAGCAAGACTTCCCAATTATTTTCTACTACTAATGTAATGTTTACTGGTTAGGTGTTGAATTAAATTGTATACCCGGAATAATTCAACTAATAGTTGAGGAAAGTGATTTCTATATTGTAATATGGAAATAGCAAATCAATTGATATATGATATAGGAATTGATTTTTGATCTATTTATACTTTCAAGGTCGCGAAAAAAAGGAAGGGCCCTCGTATTTTATTATGGAGTAATAGATTACATACTAGCATTCCTTTATAATGTCATTGTATATTTTATTTGTGTTTATTCTTTTCGGATTAAAAATCATATAGGAATTTTTGAAATAGATTTTTTTCTTTCATCAATAGTGTTCCGCCGGAATCCCTTTTTGAATATGGAACATTCATTCTACTATCACTATTGAGCAATAATGGAATATTTATATCATGGACATAAGGGACATAATTCACATGGATATAGTAATGCGTCGTTTGTTTTTCGGTCTGCAGATCTTATTATGTCTTATGTCTGCGCTCACGGATGTTTTTACTGCAGACTATTTGTTTTTATAAATACATATGATAAAATAATGTCTTATTCCACCTGCAATCTCGCCGACTTAAAAATGTGTTTCTAAGTGTTGCAGACATGATTAAGTTATTTCGCATACATAAAAATAAACAGTCTTCAGTATTCAGCATACAAACCTTTAGACGACATATTCTTTACAAACATGGTCCGCAGATATTCAGACAAAAAACATGTTAAAAAACAAACAACACATAAGTCTCGCTTCAGCTGCTTTATTGGTAGTCTTTACATTCTCCCTTTCACTTGTAGTACGAGGAAGAAGTGGACTTTAGACGCACTTCTACTTTTGTTGAGGAATGAAACTGTTTATAGATCGGTTTGCAACACATTTTTTTATTTAAATTCAAATTTGATTCAGTTTAAATAAATATATATTTATTTCTAAATTCCATTGAATTATAGTGGAGAAATCTAGTCTATAAAGAGTAAAATAATATTTGAGATTCATCGAAATCGAAATAAATAGATATAGATATATCATATAAATAGAATTGAGTTCTACGACAACTAAGGGTGAGCAAAAAACTGCATTAATCGGACCACATCCACATTAACCGAGAAACCGAACCGTATTTATCAAACCCAATACTAATCGGCTCACACGTTAATTAAGCATACACTTTAAATAATTAATACCCCATCAGCGTGCCAAGTAGAATGGCAACTCAATTAGACTGTTTCTAACCGTGGCGGTGGCGTCAAAGGCAAGTGATGTACTTTTTGGTGATATGGCAAGGTCAAGAGATGAAGTTAAATAAAGGAGAGTGTCAAATTTGAGGGTTAAATTTGTGAATGGGTGATGTGGTAAAATATTATTGGTAGTTGGGTATAAAATATATTAATTAATAATATATAAAAATATGTGACGAAATCTGATTGGCTGAAACAAATTTAACACTTCTGTTAAATATCCGACTAACGCCCCGGGCATCAAATTTTGACGCCGTGTTAGGGGCGTCAAGGGCGTCAAATACGTTGCCAAGTGGGATGGCGGAGGAAAAGTGACGCTGCGTTAGTTTTAGTCTTAAGAGAATTCCGACCTTATTTCTATTGATGCTATTTACTCTTTACTAAAACCTATATGAATATGAATATGAAATACAAATTTTACACCGTATGAAGTTAATGAAATTACAAGTGACAGTAAAACATTAGCTCATGATTTATGTGATTATATACTTGGGCCTCAAGCTGTATGAAGCCCAATAGGTACCTAGGCCAGTGGTTTCATTAATACTTAAAACAATCTAACCGTCAGATCCTTTCTAATCGCATGGTCATTATTTGTGATCCGTGTAATATAATCTCATTGGTATAAACCCAACTAACATCATATATAAACAAACACACCTATTTCACGCACAACCAAATTTCTCAAATTCCTTACATTTTAACAAAAGTTAGATTAGATCGTTTTCCCGTTCAATTTTTTTTATCGGCCAATCTGTAAACAATAATGGCTGGGCGAGGCAAAACCCTAGGATCCAGTGCGGCGAAGAAAGCCACTTCACGAAGCAGTAAAGCCGGCCTTCAGTTTCCCGTCGGTCGTATCGCTCGTTTTCTCAAAGCCGGAAAGTACGCAGAACGTGTTGGTGCCGGTGCTCCGGTCTATCTTGCCGCCGTACTTGAATACCTTGCCGCCGAGGTGGTTTGATTTTTCTTTTTCTAGTTTCAATAAATTATGTTAATTTCTATTTTATTCAAATTTCTAGGGTTTCAGTCCTGTATCCGGTGGGAGTTTGTGAGTTATGTGATTCCGTTAAAATTGATGTCCCTTCATCGAATTGTTTGGTTTTTGTCTCCGGTGACAATCTCCGATTTTGAATTTGAGTAGGTTATTTGTGCAGCACTGCAATTTCTAGGGTTTCGTTAAGTTTTTGGGGGAATTGGATGACGTCAGTGTTTTCAAAAAATATGTGTTTCGTTTGTATTCTGGAATAAATGTTATATTATTGATTTAATTTCAGTTATGAGTGCTACTGTCAGCATACTTAAATATATCTAGGGTTTGATTTTTATACGTTGTTTCAATATTAATGGTATGCAGGTGCTTGAATTGGCTGGCAATGCAGCAAGAGACAATAAGAAAACTAGAATTGTTCCAAGGCACATTCAATTAGCTGTGAGGAACGATGAGGAATTAAGCAAGCTTCTTGGTGATGTCACGATTGCTAATGGCGGTGTTATGCCTAACATTCACAACCTTCTTCTTCCGAAGAAAGCTCCTGGTTCTTCAAAGGCATCTGTTGATGAAGATTAGGTATGGTTGCCTAATATGTATGGTTGCCTCATATGGTTGTTGTTTTATGGTTCTTGGTCTGGGTTATGGTAGTAACCTCGGTGATGCTTGGGCTGAATAGTGTATTTATATGTATCAGTTAATTGGAAAACTCCTAGATTCACTGTTTCAATGTTGTTCTAAACTTCTAATTCAATCTGATACTTACTACTACTACTACTACTACTACATTTGCTTGCACTTGTTTATTGTTTATATGTGAATTACTGAATCTTGAACTAGATTTCGTCGGATTTTAAGCTCTGTTTAAGATTGATTTCCCTCTTGCACTACATATGAACTAGATTGATTTTCCTCTTGCACTACATATGAACTAGATTTTAAGCTCAGTAATTCTTGCACTACATATGAACTAGCTTACCAGTATTGCAGTGTACAATAATATCTAGCTTCTAGCCTTCGATCAACTATACATATCGCAACATGATTGCTTTTTGTTTCTCTAACAAATTGCACAATGGCTAGCCTCTCCTCTTTGAAGATATCTTCTATACTGCATGCGTGTGCTTGCTACTGTGCGAAGTTCATTGACGAGAGGTAAAATGTATCATTGTTTTCCACTGATCAAGTTCCTTTGGTATGCAAAGTGTACAGTTTAAAATTCCTTTTACGCAATGATATTTGTATCAAACATCAGCGACCGTTTGAGTAAAGAGTCAATGTCGCCATCTTGTTTTACTGGTCCATCAAGAGTTACTGTTATGTTTAGAAAAGCCAAGTTTTTATCTAAAGATGATCAGCAGTTTTGAAGTGTGTATTTGCTTGATTGATGGAATTAAGAATAGAGGTTCTAATAAAACAGATTGGAGGGTAACTATGTAAATAGAAATACCTGATATATCTTATGAAAAAACTAGGGTTAGTCCTCTTCTGAGCTTGAACTAGAACTAAACGTATCCACCCGTCTCATTGCAATGGCAGGAATGAGTCGTTCATGCGGAACACGAAAAGCAGATGTGTGAGGTTCTGAAGATCTCTTACTTGTTGCCTCAACCTCCTTTTCAGTCTTGAGTTGCAAATCATTACTTTCGTGTGTCTTATGTTGTGGATCATTATCTTCCTGTGTATTATGTTTTGAATCATCAGGTTCATGTATCTGAGGCCCCAAATCTTCATCTTCATGCTTTCTAATATCATCAGTTTCTTGTGTATCATGTAGTGAATGATCAGTATCCTGTGTTTTATGTCTTGAATCTTCGATTTCACATGTCTTTGGTTGCGATTCATTATATTCACGTGTCTTGGATTGTAAGTCACCATCATCATCAGTATCCTGTGTCTTGTCTACTGAATCATCAGATTCCATCTTTTCACCTCGTAATACATCATTTTGTTGTTTCTCAGGTCTCAAATCATCATCTCCTGTGTCTGTCGTCGTAGGTTCTGAAACGTCTTTTGTGTCTGTCGTTGAAGGTTCTGAAACGTCTTTTATCTCTGCTGTCTTTGATGATGAATCATCTTTCGTTTCTTTTGTCTTGGTAGATGAATCGTCTTTCTTCTCAGCAGGCTTAGCTGGCCTTAACAGAGGAGTACTTGTAATCTCTTTGCAAACCTTATCTAGAATGATCAAAAAATCACGAACGATCACAAACAACCGCAATCCTTCATCTTTACCGGGATGTCCATGGAAGTAATCACCCGTGTTCTTCACAAGCGCCATTATTCTCTTTTCTTCTTCAATCATCCAACTTACATCCTTCTCAGAATCCTCCACAAAATTACCCAAAATCACCGCAAATTCGTCTTCATTCTCATCATCATCGTCGTCATCATTTTTTTCTTTTTGTATATTCTTTAACTCTGTATTTAAAAACTCACGAGCTTTTGTGAGCGCTTGACCAAATTTAGAAACTGTACCAGTCAACCCATCAGCATCAAGAATGGCTGCTTTCTTAACATCTTCGAGTTCGTTACTTAAACTGGAAACCACCTGAAGACCAAGAGTTCGATAATATTCATCTGAATCTTGATCAGGAGGTTCTTCTAACAGATCAACAGATTTGAAGCTCGAAAAACTGCTTGTGTCACGGGCAGTTTTGGCTGCTCTTATACCTTCTGCACGAATGATCTCCACAACTACAAAATGTAAAAGCGTAGTTTTCCCATCTGTTCCTTTCACATCCGAAAGCTTTAATAGCGTGTCGAGTTTGAAAGCTTGGGCGCTCCCACGAAATGTTCCGTCGTTCATACGATTACCGGTTTTCAAAACAGCTTCCAATAGCTTAAGGAACAGCCTGCTTTTCTTAAGTTCTATACAAGCAGCCTGTACCACAAAATTAGACAGTTAAATGGGTCATGTTTACACTTCTGGGTAACTTTCAACCCGTTTGACCCATTCCAACCCATTATTAAAAGTACATCAATCAATATTTGGAGGTTTAAAGTTTCACCTCTAATGTTTGGAAGGACTCTTTGATTATATCTACCTCCTCCTGAAGTGTGCACATAAAAAGCAGCGACTCGAGCCTTTTATAAGCAAACGGTATTTCGACCAACTTCTTAAGAAACCGTTCTGCAGTTCCAAGGCGAGAAATATCCCCGTTATATATCCGTAACTTTAATTCTTCCTCTCCGGTTGGTGCCATTTTAAGCAGTGTTTGAATAAGTTCTATAGGGAGCTCATTTCCTAAACAAGCTCGTACGAATTAACTACAGTAAATGTCGTAAACAAAACAGGTTTTAAAGCTCATAAGAAATAAGAAATTACCTTCTTTCAGTGCATCACATACTTCATTTGTTGTCACATTGAGTGCTTTTAAAAGAATAGACAAATTTTGAGCCTTTTTGGGATCAATAATTTGAACGAAATTTGAAGTGGGATCTTGTGATGAACTCTTCTTGTTGTTTCCTCCTTTGTTCTTCTCTGTCGCAGCGTTATATCCAAATAAATTTTCTATCATTTCTTCGTTGAACCTGTTCGTTAAAAGAAACACGTTACGTTTTGGAATCTTGATTCCAGGTTAAAGTTTTAGCGAAACACCAACTTACTGGAACGATCCGGCTCTAATCTGATGCCAAACCATAGCTTGGTCAGGGCTAGCCATAACCTTATCCCAAAAGAATGGCTTTAACTTAGCTTTATTTGAATCATCACCATCAGTTTCATCTTGATTAGATGAAGGGCGAGGGAGTTTAGATGGAGGTTTACCACCGCTTGGAGGAGGCGGTGGAGGTGGACCTTTCTTGCCTGGCGGCGGCGGTGGTGGAGGTTTTGCAGATGGTGGCGGCGGCGGCGGTGCAGCGGAAGGCGGTCGTCTGGCGGAAGGAGCTCGTCTAGCTGACGGAGCTCGTTTAACTGACGGAGCTCGAAAAGTAGTTGGAGCTGGAGCTGCAGCTACAGCTACAGGTGATAGATTGGGAGGAGATGATGCATTTAGAGTGGGACCATTGGGTGGAGTCTTTAAAGCCAAGTCAGGCCTTCCAGGTGGCGGTTTTAGAGGAGCTATTCCCGAAGCAGCTAAATTGGCCGGTGGCAGCTCTAACGGGATACCTAATGATACACTTGAGTTCACAGATGAATATTTTTTCTGTAGGTCGGATTTGTTAAATGACGATCGATTCCCAGCATCTTTCACAGAGTTATGAAAACTAAACGAAGTTCTTTGCGAACCACCTGAAATTAACAGTCAAGAAAAACCAAGTAAACAGGTCAAACGGATCGTTAAAAAATACGGGTATAACTTAACTTTTAAATAGAAATAAAGTTAATGCAACTTCTGTAAGCACATTTTTTTGGAACAGCAAACACACACACCCATTAAATTATCTACGACGGACTCGAACTCACAAGTTCAAGGTTGATGAATCACGTTTATACAGCCCTCTGGTATAATAATCTATAATAAGATATAGCCAAAGTAAAAAAATATGGACAAAGCATGTTTCAACTAGTATCATAAGATGACTCGTTTTGACCCGTTACCCAACTTACCCCTTTTACCTCGTGATAGAGCAATACCCATGTAAGCACTCACCCATACTTAAGCTAAGAGGAGGCTTTTCGTCCGTTTGTATCCCACCATAAGTCTTAGTATACCAACAAAAGAGAAGTGCAGCGAGAAGAAACGTCAATATTGCAGTAGAAACAACAGCAATAATAATAGTTGTAGTATCGATACCGCCACCACCACCCGTTTCTGCTTTAGAAACAGTAAACGGAATGGGTTCTATTTCTACAACTCCGTCCATATTAGTATGATCGTTTTCCTCAATTAACTTGCGTCTAACAGGAACATCATTAGGCCTTCTAATATGTTCATCTTCCATGGAAACAGGAAAATGAATATTGTTGGCCCATAATACTTCAACCTGCACCTAACCAAGAATCTCAATAAAACATCAAGTACTAGACTTTATTAATTATTTTACAATTTATCATTATTACTTTTAAAACTAACTAGCATTTGGTAAGTTGAGCTATAAAACTGTGGTTGGGCATGAGTTATACCGTCTTATCATCCATCGTTCGATCTACATTGCTTTCTGAAACCATTGCTGATGATGTTGTTGCCAAAGGGAAAAACAGAACAACCATTGATATGAATAAAAGCATCCCTTCGGCACGCATATTTTCTTAAATCAACAATGTGGGTGTGTAAATGTATACATATATACGATGAAACCATATATATATCCCAATCCAAACATAAGGTGATGATCATTGTATACCAATACTTAAAGATTTTGTTTTACATGTCACAGAGAAAACCTTATCCGTTTTATATCACGTAATATTGTTTTCTCAGAATAATCTAATTTAGAGAGAAGAAATGACAAATTTGGAAGAATTTATTCTGAATAAAACGGATCCTAGAACAATATGAATAAAATGAATTAATTTTCGATCGAATGCCAACAGAGATGAATTAGAACTTTGGGTAGAGATTTGATCTTTACTTTGATAATAGTTTTTTCTGGAAATTGTTATTCTTTTTGATGAATTTCTGGTTCACGAATGGATAAACCTAACGGATTCAGAAGTTCAATGATACCGTTATGGGAATATGTTCGCACGGAATGCCAAAATGTTTAAATTGTATTTTCTAACTTGTGAATACAACAACAACAACAATACCCAATTCCACTAAAGTGGAGTATGGGGAGGTTAAATGTAGACAGTCTTTCCTCTACTCTAGAGTAAAAGGGAAGTCATTCCTCCCTCCACGGATACCTATCGGTCCGCGGGTAAAAGAAGACATCCCTCCCTATACTATAGGGCAGAGAGGCTGCTTCCCAAGGACCTCCGGCCAGCAGAACCATGAAATCCGTTAAGTGAAGTAACTAAATGCAAGTAAAGTAAAGTAGATAAAAGGAACCTTACCGTGGAAAATGTAAAGGTAAATATGGCATGTAACAAAGTAAAGTAAAAGAACATATAAGTGAAAAAAGTAAGTGTCAAGTATGCAAGTATAACAAGCAATGTAAGTATAAAATGTGTATGTAAGCCTGTAGGTATAGAGCATGTAGTTATACAATGCAGTATAAAACATATAAGTATACAATGTAAGCATAAAGACATGTAGCCCAAATATTATTATTTATTATTTATCTTCTTCTTCTTATCTTATACTGTATAACTAGAATATGGTTGACGCGCTTCGCTGCTATCGCTCGAAAATTTGTAAACGATTATGCTTGAAGTAATGTTATAGTTTCAGTTCCGACTAAAACGTAATTATCTTACACAATACATGACACACTAACGTTACATAATCGTAGTAACTAAGAATAATATCTTGAACTGTTGCCTTTCGAAAATAAATAAATATAAATATTAAAAGAAAAAGAAAAAATAATAATAATATCTTGAACCATATTCAAAATACAACAAATATAAAAAAATTAATAGGCAAGAATGGTTCAAAATACAATAAACAAATAAACCAACGTGCAACAATATAGCTAAATCAAAAGTATCTATATATGGCTACAAATATATTTCTTTTCCTAGCAGCATCGATAGATTTTTAAATATTTATATCAATTATTAATTACTCTGTATTAACTAAACAAAGTGATTATGTTCTATAAATTCAAAATTTTATTTTCATTTAATGCATTTTTTTTCAATTTAATCTACAAAACACTTTCCAAAAATGGCAAAAAAAGTTATGGTAAATGATACTCCGTCATTGCCATCTAACTTTTAACTTCCCCAAAAACCAATCTCCACCATAAAACCCATCACCACCACCTCTCTCCTCTACTCCACCCTATTCCACTCTACACCTTACCACTTCATTTTAGATTTTAAATTTAAAACCCCCTCCTTGATCACCGGATTCCTCTTTCACCACCATTTCGATCCACTGATTCCACAGATCAAAGCCAACCTTATGTTGCTGATCACAGTCACCACCATTGCATCTCCGAAAAAAATCAAATCAACCAATTGCAATTGAATAATGGTGACAGAAATTAGCTCGAAGGTTGGTGAGGAAAATAATATCAAAACATGGTGACAGAAATTAAATCGCAGCAAGCTTCACAGGAAAAAATCGGAGACTTACCACATGTCGGAAACGTATACCGTTGCCGGCGGAAAATAGGTTTTCAGCGATTTCACTTGTGGGCTCGTGAGACTTCCATTTATAGCGAGATTAGATTAGTTATGTTCGGAATATGATTTCAAGTTTGTTAGTGGTGGTGGTGAATTGTTTTCTCCGAGAGTAGAAAGCAAGCGGGTGTTAAAGATTTGGGAGGTGTTTTGGATTTGGAGGAGGAGATAAGAGCACTCCCAACGGTTAGTCCTGGAGACCCGCCCAAACTCGCCCAGGCTGGGCGCCGATGGCACCAAACCCGCCCAGGGTTCGCCCAGCACTCGCCCAGGCCCGATCGTCCAGCTCCATTACTATTCTGAGCATATTTGTGGGCGAAAAAAAAATGGGTGTTTTTGCCCGTTATTTGCCTCCAACGGCTCTTTTGCCTCCAACGGATCTCAAACGGCTACTTTCCCTTTTTTTTATAACTCTATTTAAACTCCATATCTCAACCCCATTTTACACACAACTTTCATATTACTTATCCATTTTTATTCATTTTTCTCACATCTTTCATAAAAAAATGAGTTTCAAAAAAACACCAAACAAAGGAAAAACGAAACAACGTCCGGTAGTTCAAGATCCAAATTCGGTTAGTCGAGATATGATGCAAATGCTACTCGATAACTCGCAACAAACTACCGGGTTTTCTCGTTTTGCAAATACTAATGCATTTGCGGGTATGTTCGGAAATGTCCATCAACAACAATCTCAAAATGTTCCGATCTACAATAACCAACAATCTCAAAATGTTCCACTCTTCCCGAACCAACTATCTCAAAATGTTCCAATCTACCCGAACCAACTATCTCAAAATGTTCAAATCTACCCGAACCAACAACAAACGAAACAAACATCTTATTATCCAAGTCTCCGTGACGAATCGTCCGACGAAGAAGTTCCCGAAACACCACTCCAAAATGAACCCGAATCCGAACCCGAGCTCGAACCCGAACCCGAACCCGAACGTGATCCGAAAGGAAAAGGAAAAGGAAAAGTGGTAGAAAAGAAAGTAAGGTGTCCGAAGACCGCGTGGACTGTAGTGACCGGGAAAATTTCGACTAATTTTGAACCAAACTCTCGATACGATTTCATATTTTCTACACGATAAGCAAAGTCTGTTATGTTGAATCTCAAAAATTTTGAACTGTTTCATGAAATCATTTGACCTTGACTATTTCCGACGATTCACGAACCATTGGTTGTAAATATATGTGTATATATAAATATATGTACATGTAATATATATATATATATATATATATAATAACTTGAATTAAATTAATAAACTATTATATATATATATATATATATATATATATATATATATATATATATATATATTATATATATATATGAATACTACTTGTATATATATATATATATATATATATATATATATATATATATATATATATATATATATATATATATATATATTGTTATATTAAATTTAATTACTTAACATATATAATTAATATATTCATTTGTGTAATAAAACTTGCTATTTAAAACTGTTTATATATAGAAAGAGAATATATTAAAAATAATTGATTTCGAGCCTAATTAGTAAACGTCAGGGACACTCGGTTGACGTTTCGTTAGTTTTAATATAGATATAATACATGTTCATGAATGATTAAGATAAAAGTTGAATTGTAAATTGATTACGAAGATTTTAGATTTGATAAAAATATTTTTACATTTTTAAGTTTAAATATTAGTACTCCGTACATATAAATTGGAACAGAAAATAAACAATTATCGAACCTTTTTGATCAGGTTTCAAACAGTTAATGAGTGAAATAATTAATTATATTTAATCTAAAAATATGGGATTTTTCTGAACATTTTTATCCGCCACTGATTTAACAACGTGGTACGATTTAGCAATTCGTGATAAACTGTCGGGAGAGAGTTCACGGGATGTTTTACTATTTTGTTTTTCACACGTTTAATTTATTTACTATTATTATATTTGATTTTTATATTATTAAATGTATCCACCACTTGTTATATAGAAATATATACATATACATACGAGCATGTTATGATCAACCATCTTTCCACTTCTTTTTGGTTTACTAACCCAACAAGATCACCATCTCTCAACCTCACCACTTTACCATCACCACAACCACCATCGTGAGCCACCCCACAGACCGCCAGTGCAACCACCATAACTATCTCCTCCATCGGTCACCACAATACAACCCTCACCACCTTGGAACCTATTCCCGTCTATTCATTTTTGTCGTGAACTGCCGCTAGCTGTGGTCTATTTAAGTTCGACCAAGACGACATTATCAAATGCTACTGCTACTGCAGCTATAGCCGAAATTATTTTCTGTTTCTGTTTCGAATTAGCAGCCAAACACCACCGAGACCATCCATTGCTACTACTACTCGCTATAATGTTTCTGTTCCCGACCAAAACTCCACCACTTACTATTTGCTGCTACTGCTCGGCCTCTCTTGTTGCTACTGCAGCGAGATGGTTATGATCGATAATGAAGATGGCGATGGGAAATGATTAAGAAGATGATCGTGGATAGCGAATGAGGTAGATGATGACGTAAGGGTAATGACATGTTAGAAGATGATGAATAGTGAAAGAGATGATTATTAAGATTAAAGGTGAAGCGAAGTGATGATAACGATGATGAATATCGAAAGTGATAATCGAATGTAGTGACGAATGAAGATGACGAGTATAAGAATGAGGATGATGAGCATGTCCATGATGAGTGATGTTACAGTGGTACACAATGTAGAATGATGATTATAAAATGATAATCGTAATTAACGTAATAGATATGATGATGATGATAGTTTAAGCACGATGATGACGAGGAAGTTATGATAATCACGATGATATCGATGATAATATTTGGATGATTATGATATGATTATAATTATGTTATGCGTATGATTATGTATGATTATAATTATGATATGATTATGATTATGTTATGATTATGAAAATGATTAAGTGATAATTAACATGTTGAGGAAGAAGAAGACAGCCTAAAAATGGTTAAGAGGATTTAATCCAAGAATTTAAAACACAAAGATACAAGCAGAGCAATGGTTTCTAGTGTGTTGTCTTGAACGAGAGGTCTTGAGTTCGATCCCAGCCTGCTGTATTTTTTTCTCTCCTTTTTTATTAAACAGCAATATCAGGCCAAATGACTTCCTGTGGGCCGAGTTCTAGATTCCTGTTGGGCTTGTATTTGATGTTGGGCCGTAATATTTGCTGTTGGGCCGAGATGAAAACTAATGGGTTAAATAAATCAAAATCCGATATTAATTAGGAAAAATAGAATTGGAGCCATGATTAAGGGGTGTTATGGGTGAGCGAGAGATCTTGGGTTCGAGTCCCGTTTGGAGCATCTCTTTTTAGGAGGGTATGCTCTTTTGTTCATATTTCCATTATTATTATGATTATTATTATTGTTATTGTTAGTATTATAATTATTATTAGTAATAATATCATATTTATATTTATAAGTATTAGAAATGTTATTAACATTAGTATTTTCATAAGTATTTTTAATGTTATTATTAGTATCATTAATTATTAATATCAATATAACTATTATTATGATTAGGATTACTATTATTATTGTTATTATGAAAATAATACAAACTATTATTATTACGATTAATATTAGTATTAGTATCATCGTAGACTTATTATCCTTATTAACAAAAGTATTATTATTAAGATTATCATTAGTAATAAAATTGTTATAATAATTATTAATAAGTTTCATGTATTATTATCAAAATTATTATTTTCATTATTATTATTAATAAACTTTTCATTTATTAAAAACTACTGTTATTACCATTATTATCATTATTATAAGATTTATCATTTAAAACTACCATTAATATTATTATTAATAAAATCATTAATATTATTATCATTATTATTAACACTAGTAATATCATCATCTTTATTTTAAATACTAATAATATTATTTTAATATTAATATAATTACTATTTTAACAAACAAATGAAATATATATATATATATATATATATATATATATATATATATATATATATATATATATATAAAATATTTGATACATATAACATAACAAAAATTATATTGTATATAGTAAATATGAAATATATAAATTAATAATATTAAAATTATATCACTAATAATAACATATATAATTGTTCGATTATAAGTATATGTTTTAATATATATATATATATATATATATATATATATATATATATATATATATATATATATATATATATATATATATATATATATATATATATATATATATATATATATATATATAAATGATATAGGTTCGTGAATCCGAGGTCAACCCTACATTGTTCAGTTTCGTAATATATATTTTTACTACAAAATACAGTATGGTGAGTTCATTTGAATCCCTTTTACTCTTTACATTTTTGGGCTGAGAATACATGCGCTACTTTTACAACTGCTTTATTAAATGCTTTTGAAATACATTTTAAACTAAGAATACATGAAATGCTTTTATAAATGTTTGACGAGATAGACACAAGCAAAACATTCCTCGAATGAATTATGTGGATGTGATAATTGCCACCATTGAATTATGTGGACGTGATAATTGTCACAATTGATATGAATATTTTTCCCCTGATTATTATTGCTTGGTAACCTAAGAATTAGGGAACATAACTAATTTTGAGAATTAGTGCACGCCTAATTGACGCGAATCCTTAAGGTAGCTACCGGGTTTAACACCCCCACCCAGAATGTTCACTAGACAGAAGGGCTAGTGGGCGTGGTGTTTAGTACTTCGAAGTTTATATGATTATTATACAGACGAGATGTTCTGTTTTGGGGATATTATTATGCGCATTATATGTTAAGGTCGGTTACCAAGCCAAGCTATGAAAAGTGAATGTTATGTATCGAGAGAATGATTTTATACACAGGTTATGTGTATGTTGTTTTTGTGCAAGAGATATGTGTACGGTTACTAAGATTTATGAAAAATGGATTTCGTACACGAGAAAGGTGTACTGTATTTAAAAGATATCGCATGTACATTACAGGTGGGTATAGGATTCGGGCCCATTTGTACCATGCAGGATTTAAATCTTGTGGTCTATCAAAATGATGAATTTTATTGTTTACGATAAACTTATGAACTCACCAACCTTTTGGTTGACACTTTAAAGCATGTTTATTCTCAGGTATGAAAGAAATCTTCCGCTGTGCATTTGCTCATTGTAAAGACATTATTTGGAGTCGATCATCGCAATGGAACTAGATGTTGGTGACTTCGTCCACACGGATTAGGACGGGGTATGACATGGACCGACTTGGAGACAAAAATTTTAGCCGAGCGTTTTGTATATGTTTCCGAACATCCGAGTGTCGGAAACGACCAAAGTCATACTTCATTTTGGGGAGAAGTCCGAAGACAATATAATTCGATTGTCCCGGTGAAAAGATGTCCGGATCAAATAAGTGGAAAATGGTCAAAAATGCAAAGGAATGTCAAGATATGGATCGGTATTTACAACAAATAAGAGAGAATGTGGGAAAGTGGTTGTAATAATGACGACATTATGTCCGCGGCACGAATGGCTTTCAAAGCGCAAACAAAGGGACGACACTTTGCGTTTGAGGATGCGTGGCAAGTGTTAAGGAATTGCCCGAAGTTTTTAGAAGGCGAAAGTATTTCGAGTAGCAACAAACGAAAAGAACCCGATCATATACCAATTAATGATCAAACCGAGGGAAGTTCCAACCCAAACACAAGCATGCATCCCGACCCAACCCAAATGGAAAATTTGTTAAAGGATACCGACCCAATCTGAAGCCCTCCAAGTCGAGCTAAAAGTCAAAGGGACTCTTACTCATCCGATGCCGCGAGCCGTATATCTTTCGATGAAGTTCGCTTTAAAATTCTCAATCGGTCCAAGCTTCACAAGATGTGGCGAATCAAACCATGAAAAAGCTACAAGATGATAGCAGCATGCGGACTATGTTTAAAGGGTTGAACCTTCTTTCCAAACCGGTGTCACGAGATTTTCCTCCCGATGAATACGATATGCTAATGCTTGCTCGAGACAAAATTAAGAAAAAATATGCCAAGAAATTGCAAAACTTGGACGACGACGACGAGGAGTAGTTTGATTATTTAGCTTTCTAGTATTTTTTTAATTGTCGTAATCTTTTAATTTTAAATTGTCGTAATGTTTTAAATTTTAATTATTGTATTTTTTTTAATTTTAATGAAATGGTAGTTTAATGTTTTTTATTTTAAATTTATCATATAAATATTAATAATTATTTGATAATATAAAATAATTCAAAAAGAAAATAAAAAAATGGAAGGAGGAGTGTCTTTGTTGGGAGTGTTTAGTCCTGGGTTTAGTCCTGGGAAGGAAGTAAGATGGAGGTGCTGATGTGGCGCTGAATGGTTGGTTAGTCCTGGAAGACATCCTGTCACCATTGGGAGCACTCTAAGTCTGGTTGTATTTGAAAGACGGGTGGGCCAAGGACAATATTTATAGTGTTTTTAAAGCTGCACGTGGCTTCCACAATTTAACAAAAACGACAATTATTAGCCAAAAATTTGAACTGAAACGGCAATCCAACCCTTTTGTTGATATATATATATATATATATATATATATATATATATATATATATATATATATATATATATATATATATAATAAAACACACTCGAAATGTTTTCGTTTGGGGTGTGTGTTAGTGGCAACTTACCAAAAGAGACATTGACATTATGTGATTAAATTTTAGTGTTTTATTGATATTGATATTATTATTATTATATTTATCATAATATATAATAATAATATAATAGAAATAATAATAATAATAATAATAATAATAATAATAATAATAATAATAACTAGAAAAGTGGCCTGCGCGATGCCGCGGTGCCTTTCGGGTTACATAATCATAGTTAACGTAGCGTTATGTATTTACGGAAATAAAAACACTTTGCTACGGGTGTTTTTGGATACACGTCGTTAGTACCTAGTATACCTAATGGCATATGCATTTTTAACGTCAGAAAAATTATGTAAAAAATGGAAACATCACCATCGATATGATGTAGGCAGTTTGGGTTGTTTATTATAAGTGTATGTATATGTATTAAAAATAGTCCGAGGTGTTTAGCGTTTTTTGAGAAGTGTTCGTTTCACATATAGTTAGTCCCGTTGGGTTCGTTAGATTTTTTTGAGTTGAACGGTGGTCTCGGAAAAATTTAACTCACACCGAGGAGAAGATAGGACCTGTTATAAATTCGGGTGGAATTATTTTATTTTATTTTAATAAAATTATATATTTACACTTTCTACCCTTGAAAAGTGTAAACTTGAGGGACCGTTGTATAAATTGAGCCGAAGTTGAGGGGCCGATTGCAGTATGAATGCAAACTCAAAACGACAATTCAACACAACTGGAACGACAAAATTTGTGTATGTTTTAGTATGTAGGTATAATATAATAATAATAATAATAATTACTATTATTATTATTATTATTATTATTATTATTATTATTATAACAATTATTATTTTTATTTGTATCTGTAACACCGTACTTTTTACATACATTTTTTTTAAAGATACTTACAGCGGAAGACTAATTAATTTACATATCATATGTTATTTACACAAACATATGATTACACAAAACACGGATGTTACGTTATTACTACAAGCCATTTAACCATATAGTTTATTACAAAACACATCAGAGTGACACTGTGTCAAACATCTTCGGTTGTCCTGCAAAACCCACCAAAAGCTGCTAATACACACCTGCAGGGCAAAACACTGTGGGGGAATTAGCATAACGCTAAGTGGATGACAATATCTAGGTGAACATCACTACAAGCATCAAGCACAGTTTATAGGCACTGGTCACTAGTCACTTAAAGTCATAAACAAGAGGACCGGCAACCCATCGCTGATCAAGCTAGAATATACCGATAGCCCACACTACTGAATCACTCGTATAGTCTTCCAGACGTGACGCACTCGTCATTCACACTATACCATTAATCAGTAATGCTTGGACCCAATTCTATTACCCCAAATAAGGTAAACACAATTGACCTCTTACGTAGCACAAAACACCTCGACGAGATCACTGGGTGCGCACATAATCACATATAGTCACAATACGGGTCACAGACTCATTACACAGTCTAATCATAAGCATGGCACGGATTACTATACTTGTCACTGTATAATCACATCCATAAAGATAATCCTACTCACCTGGAAGCACAAGTACTCAGTTGTCTTATATCACTGAGGCTTCACCTTTTCGTTTATCACCTGAGAATACCAGTTCTCTAGTTAGTACACTTTTCAATCAAATTACTAATTAACATTAATATCACAGCAATACAGTAAATGGGTCAGAATTGGACTAGACCCAAACAAACAAACACTGTCACTCGCACGGATGAGGTCTCACTCGTGCGACTGACTATGCTCACTCGCACGGGTGAGTATCCTCACTCGCATGACTGACTTATCTCTTAATAATAATGATTATAAAACCTACTCACACGGTTAAGTGTCTCACTCGTGCGAATGGACACCTCACTCGCACGAGTGAGTGCCTCAGACGCACGGTTGAGCAAGTACAACAGCACAGTCACAATCCGAGCTTTTTACACCTAACCTAAAGTTTGATTCAGTGTTTTAAAATCTTATCATTAGAAGCTACTCCTCAAGACGATTCCAACGATAGTTTATTCGTCAAAATGGAGTTACGGTTTGAAAGTTACAGCCTTTTTAATTTTACTAAAAACTGACCAGTGCTCACTCGCGCGGACGAGACCTCACTCATGCGAGTGAGTCCTCAACCACGTGGTTGAGCCTCAAATGCGTGGTCACTCGTACGAGTGACCTGTCAGAAGTGTGGGAGCTGTTAGAACATTCCAGCTCGCTGTTTTTTTTGCCATTTTGACCAAAAAACTCGATTTTTGCAAGTTTTGACCAATCCAATGACCCAAGAACACTATATAACACATATATGATCTATTTCTAACCTCAAAAAAACATCACAAACACATTCAAAGCAAAAATCAAGCATAAAAATTAACTTTTTCAAAACCCACATAAAACCCATTTGAATTCACCAAAATCTGAGATTTTTACCTTGTTTTGATGCTTGAAATCACTACAATCTCATGAACAAAATTACTAACTTCGATTTAACTTCTTGATTTTAAGGATTTGAGAGCAAAAGGGTGTTTAGGGTTTGATATTTCTAAAATAGGAAATGAAATGAACGTACAGAGTATATATTTAATTTTAGGTTTCTTCACAGTAAGGTAAGCTCTCCCGTCTAACACACGGGTATTTACCAGTTATCTGAAACCCAAAATCTTTAATAACTTATTCGTTCTGAGTCCAATTCACAAAAGGAAATATGTTCTGTGACCCTTGTCACAAAGCGCACATTATCCCATACACAATAATTATAAAACACATAATAATTAAAATCACTTAATAACACAGAAGGGTAAATAAGTCATTACATACTAGGCCCAAAGCTAGGATGTTACAAATCTACCCCCCCTTAAAGGAGATTCCGTCCTCGGAATCTGGTCAATGTCAAACAAATGAGGGTATCTAGAAGTCATCAACTCCTCGGTCTCCCATGTCAGATTGGTGCCTAAACTATGCTTCCATTCCACAAGCACCATTGGAATCTGCTTCTTGCGTATTCTAGTCACTTTTCTGTCGATGATCCTCACTAGTTCTTCTACCAATTTCTTACTTGAATCTACTTTCAGATCTTGGAGCATAAGAATTTGATTTTCATCATCCACTTTACACTTACGAATATAGCAGATGTTAAACGTGTCATGAATACATGCTAACACTGGAGGGAGATCTAACACTACAGTTTGATCGTTCAGCACTTGACGAATTCTAAAAGGACCAATGTATCTCGGAGCTAGTTTTCCTCGTTTACCGAATCAAATTACGCCTTTCCACGGTGACACTTTTAAATACACTCGTTCACCCACAGTAAACATTATCAGTCATCGACGAGGATCTGCATACATCTTTTGTCGATCTCTAGCAGCTTTCAGCTTTTCACGTGCGATAGCCACTTTTTCTGCAGTCTGCTGAACAATCTCTGGACCCGCAAACTGCTTCTCAACTGCCAACAACCAACACGATGGAGTTTGACACTTTCTGCCATACAATATTTCATACGGCGGCATGCCAATACTTGAATGATAGGAGTTGTTGTAAGCAAATTCGATCAATGGTAGATGATAATCCCACGATCCACCATACTCTAAAACACAAGCCCTTAACATATCCTCTAAAGTCTGAATAGTTCGTTCACTTTGACTGTCAGTCTGAGGATGATAAGCTGTACTTACGTTGACACGAGTACCCAAATTTTCTTGTAGACTATTCCAGAAACTAGACACAAATCGGGAATATCTATCTGACACAATAGACAACGGTATCCCATGTCGCGATACTATTTCATTCAGGTACAACTGAGCTAATTTGGTCAACAAATATGTTTCACTGGTAGCTAGAAAATGCGCACTTTTTGTTAAACGGTCCACTATTACCCAAATCATGCCATTTCCTTTCTGGGTTCTGGGTAGTTTTGTCACAAAATCCATAGTGATATGTTCCCATTTCCACTCTGGAATCTCTAATTGATGCAAAGACCTATACGGTTTCTGGTGTTCTGCTTTCACTTGGGCGCAAACATGACACTTTTCCACGTATTGCACGATGTCTGCTTTCATAGTTGGCCACCAATATAACACTTTCAGATCATGTTACATTTTTGTACTACCGGGATGCACGGTTAATCTCGATTTATGTGCTTTATTTAAGATTAAATCCCTCAATCCACCAAGTAATGACACCCAAACTCGTTCACGATAATTCTTTAATCCTCGAGAATCATTCATCAATTCTTCTTTTCTTTTCACCATTAACTCAGATTTCAAATGTTCATCTTGCAATGCCTCGAGTTGAGTTATCTTTAGTCGATCCACTAAATCAGACACAATCTCAATTCGCATAAACTTTACACTATCAGCGAATTTCTTACGACTTAACGCATCAGCCACAACGTTTGCCTTGCCAGGATGATATCTGATCTCACAGTCATAATCTTTAATTAGTTCTTGCCACCGTCTCTGGCGCATGTTCATCTCTTTTTGCGAAAAGATATACTGTAAAATTTTATGATCGGTGCAGATAACACAGTGCGTACCATAAAGATAATGTCTCCACAACTTTAACGCAAACACTACTGCATATGCAATTACACGATCTCTTTGCATTAATACACAGCCCAAACCTGATAAAGATGCGTTGCAATAAACAACGAAATTGTCAGATCCCTCTGGTAAGGCTAACACTGGCGATTGGCACAACAAACTTTTCAAAGTCTGAAACGCAGTTTCCTGTTCATTACCCCACTGAAAAGACACATCCTTTCTAGTTAACTTTGTCAAAGAACTTGCAATCTTTGAAAAATCTTTAATAACCCGTCGGTAGTAACCGGCCAATCCTAGGAAACTCTTGATTTCTGTCGGATTCTTTGGTGAATTCCAATTCATCACAGCTTCAATTTTAGACGGATCCACTTTTATACCTTCTGCACAGATAACATGACCCAAAAATTGAACTTCACGTAACCAGAACTCACACTTGGAAAACTTTGCATACAATTGTTCATGTTTCAAAAGTTTCAACACTTGTCTTAAATGCTCAGCATGCTCGGATTCGGTTCCGGAGTACACTAAGATGTCATCAGTGAACACGATAACAAACTTATCCAAAAACGGTTTACACACCCTATTCATGAGATCCATAAAAATTGCTGGAGCGTTGGTTAACCCAAACGGCATCACTAAGAACTCATAATAACCATAACGAGTACGAAATGCAGTCTTAGGAATGTCAGATTCAGTAACACGAACCTGATAATATCCCGAACGTAGATCTATTTTCGAAAAGAACGAAGCTCCTTGAAGCTGATCAAATAAGTCATCTATTCTAGGAAGCGGATACTTATTCTTCACTATTCTTTTATTTAGTTCACGATAATCAATACACATTCGGAGCGTACCATCTTTCTTTTTTACGAATAACACTGGTGTAACCCACGGTGAAGAAGTCGGACGAATGAACCTGCGGTCCAACAGTTCTTGAATTTGGGACATCATTTCGCGAATTTCTGAAGGAGCTAATCTATACGGAGCTTTAGCAACCGGCGTAGCCCCTAGAACTAACTCGATCTTATATTCAACTTCCCTAATCGGCGGTAAGCCTGGAAATTCATCGAGGAACACTTCTGGATATTCAGACACTACCAGAATATCGGACACTACTTTCTTTTCCTTCTTTACATCGATCACATAGGCTAAGAAAGAATCACATCCCTTGGCCAAAGATTTCTGAGCTTTATCATCGACAATAATGGACAACGGAACCCGCCGCGATCACCATGAGCCACTACCCGTTTCCCACCAACCACCAAAAAAGAGATAATTTTCATATCACACTTAATATTGGCCTTATGATCACTAAGCCAATTCATGCCTAACACTACATCAAAACTTGGTATAGGCATCACTAAACAAGTCACAGGGAAAAGTCTACCCTCTATGTTAATAGTAATTCCAGACACAAACTTTGTGACTGGAACAGTTCTACCATCACCCACTTCGACACTTAAGGGTTCATTTAATACACTAATAGGCACATTTAACTTAGCACAAAATGTAGGTGACACAAATGAGCAATTTGCTCCACAGTCAAATAGTACACGAGCCGGCATAGAATTTACTAAGAATATACCGGTGATTGCATTGTCAGTAGCAGTGGTAGTGTCTACTGACATCTGAAAGGCTCTAGCTTCAGGTGGTAGAGGATTCTTGCGCTTCTGCCCCACAGAGGAAGCAGATGATCCCCCAGCTGACACATCACGTACCCCTGACCCGGACCCTGGAATAACTCTTTCTTGCAGCTGGACACTCTGCAGATCTGTGACCCTCTTTATGACAGTTCCAACACACATTATTCTTAAATGAACAATCTTGAGGCTCATGTCCTACTATACCACAACGTAAATAACGTTTCGTCAAGGTTGTACACTACCCACTATGTGAAGACTTACATATTCTACACCATGTCTTCTGACCACTTGACACTGATCCACCCTGGCTAGATTTCCCTTTTAGCTTAAACCGACTTGATTTCTTTGATTGCTGACTAGACTGACTTGCTGCTGGTTTCACTTGCGACACACTTTCAGTTTTCACACTTCTGGCCACCTTAATGTCACTTTCAGTTACCTTTGCCAACATATGCGCTTGTGACAAAATAGTAGCAAGTCTTGCAATCGTGCGATACTCAGGTCACAAAATTTCTATAAACCGTTGCACTCTGGACTGTTCGTCAGGTATCCATTGATGCACAAACCTTAACTTGTCCATAAACTGCTCGAATGCTTCATCGACTGTCATTTCTTCAGTCATCATCATTTGCATGAACTCTTGCTTCAATCGATTGATATCAAATGCGGTGCAGTACTGCTCCTGGACCTTTGCCGAAAATTGTTCCCATGTGACCTGATTGAGTTGCTCTTCGGACAACGGAGCAGTAATTATATCCCACCAAACCATAGCTCGATTCTTTAACAGTCGGCTAGCATAAGTTACCCACAATTCTGGTTCACATTGACAGGCTTTCAATGCCCGTTCCACTTCCCTTAACCAATTCATTGTTACAATCAGATCGCGATGACCCGAATACTCAGAGGGCTTGTAGTCCATAAACTGCTTGAAAGTACACTTCTTCTTCTCCTTCACCACTTGCTGAAACATAGGAGTTTGAAATGGATTCGTTTTCGCGTACGAATATTGAAAAGGGTACTGGTATTGTTGGGAAGATTGATTTGGCATTTGAGGTTGTACTTGAGGTTGATACTGGAATGGTTGAAAAGCACTACCCGATGGGCCAGATGTATATTGAGTACCAGTAAACCCTGGGGGTATCGGTGGATCACTAGTGTGACGACCCAGAAATTTCCGACCAAATTTAAACTTAATCTTTATATGTTTTCGACACAATAAGCAAAGTCTGTAATGTCGAGTCTCAAAAATTTTGGAACTATGTTCATTTATTCAATTACCCATCGACTACTCCCGAGGATTCACGAACAACCATTTGTTAATGGACATGTGTATAATTATATATATATAATAAATTAGAATATTAATTTTTAAAATTAAATATATAAATAACTTGCAACATGTATTTAAAATGTGTTTATAAATATTGAATGTATATATATGATTTCAAATGAATTAAGTAAACGATAGTAACACTTGATTATTGATTCGATTAATATTTAGTTATGTTACTTAGAACGTTTAAGAAGTTAAAATAAACGTTGGCGCATAAATGAATTATATCAAATTAAGTTCTAGAGCGTAAACGTTAGGTGATATAATAATTTCTATTATTTAAACGATTTTATATTATATATATTGAAATATAATTAGTTTTGAAAAACTAAACATTATATTATATTTCAATTATATATATATATATACAAATTTATATTTCTAAATGAATATATATATTTTACAAAAATGATAAATATTAACCAAGTTATAAAACGTTTAGATTTTAAATAATATTATTAAATATATATTAATAAACAACGAGAAGTTGATTTAAAAAATCAAATGACCAAAACACTCAAACGTTCAAGATACACTTCGGGTAATATAGTTATTGGTAATGTAAGTCTATATTTTGACAAAGGTACGAGTCACGAAACGTAAAGTACAAGTTTTCTAAGCATTCGAAAGGACGTTCAAAAAACTGGAACCGGGACATTAGTCGAGCGTCAACCTACAGATTATCGGAACTGAAATTACAAGTCACCTATACACAAAAATATAATATAATATATATATAATTAATATAAATTATATATATTATAAATATAATTATAATAATATGTCGACGAACTACAAAACAAATTCATCGTGAGCTGGAAACCCACCCCATGCGATCGCATGGGAAATGGGCTAGGAAGCCATGCGATCGCATGGCTGTCCTGGACAGAAAAAGTCCTATAAATTCATTCGTTTTCTGTTTTGGTCGAACACATATATCTTTCTATCTACTCTCTATGTAAACATATATATTTATATTATTATTATTATTATTATTATTATTATTATTATTATTATTATTATTATTATTATTATTATTATTATTATTATTATTATTATTGTAATTATTATTATTATTATTATTATTATTATTATTATTAAGATTAATATTATTATTAATCTTATAGTTAGGAGTATTATTATTAGTATTATTATTCATAAAATATTACGATGAGGTTATGCCCGAACGATTTCAAAACAAGTCTTCTAGTAAGTCAAAGATAAGGAAATTATGAGTATTGCTTGGGGGTTATGATCATGAGTCAAAGGTCAACCTAGCATTTATCATTTCCGTTGCGTCTACGTACTTTCCTGCAATATTGAATCACAATATTGATACGTGAGCATTCATATCTTATCTTTTATATATTAATAGTGTATCCATGTCTAGTGCTCGAGTATATATGTTTATGCATGCTTGTATACTTTAATTTTGTCGTTAGATAGTTTATGATGAATCACGAATTTGATACATATGCTACTGATATAAAGTATATGATATGCATGTCATTGGAAAGCTATCTAAAAATTAATAACTTTTCATTTAGAAATTGCGTGATTTCGATGAACGAATTAAAAGTTATGGTCAACTGAATTATGATTAACGTTAATCGAAATTACTTTGAATCTGAAATTAATATTTAAAACAACTTGTTTATGAGATTAATAAATTAGATTTTTAGATATTATTAGTCGAGTTAACTTTTGAAAACTTTTGTGTAGTATTCTGGATATAATGAGAAACTTTTAGCTCTGACCGATTGTCAAACAAGGTTACACTGATTTCTATAAAAATTACCAAATTTGACAGTTTAGTCATTTATGTAATGTTCCGAGTTTTGTAAACTATCGATTCGTTCAGCTATCAGGATTTATACTATGATGATATAATTATATAATGAACGTGTATAGATTTTAAAAGTCATTATTGAGTTAGGTTGACTTTTTAAGATGACTTTTGTTAACTTTTGCATGTCGGTCTCGAGCATTAGGATTGTGATACACTATGACCCGACCTAGCTTGTTAGACATGTATTGACCAACATATGTTCTCTAGGTTGAGATCTACAGTTATTTTGCTAAGGTGAGTTTCATTTGCTCTATTTTTAATTACTTTTGCAATCTATATTTTTGGGTTGAGAATACATGCACTTTATTTTAAACGCAATGGACACAAGTACATACTAAATTCTACATCGAGTTTGAACTAAAAATCCCTTAGCTTTGGTAACTAGTAACTGCCGGTTATAAGAACTGGTGGGCGCGAGTAGTTATATATGGATCCATAGGACTTGACATCCCTGTCTATTCCAGGTATAGAAACCCTAGCCTGAACTATAAAACAGACGTATGCTATTTGAGTGTAGTACACGTTGGTTTACGTATTTTGTACATGTTGGTTGCATGTATGTTAAAACAAGGGGTACTTATTATATATACATTAAGTTTGGTTACCAGGGTGCTCAATTTCATAGAATATTTTGATAAACGTTTCTGGATGAAACAACTGAAATCTTGTGGTCCACCTTTATATACAGACTATGCGAAATATTAAAACTATGAACTGACCAACCTTTGTGTTGACACTTTTAAGCATGTTTATTCTCAGGTTCCTAGAAGTCTTCCGCTGTTTGCTTATATGTTATACAAGCTATGTGCATGGAGTCATACATGCTTTATTCGAGAAAACTTTGCATTCACAAAATCATCACCATGTATCTTATTTTGACTGTATTGTCAACGGATGTAGTATTGTAAACTATTATTTACGGTGATTGTCAATATGTAGAAATCATCAGACATCAAAAACCTTGGAATTAGATATTCATTTATGGTATGTCTTTTCAAAAGAATGCAATGTTTACAATATGTATCATAAAGAGGTCAAAACCTCATTATGAAATCGATGAATGATGTATTCGTCCAAATGGATTTGGACGGGTTATCACAGATGGTATCAGAGCTTGAGGTCATAGGGAACCAGAATTTGCATTAGTGTGTTTAACTGGTAATTGTTAGGATGCATTAGTGAGTCTAGACTATGACCGTATCTGTTTTTACCGAGTTTTGCTTATCATTTCTTGTCAGAAATTACTTGCTTATCATTATTAAGTCTAGACACATTTTCCTGCATTTATTGCATAGATAGTGTACAGACGAATTCATATCTTAGCATATCTGTTACTGTAAACTTTGCCTGACATCTTCCAAAAATTTCTCCGTGATTTATGGAATTTTGGTATTATATATACATATGTAAATTATGTATTGAAGAATACCAATCTAAATCCTATAATCTATTTCATATCAAAAATCATTTCCCTGATTATACAAGATGGATCCCGTATCTAGTTCAAATTCCCTAGATTCTGATAGCTCTTCCGATATGGAATTCTACCTGAGCTCCGAAAGCAGTGTAACAGGAATGGATCAACCAATCAGCCATCACCTATTCTGGATGAATTGGGGATAGGTTCGTAGTCTACTTAATCATTGGAGACAAGAAGAAGGTGATCCCTTCCATCCACCACATTTCCCTCTAGGTGAAGAACCTGAGGCACTCACCGGCAAACCAGTCCGAAACACCATTTTCTCACTCATTGTCAGGGTATCTCGCCACGAACATATCATATATCAGATTCTAAACTTTATTCATCCACTCGTTCGAACCGACAATCATCTCGGTGTAATAGAAGAAGTCAACGAGCTTCGCGCTTGAGTAATAACTTTGGAGAATATGGTACAAAGGTTACGAGCACCAGCAGCATCACCGGCATCAACAGTACCACCATCATCAATACCAACAGTACCATTACCACCAACAACAACATCCACATCACATGCCTCAACATCACAATCTGTACCTCGAGCATCAACATCATTCGCACCTTAGATACCAAGGAGTACCAACAACAATAAACGATGAAGTATTTGTTCATAACTTCATTGGAGAAATATTCTACGGCGATTATGTAATCTCTAATGTTTTAGAGATTATTCATTTCTAGTTCCAGCCAAAAATCAAATGAGTTTAATAGTATATTAACCCATTAAATCTGTATTACATCTGGAGAAAATATACATACATATATTTTCATAAATACTGTAATAAAATTCTATTGTACAAAAATATTAATTGTGAAAATTTTGAACGGGTAGGTAATACCTGAGAAATATTTGAGTTCACAATTAATATGTTACACGGTACATCATTCGATTATTCAATAATCATTAACTATACTCACTACTTTCACAACGATATACATTCTTTCATAGAAATCTAAGCAACCATACTCATTCAAATCCAATTACATATTCTGATTTTAACATATCAGAATCCAAATCGAAATATAACTGATATCATCACTCTTAGATTCCCACATCTTTCAAAGCCATACTTTGAATTCAAAACTGTGCTAGAACATCACATTTATTCATAAAACCCAGAAAATATTCGTGTCGTTTAAAATTCTTGAACATCATATGTATATTGAAGATTACAATCTGCGTTCAAACCCTTCTTGATTCTGGAAAACCCTTCAATTAAGAAACAATCGAGAGGATGATCCAACCACATGTTATCCACAGTCATGCATCTGGAAAACTCCCGAAACCTAAGTAGAAGTTTAACACAAATTCGTGATCCATTGGCATCGTTATTACCGAAAATAAGTTTGCAATTCCTTTCCAAAATAGCCAATTTCTTCACACCTTCAACAAAATCAATTTCGACTTTTCATTCGGATTAGCCTTATTATAACCTTGATATATACGTTGCCCTGTATGTCATTATTACCGGGGAACCATTTATATCCCACCATGTAACGACCCGTTAATCATTGATTCCACAGTGAGGTTTTGACCTCTATATGATACGTTTTGATAAAATATTGCATTCATTAAAATAAGTGACTTTCTAAACATAGAAAGTTATAAACATGTGGGCGAGTGCTTAGGTATAAGCAAAACCCCGAAATACATAAGTCTTTAATTTACAGGTTGACATCACAGTCTAATTATTTATTACACAACGCAGTTTTATTTTGAATGCAATAAACTTTGTACAAAGCATGAGAGACTCCATGCAGGCAACAAGCACATCACAGCGGAAGCATTCTAAGGACCTGAGAATAAAACATGCTAAAAAGTCAACACGAATGTTGGTGAGTTATAGGTTTAATTGCTCGAGTCATAAACATATATAAAGATAGACCACAAGATTTCATCAAAAGTTTATCAATAGATTCTACGTAACAGAGCACCCTGGTAACTAAACTTAACGCTATAGTGATAATTACCCTATTCATTTTAATACACACAAACCAACGTGTCTTAAACTCAAATAACATACGTCCGTTAAAAGGCTAGCGCTCTAGCTCGGATGGGGATGTCAAGCCCTATGGATCCATATACAATTATTCGCGCCCACCAGTCCATATCCTATGTACTGGCAGCTACTAGTTACCAAAGCTAAGGGATTTTCGGTTTAACTCAGTGTAGAATTTAGTATGTACTTGTGTCTTATCGCGTTTAAAATAAATTGCATGTATTCTCAGCCCAAAAATATTTAAAGTATTTAAAAAGGGAGACTATAAACTCACAGTTCAATATTGAGACTCAATATTGTAGGCAAATTGCGTAGACGTAATAATGGTAGACGACTGTATGGTTGACCTTGGATTCAAGAACAATACCCCGAACAATACCCAATATTTCCTTAGCTTAAAATAGTTTGAAGCCCGAATTAAAAATACCCTCAAATATACTTAATTATTATTAAACTTAAAATTAAAATTAAAATTATAATTATATATATAAATTTAAATTACATAAGAAGAAAAAAGAGAAGGATGTGTTGACGAGCAGAAAACTGGCGTATTTATAATACTTTTCCATTTACTGTAGCTCATGCGATCGCATGAGTTTTCAGTGTTTTTGCCATGCGATCGCATGGCCGCCTTTTCCGTTTTTGTTTGCTAGTTCGTCGACATCAAATAGTGTTTTACTGTAGCAAATAGTGTTACTGTAGCAAATAGTGTTTACTGTAGCAAATAGTGTTTACTATAGCAAATAGTGTTTACTGTAGCAAATAGTGTTTACTGTAGCAAAGTCGTTTTTACAGTAGCAATTAGTGTTTTACTTGTACATCTTATAATATATATATTTATATGTATATTTACATAATATTAAATCATATAGAGAATTGGTTTAAATTAGTCAAAATTTTCTGGGTCATCACATAACCTCCCCGTTAAAGAAAATTTCATCCCGAAATTTTGAGTAGTACCTGTTTTATGAGCGATATCAGTGAACAAATGTGGATAATTTTGCTTCATTTGATCCTCACGTTCCCAAGTAAACTCGGGTCCTCATCTAGCATTCCAACGAACTCTAACTATCGGTATTTTGCTTTGTTTTAATTGTTTGACCTCACGGTCCATGATTTCAACAGGTTCTTCGACAAAATGGAGTTTATCATTGATTCGTATTTCGTCAAGAGGAATTACGACATCTTCTTCAGCTAAACATTTCTTCAAATTTGACACGTGAAATGTGTCGTGAACACTACTAAGTTCTTGCGGTAGCTTTAATCGATAAGCAACTGCTCCAATTCTTTCGGTGATTTCAAAGGGTCCTACGTACCTAGGACTTAGCTTTCCTCGTTTACCGAATCGTACAACGCCTTTCCAGGGTGACACTTTCAACATGACTTTGTCACCCATTTGAAATTCTAGCGGTTTTGTTCTTACATCAGCATAACTCTTTTGGCGACTCATGGCCATTTTCAATCGCTGTTGTATTTGAATGATCTTGTCGGTGGTTTCATGAATAATTTCTGGTCCAGTAAGTTGTCTTTCTCCTACTTCACTCCAACAGATAGGAGATCTGCACTTTCTACCGTAAAGTGCTTCAAATGGCGCTGCGTTGATGCTCGTATGATAGCTGTTATTGTATGAAAATTCTGCCAACGGTAAGTGTCGATCCCAACTGGTTCCAAAGTCAATCATGCATGCCCGTAACATGTCTTATAATGTTTGTATTGTTCTTTCACTTTGACCATCTGTCTGTGGGTGATAAGCGGTGCTCATATCTAATCGAGTTCCCAATGCTTTTTGTAATGACTGCCAGAAATGTGATGTGAATCGGGTGTCGCGATCAGATATGATGGAGATAGGTACACCATGCCTGGAAACTACTTCCTTCAAATATAGGCGTGCTAATTTCTCCATACTGTATGTCTCCTTTATTGGTAGAAAGTGAGCTGATTTAGTTAGACGATCAACTATCACCCAAATAGTATCATGACTACTTGTAGTCCTTGGCAATTTCGTAATGAAATCCATGGTTATTCTTTCCCATTTCCACTGCGGAATTTCTGGTTGTTGCAGTAATCCTGACGGCTTTTGGTGCTCAGCTTTGACCTTTGCACACGTCAAACATTTGCTTACATAAGTAGCAATTTCTGTCTTCATATTAGGCCACCAATAAAACTTCTTGAGATCGTGGTACATTTTCCCATTTCCTGGGTGAATTGAGTACCTCGTTTTGTGTGCTTCATCCAGTACTAGTTGCCTTAGATTACCATGTTTTGGTACCCATATCCTATCAGCAAAATACAGGGTTCCATCGGTTTTTACTTCAAGCTATTTTTCTAACCCTCTGCTCATTTCGCCTTTTTCATTTTCTTCTTTTAAAGCCTCTAACTGTGCTGCTTGAATTTGCTTTGTGAGATCAGTATGAATTGTAATATTTAAAGCTCGGACCCTAAGAGGTTTTACTCTTTCTTTCTGACTTAGGGCATCAGCTACAACATTAGCCTTTCCGGGGTGGTAACGGATTTCACAATCGTAATCGTTTAACAACTCTACCCAGTGACATTGCCTCATATTGAGTTGTTTTTGATCAAAAATATGCTGAAGACTCTTATGGTCGGTGTACACTGTACACTTGGTGCCATATAGATAGTGTCTCCATATTTTGAATGCAAAAACTACTGCTCCAAGTTCCAAATCGTGCGTCGTATAGTTCTTTTCATGAATTTTTAGTTGTCGTGAGGCATATGCGATAACTTTTGTGCGTTGCATTAATACACATCCTAAACCTTGGCGCGAAGCGTCACAATAGATCACGAAATCATCATTTCCTTCTGGTAATGACAAAATGGGTGCAGACGTTAACTTCTTCTTTAATAACTGGAATGAGGATTCCTGTTCCGTGGACCAATCATACTTCTTTCCCTTTTGAGTCAATGCAGTTAAGGGTTTGGCGATTCTAGAGAAATCTTGAATGAATCTTCGGTAGTAACCAGCAAGACCTAAGAATTGACAGATTTGTGTTGGAGTCTTCGGTGTTTCCCATTTATTAATAGCTTCGATCTTGGCAGGGTCAACTTTAATTCTATGTTTACTGACAACATGGCCCAAAAATTGTACTTCTTGTAACCAGAAATCACACTTCTAAAATTTTGCGTACAATTCTTCTTTCTTGAGTATCTCTAGTACCAGTCTTAAGTGTTGCTCATATTCTTCCTTGTTCTTCGAGTAAATCAATATGTCGTCAATAAAAACAATAACAAATTTGTCTAAATACGGTCTACAGATGCGATTCATTAGATCCATGAGTACTGCTGGAGCATTAGTTAATCCAAAAGGCATGACTAGAAACTCATAGTGACCGTAACGGGTTCTGAACGCGGTTTTAGGAACATCTTCTTCCTTCACTCTCAGCTGATGATATCTGGAGCGTAGATCAATCTTAGAATAAACACTTGATCCTTGCAATTTATCAAACAAATCATCAATCCTCGGTAATGGGTACCGATTCTTGATCATTAATTTGTTTAATTCTCGGTAATCTATGCACATTCTCATAGATCCATCCTTCTTCTTGACGAACAGAATAGGAGCACCCCAAGGTGAAAAACTGGGACGAATAAATCCACGGTCTGATAATTCTTGCAACTGGTCTTGTAATTCTTACATTTCTGAAGGTGCAAGTCTATATGGGGATCGGGCTACAGGTGCGGCTCCTGGTATGAGATCAATCTGGAATTCTACACATCTGTGTGGAGGTAGCCCCGGTAATTCTTCTGGAAATACTCCGGGATATTCTCTTACAACCGGCATGTCATCAATGCTTCTTTCTTCAGTATCGATCTTCTTTACGTGTGCCAGAATAGCATAACAACCTTTTCTTATAAGTTTCTGGGCCTTCATACAGCTGATAAAGTTCAGTTTTGAGTTGTTCTTCTCCCCATAAATCATTAATGACGTTTCATCCTTACGAGGGATGCAGATTGCTTTCTCAGCGCAAACAACTTCCGCTCTTGTTTTGGACATCCAGTCCATGCCAACGATTACATCAAAACTTCCTAATTCTACGGGTATTAAATCGATTTTGAAGGTTTCACCAGCGAGATTTATTTCGCAACTATGGCAAATTTTATCGGCTTTTATCAATTTACCATTAGCTAATTCAATAGTATATCTATCGTCTAAAGGCAATGATGCACATTTTAGTTTAGAACTAAAGTCTTTACACATATAACTTCTATCAGCACCCGTATTAAACATAATAGAAGCTAGTTGATTATTAACGGTAAACGTACCCGTGACAAGATTAGGATCCTCACGTGCTTCACTGGTACTAACATTAAATGCCCTCCCACGTGCGGGTTCTTTGTTCTTCTCCTTATCAGGGCATTGATTTATAAAGTGACCAGACTTCCCGCATCCAAAACATTTCTTGACATCGGTAGGTTTTGTCTTTACTTCAGAAACGGTGGCATAACAATCTTTCGCCACATGTCCTTTCTTGTTGCACTTATCACAGACCACTTGACAATAACCTGCATGATGTATGTAACATCTTTTGCAGAACGGATGGGGTCCCTTATAGTTTGGACTTGCAGTTGCCCCATCTTGTTTATCTTTAAAAGTTTCTTGTTACCAAAGCTAAGGGATTTTCGGCAGCTACTAGTTACCAAAGCTAAGGGATTTTCGGTTTAACTCAGTGTAGAATTTAGTATGTACTTGTGTCTTATCGCGTTTAAAATAAATTGCATGTATTCTCAGCCCAAAAATATTTAAAGTATTTAAAAAGGGAGACTATAAACTCACAGTTCAATATTGAGACTCAATATTGTAGGCAAATTGCGTAGACGTAATGATGGTAGACGACTGTATGGTTGACCTTGGATTCAAGAACAATATCCCGAACAATACCCAATATTTCCTTAACTTAAAATAGTTTGAAACCCGAATTAAAAATACCCTCGAATATACTTTATTATTATTAAACTTAAAATTAAAATTAAAATTATAATTATATATATAAATTTAAATTACATAAGAAGAAAAAAGAGAAGGATGTGTTGACGAGCAGAAAACTGGCGTATTTATAATACTTTTCCATTTACTGTAGCTCATGCGATCGCATGAGTTTTCAGTGTTTTTACCATGCGATCGCATGGCCACCTTTTCCGTTTTTGTTTGCTAGTTCGTCTACATCAAATAGTGTTTTACTGTAGCAAATAGTGTACTGTAGCAAATAGTGTTTACTGTAGCAAATAGTTTTTACTGTAGCAAATCACTGTAGCACTGTAGCACTGTAGCAAAATACGGTTTCACTGTAGCAAATAGTGTTTTATTGTAGCAAATAGTGTTTTACTGTAGCAAATAGTGTTTTACTGTAGCAAAGTCGTTTTTACAGTAGCAATTAGTGTTTTACTTGTACATCTTATAATATATATATTTATATGTATATTTACATAATATTAAATCATATAAAGAATTGGTTTAAATTAGTCAAAATTTTCTGGGTCATCACACACCACATTAGCAGTAAACTTACCAGGAACTTCATTGATCTTAGACTTTTCTAAAAATCATTACATTCATTGAAACCCTATCATGTACTCATCTACATCTTGTAACAATAATTGTCATACCAACTACCGTATATTAGCAATCAGTATTTCGAATCTCGCATATATGTATACATATAACATTTATTTCTTAGAATTATGATCTTCAATTCTGAATTTCTGAAAAGCACCCAGTCTGCGAATCAATTCTCTGAGTATTAAAAGAACTGATAAAGCAGCAAAACCTATAGATGACTTTAACAGTCAAAAGTTTGATGATAAAGAAGGATACGTTGGAAAAGCTCAAAAGAAAATTTGGTACTGAAAAACAGATTGAGCAAACCATGAAGAAGGCTGTGGACAAATCACAAAGACTAAACCTACCTTCAAAGAATCCAAATGATTCAGTATCTGCTGAAGTCATTAATGAATACCTTGCTCCTGACTCTAAACCTTTACGGACAAATCTTCTTCATCATCCTTCGATATTAGAAATTATAAGATATTATCGTATCTTTCATTATAAAATATCATATGGACGAATGCAATAACATCTGGTCCTATTGCGATGAACGACTCCAAGTAATATCTTTGAAATGAGCAAATGCACAGCGGGAGATTTCTTTCATACCTGAGAATAAACATGCTTAAAAGTGTCAACCAAAAGGTTGGTGAGTTCATAGGTGTAACACCCCAGCTTAACATGACCACAATATTGTCCGCTTTGCCCGCAGGCGCACGAATTTTTCTTGGCGACCACACACGAGAAGCACTTTCCCAGGAGGTCACCCATCCTGGTAGTGCTCTCGCCCGAGCACACTTAACCACAACATACTCGCACTTCTACTCAGCCTGTGATCCCAAAACGCGTTGTGTTATTTAAGCGTGAGTATTACCTTATAATCCCATGATCACTCATGTCCGTGGACGATGTGGGATTTGCCTAGGGTGTTACATTCACCCCCCCTCAGGGACTCATCGTCCTCGATGAGGTTTACCCCACCACCCCCAAAAGCACATGAGTGGCTCTGATACCATTCTGTAACACCCCAGGTTAACATGACCACAATATTGTCCGCTTTGCCCGCAGGCGCACGACTTTTTCTTGGCGACCACACACGAGAAGCACTTTCCCAGGAGGTCACCCATCCTGGTAGTGCTCTCGCCCGAGCACGCTTAACCACAACGTACTCGCACTTTTACTCAGCCTGTGATCCCAAAACGCGTTGTGTCATTTAAGCGTGAGTATTACCTTATAATCCCATGATCACTCATGTCCGTGGACGATGTGGGATTTGCCTAGGGTGTTACAATAGGTTTATCATAACAATCATTTACATAATTTTAATAGACCACAAGATTTCATTTTCATAAACAATCATACACTCGCAAGTGTATAAAAATTATTCATATGGATTGAACACCTGGTAACCGACATTAACAAAATGCATCTAGAATATCCCCAAATATACAGGTACACTCATCTGTATATAAAAATCGAAGTACTAAAGCATCCATAACCTGGATGGGGTTTGTTAGGCCCATAGATCTATCTTCAGGATTCGCGTCAGTTTGGGGGTCTGTTCCCAAATTCTTAGGCTACCAAGCTAAAAAGGGTGATATCCGGTATAATAATTCAACCATAGAATGTAGTTTCAAGTACTTGTGTCTATTTCGTAAAATAGTTATAAAAGCAGTGTATGTATTCTCAGTCCCAAAATATATATTGCAAAAACATTTAAAAAGGGAGCAAATGAAACTCACGATACGATATTTTGTAGTAAAAATATGCATACGACGGAAATGAACATGTAATAATAATCAAACTAGTTTATGTATATTACTTATTTAATTTAGTAATCTATTTGTTATTTCAAAAGTTATATATATATATATACATATATATATATATATATATATATTAATATTTATACATATAGTTATACTAATACATATATATCTATATAATTAGTATTATATTGTTAAATCAAAATTTGTTATATGTAAATATTTATGTAAATAATGTTATTATGTTTGTAGTAATAATAATACTGTAATAATAATAATATTAATGATAATAATAATGATAATAAAAATAATGTAAATAAAATTATATATAAAAATCACGTTAATAATAAGAAGGATAGTAATAATGATAATAATAATAATGATAGTTTTAATAATAATGATAATGATAATAATAATGATAATTCTATTAATAATAATAATTATAATGATAAGAAAAATGTTAATACTTATCATAATATTAATAATGGTAAAAACAATAATAATTCTAATGATAGTAATAATTTTAATTAAAATATTAATTTTAATGTTAATGATAATAATAATAATAATAATAATAATAATAATAATAATATAATAATAATAATAATAATAATAATAATAATAATAATAATTATAATAATTATAATTATAATGATAGTAATAATAACAACAATAATAATAATGGTAATAGTAATACTACTTCAAAGAAGTAGCCCTTAAAAAAATGCCCAAGTTCGGGTTTGAACCCGCGACGTCCCGCTAACCCGATAACATCCTTAACCACTCCTCTGATCACAATTTTTCTGATTATAACTAGGATTTAGATTTGTTAAACCCCTTTTTCTGTTTCATCTTCTAGTCCATATGTGAGATTAATTTAGTCCACCAAGCCCATTAACATATTTAAAGTAAACTGATCGATGGATGATTGCGCCTTTAATTTACGCAGACAACATATACATGGATAGGTTAAAGTCATCAATCATCATCTTATAGTCATTCGCTGAACAATAACGGAAAGAAAAAGAAACACATCGATCACCAATCATAAAATCACGCTATTAACTTCATTCTCTTCTTTCATCTCTCCATCATCATAATTAACGAATACTATCATCATCATCATCATCACAGTCGACACTTCTTAAATCGTTCATCGTCTTTATCATCGTTATAATGGAACATAGAAACAGAAACAAAAGAGATCATCAGCCTAAGCTGTTGTTTTGGGCTGTTATTTGAAGCAGAAACAGAATAAAAAAAATAGCGAGTAACAGTTTAGCAGGTGTAGTTGTTTAGGATGGAGGTTGATGGCGGTTACCCACAAAATAATGGAAGAACAGCTGCAGGTACAACAGCTTCGAATAGGAAAGGGAGAGTGGCTTAAAAATGGTGACTGCGACAGAAAACATAAGCAGCACAGGCTGCTTTCCTCGACAGAAATAGAAACATGGTGGGTTTGCACGTGGTGACCCAATTCACGGCCCAAAGGAAACAGAAGCATAACAGCCCAACCAAAATACTTGGATTATCTTGGCCCAACTTACTTCAGCCCAACAATAGAAATTAATTACACAGCCCAACTAAAATTCGTGGCTGTTTGTTTTTCTTGTCAAACCTGAACATAAACAACAATATTACTATACACTTTTGAAAAAGAACTATCAAGTGGGTAAGGTAGGGAAATTTACTTTATCTGTGTCGGCTAAAAGAAACAGAAAAAGGTAAACCATCTCATCATGCGTTTATCAACCTAGAAGTCATTATCCATTCTTGTTTTTTGTTTAATAATAGAAAAAGAAATAGCTGTATAGCAGCAGAAATCAATAGTTGTTGTAATATGGGTTGTTGATTAGAAATCAGTAACAATAAGTTAACGAATTGCAGAGGTGATGGTTGTAGCAGTGGTATAGAAACAGAAAACGGGTAGCATGGTGTTTAGGGTCTCGGTTAATTTTATGAATGTGGGGTGATGTTGAGTTGATAGAGGTGATCTTGGGTGATATATAGTGGTGATGGTTTGTTGTTTGACTCCAACAAAAAATATAAAGAATTTTAGAGAGAGAGGATAAGAGAGTGGGAGGTGATTGCAGTTGTGATGGTTTTATGGTGATGATTCTCGAAGAAGAATATATGGGTGATCGAACCATAACAATATCCAAGTAGATTAATGTATTAAGGTGGTTCTCGATGGTAACACCGGTGGTATGTGTTTTAGTTTTCGAGTAACCAGGAAGAAACAAAAGTGATGTGATTGGTCTTGTGGTGGCGGTTTACGGTGGTTTTAAAACAACAACGAAAAGTAGCAGCAGCACAATAGTAGATTGCAGGCTGTTTTGGTGGCGGGTTGATGGTGGATTGTGGTTCTAATTAGATGGTGGTGGGTTTAGTGGTGGTTAGTTGAATATGAGATAGTAGCAAAACAAAGTGGTGTTCGTAGGGTTTGTGTTGGGGTTGAACCGAAATGAAAGAGATGGAACGGGTAACAGTTGTGGACGGTAATTTACTTGTGTCTTGTACGTGAACATCAATATGCATATAGATAATTTGTGGAAAACTAAATAGACAGAATCATGGAAATATGAATTTTAGAGTATTACGAAAAATATTGTTAGTGGATATTGGGAGGCTCTATTTCCAAGAGGTTAATTTGATGCTTCCACTTAGCATAAGGATTGATGTGGGATGAACATGTTATGGTGTAAAAATTTCCACGTACATGAAGGCGTAGCATATTATATAATAAGTGAGTAGTGGGTTGTGTTCAACAAAGAACCAAAAATAAGGGAGGTTGAGGTGGGGCTTGGTGAAAATGTAAATGTCTGGTATGTATATATATTAAGAAAGATAAGAGATTGAGAATTATGGAAAGTTAAAAGGTAACACAGTAATATAAATAGAAATCAAACACCCGTGAAATTCATTTGTCCAAACGTTACCGACAGTTTATTAGGGTATTATTTCGTACTCTGTTAGGAATTAGTGGCGAATAAAATGTCCTCTGAAAAATCTCATATTTTTAAATTAAATGTCTTTATTTATTTCAGTCATTATGGTATACAATTGGTCATTAACTATTAAATAAAAATTACATCAACTGTCCGTACTCGATCTTGGTTAAAATATAAAAAGTGGTAAAATTTATAATTAGATCCTAAATATACTTTTAATAAGCCTATAATTTTTATAACTCATTTTTGGATCACCGTTTATTTTAAAATCACATAAGTTCGAAATTAACTTACTTAATATCGATAGAAACAACAAACGAGTATTACAATAATTTAATATTTAATTTTAGTATACTTATTTATATATAGTTATGTTGTAAATAATAATTATTATAATATCCTATTTTTATTTTATTTTTCATAATTAATTTTAATAACAACAACATATAATACTTCAAATTATATTTCCAATTACCATATATATATATATATATATATATATATATATATATATATATATATATATATATATATACACACACACACACACATATCTATTTACAAATAATTGTTCATGAATCGTCGAAACTGATCGAGGTCGATTGAATATATGAAACAGTTCAAAATTTTTGAGACTCAACCTAACAGACTTTTCTTATCGCGTCAAAAATATTAAATCGTATCGAGAGTTTGATTTAAAATTAGTCAAAAAATTTCGGGTCGTCACACATATGCCTTTTTACGAGTTTCGTACACAATATAAGTTTCGACCACATTAGTTTTAATTCCAAACGACACTTTGAGCATGGTGTTTGGGGGTTAAACTACCCAAATCTTGGTCAAACTTCAAAAGCTAAACGTCCCAAAAAGCGTCTCCTATCAACACAAAGCGGGATCACTAGTCCGAACGAATACCCTTTCCATTGTCCACACCGGAGCCTATAAAAAGGTAAACAACGAGAGGGTAAGCAAAACGCTTAGTGAATGCAATAATTATACACATACATATATGATATACGTACTTGCATACACTTACACACACCGTATAGTCACTAGCAATAACAATTAGCATACAAACTCCAAGTATAAGCTAATCACCTCCAAATACCGTAACTAGCATAACCAATAGCATATTCACCAAATAATATATAATGCTATACAACAACTCATACACAAACTATATGGTTAACCATACTCGCGTCATGGTGCTACCGGCTCCGTGGTTCACACCATACGTAATACTATGACGCTACCGGCTCCGTGGTTCACGTCACTACGCATTTGAGTCATACTCTTTTATAGTGCTACCGGCTCCGTTGTTCACACTTTGGTGTTACCGGCTCCGTGTTTCACACCTCATTTTATAGTGCTACCGGCTCTGTGGTTCACACTTTAATGACTCGTGCTATAGTGCTACCGGCTCCGTAGTTCACACTACACCACATGTACCACGATGCTACTGGCTCCGTGGTTCACATCATAGCACACTTGCACATACTATGGTACTACCGGCACCGTGGTTTGATGTTATGCGAGGTGTATACGAAATAGTTGTATTTTTACTACGAAATACTATTAAATACGATACAATTTTACACAAGTTATTTATTTATTTATAGAGTGGATATACCTAAACCTTGCTACAACACAATAGCCAGTGTACCTAATCGTACAGTAGTATAGTTTTTAGTAAGTCCGGTTCGTTCCGCAGGGAGCTAGCCAAGTTTAACGCTATATTTTTAAACTATATTTGTATATATATATATATATATATATATATATATATATATATATATATATAGTATTATTATAAAAGGGGGTTTTTACCGTTTAATGACCGGTTTGTCGATTTTATGTCTTAAGTCGCAATTAAAACCTTATGTAAAATATTAAAAATACAAATGACTTAATTTAAAGCGTAAAGTAAATGACAATAATTAAAATGCGATAATTAAAAGTACGATAATTAAAAGTGCAATAAATAAAATGACAGTAAATAAAACTGCGATGAGATATAAAATAAAGGAAATATGCTTATTTAAACTTCCGTAATCATGATGTTCGACGTGTTGATTTTAATTTATTACCATGGGTTAATTGTCCTTTGTCCTGGATTATTCGATATGTCCATACGTTTTTGTCCATAATAGTCCATCAGTCATAATTATAAAGTGCGAGAGTCTTCGTCAAATTATCCTTATACCTGAAGTCAAATATTTCAACTAATTGGGGATTCGAACTGTAACAAGGTCTTAATACTTTATTTAATGAATACACCAGGTTATCGACTGCGTGTAATCTAAGGTTTTACTACTTTGTTAACAATTACACCAATTACCCTTGAATGTAATCCACCTCTGTCTTAATGAGTCCATTAACTATTAATCCATCCCCGTGTCCGGTAAAATTAACGATAATTCGTATTTATAGATATCCAGCCCACCGTACCCGATTAAGCGTATGTGGTTATATATAGATACGTCAAATTGTAACCTTTATATTAAATTAAAGAGGTATCGTTTGGTTAATATAAAGCCCATTAATAGCCCATAGTCTAATTTCCACAAGTGTCGTTCTTTTGTCCAAACCCCAATTATGGTACAAAGCCCAATTAATAGCCCATAGTCTAATTTCCACAAGTGTCGTTCTTTTGTCCAAACCCCAATTATGGTACAAAGCCCAATTACTCCATCTTTAATATTTAGCCCAACATCACGATTACTTCGGCTTAAATAAGCATAATAATAACTTAGCTACGAGACATTAATTTTAAAAAGTTGAACATAACTTACAATGAGTATTAATCGCGTAGTGTTACACGGACAGAGTTTCGACTTACAAACTTACAACATTCGCCACTATAACCTTATTATTATTAACTTAAAATTAAAATTAAAATTAAAATTATAATTAAAATATAAATATAAATATAAATTGAGAGAGATATAGATAGAAAAAGATGTACTAAATTCGGCCAGAACTCGCGAAATTTATAGGACCTGACACGCTACAGTGTGCCATGCGACCGCATGGATTTTCTTCCTCCAGGCCATGCGATCGCATGGCCGTCATTTCCTGGTCACATTGAATTTTAAACGTGGGCTGCTCGTATTTATTTAATATATATAATTTTATATAATTATATATATATTATATTATATTCTTGTACTCCGTTGACTTGTAATTTTAGCTCCGTTGCGTCGTGCGTTGATAGTTGGTTCATGTCCTGGTTCCGGATTTTCGAACGTCCTTGCGTACTATTTAATATCTTGTACTTTGCGTTTTGCGGCTTGTACTCTTGTAATTTTGAGACGTTTCTCATCAATAATTTGAACCACTTGGATTGTACTTTGTACTTTTGAGCTTTTTAGTCGTTTACGTCTTCAAATCGTCGAATCTGTCTTTTGTCTTGACCTTTTATTATTTAAACGAATATCACTTGTAAATAGAACAATTGCAAGTAAAAGCTTGTCTTTCTTGAAGGATAATGCTATGAAATATATGTTCGTTTTTAACATTATCAAATATTCCCACACTTGAGCGTTGCTTATCCTCAAGCAATATAGAACTTGAAATAAAAACATACTTGAATCACTTCTTTATTCTTCACACTTTGTACATCAGTGATTTCTATACGGCAGTATGAACAATGGTAGTAACGATGTGGTTTACAGTCTCACATGACTATAAAAATTTAGACCCTTTAGGAAATTGGATCTTTATGAAAACATTTGATTTTTTTTGAAAATTTCAATCTAGCTTTTACTCTAGATTAGTTTTCCGGAATAACCCTTCACCGGTGTTTGCAAATTGTTTTTGTGGGTTTTGTGGGTTTTGTGGGTTTTAGATTTGAAAATTTTAGCTCAAAACTTATGGTTTTGTGTCACCCACTTGATAACCTTGTATTGGGAAAGCAACATGTCCAGTTTACTTGCTCCGTATATTACCTTTCGGTAAACTACCGTCCGGTTGTAAAGGAAAGCGTTGAACAAGCAACTGTTAAGGCAATGTCCCGTGACATGCTTTTGATTATGGTCTATATCGTGTCGAATGCAATTACTATCCTTTGTAGGAGCAATAGTAAAGATTACCCTATAGTTTTTCGGTCTGGCACAAGGTCCTGTCTTTGACCATGCTATGCAACCACCTTTTTTACGGTTGACACCCGATTTGGTTCAGGTGACCTAATGAATTCCAGGTGAATTCCTAGGATTTTACGTTCAATGGTAATGAACGCATGGTGTTTGGGGGTTAAACTACCCAAATCTTGGTCAAACTTTAAAAGCTAAACGTCCCAAAAAGCGTCTCCTATCAACACAAAGCGGGATCACTTATCCGAATGAATACCATTTCCCTTGTCCACGCCGGAGCCTATAAAAAGGTAAACAACGAGAGGGTAAGCAAAACGCTTAGTGAATGCAATAATTTTACACATACATATATAATATACCTACTTGCATACACTTACACACACCGTATAGTCGCTAGCAATAACAATTAGCATACAAACTCCAAGTATAAGCTAATCACCTCCAAATACCGCAACTAGCATAACTAATAGCATATTCACCAAATAATATATTATGATATACAACAACTCATACACAAACTATATGGTTAACCATACTCGCTCATGGTGCTATCGGCTCCGTGGTTCACACCATACGTAATACTTGAAGCGACTCGTCCTAATTCATAAGGACGAATACAATAACATATGGTACATTGCGAGATATTTGACCTCTATATGATACATTTTACAAACATTGCATTCGTTTTTTAAAAGACAACTTTCATTACAATGATAGTTGACAATATGCGTACCATTTCTCAATATATCCAAACTATAAATGACTTAATAATAATCTTGATGACTTCAACGACTCGAATGCAACGTCTTTTGAAAAATTTCATGAATGACTCCAAGTAATATCTTTAAAATGAGCAAATGCACAGTGGAAGGTTTCTTTAATACCTGAGAATAAACATGCTTAAAAGTGTCAACCAAAAGGTTGGTGAGTTCATTAGTTTATCGTAATCAATCATTCCATAGTTTTAATAGACCACAAGATTTCATTTTCATAGTTAACTGCAGGAACACTCATCTGCAAAAATCATTCATATGGTGAACACCTGGTAACCGACATTAACAAAATGCATCTAGAATATCCCCAAATATACAGGTACACTTGTCTGTATATAAAAATCGAAGTACTAAAGCATCCATAACCTGGATAGGACGTGTCAAAGTCCATAGATCTATCTTCAGGATTCGCGTCAATTTGGAGGTCTGTTCCCAAATTCTTAGGCTACCAAGCTAAAAAGGGTGATATTCGGTATAATAATTCAACCATAGAATGTAGTTTCAAGTACTTGTGTCTATTTCGTAAAATAGTTGTAAAACAGCGCATGTATTCTCAGTCCCAAAAATATATATTGCAAAAGCATTTAAAAGGGAGCAAATGAAACTCACAATACTGTATTTCGTAGCAATTATGCATATGACAGCACTGAACAAGTGCATGGTTGGCCTTAGATTCACGAACCTATATTAAGTATATATATATTTATATGTTGGTCAATATCTGTCTAACAATTTAGGTCAAGTCGTAGTGTATCACAGTCCTAATGCTCGAGATTATCATGCAAAAGTCAGCAAAAGTCAATTTGACCCAAAATGACTTCCAAAATCTATACATGTTTATTATATACATAAATATAGTCGTTATATATATATTTAAATATATTTATCAGATTTTAAATAGAGTAAATAATACAAGTCAATTATTAATAATTAAAATTTATATTAAAGTTTATATATAATAAAAATATATTTTTATGTATCTCAGGTAATAAAATTTATAAAGTTCACTTAATATCATAAAAATATAGTAGTATTGTGTTATTAATGTAATTATATTACGTATGGTAAAAATATCTTTGTATCACATTTTTATTTGGTAAAATAATATTGATAATAATAATAATAAATAAAAGTTGTATTATTTTGTAATAATAATAATTATTATTATTCTACTAATAATAACAATATTTATATTTATTAATGATAATATTAATTATGATAAAATGATAATTCTAACCTTGATAATTTTTATAATAACTATACTTTTTATTATTAACTGTAATAATAATAATATTTTATAAAAATAATAATTCTATTCAAAATGATAATTTTAATAAAAATGATAGTTTTAATATTAATGATACTTTTAATAATAATAATAACTATAAAAATAATAAAATGATAGTTTTGATAAAAATATTAATTATTTTAATAATAATAATAATAATAATAATAATAATAATAATAATAATAATAATAACAATTTTTAATAACGATAATGATAATAATAATAGTAATAATAATAATAATAACAATAATGATAGTAATAACGATAGTAATAATAATAACGATAGTAATAATAACGATAGTAATAACGATAGTAATAACGATAGTAATAATAATAATAACAATAACGATAGTAATAATAATAATAACAATAACGATAGTAATAGCGATAGTAATAATAATAACGATAACCTTAATGATAATAACGATAGTAATAATAATAACAATAACAATTTTTAATGATAATACTTATATTAATAACGATAATAATAATAATAATAATATTAATTATTAGATAATAATAATAGTGACGATAATAACGATGATAACGATAACGATAACGATAACGATAATGATAACGATAACGATAACGATAATGATAACGATAATGGCGATCGTAATAATAATAATCATTTTTAATAATAATACTAAAATTAATGATAATTCAGTTGACTATATCTTTTAAGCCATTCATTGAAATCATACACTTTCTAAATGAAAAGTTATTAATTTTTCGTCAGCTTTCAATGACATGCATATCATATACTTATATTAGTTGCATACGTATCGAACTCGATATTTATCATAAATTATTTAATGACTAAATTAAGCATACAAGCATGCATAATCATATATACTCGAGCACTAATCAGGGATACACTATTAATATATAAAAGATAGGATATGAATGCTCACGTATCAATATTGAGATTCAATATTGCAGGAAAGTACGTAGACGAAACGGAGATGATAAACACCAGTTTGACCTCAAAAGTTATACCCTCGAACCATACCCATAACCTCCTTAGCAATAACCCATAACCTCCTTAGCTATGACTCACTCAAAAACCACTATTGAAATCATTTGGACATAACCTTGTCGTAGTATTTTATATATAATACTAATAAAAATAATATTAATACTACTGATAATAATAATAATAATAAGATTAATAATATTATTAATCTTAATAATAATAATAATAATAATAATAATAATAATAATAATATAAATATAGATATAGCTGTCGAGAGAGAAATAGAAGGGATGTGTGTGTGTGATAAGTCCTGAAATCATCGAATTTTATACACCTTTTCTGATCCTGGTCTCCATGCGATAGCATGGGTTCACAGGTCTACAACAATGCGATCGCATAGCCTCTGAATCCAGCTCACCATGCTTTGTTTTATCTTGCAGACAGTTTTTAAATAATTATATATTTATATAATTAAATTATGTAATTATATATATAATATATAATATTCTAGTGCATAGTAAATTTGTAATTTTAGTTCCAATGACTCGTACGTTGACGCTCGACTCATGTCCTGGTTCCGATTTTTTGAATGACGTTTTGTACGCTTAGAAAATTTGCACTTTACGTTACGTGACTCGTACCCTTGTCAAAATATAGATTTAAATTATCAATGAAATATATCACTTGAAATGTAACTTGAACGTTCGAGCGTTTTGGTTATTTGCTTCTATAAATTGATGTTTCGTTATATATTCATATGTATATATATGTATATATATAATAGTATTATTTAAATAAAACATTTTATAACTAAATTAATATTAAATCTTATTATATTGTAAAATATATATGTATATGTATATATATATGTGTGTATGTATATATATATATATATATATTTTCATATATAAATTTTAAATATTTATTTAATAATATAATATTTAGTTTTCAAAACAAATTGTATTTCAAAGTTTATCATATAATTTAAAATTGTTTCAAAATTAACATTTAGTAATACTTTTATCTTTTTGAAACAATAAAACAATATATTTGAAAAATTATAATACAAAGCTTAAGTTCTTCAAAATTCAATAACAAAGTATCTTATAAAACGTTTTGATAATAAAGTTCTTTCGAAGCCGAAAACATTTTAGCACTAACTTAAATAAATATGATAATTTTTTTTTTCCAAAACTAATATATATTTAAGAATCATTTTGTTAAAAGGTTAAAATAATGGAAATCGTTATATCATAGAAATGTTTTAGAAAATAAAAATATATATACCCATAATAAGTTTCAAGTTTTTAAATTATCGTTTGATTATGAGGCATGGGATAAAGTCCAATGGCTAGATAAACGTATGAAATCATTTTAATGTAAAACGTCAATTTACTCAACTTGTCGATATCCAACCTCTAAGTTATTTAATTCCACGTTCTTACCTTCTCATTAAATAAAATAAAAGTTAAAATAATTATCCTATTAAAATCACGAGAAAAGTATTGTAAAGCATGAATTGCAAATTAAACAGGAATCTCTACTAACTTTTGTTCTTACTTGTAAATCATTTTACTAATTATTCCGAATACCGTTAAAAAGAAAAGGTTTCCTAAATCAAAGTGGACCTCTCAACAGAGACCCGTAATCTAGACACAATGTATCTGATATCCCAATCATTTGGTACCATCTTTTAATTCCGTCGGCAAATACGTTCAGGTAAAGTATTATACATTTAATACTTTGATAATGTTTTCAAGTATATATAATATCTATACATATATATACACATATATATTCATATCTAATTATATAATGGTTCGTGAATCGTCGGGGTTTGGTCAAGGTTAAATGAATGTATGAACAAAGTTTAAAATTTTGAAATTCAACTTAACAAACATTGCTTATCATGTCGGAATAATATAAAGATAAAGTTTAAATTTGGTCGAAAATTTCCGAATTGTCACGATACTATGACGCTATCGGCTCCGTGATTCACGTCACTACGCATTTGAGTCATACTCTTTTATAGTGCTACCAGCTTCGTGGTTCACACTTTGGTGTTACTGGCTCCGTGGTTCACACCTCATTTTATAGTGCTACCGGCTCCGTGGTTCACAGTTTAACGACTCGTGCTATAGTGCTACCAGCTTTTGTGGTTCACACTACAACACACGTACCATGATGCTACCGGCTCCGTGGTTCACATCATAGCACACTCGCACATACTATGGTACTACCAGCACAGTGGTTCATACCATAGCATACAAATAAATACACTATATACATACATGCATAATTACTCCACTCACCTTGACGATTCGGTGATGGTTTTATACTTCCGCAAGCTTCAAAGCAGAGTACCTAATACATTAAGTACTCTATCAACACACAAACTAGTTGGACTAAATACCAACAATTCACCCATGTGCATTTAATGACTTTAATGCATTAAATGACCCATTTATACCAAAACCGTTCATTTAAGGTCAAGACCATCATAAATCACTAAAAGCTAGTGATTAAGGTCCAACAACACTAACTAACACAAAATTGGGGTATTTCAACCCATCATTCCCAACTAGGTCAATCGTTACCCATTTGACCATTTTAAAGTCAACACACCCATTTCGGGTCATCCACTAACCCAAATAACACCCATTCATTTAATATCTAGGTATGCTAGTAAATAACTAACCAATTAAGACTCAATAACCTCAATTATCACTTTGAAACCCTAGGTTAGTTACTATTGAGTCTTCATGACTCAATCTTACCCAAGAACACTCAAAATCACCAAATATGGGTTTTATGTTCACCATTTACCCAAACACTAACCCTTATATAAATTAAAGTAAGGAAATCAAAGTTAGGACATACCACTACAATCAAAACGTAGCTAGTGGATAGATGAACAACTTTAATACACGTGCTTTGGCCCAAAATCAACTTCTTCTTCCTTGATTTAAGCCTTCTCTCTCTCAAATGGGTTTCTCACTCTAGAACCTTTAATTGGAGGGATGATGTGGTTGGTGATAATATTGAATGTGTTTCAACCACCACACAACTGGCCACTAAAGCCCCAAACTCGTCCTCATGTGAAAAGACAAGAATGCCCCTCATTAAACTTTAATTTAAAAAGCAGGAATCTGTGCACAGGAGCAGTGCACGGCGCGCACGAAGGTCTGGACAGTTTCTGACTTCTGTTTAAATACACAATGACACCCACACTCCATGTACCATATTTACACTGCTGTACAATAATAATTTAGGTCTTACAATAAAACCGACTTGGGAATGCGGATATCAGCTACGCTAAGGCATAGAATGTTAGACGTATTGCAATTGAATGATTGTTTGGAACTTGGAAAAGTAACTTTGCTTAATTATCCGGTTATTTAAAAGATTTACATTATACAAATCTCAATACAGTAGTTCAATTTTCAAATGGTCTACGAACTGGACCTCAATCAGTTCAATTCAAGTATGTGTTTTAGGCATTTGGACCGCCTGTTAGATCCTTTCAAAAGTGTATTCCTATCATTTGTGCAGATGGAACTCATTTAAAGGGTAATTACATAGGTAAGTTACTTACTTCAGTTGCAAAAAATTCTAACTGGCAGTTTCTGGCTGTTGTTTTCGCAATAGTAGACCAAGAAAAAAACAAAAGTTCGGCTTGAATTTTGTAACAATTCAGAACCATTGTCGCTTCCTGTCACACCCCCAAATAGGGCCTGGGGTATTTGTGACTAATTATATCAAATCACAGTTGTATAACCTAGAACGACTATATATGAGACTTTTATTGAGTTTTGCAGCGGAAGTGTAAGACCCTAATCAGTTTGTACAGCAGTGTAAATATGTTACATAGAGTGTGGGTGATGTTGTGCAGTTAAACAGAAGTCACTGAGTGAGTTGAGCCTAGTGCGCGCCGCGCACACTAAAGGGAGCGCGCCGCGCACCCTTACTGTAGCCGGGTTCCAACTTTTTAAATCAGATATTTTGATGGGCATTTTGGTAAATTCACTTATGGACGGGTTAAAGTCAGATAGGTCAGTTTGTGGAGCACCATTACTCCATTATCAACAACCTTATCACTTTAACTTTAATTCTAGAGAGAGATTGTGATTTTTGAGAGAGAAAGCTTAAATCCAAGAGGAAGGAGCTTGTTTTGGGTTAAAGTTCAAGCATTAAAGTCGTTCATCTTATCTCTAGCTATGTTTTGATCATAGTGGTATGCTCTAATCTTGATTTCCTTGTTTAATTTGTGAAAGGGTTAGAGTTAGGGTTAATGATGAACTTAAAACCCATTTGTGGGTGAATGGGGTGTTTTTGGATGAATTTGGGTCATGAAGACTCAAAGATGACTAACTAGGGTTTTCAAGTGTTAGATTGATGATTATGAACTTAATTGGTTAGTTAAAGTACTAGAACACTTTAATGATACGTAAATGGGTGTTATTGGGTATGGATGACCCAAATGGGTGTGTTGACTTTGAAATGGGTCAAATGAGTCTTTAATGACCTAAGCGGCCTAGCAAGTATGAAAATGAGTTAACCTTGTGACCTAAGTGTGTTTTAAACCCATCTTGACGAATGATTAGGGTTTTGGTGTGTGTTGACCCAATTTAGGGTTAAGGGTGCAAATGGGTTGAAATTGCACCTTGGGTCAAAATGGCTTAGAATGGTGAAAGGGTTTGGTTGACCGACTTGAGTTTGCGTTTGATTATATGTATAATGTGATAGGTACGTTACTTTGAGGTTTCGCAAGCTCGGGTATCTTTTCACAAGACTTTGAGGTGAGTGGAATAATTATATGCGTATGTATATAATGTATCTATTTGTTGTAGCGTGAAAGGTGTAGTGTCGAGGTGTTAAGACACCACGTTTCACGTGAAGGGTGTAGCATCGAGGTGTTAAAATGCCACTCGGGTGTAGCATCGAGGTGTTAAGATGCCACCTAGGAGTGTATTGTCGAGGTGTTAAGACACCACTCCGTAAAATAATGAGTGTTGCATCGAGGTGTTAAGATGCCACTCGGGGTGATGTGCCGAGGTGTTAAGGTGCCACCCTAGGGGTTAGTGGTGCGAGGTGTTAAGTGCCCTAATGGATGTTATGAACACCGATGGCGTTTTCGCGAGCGCCGTTCCCTTGTACTATTGGTCGACCATGATTACTTGTGTTGTAAGCATATTATATCATTTAGAGTTATATTATTATAGCTTGTTAATGTGACGATAAGCTAATTGTGTTGCTAGCATGTTTGCGGTTTGTGTAAGTGTATGCAAGTAGGTATAATTATATATGTATTCGTATAATTATTGCATTCACTAAGCTTTGCTTACCCTCTCATTGTTTACCATTTTATAGGTTCGGTTTTGGACAAGGGTAAGGGCATCGTATTGGACTAGAGATCCTGCTTGATGCTAGGGGACGCTTTTGGCTTTAGTAGCTCTTGGAGTTTGACCGGTAGTTGGGTAGTTTAATCCCAAACGCCATGCTCATTGTGTAGTTTGGAACTTAAACTTTTTGGTGGTCGAAACTCTAAACTTGTATTAAACTAGTATTTTGGGTCGTGTGGGCCCCGCTTGTAAAACATTATTTTTATGTTTGATTTCATGTTAGTTTTACATATATAAGTTTGTTGTGAAAAGCGTTCGGTCTAAAAATGTCGGGAAGTGGTCCATCTTTTTGTGTGTTAAAAACAGTTCGGACAGAAGCTGGAGTGCTCTGTGCGCACCGCGCACTACAGAGGATGCACGCCGCGCACTCCCCTGTCCAGCAGCTTTTATTTTTTTTTTCTTGGGACTGTTTATGGTCGGTTATCGGGTTGGGTTGTTACAAGTGGTATCAGAGCATGGTCTAAGGGATTTAGGCGACTTGAGATAGGTGCCTAGACTTAGACTTTAATGTGTATGCGCTTTTTGCGGGACTTGTAGGAGACGGGTTGGACCGGGGATTTGGTTATTGCTTAGGTCTATGTGAACTAACCTTGCACTAATTGTTTTGTGTTGTTTTAGCAATCATCAAGCGAGATAGACGTTGTACTAGCAAGTTAATGCGACGTGCTCACGTAACAATGATTAGCTACCATTGTTACGGGTTCAAGACGTGTCAAACAAGCAATGTACGACGAGTATCAACCAAGATGGGGCAGTGTGGTATATGTATGTCGTTCCTTTTCGTTTCGTTGTTTAATCTATATGCATTCTTTAGAATGAAGACGGAAGATGGAACCGGAACGGACACGCCTATTCATGAGGGGAAGGATGAGTTAACATTAAGGATTGAGGCGGAGTTCGAACGCTATATCTTGATTTTCGCCAACAAGATTAAGCAAGTTCTCCAAGAGTCGTTCGAGGGAATAGTGACCGAGATGGTTCAAGACCGAGTGCCTAAGGTCGTGAAGGAAGAGTTAGAAAAGAGGTTTCCTAAACCTCAAGGTGACGGTGACGAAGGAGCAACTATGGGGATTGAATCTCATGCTTCAAAATTTGCTGATCACTCTTTGGGTAAGAGAAAGTTAGAATCAAGAGGTGCTCCTAGTAAAAGGGCGAGAAGTACGCCCGGAGGTGTTGAAAAAGTGAAGAAGAGGAGTAAGACAGGTTATGGGCCTACGTGCTTTCAGTGTGGAGGACGAGGTCATTTTGCACGGGATTGTACGAGTGTACCTTTAAGCACGATCAAGTGCTTTATTTGCCAAAAGAAGGGACACCGTAATTCGGAATGTTCCGAATCATTTGTAGATCGGGTTAGGAGGTTAGAGCGTGACTATCTGATGATCAGTGGAGCGCAAGGGTCCAACGATGATGTTTCAGGTATTTTCGTCTTTGGTACAAATATGCCTTATTATTGTTTATTTGTGCCGATGGATTTGTGTATGTATTAGGGACTTAAACTTTGCTTTGAGATCTATTTAGACTCAAGTGAACTCGGTGAAGATTCGGTTTGTTGATGGTTTTGATGATAGTGCACCAGGGTAGCGCCTGAGTCGTTGACTCGTGGAAACGCGCCCTGGGGACGAATGCATAGTGGTAATATGTAGTATTGATGCGGGTGACATTCCTAATGGAAACACCCTATGATGACATTTGTATTGACGGACGAGGGCGTAAGACTTGGTGCAATCAAGCATTTCTTAGTGATAGGGTAAATGAATCCACTAATCCATGAGAACGAACTTTAGCGTTAGGTTGTGAGCGCGTGTTCGTGTTTGTAGTGAAGTGGGTGAAACCCTTGAGAGCATGTGTGTATCATTGACCGGATGCTTTCATAGTGGTAACGGGTAGAAAGGATTTGATAGTTGGAAAAGTCTACCTTGCGGGTAGCGGTAATTTCGTTCTAAAAGGATACGTGTTATGTTGACATTGTGTCATCACTTTAGTGGCGCAATCGGGTGACGGTAGACGTTAGTATTTATTATTATCGAATTGAGCTCTCGAGAATTCAGGAAGAGGGACCGACGCCAAGTATGGTCGTGTACGACGGTAAACGGCGAAATCGTTTGACTTTGTAATCTTGACGATTTGATTTAGGAACGAGGTTCAACGTTGGGAAGTTGGTAGTGTTACATCAAAGAAATTGTGTCGACTTTATTAGGATTTATATTCCTACCGAGGAAGCGTAATGGGATTTGAGAAAGGGTACGATGCCTCATTGTCGTATACTTTGGGTAGTAGTTACAAAATAGCCATTTTGTGTACTACGAGGAAATTAGATATATGTGTTTAATTGGGGCCATCTCTCTGTTGACCGCGTTTGACTTGTGATAGGTGATGAGGGATATCCGGAAGGATTAACTCTTCGTTACCACCCTTGGTTGTGATGGATGGCAAGCGGCTCTCGGGAAGAACCGTTACTTGTATATTTACGATTTTAATTGCCCGTAAGAATTGTGCACATAGCCGTTTTGTGCACATGGTTGTGAGTAATAGTCGGTTTTACTCACACATTGGTATTAATAGTGCGGTAGCCGTGTTTCACACACATATTGTTGGTAGTGTTGCAATAGCCGTTTTTGCGCACTACGGATATATCACGATAGCCGTTTTTGTACACCTTGAGTTTTGTATTGAATAACCTTCTTATTGTTAGTATTGAAAACTACTGGTTGTATACGCCGGTGGTTCGGTCATGAGGATCATGTTGTGTGACTAGTGATACAATAGCCGTGTTCTGATCAAATACTTGTGGTAGATGCGTATTAGCCGTGTATGCGTACTAAGAGGGGTGTTAGGTGGAAGGTGTTATCCGTAAGGATTCATTTTTACTTGGCCTTCATCTTTTGGGTTGTTGACATTAGGTTGAGACTTGGTGGTTTTTAGCATTGTACTTGGTAAGGGTACGCTAGGGGATTGATATCTTGGCACGAGATCGGTTAAGTTCTTCCCGATATAAGGGATTGAGCAAACTTTGTACTCGGAATTGTGGACTTTAGTAAATTGCGGGTGACAATTTGGTTATTAATGTTGACTCTTAGAGAATGATTGCCTAGAGAAGTTGGAAGAATACGTGACGACTTCGCGTATTCTAAGTGATCATTATAGACTTCAGATGTTGTGTGTATTGCACGTTTCGGAATGCGTGCAAGTGTGTATTTAGTTATTGGAATAATCTTCGAATTAATGATTAATTGACGATTCGATTTCAATGGCGGTTTTGTGATTGTGTGACCGCGTGTAGTTAGGTGACGTGTGACATCAGGAGTAGACCCCGTAAGGGTCGAGTCTGGGAGACTCGGTGTTAGTAATCGGAGTTGGATAACACAATGTCAGGTGCCTCCTTATACCTACTAGTGTAACTTTTGACCCCGATGATGTGATTGCATTGATTTTGGGTACCGGTGAGAAACTCGAATTTACAACGGTGGTATAGTGTGATGTTTAGCGAGCGTTGACACTCAAATGATTTGAAAGACCGAGGTTCGAATATCTTATAGCGAGTCCTTGGAAGGATTATTTAGTATGACCAACGCCAGAGAATGCGGAAAAGTTCCTATCTAGTAGACGTGATGAGCGAACGGGTGTCGCTCATTTAGGAAAGGAAAGCTTCGATGGTCTTCGAAAAAGTCCCAAGTTGGACTTTGGAGTTAATTGCGAAGGTAGTTAGCTACGTGAGACGGTATGGCGAAGTTCCCAATAGAGGGATACGATAGATTTTCGAAAAGTGTCGGGATGATTCCCGAATATTCCACGATTGATAGGCGTGACGACAATGATTGTCGGTGGATTGTACTACTTTTAGGACGATTGTGGAGTGTAGGGTACCAGTTTGGATACTCGGCGTAAGAGCAAACGGTTGTAGTTATTGGGTCTCGTGGGTTGAATACCCGATATCGTGAAATGATGGAGTGCTATGGCTTTTGGAAAGATATATTATGATATTTTCACGGTGTATTTCCGAGTGAGTGGTGAGAATTTTGATCGAATGGAAGTGTGAAGTACGGTTGTTGTATTATGATGCGTTAGTGTACGAAGTGAGAACCCGGATGAGTGATTGCTATAAGTGTAATTCTGCATTGGAGACGGAAATGTTCAAGGTAGAGTGCTTAACTTCTAGTATTTGGTGCGGATCACGAGGACGTGATCCAATCTAAGTGGGGGAGAGTTGTAAGACCCTAATCAGTTTGTATAGCAGTGTAAATATGTTACATAGAGTGTGGGTGATGTTGTGCAGTTAAACAGAAGTCACTGAGTGAGCTGAGCCTAGTTCGCGCCGCGCACACTAAAGGGAGCGCGCCGCGCACCCTTACTGTAGCCGGGTTCCAGCTTTTTAAATCAGATATTTTGATGGGCATTTTGGTAAATTCACTTATGGACGGGTTAAAGTCAGATAGGTCAGTTTGTGGAGCACCATTACTCCATTATCAACAACCTTATCACTTTAACTTTAATTCTAGAGAGAGATTGTGATTTTTGAGAGAGAAAGCTTAAATCCAAGAGGAAGGAGCTTGTTTTGGGTTAAAGTTCAAGCATTAAAGTCGTTCATCTTATCTCTAGCTACGTTTTGATCATAGTGGTATGCTCTAATCTTGATTTCCTTGTTTAATTTGTGAAAGGGTTAGAGTTAGGGTTAATGATGAACTTAAAACCCATTTGTGGGTGAATGGGGTGTTTTTGGATGAATTTGGGTCATGAAGACTCAAAGATGACTAACTAGGGTTTTCAAGTGTTAGATTGATGATTATGAACTTAATTGGTTAGTTAAAGTACTAGAACACTTTAATGATACGTAAATGGGTGTTATTGGGTATGGATGACCCAAATGGGTGTGTTGACTTTGAAATGGGTCAAATGAGTCTTTAATGACCTAAGCGGCCTAGCAAGTATGAAAACGAGTTAGCCTTGTGACCTAAGTGTGTTTTAAACCCATCTTGACGAATGATTAGGGTTTTGGTGTGTGTTGACCCAATTTAGGGTTAAGGGTGCAAATGGGTTGAAATTGCACCTTGGGTCAAAATGGCTTAGAATGGTGAAAGGGTTTGGTTGACCGACTTGAGTTTGCATTTGATTATATGTATAATGTGATAGGTACGTTACTTTGAGGTTTCGCAAGCTCGGGTATCTTTTCGCAAGACTTTGAGGTGAGTGGAATAATTATATGCGTATGTATATAATGTATCTATTTGTTGTAGCGTGAAAGGTGTAGTGTCAAGGTGTTAAGACACCACGTTTCACGTGAATGGTGTAGCATCGAGGTGTTAAGATGCCACTCGGGTGTAGCATCGAGGTGTTAAGATGCCACCTAGGAGTGTATTGTCGAGGTGTTAAGACACCACTCCGTAAAATAATGAGTGTTGCATCGAGGTGTTAAGATGCCACTCGGGGTGATGTGCCGAGGTGTTAAGGTGCCACCCTAGGGGTTAGTGGTGCGAGGTGTTAAGTGCCCTAATGGATGTTATGAACACCGATGGCGTTTTCGCGAGCGCCGTTCCCTTGTACTATTGGTCGACCATGGTTACTTGTGTTGTAAGCATATTATATCATTTAGAGTTATATTATTATGCGGTTGTTGCTAGCTTGTGGGATTAGAGATTATAGCTTGTTAATGTGACGATAAGCTAATTGTGTTGCTAGCATGTTTGCGGTTTGTGTAAGTGTATGCAAGTAGGTATAATTATATATGTATTCGTATAATTATTACATTCACTAAGCTTTGCTTACCCTCTCATTGTTTACCATTTTATAGGTTCGGTTTTGGACAAGGGTAAGGGCATCGTATTGGACTAGAGATCCCGCTTGATGCTAGGGGACGCTTTTGGCTTTAGTAGCTCTTGGAGTTTGACCGGTAGTTGGGTAGTTTAATCCCAAACGCCATGCTCATTGTGTAGTTTGGAACTTAAACTTTTTGGTGGTCGAAACTCTAAACTTGTATTAAACTTGTATTTTGGGTCGTGTGGGCCCCGCTTGTAAAACATCATTTTTATGTTTGATTCATGTTAGTTTTACATATATAAGTTTGTTGTGAAAAGCGTTCGGTCTAAAAATGTCGGGAAGTGGTCCATCTTTTTGTGTGTTAAAAACAGTTCGGACAGAAGCTGGAGTGCTCTGTGCGCGTCGCGCACTACAGGGGATGCGCGCCGCGCACTCCCCTGTCCAGCAGCTTTTAATTTTTTTTTTCTTGGGACTGTTTATGGTCGGTTATCGGGTTGGGTTGTTACAGGAAGCTAAATAGATTACATTGTATTTAGAACATTAATTGTCTTTAATTGATATGATATGTAATGAAGACTCCAAGCATAGCAAGCAATCATCATCAAAGCAGCAGTTATACAGTGGAAGTAATATTTAAGTACCTGAGAATAAACATGCTTTAAAAAGTCAACACGAAGTTGAGTGAGTTCATAGGTTTATCATAAATCAATAGTTCTGTATAGCATTAGACTACAAGATTTCAGTTTAAAGTTGATTGATACCCATCATATCAATATAAAAGAGTTGCTGTAGTTTGTAATATCGCGACTAAATAGAATTTTACCCCGAGACACCTTGAACAGTCAGTGTCAGTTTGAATCATTATTATGTAACCAAAGCCCAGAGGTCAAATGATTAGAGACGTTACTCTCAATAGCGCTATTCATAATAACTAATTTTGCGTTTACCAAGCAATTAACGATATTACGGCAGGGATTTAGCATGACAAAGCATGTATTCAGCATAATAGTTTGAGTACTTGTGTCTAACATGTAAAACAGTTATAAAAGTTGCGCATGTATTCTCAGCCCAAAAATATAGATAAAAAGGGAGCAGATGAACTCACGATACTGTATTTCGTAATAATTAAGCTTATGAGCGGCACTGAACAAGTGCAGAGTTGTCCTCGGATTCACTAACCTATATCAAGTATGTATATTAAAACATATAATGACAATTAACCTGTTTATATATTAATATTATTAATATACTTCCTAAATAATAATTAATTACTTTATTAGTTATATTCATTTTTATATATTTCAAATTAATACTTAATATATGTATATATCATATTTAAAGTATATGATGTGTCTTTTATTATAAATACCATATTTTAATGTTTAGACGTATCATGTCATGTATTAAAACTTATTATATTTATTTTCAATATTTGAAATAAGTATTAAAGGTTAGTTTTAAAAAGGTAAATTAAAATATTTTATTGTTAGTAATAATCATAAAAATAATGATATTAGTATTAATGTTAATAACCTTAATAATAATTGTAGTTCTTAATAAAAATGATCAGTTTAATAATAATGATAATGAAAATAATAATTTAAATAATAATACTAATAAAGATAAAATGATACTAATACTGATAACAATGATAATGATAATAATTTGCATTGTTTTCGAAATAATAGTAATAATAATTCTAATCATAATCATAATAACAATAACCAATAATAATATTAATAATAATAATAATAATAATAATAATAATAATAATGATAATAATATAAGTTATTTTAATGGTGACAATAATAATCATGATATTAATAATACTTATTAACATAACAGTAATTAATAATAATAATAATAATAATAATAATAATAATAATAATAATAATAATAATAATAATAATAATAATAATAATAATAATAATAATAACAAGGATAATAATAATGATAATAATGAAAATAAAAGACTACCTTTAAATGTTTTCCCAAAAAGAAATGCCTACGACCGGGCTCGAACCCAAGACCTCTCGCTTATCCGAAAACACCCCAAACCATCGATCTGTCTTCTGTTTTTCTAATTAAACTGACACTTAAATTTATTTAACCCTTAATTTTATATGTTCTCCTTCTTCTTCTTATTTAATCGAACAGGAACCCAGTTTATAACCAAAATAGGGAGTTAAGGTTTGAATTAAGGTGTATAATTGAAACGGAAACAATCAAGTCTCGTTGAATTGATTTAATAGAAGAAAATAAAAAAATAAAAAGCAGTAACAGAACTTGTTAAAAAAAATGAAGAACTCAATTCTTGATTTAAAATTCTAGTCACTTTTAGGTTGAAATTACAACATGAAATTGATAGTAAATCGTTCCTAGAATCTTCAGAGATCATCAATTACAACAGAAACATCATCTAAATTATGAATTTGAATTAACAAGAAACAGTTGACTTTTGAAAATACTAACTTTGACCTCGAAATTAAAGCTCGATATCTAGAATTGGAACTTAGGATTTTGCAGAAAGTTTCACTAGGGAATTCCTAACAAAACTGCATTATTAGATTTTGTAATGGGATTCGATTTCGAGGTTTTGTAAAAATGGACAAGAACAGGGACCGACGGCTTTTTATTTTTTTATTTATTTATCTGTTTTGATTTTCCCTTTGCAGCAATCTAACACTAGATATATAAATGATAATGATAATGTCATTTGACTGTATAAAGCAGTAACGGAAATTGATTTTATAATGCTGTTTATGGTTGTCGACTCAGATGGATCAAACAGAAAAATAAAAACAGATAAAAAAATAATGGAAAGCAGATACAATTTCGATCAAATAAAAAAAAAGCAGATTAAAGTAGTTTACCTAATTTAGGTATCTGACTGGATTAGCATAACAGATAACATATATATATATATATATATATATATATATATATATATATATATATATATATATATATATATATATATATATATATATATATATATATATATATATAATAAAAATACTAATAATAATAATATTAATAATAACAAATAATAATGATAAATAATAATAACAATATTACTAAATATCAAAATAATGTTAATAATAAGAATGATATCAAATGATATTAAAAGATGATAATTAATAATAATATCAATAATAATGATAATAAGTATATAACAATAATATTAGTAATAATAATACTAATAATGATAATAATAATAATAATAATAATAATAGATTATGTTAATGATACTAATAATCATATTAATCATAATAATAATAAATGATGAATGATAATGATAATAATAATAATTTGTCTTAGTTTCATTGTAATAAGAATAATGATAATTATCAATATCAATAATAGTATTAATAATAATAATATTATTATTAATAATAAGTTGTATTAATAATGATGATGTAAATAATATATTAGTAATTATATTAATGATATTAATAATAATAATAATATTAATAATACTGATAATAATAATGATTGTAAATGATATAAAGTAATTAATAATAATATTGTTTAAAATAATATTATTAATAATACTAATACATAATTATTTTCAAATAATTGTTCGTGAATCGTTGGAATTACATAAAAATTAGGTTTAAATTTTGTCAAAAATTTTCGGGTTGTTATAGTACCTACCCATTAAAAGAAATTTTGTCCCGAAATTTAGTTGTTGCCATCAATCGGCGTCGTTTGTAAACAGGTGAGGATATTTTCATTTTTATTTAGTTTCCACGTTCCCAGGTATACTCGGGGCCTTGCATGAATTCCAATGAATAGAATATTGTTTTGTTTCGAGAGTTTAAATTTTACGATCCATAAATTTTACGAAGTACGTTTTATTATTAATGCGGAGGTTATATAAAGGATTTAACAAGAGTGTCGTTGATTAGGTTTCCTCAGAAAGAGATGATGACGCTATACAAGCATTTCAATACGCATGAAATGAGTTATGAATGATAGTGAGCTTATTTAAACCTTGAGCGTTTATGCCACAATATTAGGGTAGACAAAATGGAGAGGAGTTCATGAAAATCATAGTCATGAAATCTGATGGAGATCGTCATTCTTTACATCAAGAATGATGAATATGAGTTGAAAAAATAGAGTTTTATCAACATTGGGTAATATGAATGAAACGATTTGATTATAGGAAGAGTATAAGCGAAGCTATCGTAAAAGAGTGAATGAGAAAATTAAATGTTCGCCTTAACTTTTAACGTAGTCACGATTAATTTCCAGAATTCAAGGAATTAAAGGAAATCTTCATAGTCTATAGGATTTGATTCTCCGGTAATTAAGGAAATTAGGATTTTTTTTAATTAAATGCGGTGAATTGCCTCGATTGCTGTGTCTGGAATTTCGCTATAAATTAGCTTCTTCCGTTTCATTATCTTCACCACTTCTATACTTTCTTTCCTCAATTCATACTTCCAAAAGATTTGTTAATTTGCTCAATCCAGTTCTTGTTCTTGACCTTATATTGGTTATCGCCACAATCTTCCTTCTTTTCCAACTCCCACCAGAGGAGTCTTTTTACTTCTATTATGCTCTAGGATTTATTGTGTTTTTAGTTCTCCCGTGTCTTTATATTGCTATACACATTGATATACATAGTTTGTAATTTCGGTGTTGTTATCGGGCTTTATATTTTCCCTTATATGTCAAAGCTTCATGCTTTTGTAAAGCAAGTAATGGTCCAGAATTCGTAGGTATGGAGTTTCGAATGATCATAAAGTTCTAAGCAGGAAGGAACGTAATATCACAATTGATTTGTTATATTACTAGAATTACTGAGGATAGAACTATCAAGAATATATGTTCTTGATATGTTCAGAGATTAAGTAGAATGTAAGAGTCATGTAACATGGCAAATGATGATTATAAAGTCTATGAATCCTCATCTTCCATTAAAAATTTAGCATGACTTACTATAATATAATCACGTTGGCCTAACGTCATTATATTATACTAACTCATGCTTCAATTCCCAACACCACTTCAAAACATTTATAATTTAAACTTTATTTTTATAGAATATAGAAACTAATACAGTTTCCTTTATGATGTAATAAAGATATCGCAAAGAGATAATTAATTGAGGACAAGAATCGCTATGAAGATATCTTCAGAAATATAGAGGATATTTATAACGAAGGATACGATGATTTTATAATCGAGGAAAATTCTTCTGTAGAAATTTAGAATGCGTAGAGAGATCCTCGGTGATATCCATCAGAAATCGAATCATCTAGATTCTTTATGTATAGGTTTGATCCTTATGATTTGTCCACAGCTTCCTTCATGGTTTGCTCAATCCGTCTTTCAATACCAGATTTTCTTTTGAGCTTTTCCAACACACAATTCTTTATTATTAAGCTTCTGGTCATTAAGACCATCTACGGCCTTTGCTGCTTCATCAGCATTATTAGGGTTAACGAATCTGAATCGTTGGTTATAGTTCTAAGGTGTTTTCAAGAATTTTGAAGAATGTACAATGTAACATTTTAATGTGAGATATAAATATTTCTCGGGTATTACCTACCCATTAAAATATTTTCACAATTAACAGTATGTACAAAAGAGTTTTAATTACAGTTTTTATGAAAATATACGTACATATATATTTTCCTTCAGATGTAATCATGGATTTAATGAGTTAATATAATATTAAACTCATTTGATTTATAGTTGAAACGAGAATGAATAATCTCCAAAATCTTAGAGATTTCATAATTGTCGCAAAATATTTCGCTAATGAAGTTATGAATCAATACATTCGTCGTTACACTTGATTTATTATGAAATGAAGTTTATTGTGTTGAAGCAGTGATTAACGATTGCTAAGTCATTAACGAAGGATGTACATCATAGCATATTAGTGATATGAATTAACCAAGTAGTACATACTAGTTAAGATTCACACGTAATAGCTTTGTACGAAAAGATTTATTATTATATATATATATATATATATATATATATATATATATATATATATATATATATATATATATATATATATATGTATGTATATATATATAGTATACATATATAATTCTTCACGAAGAATGAGTCAATACATCTTAACTCATTATTACTAATATTTCTTGGTATCTATGGGGCGTATGATGTTGATGTTTGAGGTACTAAGTGGGATGCGGATGTTGTTGTTGTTGATGAAGCTGATGGTCCTGATGCTATTGCTGATACTGATGCAACTGTTGGTGCTTATAATGCTTGCTGTGTTGATAATGTTGGCTGTACTGTTGAGGCTGTTGCTGATTCTGGTAGTGCCGTCGGTGCTGGTGATGTTGACGATACTACTGGTGGTGTTGCGGTTGTTGTTGGTATTGCTTGTGGTGTTGGTGATGTTGGTGGTATTACTAGTACTGGTGGTACTGGTTATGCTACTGGTGTTGCTTATGGTACTTGGGTAATAGGTGTGAGCCTAGCTTCTAAATCGTGCACCGTTTCCTCCAGGGTTTCTACTTTATGCTCGAGTCTATGGATTTGTTCTGCCCATTCCTCCGTAAGGTTTGTCAATTCTTGATATTTAGTTCAAAGTCTTCTAACTTCTTCTAATAATCCTATCTGATTAGAATTTGGGAGTAGAGGACGAATACTGTCTTTGACTATGGTGAGATGACCTTCGAGGTGGAAAATCCTTGCGAAAAGAGTGAAAACGGTATTGCGAACAAGTTCGCCGGTAAGTGAATCGAGTACTCCGACGTTTGGTGGTAAGTTTGGCTCGTGATAAGGAGTACCTTCTTCATTTCTCCATAGGGTGAGTATTTCGCGAACCCATCCCCATTTTCTGAAGAAATTACGTTAATTGATTGGTGGGTGTGCTCCCGTCACGCTATCTTCAGAGCTAGAGGAACTTGAGGAGTCAGGTGAGAAATCCATATTATGTGTTTGGAATAGGGTTTGATATGAAATGGGTGTTGAATATGATATATTCATCTCCTTGAATACATATATATAGCAAAAAGGTTTCCGTAATTTACGGAGGGAATTTAGGAAAAGCGTTAGACAAAGTCTATTCAGATAGATATGATAAGATACGCTAAGATATGATGTGTCTATACTCCATTTATTCAATAATTGCGGTCTGACGTGTTGAGATAAAAATGATAAGTATGTATTTAGATAAAATTTCGATTAAATATTTTCAATTCGTAATGGCCTATTCAGGTCTAGGGGCTTGAGCTATAGGATCCTTTAAATCGGTAATCCAAACCCTTCCATTCTATAGTTTCGTAGACGCCACCCGTCAAGAAAATTCAATGATAAAAAATAACGAGAAAGTAAAGATTTTGAAAGTAATGAACATGAATAGTAGAGATTTCGAGAATCATGGATAACATTTCATGTAATACATATGTAATACACAAAACCATGATAGATGACATAGGAATGTCAAGAATTTCAATAATCATGAGTGATAGCCCTCAGGGTCTGTAATGATGATAGGGTTCATGCTAGTCATCCTAAAAGAATGAGAGAAGGAAGGTTACAAGCGTTCTAAGGAAGACGTAAGGCAAGAGGTAAAAGTATAGATAACATATAGTAACATAATAAGAAATAGGCAATTAAAACTAAAGCAGGAAAGACTATAGTCCTAAAGATTGCTAAGGCACCCTAGCTAACACATAAGGCACACATAAAATGCAATCCTGGTTCTCTATAACAGCCCTGCTCTGATACCAATCTGTCACACCCCCAAATAGGGCTTGGGGTATTTGTGACTAATTATATCAAATCACAGTTGAATAAATGAGAACGACACTATATGAGACATTTTATTGAGTTTTGCAGCGGAAGATAAATAGATTACATTGTATTTAGAACATTAATTGTCTTTAATTGATATGATATGTAATGAAGACCCCAAGCATAGCAAGCAATCATCATCAAAGCAGCAGTTATACAGCGGAAGCAATATTTAAGTACCTGAGAATAAACATGCTTTAAAAAGTCAACAAGAAGTTGAGTGAGTTCATAGGTTTATCATAAATCAATAGTTCTGTATAGCATTAAACCACAAGATTTCAGTTTAAAGTTGATTGATACCATCATATCAATCTAAAAGAGTTGCTGTAGTTTGTAATATCGCGACGAAATAGAATTTTACCCCGAGACACCTTGAACAGTCAGTGTCAGTTTGAATCATTATTATGTAACCAAAGACCAGAGGTCAAATGATTAGAGATGTTACTCTCAATAGCACTATTCATAATAACTAAGTTTGTGTTCACCAATCAATTAACGATATTACGGCAGGGATTTAGCATGACAAAGCACGTATTCAGCATAATAGTTTGAGTACTTGTGTCTAACATGTAAAACAGTTATAAAAGTTGCACATGTGTTCTCAGCCCAAAAATATAGATAAAAAGGGAGCAGATGAACTCACGATACTGTATTTTGTATTTCGTAATAATTAAGCTTATGAGCGGCACTGAACAAGTGCAGAGTTGTCCTCGGATTCACTAACCTATATCAAGTATGTATATTAAAATATATAATGACAATTAACCTGTTTATATATTAATATTATTAATATACTTCCTAAATAATAATTAATTACTTTATTAGTTATATTCCTTTTTATATATTTCAAATTAATACTTAATATATGTATATATCATATTTAAAGTATATGATGTGTCTTTTATTATAAATACCATATTTTAGTGTTTAGACGTATCATGTCATGTATTAAAACTTATTATATTTGTTTTCAATATTTGAAATAAGTATTAAAGGTTAGTTTTAAAAAGGTAAATTAAAATATTTTATTGTTAGTAATAATCATAAAAAAAATGATATTAGTATTAATGTTAATAACCTTAATAATAATTTTAGTTCTTAATAAAAATGATCAGTTTAATAATAATGATAATGAAAATAATAATTTTGATAAAAATACTAATAAAGATAAAATGATACTAATACTGATAACAATGATAATGATAATAATTTTTATTGTTTTCAAAATAATAGTAATAATAATTCTAATCATAATCATAATAACAATAACCAATAATAATATTAATAATAATAATAATGATGATGATAATAATATAAGTTATTTTAATGGTGACAATAATAATCATGGTATTAATAATACTTATTAACATAACAGTAATTAATAATAATAATAATAATAATAATAATAATAATAATAATAATAATAATAATAATAATAATAATAATAATAACAAGGATAATAATAATGATAAAAATGAAAATAAAAGACTACCTTTAAATGTTTTCCTAAAAAGAAATGCCTACGACCGGGCTCGAACCCAAGACCTCTCGCTTACCCGAAAACACCCCAAACCATCGATCTGTCTTCTGTTTTTCTAATTAAAATGACACTTAAATTTATTTAACCCTTAATTTTATCTGTTCTCCTTCTTCTTCTTATTTAATCGTACAGGAACCCAGTTCATAACCAAAATAGGGAGTTAAGGTTTGAATTAAGGTGTATAATTGAAACGGAAACAATCAAGTCTCGTTGAATTGATTTAATAGAAGAAAAGAAAAAATAAAAAGCAGTAGCAGAACTTGTTAAAAAAAAATGAAGAACTCAATTCTTGATTTAAAATTCTAGACACTTTTAGGTTGAAATTACAACATGAAATTGATAGTAAATCGTTCCTAGAATCTTCGGAGATCATCAATTACAACAGAAACATCATCTAAATTATGAATTCGAATTAACAAGAAACAGTTGACTTTTAAAAATACTAACTTTGACCTCGAAATTAAAGCTCGATATCAAGAATTGGAACTTAGGATTTTGCAGAAAGTTTCACTAGGGAATTCCTAACAAAACTGCATTATTAAATTTTGTAATGGGATTCGATTTCGAGGTTTTGTAAAAATGGACAAGAACAGGGGCCGACGGCTTTTTATTTTTATTTATTTATCTGTTTTGATTTTCCCTTTGCAGCAATCTAACACTAGATATATAAATGATAATGATAATGTCATTTGACTGTATAAAGTAGTAATGGAAATTGATTTTATAATGCTATTTATGGTTATCGACTGAGATGGATCAAACAGAAAAATAAAAACAGATAAAAAATAATGGAAAGCAGATACAATTTCGATCAAATAAAAAAAATAAAAAGCAGATTAAAGTAGTTTACCTAATTTAGGTATCTGACTGGATGAGCATAACAGATAACATACATATATATATATATATATATATATATATATATATATATATAATAAAAATACTAATAATAATAATAATAACAAATAATAATAACAATATTACTAAATATCAAAATAATGTTAATAATAAGAATGATACCAAATGATATTAAAAGATGATAATTAATAATAATATCAATAATAATGATAATAAGTATATAACAATAATATTAGTAATAATAATACTAATAATGATAATAATAATAATAATAATAATAATAATAATAATAATAATAATAATAATAATAAATTATGTTAATTATACTAATAATCATATTAATCATAATAATAATAAATGATAAATGATAATGATAATAATAATAATTTGTCTTAGTTTCATAGTAATAAGAATAATGATAATTATCAATATCATTAATAGTATTAATAATAATAATAATAATAATAATAATAATAATAATAATAATAATAATAATGATAATAATAATGATTGTAAATGATATAAAGTAATTAATGATAATATTGTTTAAAACAATATTATTAATAATAATAATACATAATTATTTTCAAATAATTGTTCGTGAATCGTTGGAATTACATAAAAATTAGGTTTAAATTTTGTCGAAAATTTTCGGGTTGTTATACTTCCTATTATGAAAAACAACTGTGTGTTATTTCAAATCGACATGAAGGTATATTGAATGCGATGAATGGGATCGATGGTTGATATCATCACTTTTGTTTATGACACACTCGTAACAATATGAACAAAAAATTTAAGAAGCACGAACTCACAAGGTGGTGTTGGATAACTTGTGCCACTACAAAACACATCACCTACCTTCGTTGGATTTGATCAATTAAATCCGTTGATGTAACATCTTGAAAATATTTGAGGGAGCTCAGACCAGGTAAGTGGGCTCTCTATAGGGACACTGTCTTCACCGATGGGGCAACATAACAACTAACATAGCCGAGTCACTAAACAAAGTATTTTGTCATGCACGTATGATGCCGATAAAATTGTGTATTGAATATATGCTCGATTACACCATAAATCACTTTATCAAATAGGTAAATGATGTTAAAAGTTAGAATTCACCACGGTCAAGGAAAATCTGAAAACTCATTAGAAGTCGTGAAGCTCAACAACCTATATAACAACTGAATATGATGTTGAGAAAGGTGTGTGAATGTCTGGACCAGTAGAAATGTACGAAAGGTGGTCTTGTCCTTTCCTTTACAACTAGTAGCTAGTAGCTCCACTCATCTTATAAAATAGTCGGGGATGGAGGGACAGAATTCACTGTGACTTTTAGTGAACGAAAGTAGCATGTGAGAGATAGCACCACCAACATTTATTTACGCCTATGCAATTGCTGTATGTGGACATTTGAATGTTGATTAAAGTGTAATGGTTAGTAACAATCACACAACTGCCGGGTGGAGAGATCACCATCCCAGATGAATGGGATTATCAATGGACTGCCTAGTCTTGGTTGCAACTGCGAGGTTAGGGCGTCGAGCTTTATCAACGTTTTCCTGATTCATCACGTCAATAAAGGTTAAAACGTAAATATAAGATGGAAACAACTAACAAAGTACTCACCAGGTCGAGGAGCTTCACATAAATCTTAAACTCCGAGGACTTCTTAACCTCTCCAAGTAAACTGTCCTCGAAATAACATGCTCGACCTTCCTTGCATAAGTGTGTAAATAGACATATAACTAGCTAACATAGACATATAAAACCCGTTACCAAACAAATTCTAGCCAAAGTATTTAGTCTTAATAGACATATAAAAACTAGCCAGCAATCATTTATGAAAATAATCCACCACTAATTCAAAACAAGAATTCATGAATCATGATTAAAATCAGCAAGATAAACTGAATTATATGAGTTTCTGGATCAGTAGATGAACCTGGAATGAATATTTGGCTGTAGATATGTAATATGGTGTTTCCTCTCTGTTTGAGCTTAGAATGGTGAAAAACTTGACCATATGGAGGAAAATCCTGTTGGTTAGGGTTAAAAATCTGAAATTTTGGTATTTATACACCCGATAGACGACACGTCTGAGCGCCGGTTTCATGAAAGCAAGCGACGCTTTCCCTAAAAAAACTGGCGCTTCAGAATACTAATCCAACGCTTTTCTTCATAATATCTGTAGATTTTACATGATCAAAGCAACACTTCTAAAATAGAAGCAGCGCTTTGATATGATTTTCTCAACTTCTGTTTGCATCCCATGTGGCGCTTTCATGCTGAAGCGGTGCTTGCTCACTCCGCTTTGGCGCTTTCTGACTTAAGGCGCCTCTTACGATCTGACAGTTCCAGATTTGTGCAAAATATCAAGCGGCGCTTGGCAGTACAAGCGACACTTTCTCCTGTTAACAACATTCCTTCAAGCAACTGTTATGCGAATCTTGCAAATCCTCTGCTTTTCATCATTTTTCCCGAAATTATTCCACGAAATACTAAGTATTGAAAATCTTGCAATTTAACTATAAAAATTCATAAATCATACCTGATACTCCTTAAAAATGAGGAATAAAAAAATATATAAAACAGACAATATCAACAATAACAATCATCTTCCATTTTGAATGATCTTATCCGCTAGTAACATGCACCACGCATAAATCAACATGCATTGTGCATTTTGGTCTATGTGTGGTGCGTGATACACCAGGAATAAGGCTTGTTACGCCAGAATGTTATTTTGTATTGATGAAAACCTTGGTAAAATGCATCACACACCAAGTTACACGCATGATGCGTGATTCGTGATCAGAGGACATTTTTCGAAATTACCGTGATTTGAGGGCATATTGTTAAACACTTTTAAAAATTGGATCATTTTGACAATTTTCCTTAAACTGAAATATCACATAAGGTTAAATTACCTTCCAATTGCTAATACACTTTCTGGACCTCTTTGATTGGTGGCACGAGCCTAAAGGTGGCTCCGTCACTAAACACAACAAACAACACGTAAACTGGTAAAATATAATGTAAAAATGTAGAGAGACAAACTTACATGAATTATTTTGGCTCATTTGCTTTTCATCTTAAGCCTAAACGAAAGCTCATTTGGCTATGTAACGACCCGGCTTTTTCGACTTGCTTTTGTGCCATGTCCTTTCACGAAACTGCGTATATGTGCGTACTGAGCTAGTTTATGCTCTGGAATCTTAGTTAATGAATAATTACTTTCATTAATATCTTACAACATGCTATTAAGTGTGTAATCACTTAACTTGATCCCCGAAAGCTTTTACGACCGTTGGTGTCACTTGATGTTTGAAAAGAGCTATGTACTTGGTACACGATTAACTTTGGTCATAATCGGAATATTATGACTACGTAATACTAATTGTTATTTTATAATAACAATTACTTGGGTTTTTGGATGCTTAATTACGCTTAGTAATTTACTAGAGCACACTAGTTAGTCTTGTTGGACTTTCTACCTTGGTGGACCTTAGCCCACCCTACACTAGCTAGTGGACTATTTAATTAGCCCAATTTAAATAAGTTTGTGACCCATATTAATGAAAGACAAATGCCCATTTATTAGAGGGAACATACTAGCATTTTTGTCAAGTATTATCCTTAATGTTGCATGAGATCCTAACATAAGCACCAACTTTAGACAACCATTAACCAAAAAGCAAATAGTTGCCCCCCTTGTCCCCCACCATATCCCACGTCCACTATCACCCTCCTACACCCTCACGACCTATAAATACAAGCCTTATTCCATCCATTTTACACTTGCTGTCATTTACATTTTACACACACTTACTCTCTAATTCTCTCTCTAGTCTTTCTCACTCTAAAAAGTGTAAGTATTTGATTTTTCTTCTTCTTCTTCTCTTCTCTTTCACAAATTCATCATCATCATCATGGGTCTATCTTTTTAGCTTTTGATCTTGATTACATCTTGTAGATTCAAACATGGATTTGAATCCTTCAAGAACATGGAAGATTCAAGCTTTCTAGCTTTGAATCTTCACCTATTTTGTAGATCTAAATCTTTTAGCTTTAATCTTGTTATTTTGTTGTAAAGATTCAAACTTGTGTTTGTAATCTTCATGTAACTTAAAGATCCAAGCTTTATGCTTCAAGATCTTCAAGAACAACCAAGATTCAAGCTTTCTAGCTTTGAATCTTCATTTCTTTTATTGGATCTAAGTTTTCTAACTTATGATCTCATTATTATGTTATAAAGATCAAAACTTGTGTTTGTGATCTTCATGTAACTTGAAGATCTAAGCTTTATGCTTCAAGGTCTTCAAGAACACAAAAGATTCAAGCTTTCTAGCTTGTAATATTATAACTTGTGTGAAAAGGATCCAAGGTCTCTAGCTTAGGGTTCCATCACTTCATTTGATTAAGATTGTGTTCATATTTGTTTGATTGAGGTAACGTTTGTAGCTTTAGTTGTAAATAGAACTTGTATTTGTGTTAAGACTAAGGATATGATGTAACCTTGGTTCATCATCCATCTAAGACTCTTAAATGAGTTGTGTTCTTACTTAGTCTTAACATATTGTGTTTTGATGGTTGAATCTTGGTCAAGGTGATGCTAACCCATCAATGAGTTGTACACTTGAAGCTACAAGCATCAAGGATGAGAACCGTGATGAGCATCAAGCACCAAGAACCCCACTAGAGCAATTGTTTACTGTTTTTCGAGATCTGGTCAGATTTCTGGACTTCTAGAAAATTGATTTTCAGTTAGTTCGTTTCGAGTAGATGACTTTTAGTTTAGGCTTCGTCTTAATCCGATATAAGGTTTAGGATTTATAGCCCTCCGAAAGTCACTACGCCTTTGTAACATTGTGCTAAAATTTCTGACCTACTCGCACTTAAACCGTTGCCACGGTCAAAAGAAGACGAGTTAGGTTCTGAAAATTGGTCAGAGGTTAGAGGACTCATATACGGAGCCATAATTGTTTACTATTTTTCGAGATCTGATCAGATTTCTGGACTTCGTTTTGTATAGAGGTCGTAGCAGCTGACCGAAGTCAGCCTATTGTTTCGATCTCCATTCTTATCAAACTTACTTAGCTTTTATGATGATGAATGATGATGATGATGACACTTAAACTTAATTTATTCACTTTTAAACTTATTGGGACAACATACTGACCTAGTGACCATTGACTTAGGTTGACAACCTTTCGGACCGACTTACTACCTGCATACGTTTCATATCGACTTTTACTGCTTATTCACTGCGAGTTATAGCATCCCTTTTTACTCTAACTATTTTGGGACTGAGAATACATACGCTTTTTACATTTTACATACTAGGCACGAGTACTTAAACTTTATATATGTGTGGGTTATACAACGGCATAAACTTTCCCCTTAGCTTGGTAATGTTTAGTCATTGGTCTTTGAACCAGTGAACGCGAATCTTAGATATGGATCCATAGGGTTTGACATCCCCACTCGGGCTAGTCGCACTAGCATTTAATGGGTGTTTAATACTTCGTAAACATACGTACTCTCCAAGTGTATTTTTAGGGGTTACAAATGTTAAGTTAGTTACCAAGTGCCCACGGTTAAACATATACTTTTCATACTGTTTTGAATACGATAACTCGTGGTCTACATTACATTACTGTTAACCAACAAACTATAGCTCACCAACATTCTTGTTGACTTTTTAAGCGTGTATTTCTCAGGGGCTTAGACGTTGTTGCTTCCGTTGTTAGACTTGCTGTCTTGGTGTTATAGACTTGCTGTTATGGACCTGCTGTGTTAGATTTTCGCTGCATTACTTAGAGATGTCTCAATCATGGAACTTTTATCTTGCATTCATGTTATTTTCAAATAATGACTTTGTTGTAAACGCTATCTTTTTATGAATGCAAAACTGGTTTTCAAACAGCATGTAGTAATTGACCGTGTAAAGATCCTGTTGTTGACGAATCGTACACGATGGTTTTGTACGGGGCATCACATTTGGTATCAGAGCGTTGGTTGTAGGGAATTAGGATGCATTAGTAAGTCTAGACCAGGTCGAGTAGGATTCACTAATAGGACTAATCTACAACTTGCTCGTTTACTTATTTCTGCGGACCGCTGCATGCTACTGTGTAATATTACTGCACATTACTGCTTACTACTACTGCATGCCACTGCTTACTTCTACTGCTGTATGAACTTGCTGCATGCTACCATTTCCTTTTACTGCTATGTAAACTCGCTGTATGCTTTTGCTTATTCTCGCTACTGCATGCTACTATCTGGTTTTAGCATGTTACTTCGATATGATACTGTTACTATTGCCATGCTATGTACTGCTGTAGACGATCTAGGCTGCTATAGTTGTTATGCCTGATTACGCTCTTGCTACATGTCTGCTATTCGCTGTACCGACTTGGAGAACTTATTCTTCCCAGTTTAGATGTTTTTTTGAACTACTTTTCCACTCGTCTAACCCTGAGAACCAGTAATGAAATCCACATGTTACTACTGATCCACTGTTCCAGAGATCAAAACATTACTTCACGCAATCTAGAAGGAGTACCCCTCGGATTACACGCCCGTTAAAGTTAATCCTCGGAGGAGGAAATATGCGAGGACTTGTCGGAGTAACTGCACCCCGAGCTCACCCTAATTAGCCACATACAACGTATGAACATTAGAAGGATGTTCAGTTTCCGCAAGTTGACTAGTATCCCGTTCGCTTTCATGACCGTCACTTATCTCTTTCATTCTACACCACTACTCGACGATCTAACGATACTTCTGGACTTAGGTCCCTAACACTCTTAGGCATTGGAGAATTTGGGAGGACAACTCCTTTCACAAGGTCATAGTGTCTTCCACTGATGCTCAACCACACCCAAAGACTTGGGAACCACCTCAAAACATATCGTATTACTACTTGCTACACGTACAACTCGACGCGAGACCAACTTGAATTCCTAGAAAGGAACCTAACGACATTACCTGAACCCGGAAATTTTGAAGAAAATTCCGGGACATTTAGGCAATGATGCATGATCTACGGAACCTACGCACCCACACCGAGAAACCATGAGATTGATTATGTAGATTTTGTTTTGAGATAGTATAGATAAAGCACCGTCAGATGAAATTGAATAGAACTTGAAGTGATCACGTTACATTGACCGTATGGGGTGATATTGGAATGAACGTACGATTTAGTACAATATAATGATGCCAGGCCAGCATGATTATATTGAAGTAAATCATGTAGAAGTCCCAATGTTACTATATAAGGAATATGAAGTGATTCAGAGAAAATTTTGGTAGGAACAACTTGAGTATACGCATTATGGTCTATTAGAGGTAGGGAAAGAATAACTGCGTAGCCCATATACTGTACAAGAAGGGCCTTGATTGCAGAATTGATAACCCAAAAATCTGTTAATGATATAGACACCCTGGACACTTAAGGAAAAAGTTCTCAAATAGAAAAAACGTTGGACTTACTTGCGATAGAGCAATCGTTATCTCAGCTATGGAGACCCGCATGGATCCTGATTTTAGTTAGGGTACGTTTCATCACAACGTTTTATTGTCTCGGAGTTGTTTAGTACTAGAGCAATAGAAACCTTATATCTAAGGGCCTTAGTGTTATGACTAATAAGCCATCAACAACCATGAGGGTTAAGTATTCTATAGGACAAGCAAATGGTAAGCTGGCAGAGATAGAGGAATAATTTAAGGTAGTACCTTAAAATTAACAGGTGGGTCATTTGAAGATGACCTCATGTCAACAAAACTTGGAAGTTTTAAGATATAGTTGGAATGGACCTTAAGATTAACCTAATACTCATCAAGTTAGGAAGCTTGATGTAATAGCTGAAATGGACTTTAGGATTAACCTAATACTCATCAAGTTAGGAAGCTTTGATGAAATAGTTGGAACGGACTGGCTTTCAAGGATGAAAGCGAAAGTTATTTATAGTAAGAAGATTTTTCGTATACCTCGCGAGAATGGTGAGCCAAAAGCCATCTAGGTTACTTCAACAACCCAAAATCCCACAATGGAAATGGGAAGGAATAACAATGGATTTCATCACGAAGCTACCAAGGACGGTAGGCGGTTATGACACTATCTGGGTTAACATTGAACGCCTCACCAAATCTGCTCACTTTTTAGACATGAAAGAAACCGATACAATGGACAAACTTGCACAACGATACATAAAGGAAATTGTATCCCGTCACTTCAGCAATTCAAATTCTATATTAAAGATTACCCAAGAATCTTATTTGATACTCATTCTTACGCGACTCTAAATCCTAACTTATTCCGAGAAATTTCTTATTTGATGATAATCACAACATCATCCTTCTTACTTCGATATTAGTCATACCAGTTCAAAATTTTCCAAAATCAATGAGTGGTTAATTCTCCTCCTCATACTCTCCCATTCGTATCTCACTTATAAGCAACAACTTCACACTTAAACATTTTTGATCGAAGGACTTATGCCCTACTAATAGACATCAACCACGTTTAAATTCAATAGCTTTTATCACCTCAAATATCACCCGAAATTTTCAAAATCTCTTACTCAATCCTCATCAATCTTTTTCCAACTTGTAACCTTCGAAATATGAAAATTTTGTTTGCCAAAATTTTACTTACGCCATTTTCCTGTGCGATCCTCTCAAAGTTTTATAAAAGTAAATTTATTTTATTTGCCATTTGTACAAATTTTTGAAATTGTATATGTTATATAAAATAAAGTAAATGATTACTTATTTTTGACAAATACATATGAAATTTTACTTCCACTTTTACAAATCAAATCTTTTATTCAAAAGAAATTTTACTTAGAATAGTACATGTTGTACATAACCCTAGTTTACTAAGAATTTCGTTTCTTTCCTTACATTGTCACCTTAAACGATTTCCATGAAATTTTCGTTGCTTGTCATATAAAAATTTTCGTTGCTTATTCGTATCCAAGTCATCATGAAGACTCTACAACCGTCGAAATTGAGAGATTCATGTGTGTGTATGTGACGAAGGCACTTACTACCACGTTATGCAGAGCCTTCAGGCATCCACTAACACTTAAACCATTCAAAATCATTGCATTACCCCAGGGACCCTATTTGCCACACCTGGTGGAGCGATGATCTTTCTTACATAACTCTAAGTCCTGACTTATTCCAAGAGATTCTCAACTAGCGATATTAACACCATCAGTATTCCGACTTTAGTATTAGTCATAACCTGTTTGGCATTTTGCAAAGTCAAGAAGTGATTAACCTCTCATCCTCATGCTCTATCCTTCATACCTCACTTTTTAGTAACGGCTTCACACGTGAATATTTTTGGCCCAAAGACTTATGTCCTGACAATTATCAAAACTACATTTAATTCATTAGTTTTCATTACCTAGTAACATGTCATCCGACGATTCAAAGATTTTCCACCCAATCTTTTTCAAATCATAACCTCTGAAATACGAAAAACAATGTTTATCAAAAATTTTACACGTTGCTTATTTGTGCGGTCCTCACGATATTTATGGACAAGTGTAAGTACTAAAAACTTCTCTGTCACTTATGTGATTTATAAAATCATATATGTATAAATTTATCCTTACTTATTTTGGTTAGTACATACTAAGTTATACCTTCAAATTATTTAAAAATCGCTCCTTTATTGAGTTGTTTAACTTGAGTCAAATAGTTTTGTGCAAAATGGTACACGTTGTACATACTTCTAAATTTACTAGGAACTTCGTTTCGTTTATTTTGTCACATCAAACGTTTAAAGGTTTTTCAAAACTTCCTTGGTTGATTTTATTAAAGGTTTTCGTATTAGACTACACCATGTGTGGATCACACTTCTTCTCGCCCTCCGTTAGGGATAAAACTTACTATTAAAATCCTTGTTAAAAAATCTTGAGCCACTTTGGGTGGCAGTTTTACGAAATTTGTTAAGAAGTCTTTGCGCTCATGAAATGTTCCTTTTAAGGTTAGACTTGGCAAAAACGCGGGCCAATAAATCAGATTTCTGAGATACACTCAGTGGTCACCCCATTGTAGGAAAAGCACTAGATGGGTTTCTACTCTCAATTCGTGACTAATCGCAACACCCTCTTAAACATCATCTCTATAAATCAGTAGTCTGAGGTACGATGTGATGACCCGGAAAATTTCGACTTATTTTGAACCAAATTCTCAATTTGATTTAATGTTTCCGACACGATAAGCAAAGTCTGTAAAACTGAATCATTTTTGAACTATTCAATTACCCATCGACTGTTCTCGATGATTAACGAACAATTATATGTAAAAAGATACATATATACACTATAACTTGAAAGCGTAACAAAGTATTAATTGTATGATACTGTGCTTAAAACTTATTGGTTTAAATATCTATTTGAATATATATGATAAGTTGGAATTGTAATTGTATGAATAACTTGCGATGTGTATTTAAAACGTGTTTATGAATATTAACTTGGTTATTAAACGTTTTGATTTAAAACAATATTATTAAATATACTTTGATAAATAATGAGACGATGATTTATAGAAGTAAATGACCAAAACACTCAAATGTATAAGTTATATTTCGAGTGATATAGTTTATGGATAGTTAAGTCTATATTTTGACAAAGGTACGAGTCACGAAAGGTAAAGTGCCAGTTTTCTCAGTGTACGAAAGGACGTTCAAAAAAACCAGAACCGGGACATAAGTCGAGTGACGACATACGACTTATCGGAATAAAAATTATAAGTCAACTAGACAATAGAATATAATATTTTATATAATTAATTAATTTAAATTATATATATTATATATATTATATTTAATTATGTCGACAAGCAAAACAAAAAAAAAAATTGTGAGCTGGATTTTGGGGCCATGCGATCGCATGGGAAATAGGTATAAAACCCACGCGATCGCATGGGGTCAGATTTCAGGAAAGGTCTATAAATTGAATTCGTTTGTGCTCGATTACACACACACATATCCTCACATCCCTCTGCTCTCTTTATATATATATATATATATATATATATATATATATATATATATATATATATATATATATATATTATTAATTAATATTATAATTAATCTTAATAATATTAGTAGTATTATTATTAATTAATATTATACATAAAATACTACGACGATTCATGAGCGTGTCACTTCAAAACAAGCTTTTCGAACGGGATAAAGCTAAGGAAATTATGGGTTATAGCTATGGAGGTTATGGGTAATATTCGTGAGTATTGTTTGCAAGTCAAACCTAGTGTTTATCATCTCTGTTGCGTCTACGTACTTTCCTGCAATATTGAATCACAATATTGATACGTGAGCATTCATATCTTATCTTTTATATATTAATAGTGTATACATGTCTAGTGCTCGAGTATATATATTTATGCATGCTTGTATGCTAAATTTTGTCATTAGATAGTTATGATGAATCACGAATTAAATACATATATTAATGATAAAAGGTATATGATATGCATGTCATTGGAAAGCTGGTGAAAAATCAATAACTTTTCATTTAGAAATCGCGTAATTTCGGTGAACGAATTAAAAGATATGATCAACTGAATTATGATTGACGTTAATTAAAATTGCTTTTGAATCTGCAATTGATATTTAAACAACTTGTTTATAAGATTGATAAAGTGGATTTTTAAATATTACTAATCGAGTAAATGAATTTCTATATAAGGCACATCTCGTTTTGTTGAACTATTGTCAAAATTGACTTTTTGAAACGACTTTGGATAACTTTTGTATGTCGATCTCGAGCATTAGGATTGTGATACACTATGACCTGACCTAGCTTGATAGACATTTATTGACCAACATATGTTCTCTAGGTTGAGATCTACGGTTATTTGGTAATCCAAGTTTCGATCACATTTTGGTGAACGACTTTATATGGTGCTAAGGTGAGTTTCATTTGCTTCCTTTTTAATTGCTTTTGCAATATATATTTTTGGGCTAAGAATACATGCACTTTATTTTAAACGCAATGGATACAAGTACATACTAAATTCTACACCAATTTTGAACCGAACATCCCTTAGCTTTGGTAACTAGTAACTGCCGGTTATAAGAACTGGTGGGCGCGAGTAGTTATATATGGATCCATAGGGCTTGACATCCCCGTCTGTTCCAGGTATAGAAACTCTAGCCTGAACTATAAAACAGACGTATACTATTTGAGATTAGTACACGTTGGTTTGCGTGTATTGTACATGTTGGTTGCATGTATGTTAAAACAGGGGTACTTATTATAACGTTAAAGTTTAGTTACCAGGGTGCTCAATTTTGTAGAATAATTTAATAAACGTTTCTGGATGAAACAATTGAAATTTTGTGGTCCACCTTTATATACAGATTATGCGAAATAATAAAACTATGAACTCACCAACCTTTGTGTTGACACTTGTTAGCATGTTTATTCTCAGGTTCCTAGGAGTCTTCCGCTGTTTGCTTAAATATTAGACACACTATGTACATGGAGTCATACATGCTTTATTCGAGAAAGCGTTGCATTCACAAAATCATCACCATGTATCTATTTTGACTGTTTCGTCAACGGAAGTATTATTGTAAACTATTATATTACGGTGATTGTCTATATGTAGAAATCATCAGATGTTGAAAACCTTTGATTTAAATATTCATTTATGGTGTGCCTTTTCAAAAGAATGCAATGTTTACAAAACATATCATATAGAGGTCAAATACCTCACTATGAAATCGATGAATGACGTGTTCGTCCATATGGATTTGGAGCGATCGTCACATACGAGGAATCGTTTTTGAGATTCTTTTCACTTGGAGTAAACCATTCATTATGACCAAGGGTTCACTTATCTTCTCATCCGCACATCTCCTTAAGTATAAGGATAACTTCAGAACAACCCGCTAGAAGAGTTCACTCTCGTTCAAAGATCACACCTTTCGTGCGATTTTCTTTCGAAAATGTAATATAAGACACTTTGAGAATCTATGAACCTTGTTATCCTCTTGGAAGGTGTGATGACCCTGAAATTTCTGACCAAATTTAAACTTAATCTTTGTATGAGTAACATTTTTGACACGATAAACAAAGTCTGTAAAACTGAATCTCAAAATTTTTGAACTATTTTCATATATTCAAATACCTTTCGGTTGTTCTCGACGATTCGCGAACAATTATATGTATATAGATACATATATATATACTATAACTTGAAAACGTAACAATGTATTAATTTTTTTGATACCGTACATTAAACTTATTGGTTTAAATATTTATTTGAATATATATGATAAGTTGGAATATTAATTGTATGAATAACTTACGACGTATATTTAAAACGTGTTTATGAATGTTGAAAATATATATTAACTTGGTCATAAAACGATTTGTTATTATATATATATATATTAACAAATAGCGAGACAATGATTTATAGAAGTAAATGACCAAAACACTCGAAAGTTTAAGATACACTTTGAATGATATAGTTTATTGATAATTTAAGACTATATTTTGACAAAAGTACGAGTCACAAAACGTAAATTGCGAGTTTTCTAAGCGTACGAAAATGCGTTCGAGAAACCGGAACCGGGACATAAGTCGAGTGACAACGTACGAGTCATCGGAACGAAAATTACAAGTCAACTTTGCACATGAATTTAATTTAATATATAATTAATTATTTAAATTATATATATTATATATATTATATTTAATTATGTCGACAAACAAGAAAACAAAAAATATGTGAGCTGGATCTGACGGCCATGTGATCGCATGAGAAATAGGCATAAAACCCATGCGATCGCATGGACATCAGAATCAGGAATTATGGCTATAAATACCAGGTTTCTTGCGCATGTTTTTTTTACACATATTACTCCTAAGTATTTATTTATTATTATTATTATTATTATTATTATTATTATATTATTATTAAGATTATTATTATTATTATTATTAATCTTAATATTTTTAGTAATATTATACATAAAATATTACGACGAGGTCATGAGCGTGTCACTTTCAAAACAAGCTTCAAACGGGATAGAACTAAGGAAATTATGGGTTATAGCTATGGAGGTTATGGGTAATGTTCATGGGTATTGTTCGCAAGTCAAACCTAGTATTTATCATCTCTGTTGCGTCTACGTACTTTCCTGCAATATTGAATCTCAATATTGATACGTGAGCATTCATATCTTATCTTTTATATATTAATAGTGTATACATGTCTAGTGCTCGAGTATATATTTATACATGCTTGTATGCTAAATTTCATCGTTAATCAGTTTATAATGAATCACGAATTAAATACATATATTACTGGTAAAAGGTATATGATATACATGTTTTCGGAAAGCTGGCGAAAAATCAATAACTTTTCATTTAGAAATCGCGTAATTTTGATGAACGAATCAAAAGATATGGTCAACTGAATTATAATTGACGTTAATTGGAATTGCTTTTGAATCTGCAATTAATATTTAAACAACCTGTTTATGAGATTGATAAAATACTACTAGCCAAGTAAATGAATCCTTATATAAGGCACGTCTCGTTTTGTTGAACAATTGTCAAAATTGACTTTTTTAAATGACTTTTGATAACTTTTGTATGTCGATCTCGAGCATTAGGATTGTGATACACTATAACCCAACCTAGTTTATTAGACATGTATTGACCAACATATGTTCTCTAGGTTGAGATCTACGGTTAATCTTGCATTCCGATTTACGGTCACTTTTTGATGAATGACCTTATGTGCTGCTAAGTTGAGTTTCATTTGCTCCCTTTTTAATTGCTTTTGCGATATATATTTTTGGGCGGAGAATACATGCATTTTATTTTAAACGCAATGGATACAAGTACATACTAAATTCTACACTGAGTTTGAACCGAAAATCCCTTAGCTTTGGTAACTAGTAACTGCCAGTTATAAGAACTGGTGGACGCGAGTAGTAGTATATGGATCCATAGGGCTTGATATCCCCGTCCGAGCTACAGCGCTAGCCTTTTAACGGACGTATGCTATTTGAGAAGCGTACACGTTGGTTTGCGTGTATTATTAAGATGATTATACAAAGGGTATAAAATATATATACGTTAAGTTTAGTTACCAGGGTGCTCAATTTCGTAGAATATTTTGATAAACGTTTCGGATGAAACAACTGAAATCTTGTGATCCACCTTTATATACAGATTATGCGAAACACTAAAACTATGAACTCACCAACCTTTGTGTTGACACTTGTTAGCATGTTTATTCTCAGGTTCCCTAGAAGTCTTCCGCTGTTTGCTTATATGTTAGACAAGCTATGTGCATGGAGTCTTACATGACATATTTATCAAGGAAACTTTGCATTCACCAAATCATCACCATGTATCTTATTTTGACTGCATTGTCAACGGAATTACTATTGTAAACTATTATTTACGGTATTGTCTATATGTAGAAATCATCAGATGTCAAAAACCTTTGATTTAAATATTCATTTATGGTGTGCCTTTTCAAAAGAATGCAGTGTTTACAAAACATATCATATAGAGGTCAAATACCTCGCAATGAAATTGATGAATGACGTGTTCGTCCATATAGATTTGGAGCGATCGTCACAGAAGGGGACTGCTTAAAATATTTACGATGCTGATGTGGATACTCTACATATTCCTTCCTCCGTTGGTTGCAACTATATGTTGATCTAGTTAATGTTAACCCTAACTTCAACATGTAACTGAAAGGATAAAGTTACATTATGGAACTGTGCTTTCATTTCATCCAAGGATAAGCTCACACGCAGTATGTTGTGATCACCATGTTTTCCATTCTATCTGTCAGCCTTGTAATACGACATAAGCGCTCAATGTTTAGATGAGTATAGTAACATTCATGATGTGTTTCATGCATCCAGCTTACTGAAGATGCCTGTAGGGCTAAAAACATCATCTTTCCTTTTGTGGTTATATATATTCAGATGACACATTCGTGTTAACAAGAAACGAAATAAATTTGTTGATCTCTTAGGACAAGGAACTTAATTAATGGCATATACCTATTCTTACTTTCATACGCCCAAGTACCTTTTAAGGTAAATCGCTCACTTTTGAGCCCACGAGTCTCTTGGGACTTTGATACGCTCCTTCTTATTCAAATACGGTACCATTTTTGGTCACTCCTCAAAATTTCAGGACAAAATTTTCTTTAACAGGTGGGTAATGTAACATCCCGGCTTTTTCGACTTGCTTTGGTGCCTTGTGCTTTCACGAAACTGCGTATATGTGCGTACTAAGCTAGTTTATGCTCTGGAATCTTATTTAATGAATAATTACTTTCATTAATATCTTACAACGTGCTATTAAGTGTGTAATCACTTAACTTGATCCCCGAAAGCTTTTACGACCGTTGGTGTCACTTGATGTTTGAAACGAGCTATGTACTTGGTACACGATTAACTTTGGTCATAATCGGAATATTATGACTACGTAATACTAATTGTTATTTTATAATAACAATTACTTGGGTTTTTGGATGCTTAATTACGCTTAGTAATTTACTAGAGCACACTAGTTAGTCTTGTTGGACTTTCTACCTTGTTGGATCTTAGCCCACCCTACACTAGCTAGTGGACTATTTAATTAGCCCAATTTAAATAAGTTAGTGACCCATATTAATGAAAGACAAATGCCCATTTATTAGAGGGAATAAACTAGCATTTTTGTCAAGTATTATCCTTAATGTTGCATGAGATCCTAACATAAGCACTAACTTTAGTAAACCATTAACCAAAAAGCAAAAAGTTGCCCCCTTGTCCCCCACCATATCCCACGTCCACCATCACCCTCCTACACCCTCACCACCTATAAATACAAGTCTTATTCCATCCATTTTACACTTGCTCTCATTTGCATTTTATACACACTTACTTTCTAATTCTCTCTCTAGTCTTTCTCACTCTAAAAAGTGTAAGTATTTGATTTTTCTTCTTCTTCTTCTCTTCTCTTTCACGAATTCATCATCATCATCATGGGTCTAGCATTTTAGCTTTTGATCTTGATTACATCTTGTAGATTCAAACATGGATTTGAATCCTTCAAGAACATGGAATTTTTCAAGCTTTCTATCTTTGAATCTTCACCTATTTTGTAGATCTAAATCTTTTAGCTTTAATCTTGTTATTTTGTTATAAAGATTCAAACTTGTGTTTGTAATCTTCATGTAACTTAAAAATCCAAACTTTATGCTTCAAGATCTTTAAGAACAACCAAGATTCAAGGTTTCTAGCTTTGAATCTTCATTTCTTTTGTTGGATCTAAGTTTTCTAACTTATGATCTCATTATTATGTTATAAAGATCAAAACTTGTGTTTGTGGTCTTCATGTAACTTGAAGATCTAAGCTTTATGCTTCAAGGTCTTCAAGAACACCAAAGATTCAAGCTTTCTAGCTTGTAATATTATAACTTGTGTGAAAAGGATCCAAGATCTCTAGCTTAGGGTTCCATCACTTCATTTGATTAAGATTGTGTTCATATTTATTTGATTGAGGTAAAGTTTGTAGCTTTAGTTGTAAATAGAACTTGTATTTGTGTTAAGAGTAAGGATATGATGTAACCTTGGTTCATCATCCATCTAAGACTCTTAAATGAGTTATGTTCTTACTTGGTCTTAACATATTGTGTGTTGATGGTTGAATCTTGGTCAAGGTGATGCTAACCCATCAATGAGTTGTACACTTGAAGCTACAAACATCAAGGATGAGAACCGTGATGAGCATCAATCACCAAGAACCCCACCGGAGCAATTGTTTACTGTTTTTCGAGATCTGATCGTATTTCTGGACTTCTGGAAAATTGATTTTCAGTTAGTTCGTTTCGATTATATGACTTTTCATTTAGGCCTCGTCTTAATCCTATATACGGTTTAGGATTTATAGCCCTCCGAAAGTCACTACGCCTTTGTAACGTTGTGCTGAAATTTCTGACCTACTCGCACTTAAACTGTTGCCACGGTCAAACGAAGATGAGTTAGGTTCTGAAAATTGGTCAGCGGTTAGAAAACTCATATACGGAGCCATAGCCACTGACTACGCTTCTTTTCGTTTTGTATAGAGGTCGTAGCAGCTGACCGAAGTCATCCTATTGTTTCGATCTCCATTCTTGTCAAACTTACTTAGCTTTTATGATGATGAATGATGATGATGATGACACTTAAACTTAATTTATTCACTTTTAAACTTATTGGGACAACATACTAACCTAGTGACCATTGACTTAGGTTGATGACCTTTCGGACCGACTTACTACCTGCATACGTTTCATATCGACTTTTACTGCTTATTCACTGTGAGTCATAGCATCCCTTTTTACTCTAACTATTTTGGGACTGAGAATACATGCGCTTTTTACGTTTTACATACTAGGCACGAGTACTTAAACTTTATATATGTGTGGGTTATACAACGGCATAAACTTTCCCCTTAGCTCGGTAACGTTTAGTCATTGGTCTTTGAACTGGTGAACGCGAATCTTAGATATGGATCCATAGGGTTTGACATCCCCACTCGGGCTAGTCGCGCTAGCATTTAACGGGTGTTTAATACTTCGTAAACATACGCACTCGCCAAGTGTACTTTTAGGGGGTTACAAACGTTAAGTTAGTTACCAAGTGCCCACGGTTAAACATATACTTTTCATACTGTTTTGAATACAATAACTCGTGGTCTACATTACATTACTGTTAACCAACAAACTATAGCTCACCAACATTCGTGTTGACTTTTTAAGTGTGTATTTCTCAGGTGCTTAGACGTTGTTGCTTTCGCTGTTAGACTTGCTGTCTTGGTGTTATAGACTTGCTGTTATGGACCTACTGTGTTAGATTTTCGCTGCATTACTTAGAGATGTCTCAATCATGGAACTTTTATCTTGCATTCATGTTATTTTCAAATAATGACTTTGTAACGACCTTTGTGTCACGTTATCTTTTGTAAACGCTATCTTTTTATGAATGCAAAACTGGTTTTCAAACAGCATGTAGTAATTGACCGTGTAAAGATCATGTTGTTGACGAATCGTACACGATGATTTTGTACGGGGCGTCACAGGCTAGATCTAAATAATACAGTAACAAATGTTTCAAACGAGGATAAAATTCCCGCGCTTCGCTGCGGGGTCATTTTGGTCGGTTAACGGTTGGTTAATTGAACATTTAAAAAAGGTTAAAGGTCGGTTAATTAAATGTTTAAAAAAATAAACGAATGAATAAAGAAGATAAAAAAGGAAATGAAAAAAGTTGTAAAAATAATAACTTCGTTGCGGGGTAATTGTGGTCGGTTAACGATAGGTTAATGTAAAGTTAAAATATAAGGTTAACGGTCGGTTAATTAAACGTTTAGAAAATAAATGAGTAAAAAAGAAAGAGATAAAAAGGAAATGAAAAAAGTAGGTAAAAAATAATGATATTTTTTTCGAAAAAGTAAAAATAAAAAAATAAAAATTGTAAATGACCAAAATACCCCTGTGAGCAAAATAGAGGGTCCTACTATTCACAGGGGTAAGATGGTAAAAAAATCTCACCCTTTTAGTTAGTTTATTATTATAATATACATATACATTACAATTCATAGGTTCGTGGGTATAACAAAAGGAGCTATACATCAATATTTTTTTCTTTACATAAAAAGACTTATTTTATAATAACACTTCAAAATATATTTAGGGTACGTTTGGCTCGTAGATTTTAAGAGATTTCGTAGAATTTGCATTTAAAATTTATGAAATTCTATGTTTGGTTAGAGTATTTCAATTGAGTAGGGGTTTTAAAATTTAATGAACATGGGATTTCAAAAACCCTTGTATATGGTTGATTTCCTGCTCGATGAATGGGCATGTGGCTATTTCATTTGGCGTAATAGAAACCACACGCTTTTTCGGAAGAAAAAAGGAAATGTTCCAATGGCCCTAAACGAAATCCAAATAAAGTCATTTGAATGGATCGCCTCGCGTTCGAAGAAAATTGTGCTCGACTGGAATCAATGGATTTTAAAACCAAACCCGCTCGATGATCATGGTTGATTTCCTGCAACGTCCGGCCAATTTCGTTTAGTCTGCTGCTTCTTATTTTTCTTTCTGTCGATTTGGGCTTTAGCCAATTTGTATTTTTTTTGATGGCATGTTCTCAAATGCCTGTTGTACACTTTTTCTTGTTTTAATATAATCCATGCTGCCTTCCAAAAAAAAAACCCTTGTATATGGGAAAGGATTTAAAATCCTATGAACACGAGATTTATGTTTACGTTTTACGATTTACATTTTATGTTTACGTTCATATTTTACCCTTACGTTTTACGTATACGATTTACGCTTACCTTTACGTTTTAGGATTACGTTTCATGTTTACGTTTTACGTTTACGGTTTACTTTTAATGTTTAAGAATTACGTTTTATATTTTACGTTTTATGCTTACGTTTACATTTATGTTTACGTTTTACATGTACGTTTACATTTTACATTTTACGTTTACGTTTTTACATTTTACGTTTCAAGTTTTACGTTTACGATTATGTTTCACGTTTCATGTGACAACCGGGAAATTTTAGACCAAATTTAAACTTAATCTTTTTATGATTAACATTTCCGACACGATAAGCAAAGTCTGTAAAACTAAATCTCAAACTTTTTGAACTACTTTTATATATTTAAATACCTTTCGGTTGTTTTCGACGATTCGCGAACAATTATATGTAAATAGATACATATATACTATAACTTGAAAATGTAACGATGTATTAATTGTTTGATACCGTACATTAAACTTATTGGTTTAAATATCTATTTGAATATATATGATAAGTTGAAGTATTTATTATTAAAATTAATTATAAATAACTTCCAATGTGTATTTAAAAACTGATTTATGTATATTAAAAAGATATATACATATATATAATTTCAAGTTATTTAGTAAACGATAGTAACATTCATTTATTGATTCGATTGATATTTAGATAAGTTAACTAAAGCGTTTAAGATGAACCAGTAAAACACTAATTTGCTACAGTATTTTCAAATTGCTACAGTACCCAAAATGCTACATTGTCTTCGAAAATCACTATTTGCTACAATGAAATTGACTTGCTACAGTGAATTGCTACAGTAACTGTGCTGCAGTAAAACACTATTTCAGAATAAATAAAAATATATATATATATATGTATATGTATATACTACGAGACGATAATTTATAGAAGCAAATAACCAAAACACTTAATTGATTAAAGCTACACTTAGAGTGACATAGTTATCAATGATTAAGTTTATATTTTGACAAAGGTACGAGTCACGAAACGAAAAGTACTAGTTTTCTCAGCGTACGAAAGGGCGTTTGAAAAACCGGAACCGTGACATAAGTCGAGTGACAACGTACGACTTATCGGAACAAAAATTACAAGTCAACTATGCATGTGAATTTAATATAATATATAATTAATTATATAAATTAAATATATTATATTTATAATTAAAAAATATGTCGACAAACTAGAAGTTAAAAGATCATGAGCTGGAAATCCATCCCATGCGATCGCATGGGAAATGGTCTTCGAGGCCATGCGATCGCATGGCAGTCCTAGACAGGCCACACCTATAAAAGCTCGAGATATCTGCCTCTGTTTGATTTAAAATTACTCCATAAGTAAATTATTTATTTAATTATTATTATTATTATTATTATTATTATTATTATTATTATTATTATTATTATTATTATTATTATTATTATTATTGTTATTATTATTATTATTATTATTATTATTATTATTATTATTATTAAGATTAATATTAATATTATTATTAATCTTAATATTATTAGTAGTAATATTATTAATTAGTATTATACATAAAATACTACGACGAGGTCATGAGCGTATCACTTTCAAAATAGTTTTATGAGCGGGATAAAACTAAGGAAATTATGGGTTATTGCCAAGGAGGTTATGGGTAATGTTCGGGGGTATATTTGTGAATCAAATCTAGTGTTTATCATCTCCGTTACGTCTACGTACCTTCCTACAATATTAAATCACAATATTGATATGTAAGCATTTATATCTTATCTATTATATATTAATAGTGTATCCATGTCTAGTGCTCGAATATATATTTATACATACTTGTATACTAAATTTTGTCGTTAAATAGTTTATAATGAATCACGAATTAAATACATATATTACTGGTAAAAGGTATATGATATACATGTTTTCGGAAAGCTGGCAAAAAAATCAATAACTTTTCATTTAGATATCGAATAAATTCGATGAACGGATTAAAAGATATGATCAACTGAATTATGATTGACGTTAATTGAAATTGCTTTTGAATCTGCAATTAAGATTTAAACAACTTGTTTACGAGATTGATAAATTAGATTTTTGAATATTACCAACCGAGTAAATGAATCTTTATATAAGGTACGTCTCGTTTTGTTAAACAACTGTCAAAATTGACTTTTTGAAACGACTTTGGATAACTTTTGTATGTCGATCTCGAGCATTAGGATTGTGATACACTATGACCTGATCTAGCTTGATAGACATTTATTGACCAACATATGTTCTCTAGGTTGAGATCTACGGTTATTTGGTAATCCGAGTTTCGATCACATTTTGGTGAACGACTTTATATGCTGCTAAGGTGAGTTTCATTTGCTCCCTTTTTAATTGCTTTTGCAATCTATATTTTTGGGCTGAGAATACATGCATTTTATTTTAAACGCAATGGATACAAGTACATACTAAATTCTACACTGAGTTTGAACCGAAAATCCCTTAGCTTTGGTAACTATTAACTGCCAGTTATAAGAACTGGTGGGCGCGAGTAGTAGTATATGGATCCATAGGGCTTGATATCCCCGTCCGAGCTAGAGCACTAGCCTTTTAACGGACGTATGCTATTTGAGAAGCGTACACGTTGGTTTGCGTGTATTATTAAGATGATTATACAAAGGGTACAAATTATATATACGTTAAGTTTAGTTACCAGGGTGCTCAATTTCGTAGAATATTTTGATAAACGTTTCTGGATTGAACAACTGAAATCTTGTGATCCACCTTTATATACAGATTATGCGCAACATTAAAACTATGAACTCACCAACCTTTGTGTTGACACTTTTAAGCATGTTTATTCTCAGGTTTCTAGAAGTCTTCCGCTATTTGCTTATATGTGATACAAGCTATGTGCATGGAGTCATACATGCTTTATTCAAGAAAACTTTGCATTCACAAAATCATCACCGTGTATCTTATTTTGACTTCATTGTCAACGGATGTATTATGGTAAACTATTATTTATGGTGATTGTCTATATGTAGAAATCATCAAACGTTGAAAACCTTAGAAATTGATATTCATTTATTGTGTACCTTTTGAAAAGAATGCAATGTTTACAAAATGTATCATATAGAGGTCAAATACCTCGCAAGGAAATCAATGAATGACGTGTTCGTCCATATGGATTTGGAGCAATCGTCACAGTTGGTATCAGAGTGTTGGTCCTAGTGAACCAGGTCTTGCATAACTGTGTCTAACTGATAGTTGTTAGGATGCATTCGTAAGTCTGGACTTCGACTATGTCTGCATGTCAAAAGTTTTGCTTATCATTTCTTGTCGGAAATTACATGCTTATCATTCTTAAGTCTAGACACGTTTTCCTGCATTTAGTGCATAAATAGTGTATAGACAAAAATTCATATCTTAGCGTATCTGTTACTATAACTTTTCCTGACATCTTCCGAAAATTTCTCCGTAATTTACGGGATTTTGGTATTATATATACATATGTAAATTATGTATTGAAGAGTACCAATTTAAATTCTATAATCTATCTTATATAAAAAATCAATTCCCTGATTATATAAGATGGATCACGTATCTAGTTCAAATTCCTTAAACTCCGACAGCTATTCTGATATGGATATTCACCTGAACTCCGAAGGCAGTGTAACCGGAATGGATCAACCAATTAACCATCACCTATTCTGGATGAATTGGGGATGGGTTCGTAGCCTACTTAATCATTGGAGAGAAGAAGAAGGCGATCCCTTCCATCCACCACATTGCCCTCTTGGCGAAGAACCTGAAGCACTTACCGGCGAACCTGTTCGTAATACCATTTTCTCTCTCATCTCCAGAATATCTCGTCATGATCATATACTCTCTCAAATTCTGGATCTTATTCATCCGCTCGTCCGAACCGCCAATCATCCCGGTGTAGTAGAAGAAGTCAACGAGCTTCGAGCTCGGGTAGTGGCTTTGGAGAATATGGTGCAAAGGTTACAAGCACCAGCAGAATCACCGACATCAACAGTACCACCGACAACAACACCAACAGTACCATTACAACCACCAACAACATCCGCACCGCAAGCCTCAACATCACAATATGTACTTTGAACATCAACGTCATACGCATCGTAGTTACCAAGAAATACCAGCAACAATAACCGATGAAGTATTAACTCATTTCCCCTGAAGAAATTTTATGTATATTTAATATATATGAATTTTGAAATCAAAATAAATCTTTTCGTACTAAGCTATTACGTGTGAATCTTAACTGGTAGGTACTACTTGGTTAGTTCATATTACTAATATGCTATGATGTACATCCTTCGTTAATGAGTTAACCATCGTTAACTACAATCTCTGTTTTCAACTCAATGAATTCCATTTCATAATAAACTAAGTATATTATTCAATTATATGGTTGATTTTATACTTTCATCTTCGATGTATTCGAAACTTTCTATAAAACATCATTCGTACCTTGCGAAGTTAGTAAGAGTTCCATGAGCACCAACATGATTCACTGAAAAAATATCAATAAAACTGAGTATTGATTACATTAGTGAAATACTCCGTAAAGATTATTAAATCTTTAATGTTTTAGAGATTATTCATTTCTAATTCAAGTCAAAAATTAAATGAGCTTAATATAATATTAACTCATCAAATCTGTATTACATCTGAAGAAAATATACATACATATATTTTCATAAAGACGGTAATAAAAATTCTTTTGTACAAAATATTACTTGTGAAATCTTTAACGGGTAGGTAATTCTCGAGAAATATATAAGTTCACAATTAATATGTTATACTGTACATTCTTCAACTTTGATTCAAAAATTATTAACTATGCTCACAACGATATACAATCGTTTTCTTACAAATTCAATTACATATTCTGATATTGACGGATCAGAATCCAAGTCATAACTCTGAACCGGTGACATCATTTTTAGATCTCTACAACTTTCAAAGCTATACTTTAACTTTAAATCTGTGCAAGATCCTTTAACGTTGTTATTACCGAAAATAATCTTGCAATTCTTTTCAAGATATCAAATTTTCATCACACTTCCAACCAGTCAAATTCAACTTTTCAGATTAACCTTATTATAACCTTGACATATACGTTCTTGTTACTGGAGAACTTTTCATGTTCCACCACATTAGCAGTAAACTTACCAACAACTTCATTGATCTTTAACTTTCCAAAAAATCATTATATTTATCGAAACCCCATCATTTACTCATCTGCATCTTATAACAAGAATTGTCTTACCAATTACTGGGAATCAGCAATCAGTATTTTGAAATCTCGCAGCATGTCTACTCCAACAGTTATATGTGTACATATAACATCTATCTCCTATACTTACGTACTTTGAATGTGAAGTTTCCGAAAAACACCTTAAACCGCGAACAAGTTCTCGAAATTTTAAAAAGTACCGATGAAGCAGCAAAAACTGTAAATGACCTTAACGGTAAAAAGTTTGATGATAAAGAATAGTGTGTTGGCAAAGCTAAGAAAAAGAGAAGGTTTGGAACTGGAAAACGGATTGAGTAAAGTATGAAAGAGGCTGTGAATAAATCACAAAGACTGAACCTGCCTTCAAAGAATCCAAATGATTCAGTAACTGCTCAAACCATTAGTAAGAACCTTAATTCTTATTCTAAACCTTCACATATAGATTTTTCGCATCATCCTCTGATATTAGAAATTCTAAGATATCATCGTATCTCCCATTATATATATCCTCCATATTTCTGAAGATATTTTTCGAAACCATTCTTATCTGAAATCATTACCTCTTCGCGCTATCTGGTTACATCATAAAAGAAACTATTTTAGTTTCTAAAATCTGAAAAATTAAAAATTTTTTTTGATGTTTTGAAGTAATATTGGGAACTGAAGCATGAGTTAGTATAATATAATGACACTTGATCAACGTGATTATATTACAGTAAATCATGCTGAGTTTCTAACGAAACTTGATAAAGGTTCACAGATCTCACCCTCATCATGAACCATGTTACATAACTCTTTCATTCTATTTAATCTCTAAATATATCAAGAAAATACTTTTCTTGATGATTCGGTCTTTTTCAGGTATTCTATTCTGGTAATTTGACAAGTCAGATTGTGCCATTACCGTTTCTTTCTTAGAACATTAATTATGTTCATTTCGAAATTCATACCTACGAATTCGGGACCATTATTCGCTTGACTTGAAGTCGGGAAGGAAAAACAAAAGCATGGAGCTCCTAAATATAATGGAAAATATAAAGCCTGACCACAACACATATATTACAAACCGTTTATATCAATGCGTATAGCAATATAAAGACACGGGAGAATGAAAAACACTATAACCCCAAGGTAATGGTAGAAGAAAGTAATTTTCTCTGGTGATAGATGAAAAAGAAGAATGACAGATATGAAAGTTAGGAGTATATCAAGAATCAGAACTGGATGAAGCATTTCACAATCTTTTGAAAGTATGAAATGAGGAAGAAGATATAGGAGTAGTGAAAATAATGAAACGGAAGATGTCAATTTATAGCAAAATATCGGACGCAGCAATAGAGGCAGATTACGCATTTAATCAAATAAAAATCCTAATTTCCGCAAATTCCGAAAAATCAAATCTTATTTAAATTATGAAGATTTTCTATTCCTTAAATTCCGAAAATCAATCGTTACTACATCAAGAGATAAGACGAATCTCTATTCTCTATTTCACTCTATTACGATAACTTCTCACATACGATTCGAGTAATCGGATTGTTTTATCCGAATTATTCAATGGTGATAAAATTCTGTTTACCAACTCATATTCGTCATGAAAACATTTTTATTGTCAGCCATGACGACCTCACTCAAATTTCTAGACGAAATTTCTTTAACGGGTAGGTACTGTGACAACCCGGAAATTTTTGACCAAATTTAAACTTATTCTTTGTATGATTAACATTTCCGACACGATAAGCAAAGTCTGTAAAACTGAATCTCAAAATTTTTGAACTACTTTTATATATTTAAATACCCTTCGGTTGTTTTCGACGATTCGCGAACAATTATATGTAAATAGATACATATATACTATAACTTGAAAATGTAACGATGTATTAATTGTTTGATACCGTACATTAAACTTATTGGTTTAAATATCTATTTGAATATATATGATAAGTTGAAATATTTATTATTAAATTAATTATAAATAACTTCCAATGTGTATTTAAAAACTGATTTATGTATATTAAAAAGATATATACATATATAAAATTTCAAGTTATTTAGTAAACGATAGTAACATTCATTTATTGATTCGATTGATATTTAGATAAGTTAACTAAAGCGTTTAAGATGAACCAGTAAAACACTAATTTGCTACAGTATTTTCAAATTGCTACAGTACCCAAAATGCTACATTGTCTTCAAAAATCACTATTTGCTACAGTGAAATTGACTTGCTACAGTGAATTGCTACAGTAAAACACTATTTCGAAATAAATAAAAATATATATATATGTATATGTATATACTACGAGACGATAATTTATAGAAGCAAATAACCAAAACACTTAATTGATTAAAGCTACACTTAGAGTGACATAGTTATCAATGATTAAGTTTATATTTTGACAAAGGTACGAGTTACGAAACGAAAAGTACTAGTTTTCTCAGCGTACGAAAGGGCGTTCGAAAAACCAGAACCGGGACATAAGTCGAGTGACAACGTACGACTTATCGGAACAAAAATTACAAGTCAACTATGCATGTGAATTTAATATAATATATAATTAATTATATAAATTAAATATATTATATTTATAATTAAAAAATATGTCGACAAACTAGAAGTTAAAAGATCATGAGCTGGAAATCCATCCCATGCGATCGCATGGGAAATGGTCTTGGAGGCAATGCGATCGCATGGCAGTCCTGGACAGGCCACACATATAAAAGCTCGAGATATCTGCCTCTGTTTTGATTTAAAATTACTCCGTAAGTAAATTATTTATTTAATTATTATTATTATTATTATTATTATTATTATTATTATTATTATTATTATTATTATTATTATTAAGATTAATATTATTATTAATCTTAATATTATTAGTAGTAATATTATTAATTAGTATTATACATAAAATACTACGACGAGGTCATGAGCGTATCACTTTTAAAATAGTTTTATGAGCGGGATAAAACTAAGGAAACTATGGGTTATTGCCAAGGAGGTTATGGGTAATGTTCGGGGGTATATTTGTGAATCAAATCTAGTGTTTATCATCTCCGTTATGTCTACGTACCTTCCTACAATATTAAATCACAATATTGATATGTAAGCATTTATATCTTATCTATTATATATTAATAGTGTATCCATGTCTAGTGCTCGAATATATATTTATACATACTTGTATACTAAATTTTGTCGTTAAATAGTTTATAATGAATCACGAATTAAATACATATATTACTGGTAAAAGGTATATGATATACATGTTTTCGGAAAGCTGGCAAAAAAATCAATAACTTTTCATTTAGATATCGAATAAATTCGATGAACGGATTAAAAGATATGATCAACTGAATTATGATTGACGTTAATTGAAATTGCTTTTGAATCTGCAATTAAGATTTAAACAACTTGTTTACGAGATTGATAAATTAGATTTTTGAATATTACCAACCGAGTAAATGAATCTTTATATAAGGTACGTCTCGTTTTGTTAAACAACTGTCAAAATTGACTTTTTGAAACGACTTTGGATAACTTTTGTATGTCGATCTCGAGCATTAGGATTGTGATACACTATGACCTGATCTAGCTTGATAGACATTTATTGACCAACATATGTTCTCTAGGTTGAGATCTACGGTTATTTGGTAATCCGAGTTTCGATCACATTTTGGTGAACGACTTTATATGCTGCTAAGGTGAGTTTCATTTGCTCCCTTTTTAATTGCTTTTGCAATCTATATTTTTGGGCTGAGAATACATGCATTTTATTTTAAACGCAATGGATACAAGTACATACTAAATTCTACACTGAGTTTGAACCGAAAATCCCTTAGCTTTGGTAACTATTAACTGCCAGTTATAAGAACTGGTGGGCGCGAGTAGTAGTATATGGATCCATAGGGCTTGATATCCCCGTCCGAGCTAGAGCACTAGCCTTTTAACGGACGTATGCTATTTGAGAAGCGTACACGTTGGTTTGCGTGTATTATTAAGATGATTATACAAAGGGTACAAATTATATATACGTTAAGTTTAGTTACCAGGGTGCTCAATTTCGTAGAATATTTTGATAAACGTTTCTGGATTGAACAACTGAAATCTTGTGATCCACCTTTATATACAGATTATGCGCAACATTAAAACTATGAACTCACCAACCTTTGTGTTGACACTTTTAAGCATGTTTATTCTCAGATTTCTAGAAGTCTTCCGTTGTTTGCTTATATGTGATACAAGCTATGTGCATGGAGTCATACATACTTTATTCAAGAAAACTTTGCATTCAGAAAATCATCACCGTGTATCTTATTTTGACTTCATTGTCAACGGATGTATTATGGTAAACTATTATTTATGGTGATTGTCTATATGTAGAAATCATCAAACGTTGAAAACCTTAGAAATTGATATTCATTTATTGTGTACCTTTTGAAAAGAATGCAATGTTTACAAAATGTATCATATAGAGGTCAAATACCTCGCAATGAAATCAATGAATGACGTGTTCGTCCATATGGATTTGGAGCGATCGTCACATTTCACGTTTACGTTTTACGCTTTAGGTTTTACGTTTTCTCTTACGTTTTACTATTTACATTTTATGTGTTACGTTTCACGTATTACACTTTACGTTTTATGTGTACATTGTACGGGTACGTTTTATGGTTACATTTTACGTTTTATTTTACGTTATACATTTACGTTGTAATTTTTACGTTTACGATTTATGCTTTACGTTTACGTTTAACGGTTTACGTTTTCAAACATACGGTTTACGTTTAAGTTTTACGTTTTATTATTTACATTTTACGTTTACATTTTACAAATCTTAGGATTATAAATTCTCGAACCAAATGCATGATAAAATTTCAAATACCGGGATTTTAAATTCCATGGAATTTCGAATTCCGAGATTTCAAATTCTCGAATAAAACGTCACCTTATTTTTATTTGTAATAAACTAATAATGAACAAATTACCACTTAAAACATAAATTATATATTTTCATAAATTAAAAGATCATTATAATTAAAAAAAAATTTTGGCAAAAAACTTGGAATGTATTTTATTAGGTTTGGAATGTATAATTAATAATCATGATTATTTGTCGAATATAAATGTGTGAATAATTATTAATTATTAATGTATTTTATTAGGTTTGGCAGTTGTCAGCCTCAATTGTGTACTAGCAAGTACTTATGACAAGTTCTCTTAACAAATTACGGAGTACAAATGAAATACTCCAGTAAACTTATGAGATGTTCTTTTGCAAACTACGGAGTACAAATTAAATAGTACGGAGTACTCCGCAACTGTTACATTGTCAATGGAATCTAGTTTTTTTTATTTAAAGACAAACTTACATTCGCAGCAACACCGAAGTTATTCATGAATATATTATTATTATTTTTTTTGAAAAGCAAGTAAAATTTTTATTGATATAACGGAACAATTACAAAGCCCTATAATTTATACAATGTGTTGAATCATTGGAGTATTTTAATTTACACGATTTCTATACCAAATCATGAACTAGAGACCATTAGACACCGAGACACTTGAAAAAGACGAGCTGAGAGAAAGCAACCATACAGTATCGCTCATGCGATAAAGTTGGTTACTACCACCCATTTAACCAAGTGTCTAGTGGGAGCCGAGGACATAATGGTATAGAGTAATACACGTATGTGATCGAATGGGTCAAGGATGTTTTTGTTCCGATTTAGCCAATCCCCGTTCTTTGCGTGTTCAAGGAGATGTAGTACGAAGGATTAATGAGCCATTGATGTCATTCAATTGTTATTTTTTTGATCCTTTGGAAATCCATGCAAATGTTTGAGTTTGGATCTCGGAGAAGATATTGGCTATGTTCCATTCTTTTTTGCTAGACTTTAATGTTTCGATATTTCCAAATTATGTAGGATGTGGCCCATTTGATGGCTTGCCAAATGGAAGCACCAAAATGCGAGGAAGCGAAGGTTTGGTTATTTGATGTTACATCGCTTAGATAGGTGAGTGAGTTTGTGGGGAGATTACATGCATAATGAGAATTAGTAGGGAATTCAGGATTAAAAATTAATGAGATCCTACTTTTTTTTTTAAAACTTAGTTATATGTGTATGGTACCTTTAAAAAACTATAAATTCACAAAATATAATGAGATATTATAGTTAAATTTAGTAGTGTCTTATTCAATTTAAAAAATACATGATATATAAGATATTTAAAGTAGTGGGGACTCCCATAGCACTAGAGTTGCCGTTGATGAGAATCCAATTTAAAATTATAAACTTATAATACTAATTCTGCTAATTGCTGTCAAAATGATCTCTACTTTATGTAAAAAAAGCTTCTAGAAATCCAATTCATAATAAATATATGGGACCATATTAAAATTAACAATAATAATGACGATAATAAAGTTTTTCTTTCTTTCTACTCGAGAAGCATGAATATTTTTACTCAAATGTATGTGATAGAATCGACGTTCCATTATCAATTCTTTAGCTAGCCATAAGCCATCCTAACATATGTTATGTTGCTTACCGATCTCTTGTGAAAATAACACAATTTCAGCCATTATATTATCTTGGGGTGTTTAATAAAATATAATGATAAAATACAACATTCTGTTGTAGCAGGTATTTATATTTATTGGTGTAGCTATCATTTATTTTTTTATATTAAATGTATTTCGTCACTCAAATAATAGATAAATGTTTTTGGATAAGTAAAATAAAGTATTACGGAGTACATTACTCCATTAATTTAATGATTCAAGACATGGTTGGAATTTAAAGTGCGCATAAAAAAAGTGGCTAGCACGTCACTGCGAGCAGCTTGCAAGACCTTTCCAAATTACGGAGTAGTCTTTTATATGATCATTTTTTTTTTTTAAAGATCAACAACTTTTTATTAATAAAAATGAGATAATTACAAGGGAGCTCAATCAGCATAATACAGATCGAAGACTAAAACTAAATCGAAACTAAACCCGACATATACATAAGAGAAGCTATCAACAAATCACGCAGACCTGGATTATCGGTTTGAGGATGGCAGGAAAAACCCTAAACGCACTAGTTTGTCCATGAGAAAGAAGCCTCTTGGAATCAAGCAGGAGAGATAATCGGATATAGTACTGAAAACTCAGAGACAAAGTACATTATTACCGCCCCATTTAGTTCTTAAACAAAGACAAAACTAGCACAAAAAGGATAAAAAAAAACCTGCCATCTAATTAGCCGATACCCTTTTTGGATTGAATTGGAACATCAAAGGATTTGGGATTCGAGATCCAGATTAGCCATTCGAGGTTACCGTATTTTCACCTACATGAAATGCATTCGAAACAAATACTGGTGACAATGATCTCACAAATGCACCCTGATGATATAAGGCAAATTAAACATAGTAGTAATGACTAATGTTGTTGTAAGTTACGGAGAATGTACCGTGTGCAAGAAAACGATATACTCCGTATATGACTATCTATGATGTTGAATAAAGAGAGGCCCGAAGGGAGAACAAAGTGATTGACCGTTCATGGCTCAAGATTTTCAGGGGTCCAATTTTTTATATACACATATATAATGGAAGATTTAAGAAGTCGAGGAATTATGGACACACAACTGAAGCAACGAAGAAAAAGCACAATATGTCCAAAAACAACAATCAAATACCTCATAAAAAATTCAAAGTCCACTAGCATTCTAGGAACGTGATGTGTGCGAGGTGGGGTACGAAATACTATATATTTTTAATACGAAATACGTTACAAATTACACAAGTTTTAATTATTTATTTACAGATGGGATATACCTAAACCTTGCTACAACACTATAGGCAGTGTACCTAATCGTAGAGTAGTATAGTTTTTAGTAAGTCCGGTTCGTTCCACAGGGAGACGACTTATTTTACACTATATTTTTAAACAATTATATTTGTACAAAATATATTATATATAGTAATAATATATAAAAGGGGGTTTACCGTTTAATGACCGGTTTGTCGATTTTATATTTTAAGCGAAGAGTAAAGTAAATGACAATAATTAAAGTGCGTAAAATAAATAACAATAATTAAAATAACAAAAAAAAATAGAAGTACGAGGAAATATGAAATAAAATATATTATGCTTATTTAAACTTCCGTACTCATGATGTTTGATGTTTTGATTTTTATTTATTACCCTGGGTTAATTGTCCTTTGTCCTGGATTATTCGATAAGTCCATCTGGTTTTGTCCATAATAGTCCATCGGTCATAATTATAAAGTGCGAGGGTCTTCGCCAAATTAACCTTATACCCGAAGTCAAATATTCCAACTAATTGGGGATTTAAACCGTAATAAGGTCTTAATACTTTGTTTAATGATTACACCAGGTTATCGACTGCGTGTAATCCAAGGTTTTAATACTTTATTAACAATTACACCAATTACCCTTGAATGTAATTCACCCCTGTTTTAATGAGTCCAGTGACTATTAATTCATCCCCGTGTCCGGTCAAATGAACAATAATTCATATTTATAAATATCCCGCTCATCGTATCCGATCGAGCGTATGTGGTTATATATAACTACGTCAAATTGTAAATCTCTATATTAATCAAATATAAAGTCCATTAATAACTCATAGTCTCATTTCCACAAGTGTCGTTCTTTTGTCTAAACCCCAATTATGGTCCAAAGCCCAATAACCCCATCTTAATATTTAGTCCAACATCACGATTACTTCGGCTCAAATAAGCATAATAATAACTTAGTTACGAGACATTAATTTAAGAAGGAGAACATAACTTACATTGATTATTTATCGCGTAGTGTTACACGGGCAGAACTTTGACTTCAAAACCCGTAATTAACCGTTACATTAACTAAACTAATCTAATATAAAACTAAACTAATATTTATAATATATATATATATATATATATATATATATATATATATATATATATATATATATATATATATATATATATATATATATATATATATATATATATATATATATATATATATATATATATATATATATATATATATATATATATATATATATATATTTTAACAGAGGGAGAGATATGTAGATGGTGTAAAGAAATCGGCAGAAGCTCGTGCCTTTTATAGGCAAATTCTGATTTTGGTTGCTCCGCGAGTGCGGAGTTTTGTAGGCAATTTGCTCCGCGAGTGCGGAATTCCCTGGGCCAGCTCACCAACTTTTGGATTTTTACTTGTCGACATATTATAAATATATATATATAATATATAAATAATTTATATAATTATTTAAATATTATATTATATTTATGTGCATAGTTGACTCATAATTTTGGCTCCGTTGTTTCGTACATTTACGCCCGGTTTATGTCCCGGTTCCGGATTTTCGAACGTCCTTTCGTACGCGTAGATATCTTGTACTTTGCGTTTCGCGGCTTGTACTCTTGTAATTTTTAGACGTTTCTCATCAATAATTTGAACCACTTGAATTGTATCTTGTACATTTGAGCTTCTTGGACATTTGCGTATTCAAATCGTCGTTTTTGCCTTTTGTCTTCGCACTTATTTATTTAAACGAATATTACATAAAAATAGAACAATTGCAACTAAAAGCTTTACATATTGGAAGGATATTGCTACTAAATATATGTTCATTTTGAGCACTATCAAATATCCCCACACTTGAACGTTGCTTGTCCTCAAGCAATACAGAACTTGAAATTAAGTCACACTTCACTCCAATCACTTTTTTATTCTCACACTTTATACATCAGTGATTTTGATACGGCGGTATAAACAATGATAGTAACATTGTGGTTTACAGTCCCACATGACTATTAAATTTAGATCCTTTAGGAAATTGGATCTTTATGAAAACATTTGATTTTTTTTGAAAATTCAATCTAGTTTTTACCCTAGATAAGTTTTCCGGAATAACCCTTCACCGGTGTTTGAAAAATATTTTTTTGGGTTTTGTGGATTTCAGATTTGAAAATTTTAGCTCAAAACTTATGGTTTTGTGTCACCCTCTTGCTAACCTTGTATTAGGAAAGCAACACGTCCAATTTACTTGTTCCGTATATTACCTTTCGATAAACTACCGTCCGGTTGTAAAGGAAAGCGATGAACAAGCAACTGTTAAGGTAATGTCCCGTGACATGCTTTTGATTATGGTCTATATCGTGTCGGATGCAATTACTATCCTTTGTAGGAGCAATAGTAAAGATCATCCTATAATTTTTCGGTCTGGCACAAGGTCCTTTCTTCGACCATGCTATGCAACTATCGTTCTTACGGTTGACACCCGATTTGGTTCAGGTGACCTAATGAATTTCAGGTGAATTCCTAGGATTTTACGTTCAATGGTAATGAACGCATTGAAAATAGGTTTTCAGAAAACAAATCGGTTTGTAATTTTGATCAAAATATTTTCTCGTTCAAGCTCGAGTTTAGATATCATCGAATTCCATGAGTTTGTAATTCTCAATCTTTAAGGTCAATATCAAGGATTGAATAATATCAGGCTTAAATGCTGATTTTTAATCTTTAAGAAGATTATCCTTTCTGGGGGTCTGATTCATTAGTCTTATCAAGCTAATTTGCACGGCGCCCTCCCCATTTTACGAGACAGATCTTCTCATGGTTAGGATAAGTCTGACCACTTGGCGACCCTGTTTGATGCTGAGGTCCGTGGATTTCCTGCTGATTTTAGTGATGACTTTTCTACATTTTTCGTCAACCTACAGCTGGTCTGGACGAAAACTTCTTGACCTAAATCAAGAATCGCGTGTCTTTTTAGGAAGACTTTACTTCCTTTTAATGATGGAATTGATTCATCGTGTAGATCCATCTCTCTTTCAAATATATTACGGTAAACCGGGTAAAACAGTTAATTTAGTCCAAAACAAAAGCACCTGCAATAAACTTTACAGAAACATGTGATAGATAGTTTTTAATTGAATAACTTGGTACATTCTCCCCACACTTGGCTTTTTTCATGCGTCTTTTTATATCTTAATAAATAAATTCAAGCGTTTTAGTTGTTTCTCAATTTATGTCCTTTTCGAGGTAACGATAATTTCGGCATTAACACCTAGTTTTATCGTTCATAAATATGTATAAACATGATTTTGAATTCATTTAGTTGAAAATTTTTCAAGTTTTCATAAAATTTAGAAAATAAACCAAGTATAAACCCGAGAGAATTTATAACCCTTCCCCACACTTGAGATCATGCAATGCCCTCATTTTCATGAAATCAGACTATTATTATAAATTCATGAGGGTGATTAGTGTAGAAAAGTGATTAAGAATACCCAGTTTGTAATTTCAAAGCTCGTCGAATGATAGATGGTGCACCTCATCGTTCATTCCTTCTTGTTTTATCACACATATTTTTCTTCAAAAATGGCTGCTTTTCTGAATTGTTTACTAATATTTGAAAATGCGTCTTTTACCCTAATCGTGCATTTTTATTAACGAGTTATGCACTAACCCGAACCCATAATTTAACATTAAGTGGGGTTAGACTTTCCTACACTTAGCTGACGACATGTGAAGTCGGTAGAATAAGTTCCAAGAATTAAAATAGTGAGCCAGTTATTTACATCTCGGCTGGTGTATAATATATCAATGGGTTTAAAGTTTAGACCCACCCGATCGTCACTACTTAATTCTTTTCTAAGTGTAGCTTTTAGTAAATGGATATGTCTCTTTTCTGGTTCTTGGTCAAATGGATCGATATACACTGACATACATATTATAGGGTGGACAATTCCTAACATTTCCTTCCGTTCATTCTCGGGATCAAAGGTTTCACCTCTATTACCCAATTGGGTGAAATCCGAGGTGTCATTATCTATTACAGCTCGTAGTTCATCTTCGGTAGATGACTCGTCTATTGAGAATATTGGGTTGGAAGGTTGTGGAATGGTGAATTTCGGGATCGAAGTAGATTCTTCTTCATTAACGGTACTTATCGGTCCCACCATTTTGGTCTCGGGGGTAAAATTTTCAACGTTATCGTTTTCCCAAGAGTACCAATTTGTCACCCTTACTTCTTCTTCATCCATTGATGGATCGATGATTTCGTCGGTAGAGGCTAATGTGTCGATATGTTGTAAAATTGGTAAAACTGAATAAAATGTATCATCGGGATAATTGGTGATTTCGGAGCTCTCGAATTCAATAAAATTCGATTATATGAGATTTTCTTGCACAATACTCCTCAGATCAACAGGTGTGTAATATGATAGAGTTTCAGCTTGCCTATTTACAAACTCTCTCATTTGTTCATTTTGAGCATCAAGTTCTTCGAGTTTGATTTTCATATAATCTAAAGAATTTTCAGACACATAATTTTCCTCGTCCCCTGGTTGTTGAGTTTGGATATATTCTTGGGAATAATCCCAATTTGAATTGTATTCTTCATAATCATTCCATTCAGGTTCCACGGATGCGTAATTTTCCATATGTACATAATAATAACATTCCCATGTTGAATGATAATCTCCACAGATTTCACAACCAGTTATTGTTTCGTCATTCGTGATCCAAGATTGACCGAACGAATTTTCATCAACACCCGTTTGAGAGTATTGATTTCGTATGTCATAAAGAGTTTTCAAAATATTTTCGAGATTTTCCATACTACACTTATTACCAAATTTTAGCTACAATGTGGTGCATTTACTAATTATCCTATTAGTTATAAACTAAAAATTATATAAGTTATCAAATTAATAGACTTTTCTGCTTTTGCCCACGTTTCGAATAGCCAATAGATGTAGCAGGGAGCCAGAACCCTTTAAATCAAAAACTCACAACTCAGCCACTAACAAATCCAACTATTACTACGAAGCAGAAAATTTGGATGTCTATCAATTTAACCGCTTAAAATAATTTTTCGTTTTGAATTATTAGAGAAGAAATAGAGAAAATTATAAGTCCTAAAAACTAGAGCGTCGAGAAATAAGAAAGAAAAAGAGTAGCGTCGAAAAACGTCGAAAAATAAAAGGTCGAAAAATAAAAATAAGAAAATAAAGCGTCGAAACTTAAAAGTCTAAAAACTAAATCTAAAAAGTTGCGCCTAAAGGTATTAAAACTTAAATGCAATTCTAATCAGAAAACGGCAATTACTTAAAAGGCACTAAAATATATAAACGGCGTCGCAAAATTGTAAAGCGTCTAAATCTTAATTTAAAGAAAAGCACTTAAGGGATTTTACGTCAAAGCCTAAAAATCTAGAAGTATAAAACTAATTACGAACGATAAATATACAAATGTTTAAAATATACAATTTATAAAAAGAAAAAAAATGATAAAATTACTTATTTTTATAAAAATATTATTTTTATATTATTATTTTATAAAAGTATTAATTTTATAATTAATAATATTTAAACTTAATATTACAAAATAAATATTAAAACTAGAAATATATATGTTATTTAATTAAACCCTAAATAATAAATAATAAATAAAAATTTAACCCTAAATTCGTAATAAATGCAAAGGCTTGACCTGTCAGACCTGGTCCCACGATGGCGTGGATTTATAGGTGTTTCTCTCCGCTATCGCGGAGTTATGTAGACTCAGATTTTAATTGTAGGTTCAAACGTTTTTTTTTTAAACTTTTATATTGTTTTTCTAAAAATTATATATAAATATATTTATAAAAATATAAATTAAAAATATAGCGTTTCGTCGAGTCCCCGGCAGCGGCGCCAAAAACTTGATGTGTGCGAGGTGGGGTACGAAATACTATATATTTTTAATACGAAATACGTTACAAATTACACAAGTTTTAATTATTTATTTATAGATGGGATATACCTAAACCTTGCTACAACACTATAGGCAGTGTACCTAATCGTAGAGTAGTATAGTTTTTAGTAAGTCCGGTTCATTCCACAGGGAGACGACTTATTTTACACTATATTTTTAAACAATTATATTTGTACAAAATATATTATATATAGTAATAATATATAAAAGGGGGTTTACCGTTTAATGACCGGTTTGTCGATTTTATATTTTAAGCGAAGAGTAAAGTAAATGATAATAATTAAAGTGCGTAAAATAAATAACAATAATTAAAATAACAAAAAAAATAAAAGTACGAGGAAATATGAAATAAAATATATTATGCTTATTTAAACTTCCGTACTCATGATGTTTGACTTTTTGATTTTTATTTATTACCCTGGGTTAATTGTCCTTTGTCCTGGATTATTCGATAAGTCCATCTGGTTTTGTCCATAATAGTCCATCGGTCATAATTATAAAGTACGAGGGTCTTCGCCAAATTAACCTTATACCCGAAGTCAAATATTTCAGCTAATTGGGGATTTAAACCGTAATAATGTCTTAATACTTTGTTTAATGATTACACCAGGTTATCGATTGCGTGTAATCCAAGGTTTTAATACTTTATTAACAATTACACCAATTGCCCTTGAATGTAATTCACCCCTGTTTTAATGAGTCCAGTGACTATTAATTCATCCCCGTGTCCGGTCAAATGAACAATAATTCATATTTATAAATATCCCGCTCATCGTATCCGATCGAGCGTATGTGGTTATATATAACTACGTCAAATTGTAAATCTCTATATTAATCAAATATAAAGTCCATTAATAACCCATAGTCCCATTTCCACAAGTGTCGTTTTTTTGTCCAAACCCCAATTATGGTCCAAAGCCCAATAACCCCATCTTAATATTTAGTCCAACATCACGATTACTTCGGCTCAAATAAGCATAATAATAACTTAGTTACGAGACATTAATTTAAAAAGGAGAACATAACTTACATTGATTATTTATCGCGTAGTGTTACACGAGCAGAACTTTGACTTAAAAACCTGTAATTAATCGTTACATTAACTAAACTAATCTAATATAAAACTAAACTAATATTTATTTTATATATATATATATATATATATATATATATATATATATATATATATATATATATATATATATATATATATATATATATATTAACAGAGGGAGAGATATGTAGATGGTGTAAAGAACTCGGCAGAAGCTCGTGCCTTTTATAGGCAAATTCTGATTTTGGCTGCTCCGCGAGTGCGAAGTTTTGTAGGCAATTTGCTCCGCGAGTGCGGAGTTCCCTGGGCCAGCTCACCAACTTTTGGATTTTTACTTGTCGACATATTATAAATATATATATAATATATAAATAATTTATATAATTATTTAAATATTATATTATATTTATGTGCATAGTTGACTCATAATTTTGGCTCCGTTGTTTCGTACGTTTACGCCCGGTTTATGTCCCGGTTCCGAATTTTCGAACGTCCTTTCGTACGCGTAGATATCTTGTACTTTGCGTTTTGCTGCTTGTACTCTTGTAATTTTTAGACGTTTCTCATCAATAATTTGAACCACTTGAATTGTATCTTGTACATTTGAGCTTCTTGGACGTTTGCGTATTCAAATCGTCGTTTTCGCCTTTTGTCTTCGCACTTATTTATTTAAACGAATATTACATAAAAATAGAACAATTGCAACTAAAAGCTTTACATATTGGAAGGATATTGCTACTAAATATATGTTCATTTGGAGCACTATCAGAACGCCAAAGATGTCATTTCCTAAATAGTTTATATTATTCATTATTGTTTATGAATCTTTTTTCACCCCGTCTTAGGCCTTAAATTATCGAGACCAGCCCTATTGAATATCACGTGTGATAGTTTAGTTTGTGACTTTGTGTTAAGCTTGTTGTACTTTATGTACTTTTGTTCAATGTATTCGTTCAATCTTTAGTGTGTTAATTAATTACTCATTCGTGTATTTTTTTTAATTTCATTTTTTCATGAAATTCTGTCATTTAACTTTAAACCTATTATGACTTATGACCTCTCAATCTACATTTAATGACCATTCAATTCATTTTGGATGACTAATTACACCACTACTCCAGTGTTCATCACAACACGTAAAGGTTTTTTTTGCATGGTAAATACCTAGGTTTTTATTAAGTTTCATCATTGATACCCACACCTAACGGCCGTTAGCTACGTTAGCTATTAAACGGTAACCCCTCACATGTGCCACACATGTGAGGGTAATTTCGTCCTAATTAGTCAACTGTTCTACTGAACCATCTGCAAGATCATGGATAACCCACCTTCTTTTTCTTCTTCTTTTCCGCAGGATTAAAAGGAGCAAGCTGCATCATATTAACATATCAATAAATAATACAACCTTTAAATGTCTCAAAATCAATCATGTGTGTATTATTGGTAGAGAAAAACTTAATTCCATCGGAAACATTGCTTTCACAAGATAAAAGAATCAAACCACAACTTGCACGTGATGGTTTCAAAACTCATCTCATTTTCTATTTTTTTTTTTTTAACCTCAAATGGTATAGTAAAACGTTCAATATAACTATGAGTATTCTGTATAAATTCATCATAGCAGCAGCAATAACAACAACAACAACAAAAAGTGTATCTAACTCTAATCCAAAATAAAACCACTAAAAATAGATACTTTTCATCGATATTTGAGACGGCCCGTCCTAATCCATAAAGACGAATACAATAACATATGGTTACATTGCGAGGTATTTGATCTCTATATGATAAGTTTTACAAACATTGCATTCGCTTCTAAAAGACAACTTTCATTTCATCGAAAGTTGACAGGCATGCATATCATTTCATAATATATCCAAACTATAAATGTCTTAATAATAATCTTGTTGACTTCAACGACTCGAATGCAACGTCTTTTGAAATATGTCATGAATGACTCCAAGTAATATCTTTAAAATGAGCAAATGCATAGCGAAAGATTTCTTTTATACCTGAGAATAAACATGTTTTAAAGTGTCAACCAAAAGGTTGGTGAGTTCATTAGTTTATCATAATCATTCATTTCCATAATTTTAATAGACCACAAGATTTCATTTTTTCATAAATATACATCTCATATCAGGCATTTCGCAAACTGCATAGAGATAAAAATCATTCATATGGATTGAACACCTACTAACCGACATTAACAAGATGCATATAAAATATCTCCAAAACAGAATCCTCTCGTCTGTATAAAAATAACTCGAAGTACTAAAGCATTCCAAATTCCAGAATGGGGGGTGTTAGTTCCCGTAGATATACCTTTAGGATTCGCATCAATTAGGGGTACTGTTCCCTAATTCTTAGGTTATCAAGCTAAAAAGGGCGATATTCGATTTCGATAATCCAATCATAGAATGTAATTTTAAGTACTTGTGTCTATTTCGTCAAACATTTATAAAATCAGCGCATGTATTCTCAGTCCAAAAAATATATATTGCAAAAGCATTTAAAAATGGAGCAAATGAAACTCACGATACTGTATTTTGTAGTAAAAATACATATGACGGCATTGAACAAGTGTAGGGTTAGCCTCGGATTCATGAACCTATATTAGGTATATATATTTATATGTTGGTCAATATATGTCTAACAATTTAAGTCCAGTCGTAGTGTATCACAATCCTAATGCTCGAGATCGATATGTGATGTGTCAAGACGTAACCTTTAAAATGTAGACAATATGCTTAATAATTAACACATAATACAGATAACTAAAACCCGATCATGTAGTAACTAGCAAGTAAATTGACCAGTTCGATCCACAGGGAGAAGTTTGTTTAAATGATTTTACCACGATTAATTATTCTAAAAAGGGGGTTTATATTTGAAGTTGTGTTTTTGTTTAACGAAACAGTAAATAAATATAATGAATGACAATAATGAGAATGCGGTGTTTACTTCTATGCTTGATAGATGACAGGGATTGTTCTTTTATAATTAAAACCGTTATGCGATAGTTACAATAGAGTAGTTTATATCAATTTCACAATATCTATAAACTTAAGAACTATGTTTAATCAACAGGATTCTTTCTTGGTTAAATTCACATAAAACCTAGTTTACAAAGATCACTCTAAGTAAACTACATGATTGTAAAACCTAAATATCATCCAATTACCATCCTATATTCACATATAGGTGTCTAGATCACTAGGTGTTGAAGTACAAATTATAGCCTTTGATAAATTCACATAAATCAAGTCATAACTCGTATAATTGAACTAGAATATAAAGATAGTTACAACAATGGATTTCTTGAAAGAACACGGTGATTTAGATTGATTAACTAACTAGATTCAACCCGGTTAAACTCACGTGAAACCTTAATTACAACAATCACTTGAGGTAATTTCATAACTATGTTGCTTTGGAACTTACTCAATTACCGAATTAAACACATAACAAAATCACTTAAGTGTATGTATCTAATCGTCTAGATTACTAGATGTATTGAAGTATAGATTGTTTTCCTAGTTAACTCACATTAATAGGTTGCAATCTATATAATTGAAGTAATGATCTAAACATGCATAACAATGGTTCTTACGGTTGAACTAGATAATTAAATCAATCAAACATATATATAACTAGCATAACATCAAAGTATAGAACAATCCCAAGCCATAAATCTTACATTGAAGCAAACATACAAGGCTTTTAGCCTAACATAATCATAGTACAACTAATGAAACAGTAAATACAAGTTGAATTCATGTTAAAAAGATATAGAACAATAGTACCAATTGCGATAAACGATCCTAGCTTAATATTGATGTTGAAAGAGTGGAGATTAACTTGCAGCCTTCCTTGGACCTTGAAAATCGTCTTAAAACTGGGGGAGAACGTAGTAGTGAAGGTCTCCCAAGTAAGTAACCATTTGCTTCATTAAATAGCCTAAAAAGTTAGGTATTTTGGCCAGAAAGTGACCAGATGCGCCGCATCTCTTTACGTTTAGTAGATTCCAGCTCGATTCTGCACTCAGGACTGTCGGCAGGGGGTCAGATGCGCCGCATCTGGGACCGCATCTGTCTTGGATGCGCCGCATCCATCTCAGATGCGCCGCATCTGTTGCTATTTTGGCCCAGAAGTCTTCATGCTCCGCATCTGAAACTGTCGGGAGTTATTTGGTGTAAAGATGCGCCGCATCTAAGAGAGATGCGCCGCATTTGGACCTGTTTCAGTGGTTTCGGGCTGTTTTATGCATTCGATCTTCGTTTTAACTCTGTTTTCGCTGTTGATCTTCATTTATTCATTCACAATGGACTTTTTACAAATGTACATGAATTACAATACATACGTATAACAATTACATACAAATGGAACAACATTGGATCGAAATAACGACAATAAACATGTATAATTTTGGCGTTATCAAAATCCCCACACTTAAACCTTGCTTGTCCTCAAGCAAGACTTACAAGAAATCTAAATATACTACAGTAAACACACTTATTTAAATGAGAACACAAAAAAAAAAAATGGGACTCACACTCTCTCGATATAATACACAAGACACACAAGTTATTTAGTAACACAATAATTCACGCTATATGGAAATCACACTCGGGTCACAATAAATCACACTCACACTTATTTCACACACGAATCAAACTCACGCGTTTCGAGTACACACACCTTTGGAGTACACACGCGAAATGAAATCACGCCAAAGTCGAAAGGTGGGTTTTAAAGTCCACATTTCTTGAAAATTTGGATCCTTAGGGAAATTAGGACCTTTGCTAAAAACCTTTTATGTTTTGAAAATTATTCATGTTAGTTTTTACACTAATCAGGTTTTCCGGTTTTAACCTCAAAGTCCGGTTGAGGGTAACTGAAAACCGAAGCCTCAGTCGGCGCTTAGCAAGCTACTCGCCCCCATGATTGAAGTATCATGGAACTTGAAACCGGATGTCCTAAAAATGGTTTTACACAATATATTTCATAAAATAGCATAAGTTTTAGAAGAAACTATATCATGTCCAAATATCATCGGTGAACCATGAGTTTGCACACCTCAATTTGTTATGGCATATGTATGTTAACTGCGGTCAACATAGATGCGGTTGATCTTTACGGAGATCATCCATCTGGGGATTAGATTCATTAGTCTTAAAAGCTAATTTGCACTGTGCCCCCCCCATTGTACGAGACAGATCCATCTCATGGTTAGGATAAGTCTGACCACCAAAAACCCTGTTTGATGCTGAGGTGAGGTGGATTTCCAGCTGATGATAGAGATGACTTTTTAAGATATTTCGTCAACCTACAGCTGTTCTGGACTACGACTTCTAACATAAGTTAGCAAGTGTGTCATATTGGAAGACTTGACTTCCATCACAATCATTACATGGATGAGCATTGGATTAGATTGTTAGAACAACAAATTACTTGATGACTTTTATTTCATCAAGAATGTGGTATAGCATGATAATTATATCTTTTATATGACAAACTCAATCATTTGGTTGTTTCTTAATTTGTTTTGTGATAATAATTTCGGTGTATACACCTAGTTTTAAAAATCTACAAATTTTAAACAAAATTTGAATTTATGAAGATAAAAGTTTAAAAATTTTCACCATTTTAAGCCTTTTTAACTAAAATCAAAAACCCGAAAGAATTTATAACTTCCTCCCCACACTTGAGTTCATGTATCGTCCTCGTTACATGAAATCAGAAAAATTTAAATTCAAGAGGGTCAAAGAGTGTAAGAGAGTTTATTACTTTCAAGGTTTAAAACCGAAGTTCATGGGATGATGGCGCTGAACTGAATGCCAGCATAAGAACATCATCCGCTTCTTGCAACCACAAAACAATCACCAATCAAGTATGTGCTGAACTTACTGCTAGTCTTTGTAAAAATGCAGCATATAGCACAATGCTCACCTGTAGCAATTCAAACAAAGGTACCATAAGATTCACACAAATAAATAGGGGTGTACTCCATGTACTAAAAACCCCACTTTCAATTATCTAAATTATTCAAATCACAATTATCCAAAATATTATCTAGTTATTACACACCAAACTTGAAAAGAAATTGTTTTTGAAATAAACCAACATCAACCAAACCTGTCACACATCAGGAAAAATTACGGCATCTTCAAAAAAATCCCCAAAATGAGTTACTTGGGCCAGCTCCACCTTCGCTTTGATTTCCCTCATCATCGTCCTGAAATATTGAGGGGTTATACCCCTGATAAGTTCCTTGAGCAGGGACAACCGCAGTGTCTTCAGTAGGCGGGTTAGGAGGAGGAGGATAAGGTGCAGGATATGGATCACCCATTCGAACCCAAGGATCATATGCAGGCCAAGGAGAGGGGGTATAATTAGCGGGATCTACAGCGTATGACACTGTCTGTTCATGTATCCAATTAAGCTGATTTTGCTGCCCCGCTTGAGTATACCATGTTCGATCATTCCCAACATCAATGTAATGTTGCATCTCCCTGTTACCTGCATCGTAGTGATCAATTACCTTTTGGGTGTTTTTATCACTATGGAGTCGCATATCTGAAAACTGGCGCGCCATGTAAGCCTCCCAATCATTTCCCGGACCTGAACTACTTCCAACATTCGGCTGTGGATCTGGTTGCTGTTGGGGTTGTTCTGGTTGCCTGTTCACTGGATCCTCATACCTAGTTATAAGGTCGTTCGACCCCCTCATCAAAATGTTCGCCCTTGTATAACTCACTCTATCAAAGGCAATCATATGTTTCTCCTCTAACCCACTTATGTTGATTCGAAAATGTTCGGCAATCCTGGTTACAAAATGGCCGCCCATGATTGGTGTAATCTTTTTCCTTTCTTCGAGGAGGAAAGTGAGAATCATTCGTGGGATATGAACGTGGGAGTGATCCATTATCGCGTGAATGTACCATATATCCAAGTTGGTGACTTTTTCACTACTTTCTTTTCGACAGTTTATGGTACTTGAAATGAATCGTTGGACGCATCGGTGCTCGTAGGTACGTAGCTTGCTACAAGTCTGCTTGCTTGCACTATATGCGGTATTGCTCATGTCCACCCATGTTTCTGAATGATTAAAAGAAGAAACATAGTATATATACTGATTAAAGTAATTTTGCATCAGTTGTTGTGGCAACCCTTCATAAATATCCAACGCCTTCACAAATTGCAGCAGCATTAATGTCCTGTCTTGCCCTCCAAGACGAAATCTCATAAATGTACCCGATGTTGGTGACGTGTAATCAACCCTAAGTGAACCAACGAATTCTTTGACTAAAAGTGGATACACTTTTTCTTGCATTCTGAACAGGTTTTCCCAAGCATATATTCGATGGCCTTGATACGTTACTCGGAAAAGGTTGCAAAAATTTTGATATTCGCCGGCTTCCTCTAATGGTGTCCAATCGATATATTTCCCCGGATATACATCTTTGTGTAGAAGTGCCTTCATCCGTTCATGGTATTCCGGATGCCTCAAAACTGCATTGATCCATGGATCCGGAGTGGTTAATCCACGGACATTTAACTGCCGGTTATCAATATCCATTTCTTCCTCTTCAGCAGCATGTTCTTCTTCACTTGTATCCTCATCTACAATTGCTGGGGCTTTTCGCTTCTTTGATTTTGGGTTTGATTGTGACGACCCGGAAATTTCTGACCAAATTTAAACTTAACCTTTATATGTTTCCGACACAATAAGCAGAATTTGTAATGTTGAATCTCAAAAAGTTTGAAACTACATTCACGTAATCAATTACCCTTTGACCGTGTTCGACGATTCACGAACAATTATGTGTATATAGATATGTATATATAATATATAATATTAACTTAAAACATTAACAAAGTATTAGATATATGATACTTTACATGAACATATTTGTATCGATATATTTATCGACAGAATTAAGAGATAATATCAAATAATTGAATTATCAGATACATTATGATATGATTACGGGCCTATGTTATGAGGTCCACTGTGATTTAAGAAATCTATTCTTTTTGACAACTCAATACTTAACCAGTATGATAAAGATAACGATATTTATATTTTATTTTATTAAATATATAAAATGATTTAAATTAATATTATATATATTTTTTATACGCGTATTATATGTACATAGTTTTATACTTTTACTATACTTTAACTTTACCTTTACTTTACTTTTACTTTACTTTAACTTTAATAATTCATACTTTAATAATTCACTTTAATAATTCATACTTTAATAATTCACTTTAATAATTCATACTTTAATAATTCACTTTAATAATTCATACTTTAATAATTCACTTTAATAATTCATACTTTAATAATTCACTTTAATAATTCATACTTTAATAATTCACTTCAATAATTCATACTTTAATAATTCACTTTAATAATTCATACTTTAATAATTTAAAAATCTATTATAAATAGAATTCAATAGGTTTCATTATTTCATAGAAACTTGAAAATATATTTCTCTAAACTCTCTCAATCGAATTACATATATATATATATATATATATATATATATATATATATATATATATATATATATATATATATATATATATACTTAGTATTATTTCAAGATATTATTAGTATACATAAAATACTACGACGGAGTTATATTCAGACGATTTCAAAATAAGTTTTCAAATGGGATAGAGCTAAGGAAATTATGGGTTATAGCTATGAAGGTTATGGGTATTGATCAAGGGTATTGCTCGTTAGGTCAACCTAACGTTTATCATTTTCGTTGCGTCTACGTACTTTCCTGCAATATTGAATCACAATATTGATACGTGAGCATTCATATCTTATCTTTTATATATTAATAGTGTATCCCTGACTAGTGCTCGAGTATATATGATTATGCATGTTTGTATGCTTAGTTTCGTCGTTAAATAGTTTATGATAAATCACGAATTTGATACATATGCTACTGAGATAAGTTATATGATATGCATGTCGTTGAAAAGCTGAAGAAAAAATTAATAACTTTTCATTTAGAAATCGTGTGGTTTCGATGAACGGATTAAAAGATATGGTCAACTGAATTATCATTAATTTTAATATTATTATTAAAACGATTATTATAACTGTTATCAGTTGATGTTATTGCTAAAATTATCTTTATTACTAAAAATTAATATTTTTATTGAAACTATTATTTTATTATTTTTATCATTATCATTATTATCAATATTATTTTATCAAATAAATATGCGTACAAAGATATTTTTACCACACGTAATGTAATTACATTAATAATACATACCACTATATTTTTATGATATTAAGTGAATTTTATAAATTTTATTACTTGAGATATATAAAAGTATATTTTTATCATATATGAATTTTAATATAAATTTTTATTTATTAATAAATGACTTGTATTATTTAGTATAATAAGATCTGATAAATATATTTAAATGTATAAAACTACTATATATAAGTTATATAATAAACATGTATAGATTTTAGAAGTCATTTTGGGTCAAGTTGACTTTTGTTGACTTTTGCATATCGGTCTCGAGCATTAGGATTGTGATACACTACGACTTGACCTAAATTGTTACACAGATATTGACCAACATATAAATATATATACTTAATATAGGTTCGTGAATCCGAGACAAACCCTGCACTTGTTCAGTGCCATCATATACATAATTGCTACGGAATACAGTATTGTGAGTTTCATTTGCTCCCTTTTTATATATATTTTTGGGCTGAGAATACATGCGCTGATTTATAAATGTTTTACGAAATAGGCACAAGTACTAAAACTAATTCTATGTGGGTTTAAACCAGAAATATACCCTTAGCTTGGTAACATTAAACTACTTGTCTATGTACGGTAGGCGCGAATCCTAAAGATAGATCTATTGGGTCTGACACACCCCATCCTGACTATGGGATGCTTTAGTACTTCGAGGTTATTTTAAACACACCTGATCTGGTGTACTTCAGAGGGTAAAACATGAACGTTAAGGCTTGTTACCGGGTGCCTACAACTTATAGAATACTTTTATACACTTGCGAGTGTACGGATATTTATAGAAACTGAAATCTTGTGGTCTATTACTATTACGGAAATGATGGATTATGATAAACTAATGAACTCACCAACCTTTTGGTTGACACTTTAAAGCATGTTTATTCTCAGGTATTAAAGAAATCTTCCGCTGTGCATTAGCTCATTTTAAGGATATTACTTGGAGTCATTCAAGACATACTTTGAAAGACGTTGCATTCGAGTCATTGAGTTCATCAAGATTAATATTAAGTCAATTATAGTTGGATGTAATATGAAATGGTATGCATGCCATCAATTTTTGATGTAAAGAAAGTTTGTCTTTTAAAAACGAATGCAATGTTTGTAAAACGTATCATATAGAGGTCAAATACCTCGCGATGTAATCAACTATTGTGAATCGTTTATAATGTATATGAACGGGTCCTTTCAGTTGGTATCAGAGCGGTGGTCTTAGCGAACCAGGTCTTGCATTAGTGTGTCTAATTGATAGTTGTTAAGATGCATTAGTGAGTCTGGACTTCGACCGTGTCTGCATGTCAAAAGTTTTGCTTATCATTTTTAGTCGGAAATCATCTACTTACCATCCTTGGGAAATTACCTGCTTATCATTCTTAAGTCTAGACGCGTTTTCCTACATTTATTGCATAATAGTGTATAGACGAATTCTTATCTTAGCATATCTGTTACTGTGAACTTTGACTGACATCTTTCAAAGATTCCTCCGTAATTTATGGGATTTTGGTATTATATATACATATGTAAATTATGTATTAAAGAATACCAAATCTAAATTCTATAATCTATTTCATACCAAAAAAATTCTTTCCCTGATCATACAAGATGGATCCCTCAACCAGTTCGAGTTCCTCGGATTCCGACAGCTATGCCGATATGGATTTCCACATGAGCTCCGAAAGCAGTGTGACCGGAATGGATCAACCAATTAGCCATCATCTATTCTGGATGAATTGGGGATGGGTTCGTAATCTACTTAACCATTGGAGACAAGAAGAAGGCGATCCCTTTCATCCACCACATTGCCCTCTTGGCAATGAACCTGAAGCACTTATCGGCGAACCTGTCCGAAACACCATTTTCTCTCTCATTTCCAGAGTATCTCGTCATAATTGTATACTACACCAAATTCTAGATCTTATTTATCCGCTCGTCCGAACCGACAATCACCCCGGTGTAATAGAAGAAGTCAACGAGCTTCGCGCTCGGGTAGTGGCTTTGGAGAATATGGTGCAAAGGTTACAAACACCAGCAGCAGCACCAGCAGCATAACCAGTACCACCATCAATAACATCAACAGTACCATTACCACCACCAACAACAACCGCATCGCAAACCTCAACTTCACAATCTGTCCCACGAGCATCGACGTCATACGCCATGTAGATACCAAGGAATACCACAACGATGAAGTATTGATTCATAACTTCATTGGGGAAACATTCTACGGCGATTATGTAATTTCTAAAGTTTAGAAATTATCTATCCTAGCCTTAACCATAAATCAAATGAGTTTAATTTAATATTAACTCATTAAATCAATATTACATCTGAAGAAATATACACATATATATTTCCATAAAGACTGTAATAAAATTCTTTCGTACAAAATATTAATTGTGAAATTTTTTTTAACGGGTAGGTAATACCCGAGAGATATATAAATTCACAATTAATACGTTACATTCTTCGAATCTGATTCAGCAAATCATCCATTATACTCCCTACTTTCACAACAATATACATTCTTTTATAGAAATCAAAACAACCATACTCATTCAAAATCTAATTACATATTCTGATTTTGAAATCTCAGAATTCGATTCAAGATATAACCGAAATCATCACTCTTAGATTCCTACATCTTTTAAAACTATACTTTGACTTCAAAACTGTCCTAGAACCTCATTTCTATTCATGGAACTCATAAAAAATATTTGTATCATTCAAAATCTTAGAACATCATATGTATATTAACAATTACAATATGTGTTCAAACACTTCAAAATTCCTAAAGACATGCGAGATGATGATCCAACCACATATTACCCACTGTCATGCATCTGAAAAGCTCTCGAAACCAAAGTTATAGTTTAACACGTATCCGTGTCAGATTCTTTGATATTTATTACCAAATATAATTTTTCAATCTCTTTCCAAAATAGACAGTTTTGTCACAGCTCCAGCAAATCACCTTCATTTGTTTATACGAATAAACCTTATTATAATAATTACCGCTTCATCATTGTTACCGGGGAACCTTTCATATCTCGCCACATTAGCAGTAAACTTATCAACAACTTCATTAACCTTCGACTTAAGCCTCTCCGAAAAGCCACTATACTTATTCATTAAAACCCCATCATGTACTCACCTACATCCTGTAACAATAATTGTCACACCAACTACTGGGAATTAGCAATCAGTATTTTGAATTTCGCGACAATTTTACGTCAAAAGTTATACATATAACGTCTATCTCCTAGACTTACATACTTCGAATGTGAATTTTCTGAAAAACATCCCAAACTATGAACTAGTTCTCCGAAATTGGAAAAATGCTGATGAAGCAGCAAAAACTATAAACGACTTTAACAGTCAAAAGTTTGATGATAAAGAATAGTATGGTGATAAAGCTGAGAAAAAGAGAAGGTTTGAAACTGGAAAACGGATTGAGCAGACCATGAAGGAGGCTGTGGACAAATCACAAAGACTAAACCCGCCTTCAAAGGATCCAAATGATTCAGTGTCTACTGAAATCATTAGCAAATAACTTACTTCTTATTCTAAACCTTCACAGACAAATCTTCTTCATCATCCATATTATCGTATCTTTTATTATAATATCTTCGATATTCCTGAAGATATTTTCACAACTATTCTTATCCGAAATCTTTTATCTCTTCGCAATATCTGCGTTACAACATAAAAAGAAACTTTGTTAGTTTCTAAATTCTAAAAAAAAAAAAAATTTGAATTTAAAATAGGAATGTTTTTGAAGTAGTGTTGGGAATTGAAGCATGAGTTAGTATAATATAATGACACTTGATCAACGTGATTATATTACAGTAAGTCATGCTGAGTTTCTAATGGAACGTGATGATTCACAGAACATACCGTCATCATGTACTGTTTACACGACTCTTACATTCTACCCGATTTTCAAACATATTAAGAACATATCATCTTGATAGCTCTATATTTTCGGATATTCTGGTAATTTGCCAAATCAAGATCGTACCATTAAGATTTTCTTCTTGGAACATTAACTATGTTCATCCAAAAATTCATATCTATGAATTCTGGACCATTATCCGCTTGACTTAAGGTCGGGAAGAGAAAACGAAAGCATGAAGCTCCGAAATATAATGGAGAATATAAAGCCCGATAACAATCTCGAAATTACAAACCATGTATATCAATGCGTATAGCAATATAAAGACACAGGAGAATAAAAAACACAATAACCCCAAGGTAATGGTAGAAGAAAATAACTTCCTCCGGTGGTAGATGAAAAAGAAGAATGACAGATATGAAAATTAAGAGTATATCAAGAATCAATACTGGATGAAGCATATTAACGAATGCTTTAAAGTATGAATTGGGGAGAAAGACTAGAAGGTGTGAGCTGTGGAAATAAAGAAACGAAGGGGGTGGAATTATAGTAAAATATCAGACAGAGAAATCGAGACAGATTATCGCATTTAATCCAAGAAGATCCTGATTTCCTTAATCGCCGAAGAACCAAATCTTATTGCAAAGATTTTCTTTAAATCCCATGAATTCCGAAAATCAATCATAACTACGTCATCGGTTAAAACGAATATACGTTTACTCATTTCACTCTCTTGCGATAGCTTCACTTATACTCTTCGCGTAATCAAATTGTTTTATCTATATTACTCAATGATGATAAAACTCTATTTATCAACTCATATTCGTCATGAAAACATTTTTATAGTTAGCCATGACGACCTCGATCAAATTTCGGGACGAAATTTCTTTAACGGGTAGGTACTGTGACGACCCGGAAATTTCCGACCAAATTTAAACTTAACCTTTATATGTTTCCGACACGATAAGCAGAATTTGTAATGTTGAATCTCAAAAAGTTTGGAACTACATTCACGTAATCAATTACCCTTTGACCGTGTTCGACGATTCACGAACAATTATGTGTATATAGATATGTATATATAATATATAATATTAACTGAAAACATTAACAAAGTATTAGATATATGATACTTTACATGAACATATTTGTATCGATATATTTATCGACAGAATTAAGAGATAATATCAAATAATTGAATTATCAGATACATTATGATATGATTACGGGCCTATGTTATGAGGTCCACTGTGATTTAAGAAATCTATTCTTTTTGACAACTCAATACTTAACCAGTATGATAAAGATAACGATATTTATATTTTATTTTATTAAATATATAAAATGATTTAAATTAATATTATATTTTTTTTATACGCGTATTATATGTACATAGTTTTATACTTTTACTATACTTTAACTTTACCTTTACTTTACTTTTACTTTACTTTAACTTTAATAATTCATACTTTAATAATTCACTTTAATAATTCATACTTTAATAATTCACTTTAATAATTCATACTTTAATAATTCACTTTAATAATTCATACTTTAATAATTCACTTTAATAATTCATACTTTAATAATTCACTTCAATAATTCATACTTTAATAATTCACTTTAATAATTCATACTTTAATAATTCACTTTAATAATTCAAAAATCTATTATAAATAGAATTCAATAGGTTTCATTATTTCATAGAAACTTAAAAATATATTTCTCTAAACTCTCTCAATCGAATTACATATATATATATATATATATTTACTTAGTATTATTTCAAGATATTATTAGTATACATAAAATACTACGACGGAGTTATATTCAGACGATTTCAAAATAAGTTTTCAAATGGGATAGAGCTAAGGAAATTATGGGTTATAGCTATGAAGGTTATGGGTATTGATCGAGGGTATTGCTCGTGAGGTCAACCTAACGTTTATCATTTTCGTTGCGTCTACGTACTTTCCTGCAATATTGAATCACAATATTGATACGTGAGCATTCATATCTTATCTTTTATATATTAATAGTGTATCCCTGACTAGTGCTCGAGTATATATGATTATGCATGCTTGTATGCTTAGTTTCGTCGTTAAATAATTTATGATAAATCACGAATTTGATACATATGCTACTGAGATAAGTTATATGATATGCATGTCGTTGAAAAGTTGAAGAAAAAATTAATAACTTTTCATTTAGAAATCGTGTGGTTTCGATGAACGGATTAAAAGATATGGTCAACTGAATTATCATTAATTTTAATATTATTATTAAAACGATTATTATAACTGTTATCAGTTGATGTTATTGCTAAAATTATCTTTATTACTAAAAATTAATATTTTTATTGAAACTATCATTTTATTATTTTTATCATTATCATTATTATCAATATTATTTTATCAAATAAATATGCGTACAAAGATATTTTTACCACACGTAATGTAATTACATTAATAATACATACCACTATATTTTTATGATATTAAGTGAATTTTATAAATTTTATTACTTGAGATATATAAAAGTATATTTTTATCATATATGAATTTTAATATAAATTTTTATTTATTAATAAATGACTTGTATTATTTAGTATAATAAGATCTGATAAATATATTTAAATGTATAAAACTACTATATATAAGTTATATAATAAACATGTATAGATTTTGGAAGTCATTTTGGGTCAAGTTGACTTTTGTTGACTTTTGCATGTCGGTCTCGAGCATTAGGATTGTGATACACTACGACTTGACCTAAATTGTTACACAGATATTGACCAACATATAAATATATATACTTAATATAGGTTCGTGAATCCGAGACAAACCCTGCACTTGTTCAGTGCCATCATATACATAATTGCTACGGAATACAGTATTGTGAGTTTCATTTGCTCCCTTTTTATATATATTTTTGGGCTGAGAATACATGCGCTGATTTATAAATGTTTTACGAAATAGGCACAAGTACTAAAACTAATTCTATGTGGGTTTAAACCAGAAATATACCCTTAGCTTGGTAACATTAAACTACTTGTCTATGTACGGTAGGCGCGAATCCTAAAGATAGATCTATTGGGTCTGACAAACCCCATCCTGACTATGGGATGCTTTAGTACTTCGAGGTTATTTTAAACACACCTGATCTGGTGTACTTCAGAGGGTAAAACATGAACGTTAAGGCTTGTTACCGGGTGCCTACAACTTATAGAATACTTTTATACACTTGCGAGTGTACGGATATTTATAGAAACTGAAATCTTGTGGTCTATTACTATTACGGAAATGATGGATTATGATAAACTAATGAACTCACCAACCTTTTGGTTGACACTTTAAAGCATGTTTATTCTCAGGTATTAAAGAAATCTTCCGCTGTGCATTAGCTCATTTTAAGGATATTACTTGGAGTCATTCAAGACATACTTTGAAAGACGTTGCATTCGAGTCGTTGAGTTCATCAAAATTAATATTAAGTCAATTATAGTTGGATGTAATATGAAATGGTATGCATGCCATCAATTTTTGATGTAAAGAAAGTTTGTCTTTTAAAAACGAATGCAATATTTGTAAAACGTATCATATAGAGGTCAAATACCTCGCGATGTAATCAACTATTGTGAATCGTTTATAATGTATATGAACGGGTCCTTTCATTGATGATGATGCTCTAGTCTACAAAAACACAGCAAAACCAAACAAATAAAAAAACAAACCAAGTTGATTAGCGTTAAAGAATTTCAAAACATCTTTCATATTGTACCTAGCGAAAACCATGTGGATATGTTAAGTTCCAATTAAATCTTAATGTTGATGTTAACCAATATCTTAACATGGTATGAACTATTTTCACTCTTAACAAACATGAACTAGTATGCCAATTGATTCAAATCACTTTACAAGTATAATCATACATAGCATGCTTCATTTCACCAAACACTTGCAATGTCATAACATATGGAACCATAGGCATTCATCAAAAAGCATGTTAAACAATATGCAATCAATGGTTTTCATACATTTAGAACATTAAATTCATCTCAAGTTAACAACTTCATCAAAATGCTTAATCATATAATCCTCAACTTATATAATAATTACTTTCAAATTGAAATAACACCAAGTTAAGGTTCACATGTGTTTACCATAAGTAATGATTTGCATAACTTCAACTTAGAACACTTACTAGTTAACAAAAGTCAAAATCCCTAATTCAAGAACCCTAAAATTCAATAATTTGTGTATTCGTGTAATTCAACAAAGGTTCATGCGATTTTGTTAATGTATACTAGTAATCAAACTTCAAAATATCTCAATTGAATAATTTAATGGCCAAAAGTCCAAAACCCCTAAATTCATGAAGAACCCTAATTTCCAAAGTAAAGATTTAAGCAAATAATCATGAAATTAGAGCATGAATAAGGATTAGTAGCAACAATTTAAGCATATAATGACCAAAACATGAACATTCAAACATCCTCACACTAAGAACAAGCTAAATCTGATTTTTAGATTGAAGAACACAAGAATCATGAAGTGTTTAAGATTAATCTTACCTTTCTCATGTTGATATTTGGATTTGATGCTCAAAGATGGGATTAATCGGTTCAATTAGTGAGTAGAGATTGAAATTTTGAGAGAGAATGAGATGGAATTCGGTGTAGTAGGTGAAAAATGAAAAAAATGATAAACTCCCGTATTTGTGCAAAAAAAATTGGGCAGAATCCAACATACAGACACAGATGCGGCGCATCTGGCTCAGATGCGGCGCATCTGAAGCAGATGCGGCGCATCAGATGATCCAAACGCGGCGCATGACCCTTTCTCGGCGCATTCAAAATTCACGGGATTTTTCTTGTCTGCAGATGCGGCGCATCCATCACAGATGCGGCGCATCTGCCCCTGTTGCACCAGCTTTTGACGGTTTTTTCGCGTTTTAAACATTTCGGAAGGTCCCTAAACAACTTGGTTCGTATAATAACTTAGAAATCACTCAAAACACTCAAATATATTAAAATACGTACACGAGTGGGACTATATACATGTTGTGAAGTTTAACGAGTCGTTCACGCGACTCCGTCCCAAGCTAATTAGCGTTGGGGAATAGGGTGATGTCATCTCGAACCGTGGTGTCCACTCCATCGAAATAGAGTTTCAAGCGATGACCATTCACCTTGAAGGTATTTCCATTTCCAAACAACTCAACATATCCCGATGGGAATGCTTGTTTCACCAAATAAGGTCTCGTCCATCGGGACTTCAACTTTCCGGGAGAAAATTTAAACCGTGAGTTAAAAACCAAAACCTTATCACCGGTTTTAAATTCTTTCACTTCTTTCAATCGGGCATCATGCCACCTTTTCGTTTTCTCCTTATACGAGCTCGAATTCTCGTACGCTTCTAACCTCAATTCTTCCAATTCATGCAATTGCATGAATCGGTTTTCACCAGCCTTTTCCATGTCTAAATTACAAAGTTTTAATGCCCAGTACGCTCTATGTTCCACTTCAACCGGAAGATGCCATACTTTACCGTATACAAGTCTAAATGGTGTGGTACCGATTGGTGTTTTAAAAGCAGTCCTAAAGGCCCACAACGCATCATCCAACTTGCGTTGCCAAATCTTAGGGTTGTTATCAACCGTCTTCTCAAGTATGCGTTTCAAGGCACGATTTGTGTTCTCCACTTGACCACTCGTTTGCGGGTGGTACGGAGTAGAGAAACGATGAGTTACGCCATACTTCTTCAACACCTTTTCAAGAAGGTTGTTGGCAAAATGAGTTCCTCGATCGGATATGAGCGCTTTTGGGATTCCAAAGCGCGAGAAGAGATTTTTCAAGAAGTTCACCACCACCCTAGCATCATTCGTAGGTAAAGCTTTTGCTTCAGCCCACTTGGATACATAGTCAACGGCTACTAGGATGTATTTGCACTTATGGGAACTTGGAAATGGTCCCATGAAATCGATTCCCCAAATATCAAAGATTTTACAAACTTAGATGCCGGTTTGAGGCATCTCATCCTTTTTCGTGATGTTACCCGTTCATTGGCATGCATTGCAAGTCCGAACAAAATTATGGGCATCTTTAAAGATCGTGGGCCAATAAAAGCCCGAGTCAAGGATTTTTCTTGCGGTGTGGTTTGGTCTGAAATGACCGCCGGTGGGCCCTTGATGGAAATGCTCGAGAATTTGTCGAGCCTCTTTTTCGTACACACAACGGCGAATCATTTGATCTGCACCAACACGGAATAGGTCGGGATGTTCCCAGAAATAGGACTTCAAATCCGCAAAGAATTTCTTCTTTTGTTGATAAGAAAGTCCTTTTTGAAGAATGCTTGAAGCAAGATAGTTTGCAAAATGGGCAAACCATGGGATTTCAGATTCCTTGTCAACCCTCATTAGAGATTCGTCCGAAAATGTGTCCTTGATGATTGTATCATCGAGTTTATCTAATTCGGGGTTTTCAAGTCGGGATAAATGATCGGCGGCTAGATTCTCGGCTCCTTTCTTATCACGTATCTCAATGTCAAACTCTTGAAGTAGAAGAACCCAACGTATGAGACGATGTTTTACATCTAGTTTCGAGAATAGGTACCTAAGAGCCGAATGATCTGTGTAAACAATGGTTTTGGACAACACCAAATATGACCGAAATTTATCAAACGCATAAACAACCGCTAGGAGCTCTTTTTCCGTGGTGGTGTAATTAATTTGAGCCCCCGTTAGCGTTTTGCTTGCATAATAAATTGGAAGAAAATGATTATCGGGTCGTTGTCCTAAGACAGCACCTAAGGCATAGTCGCTTGCGTCATACATTAGCTCAAATGACATACTCCAATCCGAAGATACGATAATGGGAGCTTGTGTGAGTTTTGACTTTAGAATCGAGAATGCATTTTCGCAATTAGAATCAAAGTCAAATGGAGCATCCTTTTCAAGAAGCTTGGTCAATGGGCGGGCGATTTTAGAAAAATCTTTGATAAATCGCCTATAGAATCCCGCGTGACCAAGAAAACTTCTAATTGCCTTGACATTCGTTGGTATAGGTAGCTTAGAGATAACTTCAATTTTAGCTTTATCTACCTCTATTCCCGCACGAGATATTTTGTGACCAAGTACAATGCCCTCCTTCACCATGAAGTGGCATTTTTCCCAAATCAGGACCAAATTTGCTTTCTCACATCGGATAAGCATACGTTCAAGGTTAAAAAGACACAATTCAAAGGAGTCTCCAAACACGGAAAAGTCATCCATGAAGACTTCCATACAATCCTCTACCATATCATCAAAAATTGCCATCATGCACCTTTGAAAGGTTCCGGGTGCATTGCATAAACCAAATGGCATGCGGCGATAGGCAAAGGTCCCAAAAGGACAAGTGAATGTGGTATTTTCTTGGTCGTTGGGATCAATTGGAATTTGGAAGTAACCGGAGAAACCATCTAGAAAGCAATAGTATTCTTTCCCCGCTAATCGTTCAATCATTTGATCAATAAAAGGTAACGGGAAATGATCTTTTCTAGTGGCATCATTGAGACGCCTGTAATCAATACAGACTCTCCAGCCAGTAACCGTTCTAGTTGGAACGAGTTCGTCTTTTTCATTTACAATAACGGTTGTACCCCCCTTTTTGGGTACTACTTGTACTGGACTAACCCAAGGACTATCGGAGATGGGGTAGATTAACCCGGCGTCAAGAAGCTTGACTACCTCCTTTTTAACAACCTCTTTCATGTTGGGATTTAGCCTGCGTTGTCTTTGTACTACTGGTTTGAAGTCATTTTCAAGGAGAATTTTATGTGTACAATAAAACGGGTTTATCCCTGGAATGTCGGTCATTTTCCAGGCTATAGCCTTTTTATGGGTTTTCAAAACAGAGATTAACCTTTTCTTCTCGTTACCGGAAAGATGTGAAGCAATAATTACTGGCAATTGAGATGTACCTTCGAGGTACGCATACTCCAAGTGTTTGGGTAGCTCCTTAAGCTCTAGTACGGGTGGTTCTTCCAAGGAATTCTTTATTCAGAATCTATCTTTATTTCCGATATCTTCAAATGATTATTCTTCCTTAGGAAACTCTTCTTTCATGGTCTCATCATCCGTGACCGCTTTCATCAACTCATCAAAATCCTCATCAATATTGAAATACTGATTTTCACTCACCGGGGCAAACCCCGAGGTATCAATTTCAAGTAGCTCCTGTAATTCATTCTCAACACAAAAGTTTATAACATCAATTTGAAAACAAGAGTCATCGGTGGAAGTGGGTCTTTTCATGGCTTTGTCAATATTACAAACTATTCTCTCGTCTCCCACACCTAGACTTAATTGTTCTTTTTGGACATTAATGATAGCATCTGCAGTGTTAAGGAAAGGACGTCCTAAAATGATAGGAACTTTTGTGTCCTCTTGCATTTCTAGAATAACAAAGTCGACGGGAATGACAAGTGAGCCAACTTTTACAAGAATATCCTCGGCTATACCTATGGGAGTATCAAATGATTTGTTTGCTAATCGAATACCCATCCGGGTTGGTTTCAAATCTCCTAAGTCAAGTTTCAAGTATAACGAGTAAGGCATTAGGTTAACACTTGCACCTAGGTCGGCTAGTGCATCATACACTACCGAATCACCCATCATACATGGTATGATAAAACTACCCGGATCTCCCAATTTTGGAGGTACATTTTGCTTTTGCAAGATGGCCGAACACTCCTCATGGAGGAATGTGGCAGATACTTCTTGGTATTTTCCTTTCGAGGATATGAGATCTTTCAAAAATTTCCCGTAATGGGGCATACCCTTAAGAACCTCTGCGAGTGGCATGTTAATGCTGATTTGCTTGATCATATCTGCAAATTTCTGATATTGGCTCGCGAGTCTGTCTTTCTTCAACGCTTTTGGGTATGGAATAGGTGCCTTGTACACCTTCACTGGTGGTTCTTCACTTTTCTTCGATATGACCTCCGGTGGATCAGCTTTCTCTTGCTCTTTTTCAACATGCTCATCTATATCAACAGGCACCTGCAAAACAGAAGGAGACAAGGGAACTTCCAGGGACTTAAGGGTCTCTGGGTTAGTAGTTAAATCACTTCTAGTAGTTATAGCATTTACATGCTCATTCCTTGTTTGATTGTTACTAGGATTCACTTGAGTATTTGAGGGGAGAGCACCAGGTGGTCTCTCTGCTAGTAACTGTGAGATCCTTCCAACATCCCTTTCTAAGTTTTGAATCGTAGCTTGTTGATTGCGAATTTGCTGAGTTTGAATTTCTGCATTTTGTTCGTGTTTAACCATAAAATCTCTCAACAGATCTTCTAAACCGGATTTCTTCTCAGGTTGTGGTTGTATAAGTGCTTGTGGTTGTGCTTGTGGTTGATTGTGTTGGAAATTATTTTGGTAATTTCGTGGCGGTTGATTACGATTGTTTAGATGATTGTAACCCGGTGGTGTATTTCTTTGATTTTGATTCTGGAAATTTCGGTTATTTTGGTAACCTGCATTCCCTCCATGGTAGTTGTTGTTTGAACTTGAAGGTCCTCCTATTTGATAACTGTTGACAGGAGGATATTTCTGGTTATTTGCTTCAACCGCCAGAAATTCGTCAAAATTCATCTCACCTTTTCGCATGTAACCTAGGAAATTTGCTTGTTCTTCCATCGTCGTTTGGTCGCAATCTCGTGTGAGATGGGGACCTTGGCACAACTCGCACCCTACCCTGATAGCGTGCATTTCTTTGGTTACCTTTTCGATTTGCCTTGCTTGATTTGCCAATTGAACTTTTAATGCAGCGATTTCATCGTTGCTTTCGACATTAGCAACTGTTGACGATCTAGAGAATTCCATCTCCTGATGCCAATTATGAGAATGGGCTGCTATATCGGCAATTATCGTGTGAGCGTCTTCGGGCGTTTTTTTCATGATTGATCCTCCTGCTGCAACATCTATATCTTTCCGGGTAGCCACATTGACTCCTTTATAGAAAATTTGGACTTTTTTGGAATGTATTCAACCCGTGTTGAGGACATACTCTAAGCATTTTATTAAATCGGGTCCAAGCTTCATAAAGAGTCTCGTTAGACTTTTGCTTGAAGTGATTTATGTCACTTTGCAATTTTGCTGCTTTCGAAGCGGGGAAGAATTCTGACTAAAATTTGTCCATCATATCATTCCAGTTTTCAATATAACCTTCCGGTAATGAGTCTAGCCAATCTCTTGCATCATCCTTTAGGGACCATGGAAAGATTTTTAGACATGCAACTTCATCGGAGACATCTTTGATTTTGAAAAGCTTGCAAATGCTTACAAACTTACAAAGATGCTCGTTAGCATCCTCATTTGGGGCTCCACCGAATTGACATGTATTAGTCACCATGTGGAGAAATTGTCCCTTTATTTCAAAACCATCAGTCATCGTAGGTTGAACAATTGTGTGGCCTTGTCCTGTCCTTGTTGCCTTCATCAAAGCATCCATCGTTTGATTTGTAGCAGTCATCTCTTCCTCTTCTTTAATGACTGGCTCGATGATTGGTTGAACAATTGGTTCAGAGTTAGAATCTAACGAAAGTGATTCTAAACCTTGAGCAAGAGATTCTACTTCTTGAGCTCTTAAGCGTTCGTGAAGTTCTCTTTCAGGTTCAGGATATGAAGGAATTAAATTAGAGTTGGAAGAACGTAGATTCATGCACTAATGCCTATCCTGCAATCACAACACCACAAACAAACCAATTGCAAAAATACAAGCTTACAATAAAAAGTAACTTTTCTAGGAATTGAATTCCTACAAAAGGATCGAATAATTCAAAGTTTATTAAAATCTTTTAACAAAACCGCTCCCCGGCAGCGGCGCCAAAAAGTTGATGTGTCAAGACGTAACCTTTAAAATGTAGACAATATGCTTAATAATTAACACATAATACAGGCAACTAAAACCCGATCATGTAGTAACTAGCAAGTAAATTGACCAGTTCGATCCACAGGGAAAAGTTTGTTTAAATGATTTTACCACGATTAATTATTCTAAAAAGGGGGTTTATATTTGAAGTTGTGTTTTTGTTTAACGAAACAGTAAATAAATATAATGAATGACAATAATGAGAATGCGGTGTTTACTTCTATGCTTGATAGATGACAGGGATTGTTCTTTTATAATTAAAACCGTTATGCGATAGTTACAATAGAGTAGTTTATATCAATTTCACAATATCTATAAACTTAAGAACTATGTTTAATCAACAGGATTCTTTCTTGGTTAAATTCACATAAAACCTAGTTTACTAAGATCACTCTAAGTAAACTACATGATTGTAAAACCTAAATATCATCCAATTACCATCCTATATTCACATATAGGTGTCTAGATCACTAGGTGTTGAAGTACAAATTATAGCCTTTGATAAATTCACATAAATCAAGTCATAACTCGTATAATTGAACTAGAATATAAAGATAGTTACAACAATGGATTTCTTGAAAGAACACGGTGATTTAGATTGATTAACTAACTAGATTCAACCCGGTTAAACTCACGTGAAACCTTAATTACAACAATCACTTGAGGTAATTTCATAACTATGTTGCTTTGGAACTTATTCAATTACCGAATTAAACACATAACAAAATCACTTAAGTGTATGTATCTAATCGTCTAGATTGCTAGATGTATTGAAGTATAGATTGTTTTCCTAGTTAACTCACATTAATAGGTTGCAATCTATATAATTGAAGTAATGATCTAAACATGCATAACAATGGTTCTTACGGTTGAACTAGATAATTAAATCAATCAAACATATATATAACTAGCATAACATCAAAGTATAGAACAATCCCAAGCCATAAATCTTACATTGAAGCAAACACACAAGGCTTTTAGCCTAACATAATCATAGTAGAACTAATGAAACAGTAAATACAAGTTGAATTCATGTTAAAAAGATATAGAACAATAGTACCAATTGCGATAAACGATCCTAGCTTAATATTGATGTTGAAAGAGTGGAGATTAACTTGCAGCCTTCCTTGGACCTTGAAAATCGTCTTAAAACTGGGGGAGAACGTAGTAGTGAAGGTCTCCCAAGTAAGTAACCATTTGCTTCATTAAATAGCCTAAAAAGTTAGGTATTTTGGCCAGAAAGTGACCAGATGCGCCGCATCTCTTTGGGATGCGCCACATCTCTTTACGTTTAGTAGATTCCAGCTCGATTCTGCACTCAGGACTGTCGGCAGGGGGTCAGATGCGCCGCATCTGTCTTGGATGCGCCGCATCCATCTCAGATGCGCCGCATCTGTTGCTATTTTGGCCCAGAAGTCTTCATGCTCCGCATCTGAAACTGTCGGGAGTTATTTGGTGTAAAGATGCGCCGCATCTAAGAGAGATGCGCCGCATTTGGACCTGTTTCAGTGGTTTCGGGCTGTTTTACGCATTCGATCTTCGTTTTAACTCTGTTTTCGCTGTTGGTCTTCATTTATTCATTCACAATGGACTTTTTACAAATGTACATGAATTACAATACATACGTATAACAATTACATACAAATGGAACAACATTGGATCGAAATAACGACAATAAACATGTATAATTTTGGCGTTATCAATATGCAAAAGTCAACAAAAGTCAACTTGACCCGAAATGACTTCCAAAATCTATACAGGTTTATTATATAACTTAAATATAGTCATTTTATATATTTAAATATATTTATCAGATTTTATTAAAGTAAATAATACAAGTTATTAATAAATAAAAATTTATATTAAAATTTATATATGATGAAAATATACTTTTATATATCTCAAGTAATAAAATTTATACAGTTCACTCAATATCATAAAAATATAGTGGTATGCATTATTAATGTAATTATATTACGTGTGGTAAAAATATCTTTGTATCACGTATTTATTTGATAAAATAATATTGATAATAATAATAATGAGTAAAAGTTGTATTATTTTGTAATAATAATAATAATAATAATAATTATTCTACTAATACTAATAATAACAATATTTATTTACTAATGATCATATTAATTAAAATAAAATGATAATCCTAATCATGATAATTTTAATAATAACGATACTTTTTAATATTAACTGTAATAATAATAATATTTTATATAAAAATAATAATTATATTCAAAATGATAATTTTTAATAATAATAATACTAAGATGATAATAATAATGATATTTTATAATAACAATGATATCTCTATTAAAAATGATAATTTTAATAAAAATGATAGTTTTAATATTAATGATACTTTTAATAATAATAATAATAATAATAATAATAATAATAATAATAATAATAATAATAATAATAATAATGATGATGATGATGATGATGATGATAAAAATGATATTTTTATCTAAATCAATATCTTACAATATTTTAATTTCATCATGATACTTATACTTATTATTTCCTAATTGATTTGTTTAATAGCTTTTAGTCCTCTTTTATATCGCATTCATAATAATGATAATAATAGTAATCATAATAATTAGATGATACTAATATTAGTTTTAATGATAATGATACTAATAGTAATAATTATAATAATAATACTAATGATAATACTAATAATTATTATGATGATGATGATGATGATGATAATAATAATAATAATAATAATAATAATAATAATAATCATCATAAAAATAATAATAATAATAATAATCATAAAAATAATCATCATAATAATAATATTAATAATAACCTTAGTGATATTAATGATAGTATTAATAATAACAATAACAATTTTAATGATAATACTTATATTGATAACGATAATGATAATAATAATAATAATAATAATAATAATAATAATAATTAGATAATAATAATAATAACGATAACCATAACGACGATAGTAATAATAATAATAATAATAATAATAGTAATATTAGAATTAATGATAATTCAGTTGACCATATCTTTTAATCCGTTCATCGAAACCATACGATTTCTAAATGAAAAGTTATTAATTTTTCACCAGCTTTCCAACGACATGCATATCATATACCTTATCTCAGTAGCATATGTATCAAATTTGTGATTCCTCATAAACTATCTAACAGCAAAATTAAGCATCCAAACATGCATAAACATATATACTCGAGCACTAGTCAGGGATACACTATTAATATATAAAAGACAAGGTATGAATGCTCACGTATCAATATTGTGATTCAATATTACAGGAAAGTATGTAAACGCAACGGAAATGATAAACGCTAGGTTGGCCTCACGAGCTATACCCCCGATCCATACCCATAACCTCCATAGCTATAACCCATAATTTCCTTAGCTCTATCCCTCTCGAAAAACCCATTTTGAAAACATGCGAGTAGAACCTCGTCGTAGTATTTTATGTAGAAATAATAATAATACTATACTAATAATAATAATAATAATAATAATAATAATAATAATAATAATAATAATATGATTAATAATAATTATATAAATAATAATACAGAGCTTGAATATATATCTTATGTGTGTGCAACTGAGAAACGAATTCGATATATAAAGAAGTCTGGTGGCCGACACTCATGCGAGCGCATGAGTGTTCCATGACTCTTCCATGCGATCGCATGGATGTATGAGACAATTCCATTTCACTCATTTTAAACTCCGATACATTATTTATATTATTTAATATATAATATATTTAATCTTTAGAATTAATTAAATATTATATTATATTCTCGTGCATAGTTGACTTGTAATTTTAGTTCCGATGACTTGTACGTTGTAGCTCGACTAATGTCCTGGTTCCGGTTTTTCGAACGCCATTTTGTACACTGAGAAAACTTGTACTTTAAGTTTCGTGATACGTACATTCATTAATAATCTCTCTTTATACTTAAAGCAAACACACAAGTAAGTGACAATTCCATTCAACTTTCAATCCTAGCCATCCAAATTGTTCAACTCCACCAATCCTAACCATACAATTAGTATACCTCGATTTGTCACGTGATATTTGATTAAATATTTACATCGTGACCAAACTACCCTTTCGAAAAGAAAAAAAACACGGGCTTGTGTTCGGTTTTTAGGGGTCACTTAATAAATCCTCATTTGACATATCAATAGTTTCTTGTGTTTTCTCCCAAAATCATATAAAATTCAACATTTTAACGACAAATTCATCTCTGATCTGTTTTTTACATCCGATCTGTGTTTTCCGATTAATGATACACCTATCGTTTGTTCGTAGTAATCGATGTGCGTCTATAATGAATGTAATAGCTAATTTGAGAATATTCATCTTTAATTCGCTTATCCTAATCGCTAGATGCCTTATGATATTGAATAAATACCGCTATTTTTTGTTCCTTTGATTTACCTCCAGATCTGATCCTTTTGCAACTATCTATGTATTACTTCCTTAAAGTAAATATGGTAGATGTATGTTCATCAATTTATGTTTTTGTTTTTCTGTTTTATTTGATTATTTACGATCTTCGTAAATATATTTGATAGGCGCATATTCAGATATGAATACTTTTCTAAGATGAGCAAACATGTAGATAACAGTTTTGATTAATCTGACGTTATATGGTAGATGTATGTTCAAATCATTATGTTTTTGATTCTCTGTTTGATTTGATTAATTTTTATGTTCATCATATATTTGATAAGCGCTTATCCAGACTTGAAAACTTTGATAAGTTGAACAAACATGTGGATAACTGTTTTGATTAATCTGACCATACAATAAGTTACAATTTGAATAATCATAGTTATCACCAACATAAAGTTTTTTTCGACTTTTTAAAATTTGTTATGGTTTCAATTACTACTTTAAACCACCATACATTTCATATACTTTTTTTTCCTTAGTTTTTTCATACCATTTTAATAATTTTTTAATTTATAGGTCACAATTGATACAACGTATGTTTGATACAAAACAAATATTTACAGATTTTATTTCGTGAATATATTCTAAATTAGCAAGTAATACTCTTACTTAAGTCACATAATCGTAAATATAAACCAAAAAGCCACTATCATCAATGTGAATGAGCTGTAATACAGAGTTGATCCTATCTATTTTTGGCTATTATATTGAGTATTAACTATTTAGCGCGTTATTGTAAACATTTTTTGGAATTCAAATTTTGGTCCATATATAACGTACATCCACCCTTTAACCGCCCTATGAGTTGCTGAAATAACATCAATCAAAATTAATGTAATTGATAACATCGAATAATTGTTACCTTAAATCATTGAGCTTTGATTTATCGCCTCTCTATTTAAGGAGCATTCTATTCTAATTGTTTCACTCATCATCGTTTTACATCCAAGTCGTTTATATCTCAATGAAAAAATTGAACCTATATATATGTTCAATTCACTGTAAGTTACCACCAATTCATAATGTTATTCCACTATATTTTTAATCAACTATCCATTATATCCACTTGTGTTCATGTATCCATTATACAATAACACTTTTTTTTATTTTGGAAATATAATTCACAAATAATGTTTTCCAAACAGGTTTGCAAATAATCCAGACCTTCCTATGTTGATGGACGTGCCAACCATTTCTGACTACTATCATGAGGATACCATATCTTTCAAACCAGAATTTATTTATCATCGGGCAATTAAAATTGCAGATATGAAGTATTTTCCTAAGGTAATATTATCCCATAACTTTATTAAGAAAACAACAAGTTCTTTGTTTATTAATCGTCATAAAAAACATGATTTCTATTTATTATACGCATGTTACCTAAATTTATGACTTACACGGATTAATTAAACAGGAAACTGAATTTCTACTTCGTGGTCGAGTGTCGCGTGTTAGTCACAATCATGGTTGGTTTATGCGCCGTTGTGTTAAATGTGATAAAGAAGTTGATGAAATCGAATTGCTTGATAAAGAAGGAACTACATGGTGGTGTACTGAATGCAATTGTGAAGCGGATTGGTTTCGAAAGTTAGTTCATTACTTTTTAAGTTTTCTTTACGTAAAAACAAATTATCAGAAACTATTAACTATCATTGGCGTAAAATTTTGTAGGATACGTACTGCAACGAGAGTAACTGATGTAAGTGGTAGATGTGATATCATATTGTTTGACAAACTATTGTCTAAGTTGGCTGGAAAAAGTGAAGGTTGGCTTAATGCTATGGCAGAATCAGTATGTTGTCTTCCTATCAATAATGTCTTAATTTCTATTGATACAAACCTTAGTTACTTTAGTTTAGTAAACGGTTTTGCCTAAATTTCTTTTGCAGTATGATGTAGCTGTTGATGTTCCATCTGAGCTTCTCGATCTTAACAACGGAAATATTGTTTTACTGGCTAAGAAAAGTGAGAGTTACATCAACAACAACTACAAGACTCACATTGTAGTTCTTGACGCTACATATGACCCTGAAGTTTTGGAGGTGATTAACAAAAAACAGTTTGAAGATGTTAATTCAATCAACCGTGTAGATGAAGTCATTGTTTACCAACCACCCACACCATACCAGGTGAAAACCATTATATAAATTATATATTTTTATAGTCAAATACACACATTATACTTACTAAATAGTAAATCATACGATCTATTTTTTTTGTTTGTTTGTTTTTTGTTATTATAGTAACTATTAATGATTGCATATTTAATTTGTGATTTTTTCAGAAAAAGAATTTTGTTTGACGGTGTTTTACCAAGTCAGGTTCTCTAAAGCATAAGAGTATAGCCGCAAATAACAT